>NC_045581.1:5740000-6432500 GCF_009819795.1 Aythya fuligula
TCGAAACCTACATATATATATTTAAATGGTAATATTGATCTATGTACAGGGATTCTCTAAAAGCCTGTGTGATGCTTGTGCTGGGGGGTTGGATCCAAAGTAGTCAGGCAGTTTCTGATGGTCTAGGCAGGAGCTTGGCACAGTGGTGGCATATGTGTGCTCAGTGTGCTTTGAGATTTTTTAACGCTCTGTGAAGTTCTAACTGAATCAGGGATGCAGTTGGGCTGATTCCACCATTGGTGTGCTAGCCCTGGTGATTCCACCCTGGTTGTGTCACGGTGTGAGATTCTCAGAAACGGAACAACAGAAAGGAGTAGCTTCAGCATCTGTAACTGGTTTTGGTATTGCCTGAGAAGGGTCTTGTGTGCAGTCAGGCATCGGCCACAAGAGGCGTGCTACATCCCTTCTCTTCAGACCTTTAAAAGTACTGAACAAATCTGAAACTTCTGTAGGTAGGTAGAATAGGGCCACTGAGAATGTGACTTGCAGTAAATCCTTAAACGGTGAGGAGTCAACAAGATTAAAATGAAGTTGACCCTTTTTAAGAAGGGTTGCTCTTCTGAGACTATTGTGTTAAATACATGCACGAAGGGCACGGGAGGTTCGTAGCAATACCATGTCGAGGGTGACCTTTATCCCCAGCGAGCTGTCTCTGTGGCACTGACTGTTACCTGTAGTACTTTCACTGTAAGCGGCATGTCGTGGCCCTCTGAGGATCTTTGAACAAATCCCTGGAGCCAAAGCAGTGCAGTTTGCACAGATGTGGGTTATTCAGTGAGCTGAATGCATAAGGAGAGGTAAGTGTTGTCAGGCGCTGATACGGCTTGCTATAGCAAATGACTTGTACGCAACCTTGTGCTCATGAGACCTAGATTCACTGATGAGAGCACAAACTCTGCAAGTCAAACACCTTTACGTTTGAGATTCCCCCCAGGGGAGGTTGGGAGCAGTGATACCTCTCCACCAGGGCATAGTGCAGCAGCCTTAGCCTTGAACACAGAAGCTAGGGGCCAGGAAATGCGATATCTCTACTCCTCTCACAGTCAGGACCATTTGATATGATGGAGAGGGGTAGGAAATTTGGTATTTCATGGTATTTCCAGCTGTTGAAGCATCTCTTGTGCCCTTTCCTGGTGAGAAAAGAGCCATTACTACCCCTGTAGCGAGGGGGAAATCAAGGTGCTGGGGACAAAGTCCTACCGTGGTCGTCCTGTGACTGTGCAGAAGACAAGAGTCTTGAAACCGACTTGGCATGCTAACATCTGAACCGTTCCGTTCTTCCCTTTTTCTGTCTCCCTCCTTGCTCATATTGACCACTTGTGAGCTATGGAGCTCTCTAGAAAATAACCAGCTGTTTCGTTAAGTGAATTTGGTCTATCCTTCAAGTTGACAGATGATTTTTATTATGTACTATTACTTAATGAACTCTTTTGTGGCAAATGTAATTCAATACAGATTCTAATTCCCAGTTTGTCATCAGTCCTTTTGTAAAGGAGGAAAAATGGGAAAGGACTTGATTCCTTTATCTTGTTATGCTAATTGCATTAGGAATATTGGAGAAAACAGCCAGTGGATTTAACAGCAGAAAAATCCAAGCTTGTATTCTGCTGAAAGAAAATGGGAATTTACTGGGGCAGAACACAGCAGACTTCAGCCAAAGCAAATTCCGATCCAAGTTTTAGATTTTGAAAAACAGAAGTAAAAAAAATCATACTCTGTAAAACTCTTTTTGGAAAGGAAGCCTGTGGCAGACAAAATAGATGATGCATGGAGAGAGTTGTGAGAGCAACTTGGAAAAAATTCGTTTCTTGCTAACTACAGAGGTAAGAATTTGGAGCTGCGTGCAACATCAAGTAAGAGTGGGATGCACTGGAAGGAAATGGCAATAAAGGTCAAGCTAGCGGAAAAGTGTACGTGAATTTTGTGCCCTCTAGAGACTGACTTGTGCTCTTGAGAATATTTGACTTTGCCTGCTGTTAGTGCCCTATAACTGGATGAAACGTTGGATCCCTCATTTCTCAGATTTCAGCTTTTTAAATTGTAAAATGGAGATAACTTCCCTGTTCCCGCCCCTGAGGGATTTGGGACAAGTGTGTTGTGAAACGGAACTGTGGAACCGAGCACGAGCAAAAAGCTCCTGAGAACTGGAATACTCATGTAGCTATAAATGGGGCTCGCAGCCACGTATTGAATAATGGCTAAGAAAGGAAATATTGACAAGCGTCTTCATTAGGTACCTTTGATCCTGTGCTAAAAACAGGACAAGTATTGTGTGTAGAAAAAAACATGCAGCCTTGCCTTAGTGCACTGGTCGTATTGACTGTGGTTATAGCTGTGGTTTGGGTCACTTGTGTTTAATGAGCCTACGGCCTCATTTGTCGCAGGACCCTGGAGGTAGCTCATTTTGTGCATCTTGGCTAATTTTCAGTCTGCTGAAGGATCACACAGGTTTTTCTGTACCAAACTGTGGTACAAAAAATAATATATTTGGTTAATAACTTGTCATTAACAAATTTTGTGTTAATCTCACTTTGAATAGATGACAAAAATTGCCATCTCTGAGATTTGTGGGCTTCTTTTGTCGACCATCTTTATTGTACCAACATTGAAATTTAAGCAGCTCAGACATCTGTCATAACTCAAACATTTTTATTATGTCTTCATCTTCCAAAAGGAAAAAAAGTCCCTTTTTCTGTCATCCTAAAGAAAATTATTTCTGATGCGTTGTCACATAGCTGTTTCTTACCACAAAAGCCACATGAGATTATTCTAGATAGAAATCTTCACTTTGGGGAAACCTGAAGTCCTTACAGGATCCTTGGACTTCTAATAGATACTAATTTTTTACATGTAAATATCAGGATAGGAGAAGTGGGTTCACTTAAAAGTTTATACAGTTCCCACTGGAAGAGTAGTTGGGGTTGGTCCTCATGACTCCACCGGCTGTAGAACTAAACCTAAAACAAAAAATATAAATTGGTCTAGTATCAGGAGATTACATCTAACCTCCACATTATTTTCTTTATTTAATGGAGCTTTCAGAAGCATTTATCTGCCTTTTTTTTTTTTTTTTTTTTTTTTTTTTTTTTTCAGACTTGTGACACAGTTTCTGGAAAGATGATATAGGGAAAGTATATGCTATTGTTGCCTATCCTATAGGTAATGAAAGATGATACACAGAACTTACCCAGAGCGATTGTGACCAGACCCTTGGAATAAGCTGATTTTTATCTACAGTTGTTACAGAATTATATTAAGATGAATCCTTTCATGACATTCTGACAGTGTCAAAATGCTTTGGTTTCAATCATGCTGAAACATTTGCCTTTTGCTAGGTTAAGAAATGTTTGTTCTTTAGCCATGATGTTTATTAGAAACTCTAGGAGTGAACTTCTGGTGTAGTGTTTGGCTTCATTCACCTAAAATCAATTACTTTGTTCTTGTATCAAAATTTTCTTGGAATTTATGCCCTGTAGTAACTTCTGTCTTTTGTTCTGACGTGGAATTTGGTGAGAATGGAACCGGGAAACCCAGTTGCTGATTACATTGTGGGCTCTAAAGGTTTGCAGCAACTGACAAAAAGATGCAGAACTAGAATGTGAATCTGCACGGCCATTACCCGTAGGAAGGAGAAAATGGATACGGGGTCCCATCGCCTGCTGTTGGCGGATCCTGGATGTTGGTGGGTAGTTTAGGCAGGGTCCTTTGCTGGTATGGAAAATCCGGCTGAACAACGGGGATGTAGTTCAACAGAGGTGGGTAAGGTGACCGGAAAAAGTGCTGTGGGTTATATGGAGCTACCTGGGGAGGAGAAAGAAACAGTGCACAAGAATAAATGGGACAATAATGATGACAAGCAGTGACCCTCAAAATATAAACTGGAGTTGACCGAAATATTGTTGTTGTTTTTAAGATTTTTTTTCCCCACTTCTGGTATCTCCTTTAACCTGCTGTTCTTTTCAGTGCAGAGACTTCTGTTGCCATTCAATTTGGGCTCTGATTGCTTCTCTTTAGGAGGCATCTTTCAGATAAGTCTCTGGAGCAAAAGCTGGGGTGGCTATGCAATAGGTACAGCCATGGGAATTTGTAAGTTCTCCCAGCCTTTTTGATACTAGGAAAAGGTTGTGTTCATTTTTATACAAACACAGACTTTAATGAACAAATAAATGCAGTCTAAATAGAGGAGACAGATAATTTTATATGTAACTGGAGTATATGCAGTAGATGGTTTTAGAGGTTTAGGGCCATCTCTTGAGCTATTTGGAGCAAATACTGCTCCAAACAAACCTACCCCCAGCTTGGCATCTTTTTGCCCAAATATATTCTCGTGATGGCACCAGTGTCAATCTTGGCACATGACAAACACTTCTGACTAATCTATTGTGCTTAGCATCTGTATTCAGTGAATTAAAGTGTATTTGTAACCAGGTCAACACACCTGTCTCGAATAACATCCAAAGGAAGGGTGCATAGCTTGCTGATAAGGGAACCGTGCTCGCTGATATGGACCCTGTTAAGCATATGTAAGACAGGATTTTTAAAAACAGTCTGAGTTGATTCATTAATTATTAAGTATTTTCGTATAAGATTATAGAGGAACGTTATGTTCAAAGAAACCAGGTTGAAGTAAATGCGTTTTTAAACTTTAGCAAGTCTTCTCTTTGTCTTCCCGAGTCTGAGACCTCCAGAATAGGTGTCAGCCTTCTGCCCTGTACCTTCTGTTCTGCCTGGGGAAGAGCTCGCTTCCCTCTTGACTGCTGGGAGGTGGAAGGACAATGTGCTTGTCCTATGCTAAGTAGCTTTTTGCTAAGTAATCATTGACTTAATGAAAAATGAAAATTCTTGGACTGTAAACCTGCAAGGGAGCTTGGTGTGGCACAGGAGGTTTGTCCATAGTGGTCTCCTGCTCTCTCTCCTTTCTAACAGGCTGTTGGGAACTTTTGACAACATCTAGGATGAGCTGAGTTCTGTTAGAGAATGTAGCTTTTTTTTTTTTTTTCTCCCCAGTGAAATCAAAGGGTGAGAATAGCCCATAGAAAGGCATGGATGCATGGAATTCTCTGTATTCTTTTATTTCTTTTGACTTAAGCATTTGCTGCTTTAATAACCTTAGTTGGCTTTTTTACTTGGATATGAGGTCCTGTTTCACTAGGCTCAGAAGCCAGTATCCAAGTCTGTAAACAGAATAACCACACAAAATATCCCCAATGAATTGTTAGGTCAAAATATTTGTAATTACATTATAACTATTTGTAAATGCAAGCTAAAAATAGAAAGTAATGAATGCTAAAAGGCCAACATTCAGTATATGTGTCAATAAAACATCATCCATCGATCACAAATTTCCCAGAGGACTGTAGTACATACGCTGATAATGCTTTGTTTGTGACCTAATGCCACTTCGGTGTAATTATTCATTGTGGGATAGCAGTCTGGTTTCTTTTAGGCTCTACCCTACAAATCAGAAAGCACTTTTCAGAGCAATGCTAGCTAGTGCCCTGAGCTTGTCAGTATGGACCTGAGGACGTAATCTCAGAGTCTAGATTTAGTTTATTTTACCTGAAACTGAGGAAAGTTCGAGGGGTTTGGAAAGACGGGGAGTGGAGGGAAGCTCAGACTTGGCCACACCAGCTGATTTAATGCCGTGGTGGTTGTAGTAGTCGAAAAGCGTGGAGTAAAAGTATTGGCACAATATTTAACAATTTTTTTATCCGGTGTTGCGGTAGTTACTGTAAAACAAAACAAGGGTAAAAGATAAGTCAGCATTTGTTCAACGTAAATGTGTGGAACACTTGCAATTAAAGGGACGTGCTTTACCTGTAAGCAAAATGCTAAGGTACCAGTTGCTTTTGCAGGCTATATTTCTGGAGCACAGAGACCCAAACTTAGCAGTTATCAGTTCAAATTCACTTGTGGGGCTGTTCAACTGACCCACAGGACCCAGAGTAAATTTAATTGCCTGAGCTGTAAGCACGAATGAAATGGGGCAAAAGGTTCTTACTCTATTCCTACAGTGTTCAAAACTCTCAGACTAGGAAATTACCCCAGAAGAAGCTGATTGTTTGAGGCCTCCGGACTGTGGTCCATCTAGGCCAGAAATGTAAACAGCAGATTTGGACATGCAGCATTATTTTGGTTTGTTCTTAAGTTACTTTGGATCTCTTAAATATCTCTTTGGGAACCCAACAAATCATGACAGTTAAAAACAAACAAATAACAACAACAAAAACCAACAACAAAATACCCAACAGCACTCCCTCCCCCCCCAGCTGGGGAAAAAAAAAAAGTTTATAGAAAAGATTGACCAAATATATAAATCACTGTGGTCACAACCTTCCTGTATTTCTCGTTCATTGATGTGAGAAAGACATTGGATAGATGCTGGTAAGGTGGGAGAGCAATACGAGCATCTAGTAGGAAATGAGACTTTGTGAATGCAAAGGCCATCTGCTTTCCAACAGCTTCTAGTTCGTTTTAATTTTCCTAAGGCTCCCAGATGCTGTTCAAGCACCATGGCCAGATCCATACCTGGGTTCTGCAGTGCCTTTGTGACTGCATTGGAATCGGTTTTGGAGCAGGTCTTGGCAAATGCTGGGAGCTGCTGCTTCTGTGCTGCAGCTTGACTTTCTGCTGCTGTCGGTGGAGCTGACGCAGGTGTGCTGTTCTTCACAGAGCTGAACGTGCTGTTCTGCATGAAATCTGTCACTGCCTTGGGTTCTTCAGCCATTGCCTGATTGTCTGGGCCCTTGGCAGTGTCTGTGTGCTTCTGCAGACCTGGTATCTCTGCCTTGCTGCCCCCTGTGCTGCAAGCGCCTGGCATGCTGCCGTCCTCCAGCCCCTTGGAGTTCTTGTGCGACTTTGCTGAACACAGGAGGTTGGTGATGGTGGATTTAGCAGAAAGCTGAGCGTCACAGAGAGCTCGTAACTTCATCTCCCTTTCTCTGTTTCCAATCACTGCTCTGTATATACTTTCAAGTCCCTCTGTTTCATCTAGCAACCCATCTCTGTAAGAAAGTAGAATATGGCTTCTGTTCAGTTTGACTTAAAATTGAGCTAATCTTGACTCTTAAACTCTGTGATGATTTTTATTTCATCAGTCAAAGAATGTTAGTTTAAGTCCGTGATTCTGGACACAAGAAAGGATTTGGGGATTGCATGCCTTTTCCCGGTGTCCCTAATAGGAGAAACCTTGTTTGCTCTCAGTAGTCCAGCCTTGCATGGTTTCAACCTTCAAGGCTCAGTGGATCTTCAAATCTTTGCAGGATGAGGGCCTAAATTTCCTGGGACTTATCTGTCATTTACAATTTTGTTATCATTTGTAAGGATTTAACGGAGCTGGGTATAGTAGTATTTGTAGCTTGTTAACCATCTTTCATATAGGAACCCACTGAAGTCCTCAGGGACCTGACAATGGGACTGCTGCCAGGGCTGAACAATTTTGTGTTCCTTTGAAGCACACCTAAGTGCCTGTAATGGTTACCTGCTCAAAATACTGTTTTAAATTCCGGTTTGCTCTTTCATAGCCAAGTATGTTCAATAACTTAATGTATTATCAATTTACTCTTCTCAGCTTCAGGGAAAGACTGATGCTCTGTGCATGCACTATGCAGGTACATATATGGTATATAAATATCACAAAAACTAGGAAACTAAATAGTAAGCGTATCTAATTATCTCTAATCATATGATCACTATAATTAGTAGGATGCTTCTTTTTCCTCTATTTAAAAAAATGAAAAGAAATATCTCTTATCAAAAACCTCAACAAGCTTATCCTCTGGATAGCAAATTGATAGGTTATTTCCATTTTTATAAAGTAAAGCCTATTTCATATAATTTTTTCACCCCATCTTTTATTGGAACCACTCATGTGTGCATGGCTCTGCATCCCACAGCCCATGTGTCCCCAGATGTGTGGTTCTCTCGTTTATATTGTGGTGTAGTATGAGAGGTGAGAAAACTTCAGCTGTTCCTTCATTGGGGATGCAGAGAAAAGCTTACATCTTGGCTCTGTATGGAGTTTTTTTTTTCCATAATCTTTTTTTTTTTTTTTTTTTTCCTCTCAACTCGAGGGGAAAAAATCAGCAACATCTTTATATGATTTAAGAATGATTTTGGTTTGCTAGTGAAATGCTTACGTATCTGAGGAGGCTTGGAGATGAGTGGGAATTTAGCCGTTCAATTGAAATAAAGAATCACAGTCATAAGTTTCTGATGTTTCCTTGGAAAAGCCAATGGAAGAGAAGTGAATTTGGTGGTGCTGGGTTAGGTGTGCTCACTGGGTTTGAAATATGGGTGGCTCAAACTTCTGTGGGGTCAGAATGAGCTCATGGCAAAGGCCTGGTGTGCTACAGCAGCCTCACGTTGTGCAGCGAGGTCACAGATTGGCTTCACTGCGGGAACACTGAAGGTTGATTTAGTGTTTAGGAAGGTGAAACTTGTTGTTTGTATAAAAGATTCCAGATACTTTTAAAAATGAGCATACCAGCAATTTGCATAAGTCAATATTTTAAAATAATTAAAGATTGCTAAATCAAGCAAGGTCATACGGCGTAATCTTTGGCCGCTGATGTTGTTGCAGCTGATGAATTGGGGAACACCTTTATTGACAGCTGGCATACAGAAAGATTAAGAAAAATCTTACAATAAGGCTTTCAGGAGTAGTAGAGGTGCCTAGGGTATGCAAGGTAGGGTATCACGGAACCACAGCATGGCTGAGGTTGGAAGGGACCCCCTGAGATCCTCTGGCCCAGCACCCCTGCTAATCAGGGTCACCCAAGATGGCATCCAGGTGGGTCTTGACTTACTTGGTTTCAACCTTCAAGCATTTATTTTAGTTTCTTTAGGAATTTGTTAAGAATATGGAAGAGAAGAAAGGAGCCAGGATTCAAAGGTCGGGTTCCTAGGTTTCTCTCTGACATAGTGTAGGCACTGCCCCTGCTGTGCCTCCATGTCTTCATCTGAAATCATCTGCTCCCTCGATCTGTAAAGTTAGCTTTTAAAAGCTGCAATAAGTGTTTCCACTGCATCAGGTAGGATGGGCCAGGTTTGTATTACGTTTTGTTTAGGTTTTAAGGACACGTGGACATGTGCTAGTACTTGCTGGTTGATAGCTGGATTTGTAAAATTTACTTTTTTCTGCTTCAGGAGCATACAGTAAATATTATCCTATTAATCTGAAGAGCATATTTCCCTCCCTTATCATCATTTGTCCTGTGGAACATGATTTGGCATAATTTTTTCTGTGCTAAATTCAGCTTTTCTTTGTAAAGATCAGCTGTTTACAGTAGCTTCCTTATAACACTTTAATTTTCGATTTTGCTCTTTTGAATGCTGCTTTCACTTTCTGTAAATATTTTGATGTGTGTGTAGTTGTTTTTCTTTAAATGTTGTGGGGAAGCGAATGCAGCAGCTGCTTATGGTGCTTCAGATTCTGAAGTAGTTAGATTTCATGGGGCACACTTTTCCAAAGAAAATGGGTTATAGTGGGAAAAAGTGGGAATGCTTCGCCGAACTGGGAAGCTGTCAGAAAGCAATGCAGGCACCCCGTGTCCCAACTCTGCACTTCCACAGGTTAATAAAGCCCCGTTGAGGAAAGCCTAGCAGCCCTGGGGTCACTCACTCGTGCTGGGAGTTGCCGTTGTCTCTTCGAAGGGTCTCCGACGGCTCCGAGCAGAGCGCGGGCTGCAGCTCTTCCGAGAAGCCTTGGACGCGTTTCCAGATCTTGTGGCAGGCCTTGTCCAGGCTGTCCTGGGGGGTGTTGTCGTGGATCCAGATGTGCCTGGGGAAAGGGCCCAGCGGGAACGGCCCCTCCGATTTGACTGGTGGAGCTGGAAACCCACCGGTGAGCATCTTTCAGCCTCTCTGCATTCAGACGGGCTTTGTACAGGGGATGTGTGTGCAGGTAGCAAACGGAACGAGGAGCCGTGGCAACCACGGAACTGCAGGGCAGGGAGGGTAACTGGAGGCATCCCCGGGGCTTCCAGCAGTGGGGACGGAAAGGGCATTGATATCCTTCACACAGATTAAAGCTCCCTGGCATAAACCTGTATAATTAGACTCCAGTCTTCCTGCGTTTGGTATTTAACTGTCCTTCCCTCTTCTCCCAAAGCTCTGCTTTGATCTTCCCAAGGAGAGCACTGAGCACCGTCTCTGGTCCTGTTCTGTTCTCTTGCCATCAGTCCCCTCCTTGTCTGTCCCTGTTTGAGGCCCATCTAGGGACTCATTTAATTCCTGCTCAAGTACTTTGTCCCCTGAAATTCTCTGCAGCACGCTGTAGATTCCCCCATCCACAAGAAGTCACGTGCAAGTCTACTCTTACAAGGGAAAAGCAGGAAGGACTAATTCTGGCTCATCTCTTTCAATAGCTGAATGTTTTTTTTGTACAAATAAATAAATAAATAAGGGGAATATCTCTAGATGCCTTGTGAAACCTTCCACTGCTGTGCAAAAAAGACTCCTCCTCAGTTTTGGAGCCTGCATATTCTTAAGCAATTAGGGCTACAGAATCTTGAGTTCCTTTTCTTTTCAATATCCTCTGTGGCATTTTGTGTGCTGGCTAGGAGCTGGGCTATAAAATTGATCTAGGTATGAAAATAAAAGGCAAAGTATTTTTAAATCTGAAAGACATGCCTTCAGATACAACAACTGCATGGTGAGTTCTGTGTTACCAAAGTCATTACATTGTACACCAAGGTCTTGGCTCTGTAATTATCTCTATTGAGGTAATCCTGAACTGGACTTGTCAAGTAATTTAAGTAGTGACTGCAACTTCTTGCTAATAGAGATATTCACAGCTGTCAGCTCATGGTTATGCCCACATGGATGCTGCTTTCCTCCCAGTAGTGGTAATGCAGTTAAGAGTGAGTAAATGTGTGGTGTTCAGTGAGATGCTTGTATTCCCATATGAAATTATTAATAGTGGTGTTTTTACTTGGAGTGCACACGATCATGCTCCTAGTGTGAGTGCCTTCTGTGGTTCCTCATTTCACCACCACAGTGGTGGCATTTGTGAGCCAGCTCTGTGTCTGCGTCCACTGGAGCTTGATGCTCATAGGAGAGAGAAGAAGGGAAAAGGAGGAGCCCTAGGGATGTGGCTTGGTGCTAAAAGTAGTGGGAGAAGCTGGCTTTGACACTCGTTCTGTTTAGTAAGTCCTTGCCCTTAGCAAGGTGTCAGCTTCTCCTCTAAGAAGCTGCTGTGAGGACATGGCTCATAGCTGTGAATTGCTCTCAGCTCCGTGGATTAACCAGGAATCAGGGTGTTGCAATCGCTCTTATTTGATTCAGAGGAATCACAAAACAGTTCATACTGTTTTGGCAGGGAGGATGAGGCACACTGGGCTAAGTAAAATTGGAAAAAGTTGGCTAAATATCTGCAAGGACCGAAAGGCAGCGAAGTCTGAAGGCAGGAGACTTATTTGAGCCCTGGCTCTGACTGTGGGTGGCAGTGCAGAGCAGAATTTTCCAGCTTTTGGTGGGTGCCTCCACCGAAGGCAGGATTCCTCTTTTAGTAGAGAGGTAATTTTGCAAGGTGGGAAGTGCAGCGAGTGGTGCAGGTTACAGTGGGGCTGTTAACCAGGACCTGCAAACATCTCCTTGTCAAAACTGGGTTGTGATCGAAGGTGGTGGCTGCAGTGATGGTTTCTGCTGTATTCATCAGTGTTGCCCATTTAACAAATAAATGCTATTTTTTTTTCTTTTTTTTTTTTTTTCCCTTTGAGAGATTAAGAGCCTAAACCACGTGGTTTTGAGCAGAAAGCTTCCTTGGGAGGAAATCCTTGATTTGAAATAGGTATGGTTTTATTTACCAGGAAGAAAGTGGCATTGTATCTCCTCAATGACTTTATTATGCCTGTGGATTGTTCTTGATGCAGGGCTAGCTGACTTTGGCTCAGCTGATGCTCTGCTGGTGTGCAGCAACCAAGTCACATCTTCGGCTGAATGCAGTTTCGGGATGGGGAACTCTTTGAGGTGAATGGCTGTATAAGGGAAAAGCAATGTATAGAGCTGTCAAGTGTGGTACCCTGTTTCTCTGCTCCTTTTATATTTGGATCTATGCCTTTGAACAATAAGGTCTATTTGAATAGGACGCTGCAGTTTAAACAGACATAAAGCAACTCTTTCATGTAACAGCCCTGGTTGCCTTGGCTCTTGGCATTGGCTCACAGTGTAGGCAGTGGAAGGATTCAAATGCAGAGGGGACACAGGGGAAAGTGAGTGAGAAAGAGGATTGATTTGAGGGCGGAGGGACAGATTTTCAAGCCCTCGATATAATTTGTTTTTAGCTGTCAAATAAGCTCATTCAAGGCAACCGGAACAAGGCTGGAGAAGGGGGGTTTGCAGCAAGAAACTGCAGCAAATGCAAAGCGCCAAGGCAGGGGGATGGGTGGCAGGGCCGGGGCCCCCCCAGGAGCCAGGGGCTAGGGTTGGGGGGGCTTTGGGGTGGCAGGGGAAGGGCTGCGGGGGCCGGGGGGCGGCAGGCAGCAGGATGGGTGCTGCCCCCCGCCCGGAGCTGAACGCCGAAGTAGGTTCTTGCTGGGGAGGGGAGGGGATTTTCCAGGGTTCTGCTGTTTTTAAAGCTTGAGCATCATGCGTGAGCTGGAGTTATTTCCCTTCTCCGTGGCTCTGAGCATCGCCGTCAAGATAATTAAGTTCCTGGATGTGTCTTTAAGGGGCTGCATTTTTTCCCCATCTTACGTGCAGCCATAGGGACAAATGTACTAACAGACATTTAAAAAAAAAAAAAAAAAAAAGAAGGAAAAAAAGAGGGGGGTTAGAGGAGAAATACCACTTGGAGCAGCCCTGCAGAGGGGCCGCAGCACCACAGCAAGGGTGCCTGGTGGCCCAGGAGAGGGGGGCACCCCCAGGATACCACCGGCCCCAAAGGGTCCCCCTGGGACTGGGGCTCACCCCATGCTGCTAGGGCAGGTTGCAGACGGGGGGTGTCTCTTCCATGACTCATGTTTGTAAGGCAATTTGCTTCATCCCCCAAATTGTGTCAATATCATCAAGTTGTTTACAGAGGCTCGGGTGGGGGGGCCCCAGGAGGAGGCTGCATTGCTCTGGCAGATGTCTTAATAGCAGAGCTGCTGCCTGCGCGTCCATGCGCGTGCTGTGCTCCCCGGCAAACGGGGGGCCCTGGGACTCGCCGCGATGAAAGAAACCTGTGGTGTGCATTTAAAAACAATAAATGCAACGCTAAAACATAATTTGTGGTTTGGTGGTTCTGGTGGGGCGGGGGCTGGTGGGAGGTGTGTGCTGGGTCCAGGAAGCGAAGGCGAGCCAGAGCCAGGCTGTGGCTGCACGGCAGCCCCTCGGCGCAACGCCCGCGCCCCCTCCCCAGGATTTAGGGAAAGAGGAGAACAAAGATGTGGGAGCGATTAATCAACTGGCTAATAAAAAAGTATAAATCCCTGGGGACTGTGTGCTGCTAATGCCGGGGAGCTGGCTCAGAGACAGCCACCGGGAGGGACGAGCCAGCCCTCCTCTCCTCGCCTCTCCTCTCCCCGAGCCGCTGCCACACTTGGTTCATTCCAGCTGCAGAAGCTCAGAGCCTTCCATGCGGTGGGATTTTTTTTCTGGGCTGAAAAAATTAGAATAAAAAAAAATCACAAGCCTGACCTGCTTTTTTTTCCCCCCTCTTTCCTTTCTCCTCTTCTTCTAGCCGAGCTGAGGACTATCCCAATCACAAAGGGGGAGAAAAAAGGGGGAAAACCCAACAACAACAAGCAACCCCCAGCACACCCCATTCCTGCCACCCTTTGACATGCAACCTGCCTTGGGATGGGACAAGCTGGGATGCAGCTGCAGCCTTGGAAGGAATTGGGGGAAATTGGGGATCTTTGCTCTCATGACGGTGGAAGTGAGCTCCTGGAGCCGGGTGCTGCTGCTCTCCGTGGGGCTGCTGGCTGTCTCAGCGACCGGTAAGTGTCATGGAGAAAGCTGGCAACTTTAGGAGTATTTGTCTTCCTGCTGCTTAGATTCAGGGACCACTGTTAATTCGCTTTCCTGGGGACTCTGGGGTGTGTGTGTGTACTTGTATGTCAGCACATGCTTCCCTGTAGTGTTCAATAAGGAGTGGATTTTCCTCAGACCTTTCTGTGAGATAGTTTGCCTCAGTCCTTTGGGAGCAACAATTTTAAATGATACGGTTATAATAGGTGGCTCTATTTGTTTTTATTTCTCCTTCTGGTGGCTCAAATAACGTGTGCTCACTTGCCAGACAATATGCAAGATGACTGAAAAATGCCATCACGGTTCCCCTTCTGTCTTTCCCTTGCATCTTAATTCATTATTTCACTACCCTGGTATTTGGCTGTAGCTGATATAATAGGTTTAGGACTCCTTGCACGAAGATGGAAGCACTCTCCTCTTATTCCTCCTGCGTCTCAAGTTGATATGCTCTTATAGATGAGCTCCTCTGTCTCAGCATCTTGATTTTTGTGAAAAATGTTTATTGACTTGGAAGATAGAAAGACACTTGAATTTGGAGGGGGGTGGGGGGGTGGAATTTGCTTACGTCTCCTCCCTGGTTTCTGCAATTGACCTTGTAGCAAAAGCATATCTAAGGACTGAAGTTTATTTCTGGTGTAAACAGCAAATATTTAGGGACTGTCCTTATATGAGCGAGTGTGGGAGGGGGAAGAGTGGGAGAGCTGAGTGTTTGGCAGTGTCTTCCTTCAACGCTGCTGTGCCCCGATTTCCAAGAGTTTGAGTAACGTCTGTCTTATCTGCTGCATCCTAGGCTAGAGGAATGTATGCTTGTGTGTGTTCGTGTGTAGGAAAGCTGCTAGTTTTTTTTTTTTTTTTTTGGAAAATCTTGTGTTACCTCAACACTGATTTTTATTATGTAAGGCAGACTTTCTCCGAAGAGATCCAGAATATTTAACTGCTCCTCCCAAGTATGCTTGCAGTAGACCCAAAGACTTTTGCTACCTGGAATCATCTATGAGGGAAGGAGGTAGAACCACCCAACAACCCACAAGTTGTAATTATGGATGAGTACTTATTTTTGGTGATTATTTTTCCTTTCTTCAGCAGGAGCATTTAGCCTATGCACAAGAGAACCATTCCAGCAGTTTCCGTTGTGCTTTTCTGATAGAAGTAGAATGATGCAGAGGTCCCTAAATGTGATTTATTATGTAAGGGTTTTACAGCTCTTTTTTTCTTCTTTCAGGTTATCTGTAGCTTGTTCATGCCTAAATTTTCCAGGTTTCTTCCTGTAACTGCTTGTTCAGTATTTCAGCCTTTCTTCTCAGGCCCGTAGCTCTTCTCTCTCTGTATTTGGAGTGCTGTTCTGGTTCCTTCACCCAGGGGTTGGTGCTCTGTTGTGTTTTCATCTCCGCAAGTAAATCTGCAGAAGTTTTTTTAGATGTAAGGTGTACCTATTTACATCTGAATAGTGGTATTTGTTAGTGAGTACTTTCCCAGGTACTCCTTTTCAGCAAATTCAGAAATCCAGGTAATGATCTTTTTGCTAAGGCAAGGGATCAATTTTGAAACCAGTGGCTTACTCCAGGATACCCAGAACACAGCGAACATATTTACCAAGTGAACACAGCCACCTTTCTCCAGAATCCATTGCAGTTTTAGGGTTTAATCCCAGAAAGCAAGTTTAGTCTGGCAGGGACTTCTGGTACCTTCGCCAAGCAAATCATGATCCTCAGTGGAACAAAGTTCCTGAGAAGCTTCACTCCTGATCTCGCCTTTTCCTAGGGTTTGTGAAGGTAGCAATAACCCCGAGCACCCATAGTGTGGCAGTAGAGCTGTGTATATATAAACATATATATGCCTAAAACTATCAGCTCGTAGTTCTGGACGTCTGAAAAATAAAGAAATCCCTACTCATCTCGTATCAGATGTGTGTCAGCAGTCCAGTTGCCCAGTGATGGCCTTTCAAAAACCAGCTGGTTACTGCATGTGCTTTCTTCTGATGCCACGGCATCCGAAGGCAAGATAAGGTAGCTGCTGTTTGGGCAGAGTGACCCAGCTGTAGGGAAGGGGTTTTGTGATGTGCTGCAGTTTGCTGTATATCTGGGGGCTGAGGGAGGAGGAAGGGTTCACAGCTTCCCCTTTTTTTCAGTGGTGCAGTGATTTGACAGCACTTTAAGATTCGAGGAGGGCACTGAATTTGGCTGTAAGTTGACTGTGATTCACGTGTGGCCTCTCAAACACATGTTTAATGATTCTGATATTTTATTTCTTTCTTATCAAAACAGGTGCTCTTAATAGCAATAAGAGTAATGTTTTTCTGTTCCTTTCTGGGTAATTAGCTATGCACTGGCACTGGGACATGCACTTGGTATGTCTGTTGGCTGGGTATATGTGCAATTTCTTTTGAAGGCCTATTATAAAGGAGGTCTTGATGCTATTATTCACACTGCTTTACTAGTCAACGTCTTGTTTGGTACTGGGTAATGGGAAGATGCACTGGCTTGAAAGATGATCTCATCAGTTTAAACTCCTTGTAATTTTCTTTTTTTCTTGATGGAAAATAGTTTTTGCCAGAGTCTTCCGTTGAAGAGTGGATGAGCAGGAAGCTGTTTATGAGTTTTGATGTATGTGTACATATCTATATTATAAATCATCTTTCCATTTTGTTCTGTTTTCTTAAATCTCCACAGGACGAAGAGTGAATCGGGTACTTAGGTACTTAGTCTGCCAGGGAAACAACTTCACTGTGAAGTACTCAGTGATTTGAGTGCATTTTTTAAAGGGGTAAGGGTGTGAGATGCTAACTCTCTGAAGTGGTGGATAGATGTTTTTACGTAGGAGGGAAGGGAATAGTCACCAGCTTGATTATATTTGATTGTGGCACATGATAAAACTACAGTATTTTATGACAATAGCTGAGTATATCATTTTGATCCGAGTCCTACTATCAGTGCTGAAGCAGTGTGGATATCACTGCTAAATGGAATGAATGATTCCCACTTACTCATTCATGTCTTGCTAATGTCTTTTGTTACAGGAAGGGAGGCGTTTATGGCAAACATTTAGAGGGTGCAGCCTTTTTTTGCATGGGATCAGCCTGACTTCATAGTGCTCAGAGAGGATGGCAAAATGCAGAAGGCTTCATGTAGCTGTGCTCCCTCCTCACCCTGGTGACTGGGGCCTGGCCTGTGGGTTTTAGTGTTCCACAGTGGGGTTATGCAGGTGATCCTCAGCTGGATGGGACTCTGAGACAATCCTTCCCTCTCCATGTGCCTGGACAACTGTGTGGCACTCAGGTTTGACTGCCTGGAGTGTAGTGAACTTACTTTCTTACCTCTTCATACTGGTTTGCACACCATCCAATTTCATCATGGTTTTCTCCATACAGGTGTGTGCCCATATTGATGGGTTGAGAAGGGCAGGGGAAGGAGCCTTTAGTAGGAACACCCTTAGTGCTGGGTGGTAGCCAGGACTCTACTTCAAGATGTTTAGGTCGCAATTCTGTGGCTCTGCCTTGCTGTGTAACCCTTGGGAAGCAGTTTCACTTCTGTCTTCAAAGTCTTTGATGGAGTTCATCACTTGGGATACAGGAGGCTTTCCTTTGCCATATAATTGTTTATTGCCCGTCTCTCTGACTTCTGTTGTAGCTTCTCTGCTGCAGAAGAACATCTCTAAGCTCAAGTTTTCCAGCTTTCCTTTCCAGGGAGCCTTTGTATGTCAGATGCCTCCTAGGGAAATTTTGTATTCAGCTGGTGGATGGACCCCAGCTGAGCCAGCCTGCAGTGGACCAGAGGTGGATGTCTGCTCAGCTGATGCGCAGTGGCTGCCTTCCAATTGTCTAGGAGTGTCTGTCAGAAGAAGGCAACGTCAAAATGGGTACAGGGAATGTGGTCCAGGCAGTCTGCAATAGATCCCAGTGGATATGCTTTTTCCTGAGGTGGTTTAGGGTTCAGGGTGCAGCTGAGCTGTTGATGTCATGTGTAGGATTCCTGCTGTGAATAATACATTTTCTTATACAGGAACGACTGCCTCATTAATCTGGTTTTAGAGACAAGCAAAGAATAATTCTTTCCCCTGACTCTATTTGCTGTTAACTGTTTCTACCTGTGCTCCAGGGATTTGCAACTGCTCAATTACTGTGTACCACTTGCTGCCTTACTCTGTTTCCTGAGAGGCCATTTTTTTTGTGAAATGCCAAATTTCACAGCTGTGTTTCTATTCCTGCTGCAGGCCCTCCTTCCTCCCCCAGTAATTCCATCTTAAATTTGGCATGGATCTTGACCAGAGGAAACAAAAATGTTAATGGTCGGACAGGTTTGGGGGGGAAATCAGCAGCCTAACCTTTTTAACCTCAGTTGAGTATCATCAGTGCTTCTGGAAAGTTGGCTGAAGGATGTCTCCTCTCTGATCTGCTTCCATCAGGTGTATCAAAGCCCTTAGCTACTTCTCCTCATTGGAGATGGGAAGGATGTACAGTATTCTGGCTAGTCCATTATAGGATTTGGACTTGGGTTTTCTGTTCTGACTGTGCAGGTAACTGTTTGACTGATCACTTTCATTGCATCACATAAGTTGAGGCTTATAGCATAGGTGTGGCTGGTATGAAGGTTTTGAGGAGAAAGCTGCAATAGATGCATCTTTGTTCGTCTTATAAGAAAAGCCTTGCTAACTCAAATTTTAACAAAAGTGTCCCAAGACGCAGTGCTGGAGTCATTTTTCATAAGCTTTAGTGAAATTATATCAAATCTGTATTTGGCTGAGTGGGTTTTAAAATGCTTCTGTATAATCTTCTATATTTGGGAGGTTTAGAAACACCATGAGTAGGCCTAGATTTGAAATATATGCGACAGAAAGCACAGCAAATTCAAGTGGAAGGGGAGAGGTGAGACTTTACTTTTAAGGACCATAAAAAGAAATAAGTTGAGTAACAAAGATTCTGTTATGCCTGACTTGGTCTAGCTCTAAGTTGCCTGTCTGACATATCCAGCATGCCAGCGTAGCCTCTGTGGGTACAGATGACTGGGGGCACAGTTAACAACAGCATAAGGCTTTAATGGGTTTTAAAACCAGGTAAGCTTTTGCTTCGCCCAGGAAGACTGACCCTAAGAATGGAGCTCCCTGTGGTGGTGCCCTCACGTGTGCCCACGGGGCAGCCCAGGTCGTCCCTTATCGATGGGACACAAGCTGCTCTCTGTACTGAGAGACTTGCACAAGGTCACTTAGGGAGTTTTTGGTGTGGCTGTAAATATGTCAGGCTTAGCCTTAAACACAAATAAACACAAAATTGCTTTCTCTTTTTCATTTCTTAATTCTCTGCAAGGTGAGCAAAGCTCCTCGTTGGGAGGTGCTTCCTGCGCAACTGTGAGGTGTTTCTGAGGCTTCCTGAGGTGAATGCCTACTTGGAAAGCAATGCAAGTGTCCAGTTCTCAAAGAAATCAAGATGGAGATACAATAAAATAAAATAAAATGTGATGGTAGCCCCTATAGTTTGTGTTTACACTGTTTCTGGAGGAGTGAAGTACAGTGCAATTATGGAAATCAATGTACTTTGCTTGCAATAAACATGATGCAGTGCAGTAATCTGCAAAATAAATATGCTTCTGCCATGCTATGCAGTGGCTGACTGATCTGATAGTGGTTAATGTGTAATTGGGAAAATCCCATTGATTAAAGAAATCAAATTAACTCAGTTTCAGTCTCTTTGCTGCCATGGACACAGCCAGAATGGAGCTAGTATGCTGCAGCAAGCTTGTGCGCGATTTTCTTATACCTCCCTTGTGTGAAAGCAGAGCAGAGGATTTTTTGGTTTGTAGTTTTCTTTTGTCACTTCACAGTGGACGTAGTATGGTGGTTTTTCCATCTTCCCAGGCTGAGGTACAGCAGTGCCTTGCAGGAACGGTTGCAGTAATTTTCTGTCTGAGGTGCAGACATCGCTGCCATAATAATAAACTGCCTGTTCGTGTGCTCACACTGTGGTCTGCTGGATGGAGGGAGAACCAGGGACTTGGTCCTGCTGCTAATAATCATTTCTGCGAGGCCCAAATAATCGTGAAGCAGGGAGATCTGGTGATTTGTGACTTTCACGCAAAGTGCAGAAAGATTTTTGCAACTGTGAGGCCTGGAGCAGCTCTGGTTGCCAGGGAGATGTGTGATAAGGAAGTAATTAAAAAAAAAAATTCTCCCTGTGTTATTGACTGCAAAAAATCTACTTGAAATTGAACCGATGACTTGGCTCAGGGGGAAGCAGGTATTTAGAGTGAAAGAAGGGGAATGTGACTTGAAGGAACACCCATCCAACATGTTTTGTTAATGTATTTGTAGCATGGTGAACCCAGCAGCTTTTTGGATGAGCAGAGGCCCTTTTGTGTCCAGTGCTGTGTAAACACACAGTTGGAGGCAGCCCCTGCCTGGAAGATTGTACAGTCCAAGCTATCAACACTATCAGCAAGTACTGGATATAATTCCTGAATGTTAGAGGAGTGCAAAAATTGGGGGAGACCACAATACAGGGGGGTTTTCTGCCCACACTGCCAAGTCTGCTTCTTCAGCCAGGTTTGTCTAAAGACAAAGATGAGAAAGGCAACCAGCACCACCAGAAAACAGCTTTATACTCATATGTACATCAGACTGGGCTTGATAGGAGTGCTGCCAAGCTCTCACAAAGGCCTGGTGTACCTCAATGTTCTTGCCATTTGTGCTTCCTTCTTAGTAATTCTAGCTGGCCTCAACATGCAAGTCTTTCTCCATCTGTAATTAGAAGGAAATCAGCAGCATCTTATATCCTGCTGACATGTTTTCTTCCCCTCCACCTTCCATGTAAGAAGACCTTGCTGCTCCTGCTCAATTATCAGCCCTGTGAGAGAAGGCACAGGGCAGAAACCGTCCAAAGACGTTTTGCTGTAAATGCAGGGCAGGGGCGAGGTAGGACCAGATACAGAAAGACTTGCCCAAGGTCACACAGCAGGTAACTAGATAGACTCCAGGTCTTCTCAGACGGTACTGATGCTGGACTGCAGCACAGAAGTGCCGTTCTGTTGCTGCTGAGAGAGGAGATGTTTCCGAGATGTTTTCTCACCGCAGATGAGGTCTGAGCGGTGTTTGTGCTCGCGGATGTGAAGGTATTTTACAGTAGTTAAACTGAAACAGAACAATTTCTCAATACATTTATCAAAATGTCTGCAGTTCCCGTTTCAAGGCAGATAAAACAACAATGAATATCAAATAAAGTTGTCTTTATCCAGAACATTTAAAAACAAAGAAGATTGGTTCTTTTGGCCTCTGGCTTGCACTAGCACTCTGGAATGCTAACTCTGTTCTGTCATGATGAAATAGCTTTATTTGGGTTTCCACACTTGCCTTAGTGCCACCTACGTATCCCTTAACTTGAGCAGCAGCTACATTTTGTTTTCCTTTAGCGAGATGTAGAGCAACAGGGCACTGCACCAAACCACAGTCACTTAGCTTGATTATCCTGGCCCCATCAGTGTCTCCAGAGCTAGTTGTTTTAGAAGGTGCAAGAGCACTGAAATAGAGAGACAAGGAAGATGAATTAATCACCGCTGGAGAATTAACCACAAGTGGGGATTTTATGGTTCAGTGCTCTCCTGTTACTTGTGCACTTGCTCTCTCCCTCCCAACCGGACAAGGCATCGAAGCCCAATTCTTGCTGTTTTCCATGGCAGTTGGCTCTCTGGAGTCCTTGAGGGCACGAGCCTTTGTCCTTGCTTCACTTCCCTATCTGTAAAATGGGGATAAGTAGAATCTGCAAAACCCTGAAATGATTTACAGATTTATTCTGCAGAGATCCCAGTATGTTGTGATAAGGTTTCAGCAGATACAAATTGCACTGTGTTGATTAGCCACACAAGTTTTATGCTCTTGGTTCTCTCCCTTGATTGCATGGAGTGAATTCAACCATTTCATGTACAATTTGGGATTAATTGTGACTGACGTTCTGAGGTGAAAGTTGTCTGTCTGCTGCTGAACTTCAAGAAATAAAGTACTCATGGCAAAAAGTCAGAAATATAATGAAATGCAGTTTCTGTTCCAACTCAGGTTGCTTAGCTCCGTCTGCAATTAGTGCTGTATCACTTGCACAGTTTCTTTTATGTATAGAGCCATGCTTGTGCCTTGCATTGAAAGATTGCGGCACAGCTTTTAAAAGAAGAGCGTACTCCAGCATGGGTGGGAAGGTGGGAGATGTGCAGGAGACAAAAGCATCAGGAAATTGAATACTGGTCGTAAGCAAAAGCAGGCAGAAGGGGTGGTCTGGACCTTCAGGTTTTAACCTATTGTAGAATCCTTGGCTTTCAAGCATTTGTTTAAACTGTGTGAGCTTCAGCTTCTCGAACAGAGCGGAAAAAATAAATAATAGTACTGCCTAATGTATTAGGAAGATGAGTGTTTCAGGGACTGCAGAGATGAAACACAAGTTTTTTTCCTAGTTATTGTGACTCCCTCCTATTGGTAATTCAGCAAATCTTTTTAGTTAACCTAGTGAAAATAGAACTTGATGGAATTGTTTCAGTGGCATCTGTCATTGCTTTTGGAGCCCGTCAGAGGGCTGGTGGTGGCACTTCGTGCCTGAAAGAGGAGGATGAGTGGATTCCCTTAATACTCAGGTTGTTTTGGTTTTCCAGAGTTTGCCAGAAAACTTCACAGTGGGGAATGACACACAGTGTGTGATCACTTGCATATTATCACCATGATGCCCTCACTCTGCTTTTGTTACTGGTGCATTCCCAAGCTCAGGACCTAAAGGCTTGTACAGGGCAGTCACCGATCCTGTAGCCAAAATGACCATTTTTAGCTGGCATCTTAAACATCTTTCATAGAAGCCAGTCTTGCGGTTTGAGGATGTAAGGATGCACTGGGTCTCATTCTGTTCCCTGGTCACGCCTCCTTCACATTTCTGTAACTCCATTATCTTCAGCAGGATTTTTCCCTCCTCTAGTTGCTGCAGGGCAAAGGAGGATCTGGTTCTTTGTCAGATGGATGCTTGGTCTGAAGTTCGGTGAGCAGTTAATGCCAAGGTGGAGGTACAGAAAATGGAAGCTTATTTCTTCTGTAACAAAGGCACAATTCAATGTTCCTTTCCCATTTGATACACTGAATAATAATATCAAGAAAAATATATTTCCTTCCAGAAAGGAAATCTATTTCCTCAGAAGGATAATGAAGCCTGGAGCTTTTCCAAAGCCAATGCCATTTAAAAAGATGCTACTTGCATCATTCAGCATATTGTTTATATCTCTCTATTGTTTTTTTGTCTCCATTATGGAAAGGTTAGGCGCTGATTGTGGACACTGCGCATCTGTCAGCACCAATCCTGGGACGTTTTCATTAAAGTTAAGCACACTTGGAAAAAGACTCAGTATGCTAATAGTAAAAAATAGTGTCCACTCACTGAAAAAATGAGCATTTCAAGGGTAGGGAATTTGTCCCTGGTACTATTGGGATTTTATTCCTACTGCTGAGTTTAATGCACAGTCCCCAAAGGACCCAGTCCTGGAATGATGTAGGAGGGGGGACGGTGCTGTTACTCGTGTGCTGGAGCCTCTGCACGGCCATCCCTGTCCTGAGGGCTCCGTTTGTGGAGGCTGTTCTGTGACAATGGTCAAATGCTGCTGCTCTTCAGCAGCTGATAAAGCAGCAGTGGTGGAGCTTCTCTACTTCAGTAGGATGTTTTAATGAAAATACACTTAATAAACTGTCGGTGCTCATATGCTGAGGGAACAGTGTGTGAAATGGTCCCCATGCTGTAGATATTACTTTGCTTAAAGCCTTGAGCAAAGCCTGGTGAAACCACTATTATTATTATCATTTTTTTATTATTATTATTTTTTGAATGAAGTTCTTGGGCCTCGATCGTGAAGGCAGATCATCCAGTACCTCAACCCAGGAGTCTCAGACAGAGGTATCTTCTGTACTAGATACAGTGCTGCTTGCTTCACCTTGGCAAGATTTAGGATACAAGAAACCATCCTGCAAGGCCCACGCTGTCGTTATGTCTTCATAAATAGCTGAATCAGTTCTAACTGAAGGAAATTATCTTAGGAACAGCAAGTTAATTCCACTGATTTTAAAATGCTCCAGAAAATAATGTTTTATGGGAGGGTCTGTCATTTGTTCCTGCTAAGTGCTGTGACAATCTTAAGCTAGAGAACAAATTATAACCTTTTTTTTTTTTTTTTTTTTTTTTCCTAGGAATCTAACACTGAGGGCTATTCTGTTATGGGGAGGTTTTTTTCCTTTTCCAGGACTGCAGTTAGCAAATGAGACTTCTTACAAAAAAATACCCAATTTGAACCTACAAGTCGATTCAATTCACCCCTTGTTAACTCTTTGATTGAGAGCTATGTAGATTGAAGAAGAAAGGTATTGATCTACTTTTAGGATTGAAAACTAAGATTAAATAGAAAGTCTAAGGGCGAAAATGAGTTTTTAAATGAATGGACAAGCTGAAAGAAAAATAAAATCGTGCGATATACTGGGAATAAGTTCTGAGAATCTGTTAGCTAGGCATACTTGGAGGCCATAGACTACAGAAACTGCATGCTTTACATTTGCATATGAGTAGATTGTGATTCAATTTGTAGGAAAATTGTGTGTGAGTCTCAGCAGATTGGTACCTAGCATGAGAATTTTTCTAAATTAGATCAGAACAAGATAAAAATAAGTTCAGTTTCCTGGTTTCAGAGCGTGTGCTGGTTGATGGCATTATGTTTGGACACGGAAAACTGTTGTTTAGGTAAAATTCACTTGTGAAGGGACTGAAATTTTTGATATAATGGAAAGGTTTCAGGTTTTAGTTTTGCCTTTTTTTCTGCATAGAATTCATTATAAACCTTTTGTAGCTATTTGTTGGTTAGGCCATGTCACTGTCTTTTTGTCTTGTTGGGCAAAGTCAATTGTTTGACTTCTCTGTGCAACGGGGACTTCAGGGGACTTTGCTCAAGGTGACAAGCAGGCATTTAGTAATAAAGTGCAGCAATACTTAAAAGAAGTGAATGTGAAAGTGCTGTTAACAGAATCAAATAAAAAATGGATTTATATCCCAACAAAAATTCCCATGAGAAATTGCCTTCTGTTTGCCTCTTTTTGTAATTCAAATATAATAATAGAAGAGCGAGCTGTTGTAATACAAATGCCTGGCAGAGTGTGTTTTGTTGGAAGATCTCAAAGCACTTGCAGTGTACGTTGCATTTCTTTGAGCATGGGGAGATGAGAACTGCCATAGAAAAGTGAAGATTTTTTTTTTAATAAGTGGAGTATGTGCTTACTCAGGGTGAGTTTTTTTTATTTTATGTTTTTATCTCCGGGTATAAGATATTGGTCATTACTGACAGCTACTTTGCTGGTTGTGGAATTATCTGAGTATTTGGAGCCAGTTCTTCTGTATCATTGTGTTCTATAGAAAACTTCTGCCTTTTTTTTTTTTTTTTTTTCTTCACTGTGGTCATTTTACAGATGCAGAGAGAAAGTAAGAATAAAGTTTTAAGACTCTTGTCAAGTTATCGTAAACACTTTCATTGAGTCTTTGACTCCGAGGCAATCTTTCCAAGCATGTTTAGATGCCTAAGTATGCACTTGGCTTGTAAGAGGATACAATAGCTGCAAAACTCAGGTGCATTTGTAAATGCTACACAATGGCTGGCTGCAGTTCTTAGTTTCTAAACATATTTGTAAATCTAGTCCTGAACACTAAATTTCCATTTGAAAGGGGGCTTCTCTTCCTTAGCTGAATTCCTCTTTGGTCTTGTGAAATCTTGCACACAGTAGTCACCTCATCTCATATTGGAGGTTTTTAATTCAAGAGTCATCATCAGAGCTCTTACGCTCCCGTTTAGTGCCTTAACCATCTGTTAAATGTTATCTTCTGAGGTTAACTCTTGGTTTCAGATAAAAGGTGTGTGCAAGCTCATATGGTGGACTGCAAAGCCATTTTCCCATTACCAGAGTGGGACGTAGAGCATCTCTGGCCCACATCAGAACATGATGCAGAGCTGACGGTGACGTGCAGTTCAAGGCTGTCTGGTCACTGAAAAACCACTAAGGGCAGTCACAGGAATACCCAGTGAGGCTCTTAGTTGTGGTAGACAGCATGGGAAGAATATGCATTAATTGGTTAATGCTCGTGAAGTGCTTTGAAGATGGAAATGGCTATATAAGTGCTTGGTATTATTATTATGCTGACAATGGCTATGTAGAAGAGTCGTGGCGCTAAGGGAACAGTCAAAATTGATTAAGAGACTATTTTGAAAGAGGAAGTTTTGAAGGGAGGAAATTACATCCCTTGAGAAGAGGCCATTCTGGCTGAATACTGGGCTCACTGTGTTACCTCGCGGAGCTGAGCGAACAATTTCAAGTAATGGATGGTCCACACAAGTCGCCCACTTGCATCAGGAATTGTGCAGCTGTGAACTTCTGCAGATAATTACTGTTATCAGGTTGCTAACGGGTGGCTGCTTGTGAGGGATAAACTTGTTGCAACCATCAGGAAACCCAGTTTGGGCTCATTTTGAGTGGGAAGGTCACTCGGTCCCTCAGGCTGAGACCTAACTCTTGAATCGAAGTCCCACTGAGAGCAAGCAAAATCCCTGAGTTCCTGGATTATGAAACTAAACAGCTTCATGAATGAAAAACCCACTGGAGTTGACTTCAGTAGTGATGAGAGTTGATGTGATTTTATAAGACAGAAGTGTGAGTTTAGCATACCGAATGCTGTCGGCTATGGAAATACATGCAGTGACTTCTACATTTAACCCAGAAATTTGTAAGGAGTGAATCAGGGGTCTCGTCTGCACGGATGGCAGGCTGTTTTCAGGAGGTTGCATCCATGTAATGACTGGATAGCAGAGCACCCTTCGGGGTGACTTGTTGCAAGCCAAGTGAATGTGAAACTGCCGATGGGCCACTGCTTTGATTGCTTTTGCACTGCTCTGAGTGGTCCAGGAGCAGAGCAGCTGGGAAAGCTGCTGCACGTCTCTCCAGCTGGGCAGCACAGGGTAGCTGGGACAGAAGGCAGAGCCACTGCGTGTACGTGGTCGCTTCCCTGTACTGGGTGACAGCAGCATTGTCTGCTTCTATCACAAGGCTCTAGCCTTTATTCTGAGGTTAAATACTGCTGTTTACGAAGCATCCCATACCGCTGGTCCTGGAGCTGGCTAGAGTTGAGTCACCCGGATCAGATGCTTGACTCCAGGCAGATGGCTGAGAGCTTTTCTGTTCTGTGTCTAGTGCAAGTGAGAAGAGGCCACACCTGTGTCTAAGGTACATGGAAACATCTGGAGCTGCTGGCTTTGCTTAAAACACTGCTGTTGGGCTCGTCATATCCAAAGCCCTAGAGCCTGGAGGCTCTAGCCAAAATTCAGGTCCAAGTTGTGCGTGTAAAGCTCACTGCTAAGAATAATCCCACCTGCTTGCTTTGGTCTGGGGATGGTGCTTTTCCTCCAGACCAGACCACTTGGCTTCCTGCAGTGCCCAACATTCAGAAAAAGCATCCGGGTGTTGCTGAATGCTGAAGGCACAAATCCTGCATAGGAAAGGGAGGAAGAGAGGCTTTTTTGCAGCTCCTTGTGAAGCCACACAGACAGCTGAAACTCGTTTCAGCTTGCAGTTGCCAAACTCTGCCAACTAGTTGCTTAGCATTCAAAGAAATTTCTACGAATATTCTATGTAAAATTGAGGCTTTTTTTCCCCCCCACCTCTTTCTCCTTTCTGAAAGGCAGCCTGTAGCAGACCCGTGGTTCAGCTGCTGGATGTGTGCCTCTGCCTAGCAACTGCCTGCCAACGTCACGGCATCGCCGCGAGCCCCGCACCGGGACGGAGCCGCTGGCTGCCGGGAGCTGGGCAGAATGGTAATTTGGGGGGAGAGATGCTGCTGCCGCTCTCCAGGAGGCTTGCAAAGCCTTGCTCTTAATTTCTTGACCTTCAGGCTCCCTTGAATACCTCCAGGCAGCTTCCTGCTGCTGCCCTGTAAAATTCAGACCAGCTGAGAGTTGCCTGGTAGTTAAGCCTTTATCTGGTATGTGGGGCTTGCAAACCTCTTCCATCAGTTGTTCAGCAGAGTCCCATTGCCTGGTGCTCAGGGTGGGATCAGTCTGTGAGCTGTGGGATCTGTGTGAGCTCTCTCTGTAACCACCCTGAACAATGACCCACCAATATGGGATGGGTTGGAAGCTCCCTACACCTTCCTGCCCGTGGCTGGGTGGGCTGCGGGCAGGGGCAGCTTCTGCCTGGCTTCCCTCCTGCTATCAGAGATCACCCCCTTGCAGGCTTGGTGGCTTAGTTGCAGCTCAGGGTTGTGTTTTGTTGTTATACCATCTGTTGGAGGATTGCCTGGCACGTTGGTTGCAGTAGCCCAGCACGAGTTACGGGCTCGGCTCTCCAGTCCACTCCACATCCTCCTGTACTCAACATCAGTGGCTGAGTGGAGCTCAGATAAAGCAATTGAACTTCACGTGTTTCACGAGGTAATTGCAGCTCCTCTTCCAAGTGCTTCTCTTTCAGATTTGAGGCAGTGAAAAATATGCGGGTTCTGCATAGGCTTGGCAGTGAGTATCATCCGTTTGCAGAGAAAGCACAGCCTGGAGGTGGGGTGTGTAAGATGTTCCTGGTAGTGTTTCTGTTCCGTACTAACTGCAAATGCTTCATGTCGCTGTAGCTCTGCATTTGGATCCGTGTGATGTTTATTGTTTGGGGTAGAGTCAGAAGAAACACAGAGCTGCAGTTTACATGAGGAATTTTACTCATGAGTCCCCTACTCTGGTTTCTAGCCAGTACAAAGAGACACCAGCGTGGCACATCTTGTCTAGTACTATGCTGAAGCTGAACCCTGCTTAAAGCGTGGTGAGCTGTAGTATTTTTGGCCTTGCTGGCAAAATTCGTACTCCTTGTTCATTGCTAAAAGGTTCAGGGTTTTCTTTCTTTGTGTGCGCGCTCCTTGCATCGACAAACTCTGCTTGCCTGGCTAAACACCACCTCTGTAGGTCAGCAGAGCGTGGAAACAATCTCTTCATTTGTGATAGAGTCAGAAGAGGCAGAGCCCATCTCTTTGTTCAGTGCGTGCTATTTCAGGAGCTCTCCAGGTGAAGCAGCATGCTCTTTGTCACCTCTTTGTCACCATGTTTTCGTGGAAGATGGTGACAACTGAAATTTGGTTAACGGGTGCCAAGGCGTTCTATGCTGTGGAGTAATTTGTTTAAATTCCTCGTCAGTATTGCCCAAGCAAAATTTTACTCGTTACTCACGTTTGAAATGTTTTCTAACGCTGTGTCCATTGCTATCCACTGGCTACTGGATCGAGTGGAGTGTGAAAGGGCGTTTGTGCCGTGCCTCCTGCTGCTATCTTGAGCTAGCGCAAATAGAATGCAATATTTTTAAGACTGCTGATACAAAATATTAAGCACAAAATATATTCATTTATGTATCTTGATGAACGCAGACTTCTCTAATGATTACTTTGATACTGCTTAGATTATCTAGCATACATTAGCAGGGATTTTCTTAGATGCTTGTTGAAGTCAGACACGTTCCTGCTGTGTTTAACAGTGCATGTTTACATCATCTTGTCCATCTACTTACATTGATTCATTGATGTAATAGCTCCTTAAAACAAGATGTAGCTTTGCTGGTTGTGCCATCTCTGGTATTAAAGCTTGCTGTGCATACCAACCACTTGTTCTGTGTACCCTGTAGTGCCTGCCTGTGTTCACTCCTGACCTTGAAATCCCAAGTCCAAGGTCGAGCACACTTGTTTGCATCCTTGCTCCTCTTCCATCTGCTCCCTTGGTACTTTTCCCATGGAATCCTGTTTTCCTATGCAATCCTACATGCTTGGAAGGCAAGTATCAGGAGCCCTACTTTTCCTCTTTCCTCATCTCAAACTTTGCCTGCTCCATTTTCTCTAGACAACTCCCTCTGTCATAAGACAATGACAGCCTAAAAAGCTGCCAGCAGACTTGATTTTGGTAAGGATTTGGCAAATAAGAAATACGGGTGGTTTTGATGTAGGTCTTTTCGTGCCACTACCTGTTCAGATTTTCCTGCAAGTTGCATTTGTGTTTAGAGCAAGAGCCTTTGTCTTCTAACCTGGATGAAATCTGCCTCTCTAAAGGAGCACAGAGCCCATATGTCACAGCTTCTTCCCACTGGGGACGGGGTGTGAGGGCTGTTATTACCTCTGCAGCCCTGTGCAGTGTCCCATCAGTGGGACTAGTGCACCCTGCACTGCTCTTGCTGCAGCCACCAGCACCAAGGATCCATTTGCACAGCACAGGTCAGAGTTCCCCACTGCTCTTCAAATCGTCTCATCTGTATGCTGAAGGGAGCGTTCAAGCCTGGTTGTGTTTTGTCTTCTTTACATATCCTTGCACACACGCTCAGAGGAGGGCGAGGAACAGAGCATTATTCCATCCTTATAAAAGCAGAAAGGATTGGAGGGGGTGGTGACTTTTCCCTGCCTGAGCCCATACAAAGCACTCATTGGGAGTTGTAAAAGGGTCCGGAGAGGGCTGTGCAGTGTGCTTAAAGCTGAAGAAAATCAAGTATAAAATCTTGAAGTTGTTAATCTCTATTGAGAGGCTTACAGCAGAAGGACAATACAAAGTGTGAGAAACTCGGCTCCAGGCGATTGTTCCAGCCCTAAACACAACCAAGTCCCACAAGGGCACAACAAAATACGGTTAGGCCCTTGTCTGCTGAGAGAGGATTTTCTCTCACAGGAGTGCCGTAGCCTGGTGATTGTGCAGGACTTCGGATATTAATCATTTAAAACTGTTCCAGCTAAATGTTTATGCAAAACATTGAAGAGATCTGAGCTCCCTTTTTTGGCTTTTCTCTTCCCTCTCCCTACTTTTGCAGAGGAAGGGATGGGGGAGGGAATAGCGAAGGGGAAAAAAAGTGAAATAAAATCTGTGTTTAAGTTGAAATATTTAACTGAAAATATAGCTTTCTTTAAACTGTTCTGGTGATAACGCTGGAGTAATCTTTATTATTCTCTATTATTAGTGTGAGCTATTCTACTTTGCTTCTACCAACAAAAGCAGAAGGAATTCATCCCACTTCCCTCCTCGCTTTGCAAGTCTTCACTGCTAAATGCCTGTCCTGTTATCTAGCTTGCTTTGCTTCTGTTCAGGCTGTAAGCATTTCAGATGGTAAAGTGGTACATAAATCTGCAGGGGTAAGCACTGTAAAAGTAGCTGAGAAAGGTACAGCATGCACCTGGGGAAAGTCAGCATGACACCAGGATGTCTCTTCGGTAGCCCCCAGGAGCATTTGTTGTGGTACTGCAGAACAGCTCAAGTCCTTACCAGCTACACCAGGGTAGTGTGAGTTTTGGGTCGCCTTTTGACAGAGATCTATTTTTAAAATAAACAAAATCTGATAAGGGTCTTGAAGACTGAGTTCCTTCTGTTCCCAGGTCATTCTGGTGCAGGGATGAAGCATGCTTGCCGAAGACAGCCCGCGTCAGGTCAGCATGCCACGCTGCCCTCTGTCCCTCCACTAAGAGCAGGGAGCTTTTAGCCTCGAGGGGAGATCTGGCAGCTGCAGTTAGTACCAATGTACTCGCTTAAGCGATTTCTGTCGTACCCAAACAAGGCATCACTTTCCAGCAGTTGCAGTTTCTGGCCTCTCAGCATGTCAGGGGGCTGCTGTGCAGCAGTAAGACAGGCATATGTGCGGCGTCATGTTCTTGTGCTCTGAGTTCTGCCCTGCAATGGCTTTCGGTGGTACCTAAAACTGGGCATTTTCCTTTTTTCTCTGCAACACACCAGAACTTCTTTGGCCTCACTACTGTATGTGTATGCCCTTTCAAGGTTCACACATGAAATATAAAAACAAAGTATAATAAAACAGAAAATACTAAATATATAGGTGCCTGTTCTGTTTCTAGAGAACTTAAAAGAATAGGCAAATGTTTCTTTTCCTTTCACAGATGCCCACAGGCAAGAGAACTGCAGGTTGTATGTGTCTGTGTCGCTTCCAGGACATGTTAGAAGTGTTGTATCATCACACAGCAGTGTGGCAGTGCACTGCCCCTTGGAGGTTCCAGACTTGCCTTTCCTGTGCTGTGGAAGTGTTTGCAATTTCCACCTGGAAGGTGCCTTGGTTGGAATTTTGCTGGGGAGCTGCAAGGACAGCAATGTGATTAGAAAATCCCCCATGGGTATAGGGAATTTGTGTAATCTTCTAAGGCAAGAGTTTTGGTTGGAAGAGGGTAAACAAACACATGGGAAAAGCTAAATATGTTATTTCTGCATCGTAACTCCACCATCACCTCTTCTCCCTTTCTTTCTCTGTCTGGGAATCCCTTAAAACAGAATTGCTGTGCTGAGGTTGGAATGACGCCTAAAGGTAACAGCTCTCTTCAATAGCTGTCTAGAAACCTGGGCTCTGTTCAAAAGCTATGGGCACCACTAATGGCACAGAAGGTGATGGCAGAGTTGGAGTGAAGGACTGCTAGGATGGAAGGGAAGAAATGTCTCTGAGGACTGGAGAAGTGACTAAGTTGGTTTCAGGAATGGTGTGTTTGATTTGCAGTACCCCGCAGTGCTGTGCAAGCCTGCTGTAGGCTGAAAGCTCACGTACTGCTCTTGATTTGAGGTGGGTGCTGTAATTCTTCCTGGGCTTGGCAGTCGGGGCATGAGCTGGATTCAGATAAAATGCTTGTTCTTTGCCCTTGTATTCTTCACTCCATGCGTTCGGAGAGGAAAAAGGCCCTGGCTATCTGAGGTGTAAATCATCCCCTTGATGATGTGCTTCAATCCAGTGGCTTTTGATTAAAAGTTATAGTTAATGGAATGTCTCTGCATTATTTATTACCCTGAAGGCTTTGATATAAGACTGTAGGTTAAGTTGAAACTATGAAAAGGTGAATACTTAGGGAAACAAGGCTTAGATTTATGAAGTGTGAAGGTACTTTCACTGTGTGTTCACTTAAATTGTATGAACAGGAGAATCAAAGCTAGACTATGGTAAACTAGTTCTGAATTGTGGGTGAGAAGATCCAGGTCTGCTATGTAAGAAAACATGATTAGTTGCTGATTGCTGATAAATGATTCAAAACAGTAAACATTGGGGCAAAGAGCCTTTTTCTCAATTTAGAGGGCAGATCAAATAATGTTTTTGTTTTTGTTTTTGTTTTTTGTTTGTTTTTTTAAATGAGTTCTTAATGACTGTTTAATACAGGGAGTGAGTTTTTCATGTGTTCTTTTTGGGGGTAAGGTTGTGAAAAGACCTGTGTGAAGGAGCTGGCTGCAGACATTTCCCAACCCACTCGTGATTTTGAGTCCCCTTTAGAAAAGGGCTTGCCTGTGCCTTCACGTGGAAGGGGAAGTCCAGTAGGGACCTCAGGTGCTGGTCCTGTGCTGTGGCATGTGAGGAGCTGTACGAGTCTTCTGTAGTTTCATGTGCGCCATCCCACAAAGAAAATCGGGGCGCTGCTGTGCTGAGTTTGGCTGGCTTATGTCTGTCACCATCCTTGAGCACTACCAGGCTCAGAGCATCCAAACGTGTGCTCAGAGGATGCTGAAAACCTAAACAGCATCTGCATTCTGGTTCTGAGATGGGGTCTAGTGCCTTGGTTTTGAAAATCTTCATGCAGTGAATGTGAATGATTCAAGGCAGTAACGTACACAGAAAAAATTGAGATGTTACTGATGAAGTAGCAGAATCTGGCCCTGGTATTTCGGGTCAGAATAGAATGTGCTTGCATTGTGTCTGCAGGATATGGATTTCAGTTTTACTGGGGAAAGTGTTTTTTATGTTCCTCTATTTCAGTGAATAAGCTAGAACAATACAAAATAGAAACACTTGTACCTAAGTAACAATAAGTAAAGAAAATGACAATACCAAACGCTACTGCATTAAGGAGAAGACAGCCATGTATCACTAATAGACGATACTGCTGAGAGCAAGTCAGTATATATGATTTGATATTTGTTCCTTGTGAATTGTGCAATGACCATACATCAGTGTTCACTAAATTAGTTTTTTCTGCTGAGAAATGAAGGGCACCGTTAGAATTTAGGAAGCACTTCAGAAGTAAATTCTGCTTTCCTCTCTCTAAAGTATTGTGTCCTAGAGATTAATATGGTGTGAATCAGAATACTTAAAATGCTTCCTAGATTTACCATCGTGGATCTGGCCTGGAAAGCTTAAAGAATTGGAAGTAGGTGGAAGATGGTTAACCAATCCTGGATTTTTGTATTTTGGACCTATTTCCTTTACCTTTGTACTAACCAACAACACCTTTGTAATAGCTCCTTCAAAGAGTATTTGTAGTAACAGTATTTGAAAGCACAAGTTTATCTGGGGCTGGGGAGCTGCTGAAATTCTGAGTGAAGAGACTTGAAGGGTGCAGCAGCCAAGGCAGATCACTCCTGTATGCAAGTGTTGTTTATCTGAAGGGAATAACCAAGTTCTGGTGCTATGAATGGGCTTTAGTGGTTGAGTCTCTTCTTCCATATATGTCAGCCGATTTTTGGTCAATGTACAGTGGCCATCATGACTGCCGGCCGTGAGATACGGAGGATGTGAGATCCAGGTCTGTGCTGCCCTCACTGAAGTCATTGGCGTGTGGACTGTTCTGCTCCAGACCTCAAGCTGCAAGCAGGAGTGAATAATCCAAAAATGGTCCCTCGCTCATGTGTCTAAACTTCAGATTTATAGCACAAGTAAACCTCCCACCAGCTTCTGTCTCCAGTAATTTAGTTTCTATTGTCAGAAGAAGCCTCAGTTGTTGAGTACAAGGGCATTCTTCCTGCCCTCTGTGCGGCACGAGGCTGATCGATAACCTGAATTGAGGGGTGTGCAACTTTCCCCCTTCAACAAGCAGGAGACAGAGCTGTATTTGGCTCATATTTAAGTGTCTAGTCCTGTGAAACTGTGGTGTGTGGATTAACTGTGTATTATAAAATGCCACTGACAGCCTGTATTTTTGTTAGAAATGTGGTTCTGTTGTGAGCATACTACAAAGTAAATATTTCATTTTCCTTGTGCATATGGTCCAGGAGTGAAGCCGGTTCGTCTGTGTACGTTGTTCAGGCAGTGTGTATTGCACAAAACAAGTGGTGTGAGTTGAGACAGGTAAAGCTGACTTTTATGCTCTATCATTGAGGAAATGGCTGCTGTGCCCCTGGATAAAGATGTGTTTTTTCTGCTAAGCACCAAGCCTTCCATTAATGTGTTTGTTGGTTGTGTTTTTTCCTCCCTGCTAGATGTGATCTTGTTGGAGAAAAGCTCTGTCCACTGAACAGTGCCAAGCGTGATAATGCCTTCGTCCTTGTCTGGAAACTAAGTGCTACTGCAATAAAATTACATTGATGCATTCATTAAAAAGATATACTCTCATAATAAACCACTTTCCAGAATTGAAAATGACAGGTTGCATTGGCAGAGTACAAGTTAGAATTAGCTCCATTCTCAGCCTACTCATCTCTGTCACAAAATAGGACACTTGCCCACAAATGCATATCCACTGATGAGTTTCTTGTTGGTCTTACAACTTCAGAAAGTAGAAGTCCATGAATAATAGCATTAAAAGGTGGGATATCTACATAAATATTTATGCTGCCATGCCAGACCTTCTGGCAGATGACATCAGATGTGCTAGCCCTATGTGTTCACCTTTCTCTTTCATTGTTGTGGCTTTTGAATAAGGAGTGGCAAAGCAAGAGGGGTAAACGCGACCCTTCTGGGAGGCTGGTAAATCCTCTGGTGGGCAGGGCTGATGCTGACCTGCAGTGGGTGTAAAAAGGTGGCACCAGGTTAGAGCTTGTGCTGTCAGCGATGCTTTGTCTTGTGGCCACCTGGCTGCAATGAGCTGAAGGACAAGGTGTGGGTTGTTGCTGTGACCCAGGGAAGAAACTCCTGCTTTTCCATTACCTGAGGTACGTAGAGGTGCCTCGTGTCAGACTCCTGTGCTGGAGAGAGTGCTCCAGAGACTTCGGAAGAATATTGTCCTCTATCAAATACGAATTCATCTAAACTTTATAGCACTGATTGTCATTGTCCTTTATACCCACCTGTCCATGCTTCTGAGCCAAAGGGATAAAGAGAATTGTTTTTGCAAGTCTTCAGAGGAGAAACGTTGTGTTTCTTTGTCATGTGCTTTAAACTCTAGATAAGGTTTTGTCAGTCAAGTCTGAGCTAACTCATACCTGAAAACAAATTATAGACTATGCATACATTCTCTGGGGCTTCCTGGATGTCTTTCCTGTGCCTGCTGACTTTTTCCAGCAGTGTTCAACATAAATGAAGCTCCCTACTATTACAGTTGATGAACAATATATTGCTTTCCAGATTGTCAGCTTTTGAAAAACTAATTTTTGTTTGCAATAAGCAATTTTCTCTTAGCTGTGTTCAAAGCACATCTTGGTCAGAATCATGAACATGCAATTATTTCAGTAGATTGATTTGATATGTCGTAGAACTGTGTCCCATTTTCTATTATGTATTTGTTTTTATTCAGCTAGATTTACACTTTTCTGGCCTTTATTCTTTGCTTTAGTCACTAATTATGCAAGGACAGCATCACCTTACATTGATTTTAAATCTCGTTTTTCATATGACCTTGGGACTGTTTGAAACACAGCATCTCTGACCTTGAATTTATTTTTTGAACCTCATGCAGCATCAATAGCTTTTATACCATCAGGAAATAGAAGGATAGAGCCTCTTTAATTTCCCAATCTTCCTTAAATTGTTCTGATGACATTTACTTATGATTAAAATAAAAAATGTGCAGCAGAGACAGATTCAATATCCCCACATTGCCTATTGAGTGCCAGTCTGGATGAAGAAAAGAGGATGTGATTGAATTTTAGAGAACTGAAGCTTATGGATCTTTGGCAGTCTTCAAGTTATTAAACCAAACCAGGCCTAATTTTACCCCTCCGTGATAACAGTAATATTCCCAGTCCCGTGCAGCTTGCTGGCACCGAGCTAATGCATCCTTTCTGGGAGCTCTGCAAATGAATGGAACCGAGGCAGAGGAGGGAGGTGGATTCCACTCTCGTGTTTATTGTGTATTGACAAAGTGCAGGGGGAGAGGCAGATGCCAGGTGCTGCAGAAATGCAAAGTACTCGAGGCTTGTTAACGAGTTCCGTGCCTAGCTCAGCTCTAGTCCCCGGGGACGGCAGGGCTGTCCTACCTCTCGCTGATGTAGTAAACATGATACGAAAAGAGTCTCTGGGTAGTAAATATGATTGACCACTTTGGATTCATGAAGGTATGAGCTTCGTCTTGTGGAGACAAGTTTCACTAAGTGTTTTTGCACCAAAGTAGGTCAATCTAATTATAATTGGCTTTAATGAGCCCTACTCTGCAGTTCTTTACCTGTAGCTGGTTGGCACTCAGAAGTGCAAATACCAGTGCTGCCTTTGAAAAAAGCATTGAGAAATCAAAGAAGTAATTTCTAGTCGGATTCATTTCAACTTGAAAGACTCGGTTATCTGCATAAGCAGGAGTAAACAATCCAGCATCAATAAGAAGAGCCTGAGCAAACGCAAGCAGTAGTGATCAGAAGTCTGCTGGCCGTAGGGTAAAGGTGAAATTCTGCTATGGGTTTTGCAGCAGTTGCCTTGCAAACTGGAATTTCATTTTGGTGTGTGTGGGAGTTATTCCATTAAAGCAGCAAAGAGCTACACAAGTTTGTTTGGGTGAATTTGTCTTCGTGCCTCAAAAGACATTCCAGTAAAGTAGCAGTGAAGAGAGGAAAGCACTAAGGAGGATTTGTCATTTAGGCTGTTCCCAACACATACTTATATACTGGCTTCCCCAGAGAGAAGAAAACCCTTATATATCCAGAAATTGTACATCATGGCAGTTGATCTCTATCTTTGGGATGGAGTGTTCACAGGTAGTGCTTTGGGGAAGGAAAAATTGATTTGAGGGAGGTGTTAGATATTTAGCTGGTGGGTGCGCGACTCGGCTTCTGTCTCAGAAGATGTAGCTACAGAGTCAGGGCAGCTCCCTAGGAATACCGATGGGCAGACGTTTGCTTTGTGTTTAGCCTGTGTGAGGAGCTGAAATGGTTCAGAAATGGGTGAGTAAAAACAGAGCAGGCTGGAAAGGCTGCCTCGAGCCGTCAGTTTCTTTCCTTTGTGGCCTCATAAGGTCTAACAGGTATCTGATGTGACTGGTGATGGCAGCTCAGGGCCACAGCCCACTTTGCATTGCAGTGGCCCAGTTGCCAGTTTGGAGCATGCAAACTGGAGACCAAGTGGAAAAATACCTTTCCTTTAAGGCAGTCTGTGTGGAAAAAAGGTCCTTTGTAATAAACACCAGCTCTTCCCTCTCCTGGGAGATAGTTTCAGGGCTAGCAAGCAACATGTACCTGAAAGAAGGCTGATGGAGAAAAACAAACTGCTGGCTTAGAACTTGCAAATATTTGGGTTTTCTTGTAGGTTCTTTTAATAGTTCCAAGTATCTGTTTGAGAATGATTTGTTTAGCCTTTGAACTGAGTCCTGCTCTTTCTGGATGCAGGACACCTTTAATTTCTGATTTTGGTCATGCAATCTTGTGCAGACTGTTCCTTTGGTGACTCAGTTCCTCTCTATACCTATTTATTACTTCCATTGGCCTTCCAAAGTGGAAGTGGTGCAAGTTTCTGTACGCACCGCTGAGCCCTGATCTTAGCTCAATCTTCTTTTATTCCAGTGCAATTAAGAGTAAAAGAAATGGTCAGCTTTGTCACTGTCATTCTGCTGCTTTGTGGCCTCTGTACCCTTCATGCTTGAGGCACCAAGCTTGGCTAGATTCTCCTAAAATGGGGCAAATCCAAAAACACATAGTGTACAATGAAGAGTGTATTGGATTTGGTCATGGGCTGTGAAAGGACCTTTGGGAAAGCATCTGTTTTCCAGTTATAGTTGGCAGCTGCTGTAATCCAGCTGTTATTAGCCTGTTATATTTAAAGCTAGAGGGAGCGTTGCACAGGAGATGGGTATCTGGGGTCTGACTTCCTGCAGGGAGCACAAAAATGCATCTGTAGAGACTACCTTTATCTGTTCCCCAGGACCAGGAATTCCTGGGGAAGAACAAATTCATTGAAAAGAATCCTGTGTAATCTGTTCTGATGGAGATGATTGTTAAATTTGTATTCTGCACTGTTTGACTTGTACTTTTGTCTTCTCTTTTGCCAGCCCAGAACTGCAGTCACATTTTGCATGGCCCAAATGGGACAATACAGAGTCCAGGCTTTCCGTATGGATATCCAAATTATGCAAACTGCACGTGGACAATCACTGCCGAGGAGCAGAACCGGATACAGCTTGTTTTCCAGTCTTTTGCGTTAGAGGAAGATTTTGATGTATTATCTATCTACGACGGACTGCCTCAGCAGGGGAACCTGAGAACAAGGTATATTGTCTGTAACAGCCAGTGATGTTTATAAACACGTTCCCATTTCTTCCACTCAGAATAAGGCATCTAGGTTGCAGGTTGATGCTGCGATAAACTGGGAGTTCCTCATGAGCAGTTCCTATAGCTGTTTTGCTTTCTTATCTCTGATAAGGTTTGAAATGTTTCTCTGAATACCTGACAGTAATGATTTATCAAAAGTCATTCTAGACATCCAGGGAAGTTAATTAGGAAATGGAGTAAACGGAAAGCAAAGCCAATGTGCAGAGGATCTTCCTTCAATCCAAAAGAGATTCTCTGAGTGGGAGGATGGATAATGGATTTCAGGTTATATTTCTGCCAAATGCTTTGTGGGTCAACTTGGGTAATTCCCTAACTTGTAGTTTTCTCACTAGTTGGGCTGGGATGGTATTTGCTCTTCACCTCTGGCTAAACTATTGGACCTTCAGGGGTAAGGAGTTACCAAGTATGATAGTTTAGTATGAAGACTCTACAAAGAGTCTGATCTTTCAGGTACAATCTTGGTATTAATATAAAGTTAAATGAGAGGCTGATTATGAAAAATAATTTATTGCTGTGATAGCAACTGTTATGCGACATGCCAGATTTCTGCGTTTGAAGGAATAATGGCCCCTAGATCTGAAGCATAGATGAAATCTGCTTGGCGATGTGTGATATGACTGCTGTTTTCTGATGTGGTGTCTAACTGCTGCTGATATCTGATAGTGATAAAGGCAAAAAGTAAGAAGCAATGGCAGCATCCAGTGTTAAAATCTCTGGTTGGGATGCTGTAATCATGGACAATTCTGGAAATTAATTTTACTTCAAACCATTTTCGAATGGGTCATTTGACCTCAGTGTCTTGTCGAACACAACTGTAAAATCAAAGTTAAAAACACTGGTGAAAATCAGCTCTTTATGTAGATGATTTCAGTTATGTAAATAAATCATATCTTCATCTTGCAACTGTGCTTGAGAATCATCCTAATTATGGGACCTCATCATTTAATCAGAAGGTAGTGTAGTGCTTTGCTTTGGGTATTATGTAAAGGATGCCTATGTCTTATACAAAATTCTGCTCAGGAGATTTTGTATGGTGAGTAGTCGATGCAGCTTTTGCCCTGAGAAGCCCCCAGCAAATTGCTGTGCTCATCAGCAGTGCCAGACGTTTCCTTTTGCCCTCTAGATGTCAGTGGAAGGTTCTGCTGAAGAAGCAAAATCCATGAATGAGATTAGTTCAGAAGTAGGGTCATGGTGGAGTAAATCGGTAAGACACTGTGGATGAATTGCATCCAGGTATTGCTCTGAGCTACTCATAATCATGATATGATTACAGATAGAAGTACCAGCAAGGGCATCTTAATGCAGTCCATCAGTACAACAAACTTCTGAGATGCAGCTTGGCTACTGTCCTTGTATCTTGTAGTCTTGCAGTTTGGGGGAAGGTCAGAGAGGCAAATATTGTCCTCCCTCTGCATCACTGGTGAATGCATTGTACAACTTGGGTGTCTAAGTGTATGTGAGTTGTAGATAACGTGCTCGGGTAGGGGTTTGTATTTAGTGCAGTGGGGAAAAAGTAAAAGAAATGGAAAGAAAAAGGTATTGGGGAAGCTTTCTGGAGGTCTGAGAGGACTTCCAGAAGTAAATGAGACATGGACTTGTGCATGATGGGCACTAGCGTTCTTCCCCTGGACTTTTCTAGGTTAGTGATTTAAAAACCTGAAGCTTGCTCCTCTGTGCTATTTGCTGTCTAAACGCTTTGTTCGGCTAATATTATTTTTGTACATCAATCTTACCTCATTAAACTCTGTAGCTGTTGCCCAACATTGGCCTTTTTCTTCTTTCTCCATTTCTTTTCCTTTGGCTATCAATTTTGTTTTTTTCTGACTGCTTTCCAAATGTACTCCATTCATCATCGAAGTGCAGCACTTGAAGATGGATGACCACGCGTCATTCATCATACTACCGGGAGGCGGGCCAAAATAAGCTGTAAGCAAGCGTAAAAGAAGGAAAGAAAACCTGTTTGTGTAGAGAAGGTAACTGTTTTCTTAACTGCTGTTCAAGGCCTACCAGCAAAACAGTTAACGAAGACAGGAACCTCTCTGCTTCTCCCAGACAAGTGTATGTTGTTGGACATCAGGGACTTATTTCAGTAGGTCTTGCCTGCTTGTCTGGAAGAACAGAATGATCTCAGTACAAATGACGGGCTTACCTGTTAATATTTTCTTGCAGAGGGATGGAGACTGGTTAGTTTTCTCAAAACCCTGGTACTCCATGTAAGCCATATATTGCTGAGAGTGCCCCCCAGTCTGTTGTCTCAGTATCATGTCTGTGTTCCTTTCTGGGAAAGGGTTACTAATTATGTTCATCCTGTGCTGGCAAACACCCCGTTGTCTTGCAATTTAATGTGGTGTGAAAGTTCCCTAATAGAATAAGAGCAGACTTAATCCAATGAGACATTTGCTAATAAACTGCTTTACTGTATATTAGGGAATTTGCCTTGTGTTTGTGATGAGTGTGTGAATATTAAATGCGTCTCAGTGTCTTAATTTAGATATCCAGCGATGTTGCAATCTTTCACTGTGACTTTGCCTTGTTTTGATAAAAATCGAAGCTTGTTTCTCATGATAAAAATCAGAGTCCTTGCTTCTTCAGCTTCTCTCAGATCTGCTCTTTCGCAGCGCTGTATGCTGGCTTTCAGCCAGTGAAACCACCACGAGCAGGGACCGTTGTAGCAGAATCTTCTTTGGGTCCCGAGAATAATGATGGCTGCAGATTTTTTTTTCTCCTTGACCTGAGTCAGAGAGCTGTGTGTATTCAACAGTTCAGAGACTTGTAACCTTGGTGTCTGCATGTGGCTTTCCTTCTGAGCAGTGTTTGCGCTCATTAAACCAGCCCAAGCTATCCTAAATGCCCATCCTTCAAGTCCCTGAATATTCTGAGCTGCCAGTGGGATCAGAGGGGCGCGTGTGGAGATCTGATCTGAGAACTGCAGTTCCCCAGGAATACTTTTTGCAAATTCCCATTGTGCTTTGCTGATTGTGTCATTGTTAAGAGGATGCTCCAATCAGGTTGGTTTCCTGATTGGTTTCCCACCGTGCTGGGCTTAGCAGCTCAGCAGAGACCTGACTGAAATTTGAATATTTGGAGTTATTTATGGAGCCAAGATTGCTGTGGGATTTGGGAGATGCTTTGCACCTTTTCATATCTGAGTGTTGTTACATGACATAACAAGACAGCAGCTGACAAGAAGAAAAACGTAGCTAAAGAAAGCCACGTGACATCAAGTAGCTTCATCTGATACTGATAATTTGCAGGATGCTTTTAATGTAGGAATCTTAAATTAGTTGCTAATTTACTTTTTTTGAAGTTTCAGGCCTGCATTAAGATCCAGAGAAAGTATATTTACAATGTATTTGGAAAGAAGTCATTTTGCATGCATAACCCTGTTCTCCTTAAGGAATCTACTGAATTTACACACAAAATAGGACTGTTCAATTTAGGAAATCAGATGTTTTTCCTAAAAACTTTTAAAAATTGCTCTGGAAAGGCAAAAGGATAGAAGGTGCAATCTTTTTGTATCAGGATAGACTGTTCAGTTGCACGCATACTGAACCATGCCGGGGTAGCACTGAATGGAGGCTTTTAAGACCTAACAACCTGAGGGCTTTGCTTCCCATCTGACATGGGTAGGTGACTGTGTTGTCTTCTGGTCTACCAGGGAAAGTTTAAATGACACTGAATTTGGCTAGGGAAGTGCTTGAGCCAATGCATCAAAAAAAAAGTGAGTCTTTGCTCCAGCCAGAATCGTGGTGGTGCAGTTGGTGTGTGTCTGCAGACATTACCGGGAGGTACGAGGTACGAGTTTACACAGCAGGAGGAGCTGTCCCATCCTGACACCTCCATAGTGTGTAGTGTTAGGGAAAATGAGGTAGGAATTTCCAAACAATAGCTTCCTACATAAACCAAATTGATCTTTACTGCCTTCAGCAAAGTGGAGCTGTAACTTGTGTTCTAGCTCAAGCTTTGTTGTTGGTCAGTGTTTTCTGTTAGTGTTGCTTATTCCAGGGAGATGCTCGTTCTTCTTCCCTGGCAGATAACTGAAGAGTTGAGAGGAGGATTGCTATCAGGCTGCTGTGTATGCAGTTCGAAACCATCTCTTTGGCCATATTTAATCGATTGAAAGATGAAGTATTTTGTTTGATCTTAAAATTACTTGATGCTGGTGACAAGAGGTGAATTATCCACCGGCGTGACCTATTTTACAGATACAACAGGAATACCTGTATCTCGCCTGTTTCTCATTGATAACCTTTTAAATACTCTTTGAAAAATTGAACTGGGTGTCTTGTACTTAATTACAAATCAGGAGAACAAAGCTTTTGATCTTAAAAACGATGAAAAGAGAGGAGGAGAAGAGATAAAGGGAGCAGTGCAGGAGAGAATTCCCCCTCACGTGCTGCATGCTCCTGCTTGCAGCAGGGTTCTGGGGTTCTGCCTGCAGGTGTTGGACTTGCTGAGTTCAGGACTGTTAAAGAATTTTCTGGAAAATAGCATTTGCTGTCTGGGAGTACACAAACTTGTGTTAGGATTTTGTTGAGTCACTGTTGGTCCTGTGACATAGTCCTTTGTAGTTAGCTCATGTCTCCGAGGGGATCATAGTTCTTTTCACGAAGGGTAAAGATAACGAGAATAAAGAGGGCCAGATAAATCCTTCTGTCATCCTTACTCAACTTCAGAATACTATCTCCATTCTCCCTTTAGCAGAGTCTTTTTGTCACTTCATATTGAGTCCCTGGGGAGAAAAAAAAAAACAAACAACCCAGACACTTGAAGTTCTCTGCAGAATAACATGCACACAGTTTTTTCCTGATGCTTGTTTGAACTGCTCCAGCAGCACGAGGGCCTTTTGCTGGCAGCCCCATTGTATTGTTCCGAAGAAGTGCTGAATATTTGAACTTCCAGATTTTGAGATATTTGATGGAACAAAGTCCTGGAAAGCTAATGGAGTGAATGCAATTGTGTTTAGGGCTGTTCAATTCTGAGGCTGCATTCAAATTTTCTGGTTTTGTGAGGACAGTGTTTGTTGTGATGAGTGATGAAAGCTGCTGCTGATATCAGGGTGGGATGTTGTATGTTTTTTTTTTTCTCCTTCCATGATACTGGATCCTTGGTCCTGTTTTAAGGTTTAAAGGATCTGCCCTCTCAGATCTTCCTGTTGGGTTATGGCCTGTACCATGTCTGGTAAAAATAGGACCTTGTTAAAATTTTGAGCCTTTTATTCACAGCCACTGAATAAAATACTGACTGGGGAGGTAGTTTCCTAGCTGATGGCTGTTCTGCATTTTGTCTGTGGCACCAGCTATTCCCTGCTGTGTGTTTTGTACAGGGGCTGTCTGTCACTGGGCCTTAAGGCATTATTGTTACTCGAACAATATTTTGTTTTCAGGATTGTTTTTTGTTTTCTGTCTTCTGTTTTCCCCCTAAACTGTTGATTAACCCTGTTAATGGGTAAAATCTACTAGAAAATGTTGACAATGCGTCTTGCTTCATATTAAGGTATGCTGAGTGTAAAAAGATTTTGTATAATTAGGCAACATCTAATAGATGTAATTAAGACTGCACCGGAGCATTCTGCTCCTGATAGAGCTGGGAGTACTGAATGCCATTAGTAATTGAGGTGGGTTTTAAGGCATGCCGAAATGCCAGGGAGGATCGTGGTGTCCTGATAGCTCTCCGTGCCCAAGCTGGGACAAGTTACGAAAGCCTCCTATCCCTTAGATGCTGAGTGATGGGAGGGAAGAAAGGAGGATGCCCACAAAGCGCCCTGCTGACGTGTTTCGCCAGTGAAGTCCAACGTGCAGTGCATGGAGAGGCAGGTCAGGAGGGGTTTCTTTTTCTGGCTTACTGTTAACCTTGTGTTGCATAATGCATCACTCTTCCCTCTTCAAGCTTTCCTTCTGCAGTTTATCCCTGTAGTCTGATGAAACAGGGCTTTGTTGATGGTGCAAAGTAATTGCTGAAGGCCAGGACCAGGTAGTATTCTCTAGATCCCTCTAGCTGATGTTTGGTTTTACTTCAGGCTGCATTTTAGTCCAATGATTACAAGCCGTTTAGACAACAGAAGTAGAGCATCGTGAAGTCTGAATGTGATCTGATTTATGATCACTGTAGACCCTGCAGTGCCCAAATCTAGTGTTCCACGTAAAATACATCTGCAAGGTGAGAGCTCTAATAGCTTTCATGGGATTGCTCCTCTTCCTTATCGAAGATGGCTAGCGATAAAGACAATAGCTGCTGCTGTTTTACTACTAAATGTCCTATACAGAGAAAGTTTATCATCTTTGTATGCGTAGCAGGGAAGTCAGACGTATGTCTTAGTCCTGTTCTGAGCCCAGCAGCCACTCTGCTCTGTGACATTAGGCAAATTACTAATCTCCCCTTTCCCATCTGTAAAATGATATATTTTTTTTTTATTTTTGTAAGTTAAAGTTGTAGAATGCTTAAAAGCCCCCGCTTGGAGGGCCTGTTCGCTAGGGTAAGGAAAGAATCAAAGTATGAAATGTAAAATTTACAGCCATTCCTTCTAATGCATTCTTCCTGAAGGGAGGAAAACCACAGGTTTCCGTATTATCTTTTGAATGCAGTGAATCTCAAGGTCATGGAATTCTTTCATCTCACTGTAACGTCTGACCTTGAGAGTTTCTCAAGCAAAGCACCTCTTTAGACAGTGTGTATTTCCCTTTTATCAAAATTAATGAAAGACTACAGGAGATGATACAATCTTACTAGATCATTGAAGATACAATGAAATTGTGGAGTGTTATTACTTGCAGTCTGAAATAGAAAATTGACAAATCTTCAGTGCCCATTGACTCTAATTCATTATGCTCCTGTTGGGCGGCAGAGGGTGGCCTGGTTCCTTTTAGACTACTCAGAATTGGATTTTGGTGTGGTGCAAGAGCAGCTGCTGACATCTGGTCCTTTTTCTTAAAGAATATAATTGTTTTTTTTTGTAATACTTAGGGCTACAGCTGATTAGTGTTGCTGTATTGGAATAAAAGGTTTAGGAAGGAGACAAGTATTTTCATTTGAATTGTTTAGTAGCTTATGTTGTCACTGATCCATGTGTAAATTGACATGTGAAATGCTGTTGTTCAAGAATTTATGTAGAAGTTTTACTATTGAAATCAGGACCTTTAGCTAACTAGGTGCATGGCAAGACAGCCTCTCCCTGAATTTATTCACAGCTCCTGTATTTGAGGCAGAGGGGAATATGGAAGCAGAAAAAAGGGACTAATGCAAGGTCAAGGAGTAGCTCTGGTGCTGCTGGATTTGTACTCGAGGTTTTTTACCTCTATTACAGTGTGCATTGCTGGGATCTCCTGCTAAACATCCATAGTTACCTGCGTTTCTCATCCCAGCTCTGCTTGATACCACTTGCACAAGGTGCGAGGGAACAGAGAAGTAGGTATGACGTGAATCAATATTACAGTCTTTGGATAAATCTTCATCTGCAGGAGCGATGGTTTTTGTTTCAGGCTATTTTTATCTTATAACACATCTAAAAATCAAATTTCTTATTAACCTGTTTTTTGACTGTATTGGTTATGAAGAACAACTTGTGTTTATTTGTGCCATTTGGATGCTTCTTTTTAACTTCTAGGTTTAGAGAAAATGAATTTCCATTTCCTTCTTGTATATTGCTATTAAATTTTATGTTATTATATACAACTAAAAATTTAAGGAATTAGTATAGGCATAGCTGTGCTCTGGTCAGCAGTGAGAGTGCAGCTGATGTAGAAATCAACTGACAGATCACAGCCAGCTAGCTGAGCTGCCTGTCCCGGGACCACCTAGGCAGAACAGTGCTTGCCTTATGCTGCCACTTAATATTCACTTGGGGGAAGTAAAGATTGTCCCTCGAGACCGATGTCTGAAGTCTAGTTCAAATCCTGATTTTGTATGCATAAAGAGTCAGAGGGATGTGCAGCCTTGGCAGATGAGACCTGGAGTCACTCTGCATGTTAGCTTTGGCTCTTTACAGTCGTGTAGCTTCAGCTTCTTGAGATTCAAATGGAGAAAGCAGGAGGAACAGGGATGCATGTGGAGTAAGTACCTATATTACCAGAGCCATAATTGAAGTTTTTGCTTGATTATGTGTCCATACGTTCACCATCTAGGATGCCCACCATATTCTGGGCTTATTCACGTGGCTGAACAATGATTAGCCTTAAGGTATGTTCAACTACTGCTTATAGGAAACTTCAAGTTCTTTCAGAATTTGTTAGCCTTGTTAGCTGTTGGTACTGAGCAGGAAAAACCTGCCTCTGCCTATTGAGGATTTGTGATAAAAAGCCCACAGGCTCCATTAAACTGTGAGGTTAGAAATGATAGTTGAGGATTGCTTGGGGAGAAATCCTGTATTTACTGGGGGAAGGGGAATGTAAAGCTCCTTGAGAAGGTGTATGTATTCCTCGGGCATCAGGCAGCGGTGTGCTGCTTCATTATCAGGCTGATATTTGCAGTGTCCTCATCGTGTTCCTCTTTCTTGTACGCAAACACGTTTGCTGGTAGAAGGGAATCCTTTGAAAACGGAGCTACTCCCACACGAGTCAAATATTTGTGGAGAGAGCCTGTAATAGCAGGTGAAATCGTTGTTTGTTGTGCAGATTTGTGCTGCCTCTAAGTATTTGTTACTGGCTTCTGTTTATCGCTGTTATATAGCTGGGGTCTCAATTGTGCCTCTGCGGTTAATGGCCTGTGTGCGTGCTCTCCGCTGAGCTCAGGTACGCAATAAGCATCCACCTCTCCATTTCGCTGCTTATCAGCGGAATGTCTGTCGGATTTACCATGTCTGAAGGAGGAGGAATGTGTTATTTTTTTCTGAAACATAAATCCTGTCCCATTGAACTGTCATTTCGTGGCTGCAATTATTGAGACTTCAGTGAAATTTTGGCGCTTTTCTTCCTTTGCTGGATCACTTTGTGAATGTCCGGTTGGGCAGACAATAGGTCCCCAAATTGCTTCCTGGAGCTTGTGAAAGCTCCGAGAGCATCTGTACCCTCTGTACAAGGCTTTTTTCCCCATTTACTGGATTTCACACCCCCAATGATTTTTTTTTTTTTTTTTTTTTTTTTTTTTGAAGAAAGTCAGAAATAATCTAAAACTGCCAAGTTTTGAATTGATGCTGCTGAGCCTTACTTGGTTTATATCCAGTCTTGTCTTTGTTTACTCAGAGTATCAGCTCAGATTTGCCAAGAGGTTGCTGAAATTTGGTGAACCACTCTGAGAATTTTTCTTCTGGGTTTGTAATAACAAGACCAGAAATACAGCTGCCAAGGTTTGTCAGAGATCTGCTTGGATTTCACTATTATCTGAGAAAGTACAGGCAAAATAAGCACAGAAGGGATGTGATGAAAATTCCAAGTCTGTGCTTTTCCTCCTCTTGTCCCATTGTTTGGAAAAAATGAAATTTATTGAAATGTGATGCTTAGTTTCTGTTCACAGCTTGAGAGCCATGAAGGCCTCATATATTTGAGATGGCTGTGGAGGCTTTAGGCCCTATAAATAACACTTTTCTAGTGGGAATTGACCCAAAACCCATTTTAAATGAGCAAAGAAATCCATCTAGGCTGGAATTTATGAGCCCTGTGACTGTCCCTAGAGACTGTGTTAGTTAATGAAGCCTTTGTCAGTGTCAGAGAGGTAAGCAAAGGACTCTTGTGGCTTGATGAATTATACTTGGCTTGGAGAAGAGAAGAAAATGCAGTTCATTCTTAAGTTCCACTGGCACGTGGGCTTGGTCGGATGATGTTAGATTGAGCACTGTTAGCAAAAGGTAAATAAACTTTCTGAAAAAGTCTAGGCGCAACATGTGTCGATGGATGGGTTCAGGGGATGTGCTTGTTACTGGCTTGGTAAGAAAAAACACAGTAATGTATCAGACGGAGTGAGCTGATGATAGTATTTTAAAAGCAACTCAATTATCAACCATCTGGGCAGAGAGGATGTTTGGAAAATAGCATGGAATAAGATGGGACATGTGTCAGTTGGCAGCGAAGTACCTTGGAGTTGCTTTGTGAAATGTGAACAGAGAATTTACGCAGAGTTCCTGGTACTGCTGGTTGCAGCATGCCTCTGGAGATACTTGCTCAGGACCTCTTTGGAGCTTGACTCCAAAAGAAGAGCAGGTTGGTTTTATGCATAAATCATTCCTACAATTTGAATAAGTGCAAGTGTGAACTGAAACTGGTTGCATGTTACTACAGTATCATGTTAAGCCGAGATCTTTGTGGTTTGCTGCATCACTTCAGAGCTGAGAACTGTTCAAGTAATGCCAGTGAGTTCTGCCTTGGAGAAGGGACTTCTGTGTATCTGCAGTATGCAAGAGCTGAAAGTATGCTTGGATTATGCTCTGCTTGTTTTGTTGGTGATTAATTAAAACATTCATGGTACCAGTTATTCTGTTCATACATTATTTAAAACAATAACATCTTAATGTAATCGCTGCTTTATTTAATAAATATGAAGAGGAAGGGAGAAAAATTGGCGACAAATACTGAGGAAATTAATTAAGGGATGAAAGGTGGTTTGTAAAAATCAGGTATTAGTAGAAATGACAAGATGCTGTTTATTCCCCCACTCCACCCCAACTACTTCACCCCCACGGCCACCACAACTGTTTCTAAAGAAAAAAAAATCTACTTACAATGAGGTCTGAGATGGGAAGGGTTGTAGCAGATAAATTCCCTGATCTCTTGCATCTGTTCTTCTGTCTTCTTGACATATAGCCCATGAAGCAGCCTTGGGGAGGGCATCTGTTAATGACCACTGACTGTATGTGGGGCTATGTTTCCAGTTCCTTTAAGATTTTAATTTTTAAGCATACAATTCTGAAGGTGTTCTCGGAGCAACTGGAGTACAATGCTGGCACATTCTTTTCATCAAGATTGAGAAAATTGCAAATATTAATTAAATACTGCTCATCTTATACCCATTTTTTCCGAGGAGAGATTGAACATATGGATAGTCTCTCTCCTATTCCTATGTGCGTGTCAGCCAACTGTCTAGCTGAGTAAGACACAAAATTTGCTTCAAAGTTGATTGTAAGCTCTTGGGCTCTTTCTGTTGGCTCCAGCTGGTAATGGATTGGTCTAACACTTCGTGAACGCACCTTTCAAATGACTGCTCTGGTTTGCTGCCTTGCTAGCAGGGATTATAGTGTGAGAGGACTTGGCTGGTGATTCCAGGCTTTGTTTCCCAAAGAGCAGCTCACGCTCTTAGGTTTGGTATTTCCTTAACACTCTTACACCTGACTTTACTTGCAAATTGTCCTGGGATAGTAAGGGCTGTCAGAGCAGCCCTTACGGAACCAGGTATTTTTGACTGTATGTGGTGAAAAGAGTGGTTTGTTTGGGAAATTTTCGCTGATAGGTGCCTTTAAATTACATGCAGGAAAAAGTCACTGAAGTATGGTGTAGTGTAATTTAATGCTGGGTTAAACGATGCAATCCAATGCGTTTTCATTAGATGTTCTGAGACACTTCTCCAGCATTTATGCTTTAAAGGCTGTTGGATTGCCAGCTGCAATAACTATTTTGATTGCTGTCTGAGCTGATGGTGGGCATCCTACCAGAAAAATAATGTGCTCGGTTTTAATTACGGCACCTGCACTCCGAAATGGGAGCCTGTGTCGCAGTGTATGATAGCTCTGTACCTGACGGAGTGGGACAGCAACGTGCAGCGGGTGGAGGAGAGCAGCTGGAAAGGGGCTGAGGCGGCCTGTCCCGGCCGAGACTTTGGGGCAGAAAGAGCACACGGCCACAGGCCGAACCTGCTGAGATGAGCAGTCAGGGGGCCTGTGTGTGGTGTTCACCTCCTTGGGTGGGCAGATGGGACAAGTTTTCATCAGGAAGGCTCTGGTGACATGGGGTACAATGGTATTGTGCCGTGAGGGAAGCCGCTGGGCTCCTGGCGAGCGGCACTGTGAGGCCTTGGGCCTGACCGCTTGTATCCCAGCTCTTGTGTGAGGCAGCGGTACGAGCGGTACAACCACAGCATCTGGGGTAAACCTGGGGCAAAGTGTGAGGAAGGATGCGCTTGGAGATGGGGGATTTCTGTTTTGATTTGTTTGGTTTATTGATTTTGCTGTGCTGTGATGCAAGGGCAAGCTTATGAAGTGGTATTTCTGGCACTGGGTTAGTTTGGTTCCTCACAGTAGGAACAGAATTAAGCCAATGAAAAACACATTGAAAATCTCACACAATCAGTGTTGGCCCCAAGCAACTTAAGGGGATAATCACTCAATAATCCATTTGGCCAGAGGTACAGAAGAAATGGAAGATGATTATTCGTGCTGTTATTACTGCCCTCACCTTCTTGTTATGGCCCTTAATAAAAACAAGGAATGGAGTTTGCTGCTTTTCTTTCTCATTAGTGTATACATCTCTTTTTTTATTGCTACACTAAATAACAGTGATATCAGAATTACTGTTTCATATATGAGGCTGTTTGGGAATGATTTCGTATTCTCTCAGCAATCATGTTGATGCCCATGCTTTAAATTTGCCTGGGCTGCAGATTTAGGGAGGAAGGCGTTGAGGACAGTTTAGCAGCCAGGTCAAAATGAGGCAGGGTGTCCTGCCACGCTTGGCTGTTCCTGGCTCTTTGGAACGGGCGTGCTGAGGTTTTTACAGGCACTGGCCTTGTTAAATTAAATTACAGTTTCCTCAAGAGAATATTGTCTGCTCTCTTGCTTGGAGAAGATGAGGACATCAGAAAGGAGAAACTGCAGTTGTGTGTGTGTTGGTTGAAGGTTTAAGAAGAGGCAAGTCATAACTTGTACTTGGACTGCAGCTGCTGCAGTCTGTAGAAAGACTGAGACCAAACCTCTGCTCTAGTGGAGAACAGGTGGAATTAATTCTGTGACATGCCTAGTGCAGGTCTTCAGTCCATAAGATGAAAATCCATAGCAGAGAAGGTAGGCGTTGCCATATAGATATCTTAATTGCTGAGTATTCCCTGCTTCTTTATGAATAAGTTTAGTTTTAGCATTTTCATGCATTAATGGGGGCATTTTCATTTATTTTGTGGGCAGGTAGGCTGTTAGCTCTGAAGGGCAAGACATGGTGTTTGGTCACCTTCTGTGCCAACAGGCAGCCCATCTCCCACTGGCCATACCAGGGATACTAGATGGATGCAAACAAACATGCAAAGTTAAGTCCTTTGAGAGATGGTTGGGTTTGCTTGTTAATTTTTAGAGTTTCTGGAAGCCCAGAGGTTCCTGTAAAAATTGTCTGTTCAGTCAGTGTGGGATCTGTAGAAAGACTGAGATCAAACTTCTGCTATCATTTCATGCCCTTGTACACAGGCCATGCTTCCCTTTCAAGGCCCTGTAACTAGAAAGTACGAATATCTGCTTAAGGGCAATTTTGTTTCAGGTAGCACATAATTCCCATTGACTCCTATGGGACATGTGCACTTGCTTTCAGGTAAGCAGACATGTAAATGTTGCCCTGAATTAAAATCAACATCTGTGAAGTGGGGTCCTACTAGTACATCCTGTGAACAGAATCTCTGATGCAAAAACTTAGTTCACAGAGATCTCCTTTGGAAATAAAAAGCACAGACTTCTGGTAACTAATTCTTGGGTAATGATAAAGGAGTAAAGACATTCTGTTGTCCCTGTATGTTTTTATTAAAATTGGTCCATGTGTTTCCTGGATTTTTATTTATTTTTTTTTTTTTTAAACATGTGAGGGTCTCAATAAGCCATTTTAATTAAATTGCAATAAAAATTGCAAACTATGGCACTCTTTCTTGGTTCTGTGCACAGTAAAACTGTGTGAATCCTAGCAAAAAATAATCTTGGAATCTTTTATTTTGAATGAACAGGAGCAATTGTTCTTTCAACTTGTATAGACAATGGCTTTTATGCTGAGAGCTGGTAAGTACTTCTTTGACATTTAAGTCGTGACTGCCATCATTGGCAACTGCATGAATTTTGCTGATAACTGAAAATTTTGCTTTAATAAGGTTCTCAGGCAGAGCATGTCAGCTTTCATGAGTCGGGTAGTTCAATCTATTTGACATAATATTTAAGTTTATGAAATTAGGAATAGAGTAGGAACAGGGAGGGAAGGGAAGTTCGCTTACTGTCTCTGAAAGTTGCAGGGGGCTGGTGGCAAACTTAAGGAGAAAGTGCTTGGGCTGGAGCTTACAGTGTGCTGGTCCCTGGGCCTGTGGGCAGAGAGGATGGTGGCCCCAGAAAATAAGGAGTTGGTTTTGTTGTCTGAGTGTTGTTTTTTGTTTTCTTTTTTTTTCTTTTCATTTCATATAATACAAGAGGTAAGGAGATAACTTCAAATGAAATACATATTTGTAGGTATTTCCTAAGGAGTAGTACATCACTAGGGATCTTTTGCTTTTCTTTAAGAAAGACTAACTGGTGTCTAAGAAGAGTGGGATGAGCAACTGCATATGTGTGTATGAATCATTAAGCTTTCTCTCTTATAGGAACCATTTTTACTATACTGCGCGTGTTGGTCGTGATCCACCTATCATGTGGCAGTGAGTATCATCAGTCACTGCTCCTTCTACATTTTTGTAAAAGTCCTGGTTTCAGTACGGTTATCAGGCATTGGGGATTGGGTATGACTCTGACCTTGGTAACAGCAGGCAAGAATTTAATGAGACTGCTTTAAAAAAAAAAAAAAAAAAAAGCTTCTTATGCAAACCTATTATGTAAATCACCTTAGCCAAGCAGAAGGAGATGGATTATAAGTTATAAAACTGTAATTGTTTGTGAGAAATGTACATCGGCTGTGTCAATATAGTAACAGGGGTTTGGGATCTAATAAAGCTAGTTTACCAAAAAAAAAAAAAGTTTTGTAATGTTTTTAATAAAAATAACAGTTGCCATTTAGCTGTGAGTCTGCAAGGGGTTCGGGGAGAGGCCAAAAAAAGTGGCCTGTGTTTGTGCAGTGCTGTCTGTTCTCTATTAAATAGACTTGTCACCTTTTTTCTACAGTTTTTGTTTGGTCATCTTGTGCAAATAAATTAATCTCTGTAGGCTTTGATTTCCTCAGTGATTAGAGTTGAGGATTATGATCTTTACTGTGGTACCTGTTAGATATCAGGTCACTGGATGAAAAAGTGCCATCTCTGGGATTGTTCTTGTAGTGTCAGGCAGGGAGGGGAGGATTTCCAGAAACATGATTCAAAACATCGCAAAACTACTGAACGTATACTCAATGAAAGCAGCCACCCTGATGGGATTTAATTAATTGGTAATGTCAGTTTTATTGTCTGCTCTCTTCTGCTATTTTGGATTGTTTGCTTTAATGTAGTTTGTGCAATGCTCTTTACTCCTAGGTTCTCAAAATGTGTTATAAACATTATTGAATGATGTCTTGGGCTCACTCAGCAGCCTGAAACATTGCTCCCACTTTATGGATAAGGCCTGTTATTCCAAAGGGCTCAGTGACACCTCTGAGACCAGAGCAGGGGTTTTCAGCTGGGTACTGCCAAGCAGACATTCAGCAAATAAGATATGAAGCAGATAAAACGGCTAAAAATATGGTCGATGAAGAAATGCATGTAGTAGATACTCTGATAAACCAGAAGGCATTACAAGCCCAGGATGGGTTTGCCCAGCATTTGAAGAACAGCTCTTAATAGTTGGACTCAATCTTTGCAGGTTCCTTCCAAGTGAACTGTTCGATATTCTATTCTCAGTCTGGTTTCTCGAGCTCTGAAGATCCCCCTAACTCTTTCAGGTTGTGGTGCATTGTCCAAAGTGGCAGCTGCCCCCCACTCGTCGTTTTGCTGGCAGATCAAAGGCAGCAATGGTGAGTGTAACCTTCCTCTTGATTTCTTTCAGGTTAACGGGTTTCCAGCTGCCTGCTCCTATTGTGAGTACAGGGGTTGTGCTGTCCTTATGGCTTGTGAGTGATTATGCGGTCAGTGCTCAAGGCTTCCAGGCAAACTATGAAGGTAAGTCTGCCCAGTTCAGTAACTGTCTTGAATTGTGTTTGCACTCTCTTATGGTAGGATGTGATATATGGAGATACACAGACATTAATCCAGGACGGAAGTGTCTGGTTCAACTGCAGTTTGATCCTCTTTTTTCAGAATTCAAATCGCTGATCCCTTACAAGGGTGTGAATGTATTTTTCGCCTTAGCATCTGTGCTCAAAACACCTGTAAAAGCTTACTCCAACAGCTAGAGTGACTGAGACAGGAGGGTAGTGTGGAATTTGACAATGGAATCCACAAGGTTACAGCAAACACTGCACCCTGCACAGCCACTGGAATTTACAGCTGAGCTAATGGGGAGTACAGAGCGGTGCCCAGGGAGCTCAGAGATTGCTGCATTTTTCTTTACGTTCTCTTTCCTTGTCATTTTTTCCCTGCACCTTCCTCTCAAAGTATTTAAATTCCCTGCCTGTGTCTCTTGTCATAAATAACATGCAGTGTTTGGTGCTTGTGGAGGTGAAGGCTTGGTAGCTGCAAAAAATCTTGGACTTCTACTACTGGAAATTTTCAAATACACGAAAGAACTGTTTGTACTAGAAGAGAGAACGCGATTGTGATATGAGCTGGTACTACTGGGCAAATGACAGATTAACCATGTTTAAATTTGAGTTACGCTTCCGTTAATTATTGAGCCTTGAATGTTGTCTCTATCCCTGTAAATGTTTTTCTTTGGAGTCCTAAGAAGTTCTTAGCCTTAATGATAGCTTTTGGTAATGAGTCCTACTGGCCAATTACCCAATGCATTAAACCAAGTAGATGCCTTCATTTAGATGATGATGTAGTCTCTCAGTTTTCTGCACTTGACAATTGTTCAGGTTCAGGAGAATTCTGTTTAATCAGAAATTAGAGGGCATTTAAAATCTCTGCTCTTCCTTGAGGCAGCAGTGGCACCAGGATGCTTTATTTAAGTGATCAGTGTTTATAGCAGGTGTTCGCTATGGCTAGGCAATGGTGCTGAAGTTGTTCATCTCAGTTGGAGACCAAGCTCTGTTTGTTCACAGGGCAAATGTCTGCTGGGGATGCTCTTAGCTGGTGGTGTGTGGCAGCTGTCAGCTTAGGAGAGCACAGCGAGGACAAATGGATCCCATCCCATTTGCAGAACCTCTGCTAGAAATGTCAATCATCATGCCTGATAAACATGACAGTACATGGATCCCAAACTGTGTGATAGAGGACACAGAGCTGTTTTTGTACTTCCTTGACTTTGAGAATTGATTTTTTTGGCATTTAGTTGCACACAGTTTTTTTGCACAGTTCTTTGTATGACTCCCTGCTGTACTAGCCTGGTTTCTCAGATCAATCCCTCATTGCCCAGGCATTTCCAGCCATACTTCTGTGCCGAAGTTTTTACATAAAGTCAGAATTGTGCAAAACTTTTCTATGGAAAACTCTGTTTTTGCCGAATATAAATTCCTTACCTCCCCAACATACTGGCCCTTCTGCGTGTCTCATGATGTTTATTGGCTAAGTGTAGTTTTAGCAAAAAATAAATAAATAAATAAAAATATTGGATGGGTCACTTCCAACACAGAGGCATTTGGTGAAAATAAATGTGCTGGGAACATCAGAAGAATGAAGGTCACATTCCCGTTCCCCTTAATGCTTTGAATGTTACTGATGGTTGAGAACCGATAAGATTGTTCTAAGATTTAGCTGGCCACATAAGAGGGATAAATGTCTATGACTTGAATTTTCGTAGAGCTGTGTTCTCCTTTCTTCTTTTGGTACCCTCGTGCTGAGTCCCTGGCTTTCTGCAGCACCTTGATTCAGCAGGTAATCTTGTACACAGGCTTGCTCCAGGGCTTCAGTCATGTGTTTTAAATTATCTGAAGTTTGATGGTAAGGAGGCTTTAAGGCAGATAACCATGTGCGTTTCTGGTAGAAAAACAAGCAAATAAATAAAAAAATATTGAACCACTGAGTGACACAGAGCACTGTTGTAAATTAAAGCTTTACTTTCAGAGATGGAGGCTTGCTGAAAGTGCAGCTCTGCACCTTCCTCCAAACAAGGTATTTGCTATGTGAATTTTGTTAACTCGGAGTAAAGGAGGAGATAAGTGTGGTTTTGATCAGAGAGGCACATACTGCTGCTGCAATGCTGTTTCAGTTCATTGGTAATCTCCAACTCAGTGAATAGCTTGTGATTTGATAATTCATGTTTAAAGACAGAACAATGCATCAGAGTCCTCGTGGTAAATGGCTCCTTTATGATCTGCTATCAAAGCAGGTTCATTATTCTCCTCCCTTTAAGCAATCACTGGGAAATGCACCAAAAAGAAGCAGAATTTTAAAATTGGAACAAAAGATCTCCGAAACTTTTTAAAAGGAAGTCAGGAATGAAATATGTACATGGGGACATCAAAGTGATACGAAACCATTGCACTTAAACTGACATCTGCTCCACCATGGTCCTCTGGGCAGCACAGAAATTGAGGTTGGCTTTTTCTAAACTAACATCTTCCTAACTTACCTGGTTACTAAAAGGTGTGCACAATAAATCCACTTACAAGCAATTTCTTGAAAACAATACAGATATCTACTCATATTTATGTATGTTTATTCATTTATGGTTGTTTCTGGATGCACTTAAGGTATACATTTCACTCACTAAAAAGGGATCACTTTCATGCATTTGTGGCAGATTCTTTTAAAAACGTTTCCGCAGTGAGAACATTTAGGGATGCTATAAGAGCACAGGCAAATTGAGTTTCTGGAAGTCTGCAGAGCTTTTTGTAAGCCCCACATAGGTTTGATGCCAAAGGAGCACTAGAATTTGAGAAAAAGCCAGCTCTGGGGCTGCCGTGCTGGGATGCTTCCTTCTTGAGCGTGCAGTTTTCTGACTTTTTTTTTTAATATAGGTGTTTTATAAGTGTGTTGCTCCTAGATCTTCCTTAATGCTCTTGTCCTCTGACTTCCTCATCTTTCTTTATTTAGCTTGGTATGTGTTGCCAGCTTGTTTCAGTCCATTTTCATTGTCTGATTCTTCATGTTCTCCAGTCTCTTGCTTTTTTGTGTGATTTTTTTTTTCTGAAGATGCCAAGTATTGTTTCAAAGCTCAGTAAATATTAGGAGGCTTGTATCCGTATACATTTATTCTGCTGTGGAAGGCAATACTGACAGTGAACAGAAAGGCTGATGGGATCTTTCCCCAGCACAGCCATCTCATGATGAATGGAAACAACCGCTTCAGAAAATGTAATTCTGGGGTGTGTGTGCAGAATCCCTGAGTTAAAGGTACTTGGTCACAGCTTTGGAGACCTAACCTCTCATCCCAGCTCTGACACAGATGTTCTGCGTGATCTCGTGTTAGTTGTGAGGTCTGGGTTCCCAGTTCTCATGCAAAATAAGGCCAGAATGGCTCCTTGTCATACGCACTGCTATGACTTTGCATTCATGAATGCACAGACAGCATTCAGGAGCTTCTGTGTGGCGTGGTGACTGTGGGAAAAGCTACGGCAGTCGCACATTTAAGGAGAGGAGACATGACTAGGTTGCCAGAAATAGCTGTAGTTCAGTGGATCATCTGGAAAGGAGCGGGGGCAACTACTGTAGGATGACTGGGAGTGAGAAATTGTCAGGTTTTTCTCCCTGAAGTGAAAGCAGAGATTTTTTAAGTTTAAAGAAAACACTTGGGTTGGAAGAATATTTTCAGAGATTCTTTTTACTAAACATAAGCAGTTCTTACGAACCTCTACTTCAGAACATATGTTTTAGAAATATATTTAAATTAAGTGCTTTCATGCCTATAGCAGTCCCAAATTTGTATTTTTTTTCCTGCTAAACTGTCCCTTAAATTCACCACGATTTCACAATTAGCCTTGTTCACCCTCAATCTATGGGATTTTTTCATTTTGTGACTAAATTATTCTCAGAATTCCCAACCAGCTGTTGTGGAGCATTTCATTTCAACTGCAGGAGAATTTTGAAGTAGGCAGCTATAAATAATCTGAGTATGAATTTTACTAGGACGTGAATCTTGACTGTCTTGTCTTGTGAAAAATATTTCTGCAGGCTTGGTGACCAAAAATGACCAATGCTTCCCTTTATTGCTACTCCTGAAAGATGTGCAAAACTAATATGGAGGCACATGTCTAGATTACAGTGTGAAATTAATTACAATCACTGCTGCCACACACCTGATGAATACACAGTGAGTTGACATTTAAAATAAATTGGGCAAGGCTTTTACAATATGAGGAAATTGATGTAAATTCTGCATCGCTTCCTCGATAATACTAATAACAGTTCATGATGAATAAGAGGTGGTTTTTTTTTAGCTCATTAATATAGGTATAAAATAAAATCGTATTATTATTTGTAAGCCATTACCGCTTGGCTGCCTCATTTTAGTACTGAGGGTTTGAAAAATAGCAAGGGATTTAAGGAGAGAGACCCAGACTTGTCTTGAACGTACATGTTGCAGGAGCGATGCTGTAAAACACTGAGATGAGCTTAATGAACCTTTGTACTCTTTGAGGCTCTACAGGTCCTTCTTTAGGTGTTTCTTGAACATGAAGCAAGCACTCAATGCCTGGATATCTTGCAGTAAGCTTTTCTGTTTTGACTGATGCTCTGCGTTACAGCTCCTGCAGAGGTTGGAGGCGTTAGACGTGGCAGGAGCACAGGTCTCAATGGGATGAGTGCTGGATGTCCGGGGTCAGATGCAGGAGAAGAGTGTAGCGACCTCTGAGCAAAGCATCCAAATGTGGTGTCCTAGGGGATGTGAGCAAAAACCAAGCAGACAAGGAGGAAACAAGAGGATAGATGCTGTTTTAAGACCTTTATTTTTTTTTTTCCCAAAAGCAAAGTTCAGTTAGAAATTGAGGTCCAGTTAGAATGAACTAATGTTCATTAAGATCTCCGGACTCCTTGGCTACAAAACCGCACAGTGTAATGCACTGAGATTGAACAGTAGGTGAAAATTTTCCTTCCCAAGACATCGTGTTTGATTACAGCTGCAACAAATTTGATAGCTGCAAACACTAAGTGCCTGATTGAAAAGAAACAATTATGCCTAGAAGAACACTGCTTATTTTAAGAAATTAGAAGCGTTTAAATACAGAGAGAAACAACCCCAAGTAAATGGTACTGTTTTCCTTCATAATAAATACCCTCCTCTTTCTCAAGCACAAATATCTCATTCTTTAGAGGGTTGTTTGTGGAATTATGCATACATATTTAGATAATACAATTAAAAACTGGTTCCTGTCCATCTTTGCCCATTGCTTTTGCTCAACCTGAACGTTTCCTGACTGTTGCTCTGTGGATGTATTGTCACAGTGCACAAGTCAAACTGCTTCATGTCTCCATTTTCCCATCTGTAATTTGACTTTACAGTAACAGTTGCTCCGTTAATGGAGGAATATTCAAGATTTTTGCAAATAGAGCTGTCCACATAGCTTCTGAGTATGATTTAGACCAACAGTGTCCTTAATAAATATATAAACATTTTTTTTTTTCTTAAATTACCTAGGGTCTTGGAGAACGTGCAGTTTTTGGAAGTCCTCTGATAAACTTAGAAATGACGATTTCATTTTTCAAAGACTGAGGTGTAGGCATTTGGATGCCCATATCATTTCTTTAGAAAACAAGACTTTAACACAAAACTCTGGGAAGAGTTTCTGAAAATTTGGCTCTGCTTTCTTTGTGCCTCAAGTAAAACTTGGGCTCAGATGCTTCAGATGAGATTCACCGACTGCAAGTAAGTTCCTCGGTAGCAGGTTAGGTACTTCGGTTCTGCTCACTTGCAGATGGCACTGAAGGGTCAGAGTTACAGGGAACTGAAGAGCCTTTAAGGCTTGGAGGTAGTGAAGGAAGGGGTGGTGAAGCAGCGGGGAGCAGCCCGCAGATGGCGTGGCCACGCTGCCTTCGTTGGCTGGGCGGTGATGGCGGGGTGACTCATGCTTGTCCGGTGCCTGCTCAAAGCATTTTCTCCATCTGGGTAAATAAATTTCCAAACTGCCAGGCTAGTACTGAATAGGCTAAACTTTTTAAAGCTATAACTAAATGTACTTTTTACGCCAATTTGCCTTCTGAGCAAACGCTGTATTGGGTTCATTTAAACCTCCAGCTGGGTCCCAATTCTCTCAGTACCTAAATCATAGTCTGAGACATACGGGGCTTGTGGTAAATTTACCGGATTGATGCTTTTTCTCTTTTTTCAGACTAAGGCAAATGAACATGAATCTTACAGCAAAGTAAAGTACAGGTTAACCCTTGTTCTGGTGACAGTGAGAAGGATGGAAGCTTGGTGTCCTGTTCTGCTGCTCATTTTTTCCTCGAAGCTGGATGTTTCTGTGGTTGAATCTTGGTGAGAGGTGGCTTCATGTGTTCAAAACCCAAACAGGCCTTCAGCTGAGCACATGGATCTTGATGCCAGAGCATTTTGGCTCTTTAGCAGCATCTTTAACTTCAGTCTGCTTACTATTGGGACTGTTAGGTGTGTGGCATAAAGCTTTCAAGGAATGTCTGATGTTCCTTTTAGGCTTCTTGTTTTAGTAGCTGGAGTTGTTTACTTCCAGCCGTTCCTGTGGTCAGTTCATCCTTATCTGCAATGCTTAACAAACCTCACCTTAGTGGGAATTTTTGCTCTTTGTTTACTGTGCCTCCTAACTTTAGTATCAGCTGTGGCCTGGGAAGGATTTAGCTTTGGCTCTCTCCCTCTGCCCCTCCTTGTGCATCTCCCAAGCTGAGTAGGGTCATGCTGGAGTCCTGCTTGGAAGGGAGCCTCCCTGGGACATCCCGTGATGCTGATGGAGGTCAGTGAATCAGCAGACAGCACCAAGTTCGTAGTGAATCCAGTGGCATTGCATGGTTCCCTTTAAAAAGGATAAGGAAAATTCATACAGGGATGAGGAGTGTGGTTGTAACTGCTGCTGGTTTTCTTTGCAGGTGGTTTCTTTAAGCTTGAGGTACAAGCCTTTGACTGTTAAAGGATGTATAAGAAAAAGAGTGCTAAGATGATGCTAAATGCAAACTGATAGTGTCATATTTATGCTGTTTTCCTATTGAGACAGATGCATTTTGTTGTTTTCAAATTTCTTCTAAATTTCAGGTGAGCACAGCATTCTGCATTTTTAGATTGGAGCAGTATTAGACTGTAGTGCTTGATGTACTGCTTCAGTGGTGGTTTTAACTGGTGAAACGGTTCCTAAATGTGTATGCAGCCAGGGTTCCATGCTGAATCCACCCTGTTACTTTTCATTATTAAAGAGCTTGTTTTGGAATCAAAGTTTTAATTAAAAAAAAAAAAAGTTTGTAGTCCTCATGGCTCATAGAAATAAAGCTATGGAGAAGAACAGTGTGGGAAGCCATAAAACGGTGTTTCTCTGAAGGTGCCAACACTGAAACAGCGGGTTCAGAATGCCCCTTCATCTCTGAGAGGTTTTAATGCTATTTCTGAGATGTTCGTTACTGTTCTAAACTAATTGACGGCAGATGATTGCAGCAGACATGCATAGCTGGGTTGTTCCTTCCGGCATCCTTCAGCTGTCTCTAGTTTGCAAACAGGAAAACCAGGCTACACTTTGTGCTCCTGTCCATGAGCAGTTTTTTGAACACCAGCATCTCCTGTGATGCTGGTACCAAATGCTGCTGCCCTTCTGAAAACATGCTGATGGAATTAGTTATAGTGCATTGATGACTAAAAAAGTGAGGATTGCTCTGCTCATTACATCATCCCTTTATATTTAATTTGTTCCAAATGAATTTAAATTTTGGAAAACTTCCCAACTGTTGTATTGTAGGACTGCAGAACCTAAAAACTTCCCAAAGTGTTTAAATCTTGAACGTTAATGTCTTGGAGCTCTGAAAGGAGCAGGTGGAAGGAGCACACTGGGAGTGCTTCAGTAGGGCAGGTATGGCTATGGCTCTGGGACCGACCAGCACTTTCTAAGTATATTCCAGGAGACCATGGGATTCGTTACTTGAATACTGCTGCAAACCACAGCAGCAGATTTGTAGGAAAGTGTCATGAATGAGAGATGCAGATACAAATTCAGTACTTTTTCCGGTTCTGGGGACCAGATGTCTGTAGCTTGTGGTGATTTTTGCTTTAGGAAGGACCAGCGGGCAGCAGCAGCCCAACAGGGCCCCTGCTCCAGGCTCAGCCCAGGTCGGGGCTGGCAGAGGAAGGCTGTGGGGTTTGGGCAGGGGCTGCAGCACGTGGTGACTGCCATCAGAAGGAAAAGACAGCTCCAGAGCTAATTCTCCTCCAAAGTGAATTAAACTAAATGGAATTAGTGTTTTAATTCAGAATTAAGCACCTATCCCAGGTTTGAATGCAGTTCAGCTAATCCGTTTGAAAAATAATTTGTGTTAATTTTTGTGTGTAGCCCACCATATGGAGAAGCAATGAAATAGCAGAGGACAGTAACAGATGACCCAGGAGTTCTCATCTTACTCTAATTCAAAAATTGTTATATTAGAGTTTATTTTGCTGCAGTAACTTGCTTAGAGCATTCAAGGCAGCCAAGAAATCAGCAGCTGAGATCCTAAATTGGCTGTGCTGGCTCCATGCACTTTTTAGCAATATTTATTTTTAGTGGGTTCATGGATAAGTTGTTTTGGGTCACACTGCTGTTTCCAAATGGCTGTAAAAGAACTGCTTAAAAACAAAGCAAGAATTCCAGAAAACATATTTGTGTGTTGATATTCCTGTCTGAAATGTCCCAATCCACCTCAACAGTTAATAGATAATAATCACTTCAAAAAGTGTGATTGATCATAATGAACACCATGCAGGAGATAAAAGGTAGGAACAAAAAATAGGTGTTATCCCTTTCCTTGGCACTGCTGCTCGTCAAGAAGCAATAAATTGGAAGGAAGCAGAAGGGGCTCGAGCCTTGCTGAAGGAGGCAGTGACGCAGTGGCACTGCTTGGTGCTAAGTGGTTAAAGCACAGCAAAGCCCTGCAGCAGCTCCGTGCCTGCTCCTCTGCGCCGGAGCATCTGGCACGGCGTGGCTGGGAAGGAGCCCGGTGGGGAGGTGAGGAGCAGGAGGACACCGCGCTCACCACGCTCCTTGTAGGGCTCCTGACATTGCTTTTAGGATTACATTTGGGGAGCGCTGTCAGAGCTGTGCCGAACCGTGCAGCTATTCAGGCAACACAGGGCGTTCTGGTTTGCTTCCTGCCTGCAAAGTGTTAGTATCAGGGCTACATGATAAAGCGAGACACCCGATGAGCAGTAAGGCAATGCGCTGTTGTCAATAATATTGAGTGACAGCATTGTTTTACACAGCCCAGCGTCTGGAAGAGCAGTACATGTATAATTAGACTTAAAGCACGGCATTGGATTTTTTTTTTTGTCTCCAATTAAGTGATTTCTATGTTATGCAAAAAAAAATGTGGTTGGCACTAGGTTTCCATATCATATGGTTTCAGGTTTTTTTTTTTTTTTTTATGGCTGCTCTTTGGAGTTTTTCCAGAATTTCTCGACTCCGTAGCTGTGTCCCTGTTTCTCATCAGCTGTTCACAACATGCAGCTCCTGTTTCACTTAATGTACCATGTGCATCTTGCAACAATAGGTTTTTGCACAGTCAGCTGTTCTGCGCAGTCACGTGGGTGGATTGGGGAGTGCAAAATTGGAGAGAGAAATAGCAAAACACCCGGCTGGTCAGCAGCAGTCGGCTGGAGCACCCCCGGTGCCTGCCCCTGCCTCTTGCCACCCCTCGCTGCTGGCATGTGCTAGCTCTGGAGGACGTGGCAGGCATTTGTTCTTTGCAGGTAACACACAAAAACCTTCAGAATTTGGTACCTTAGACGAACTTTGTAAACAACTTCCAAAGGGCAAAAAGCTACCTGAAGTCTCAAGCTGGTTTGTAAACCCTAATTTTCTCTTTATTTCCAGTTACCAGTTTCTATTTACTCCTTTTTGTTACGTGGATGAAACCGTTCTCATGGTCAGAAACTTACTCAAGTCATCAGTGGCCTTTCAGCCTTGAAAGGGAGGTGAATGGAGACCTGGCATGACAGTGGTGGCTGTGTTATTTTTCACAGCCATGGCAGGAACCCGTGGAGGTGCTGTTCAGTCTGATGCTTACAGATGATGTCTAATAAATTGAAGTAGAATGAAGCCACTAAGCCAGAAGTTTGCCCCTTGCAGTGTTTGGGCACGGCGCTACATCAGGTAGTCAGGCACTCAAACAAAAAAATCTCAATTGGAAAATGAAGAAATAAATGTTAACAGCTGGGATAGCCACCGTTTCCTTGGGAAGCATGACGAGGGGCGCTTCTCTTTAGGTGTGGGCAATGTTCAGTTGCAAACACCTCCAGGTGCAGAGAGCTGCAATCAGCTCTGCTGCCAGCTGAGATGCGGCTCAGCTCTGAGTAACGAGAGCCTCTGGTGATGGCTGCAAGGTCAGGTAAGTGTGTGGCTCGTGCATGTGAGGAAGAGGATGTGTCTTCAGCCTCTGCCATCAGGCCTCCTGCCTGAGCCTCCTCTGGCAGGCTGGGGTGAGATTGTTCTGGAGCAGTGCTGGGCCAGGTCCTCAGCTGGTTAGCTCCAATTTCAGTGGGTCTGCTTGGTGCAGTCCCTCAATTCCAGACTTGGTGGTAGGTGCTGAGCACCCCTCAGCACAAGGAGGTGAGCCAGGGGCTTGGATGGGGGGCTCGGGGTGTCTGCAGTGGGTAGGCAGGGTCTGAGGCAGCAGGGAGGCTGCAGGCTGGGGTTTTATGGGGCTGCTGAAGCTGCTGCTGCTGCACCTTCTCATGCAGTGCTTGCTCCAGGAAACTTGTTGTGCTCATAATATGGACATGGTGGGATGTTTGGTGCTGTTGACTGCTTTGTAAGCATCAACACAAGCGAAGAGACACTGCAGTGTGGGCTGGGTGTCTGGAATACAGGGCAGAGGGCTGGATGTGGATGTATCTTTCTCAGTTCCTCTTCCTGGGTACGTTAATGCTGTTCAAGGGCAGGATATGACCCCGTTCATTGAGTTTAACTATGTCCGAGCTCAGTAATAAAATTTAGTAATAAGGACTGGGTGTTTTCTGAATATCATTACTGCTGTACCTCTGCAGACAGCAAAAATGGCAGAGCAGATCCCCTTCTCAATAAACATTGCGGCAGATGCATTGCTTTCCATTATGACTTCTGATTAAAACACCTCCCAAGGGAACCGGGGAAGGAAAAACCAACCTTCCTGTTCTTTTCTTTTTAGCTATACAAAAGATTTTTATTACTTAAATGAGCTCCCAGCAAGTCTGCCTTAATTTACTACTAATTGATTTTAAGACTTGAAAGCAGCAAAGCTTATTAGCATTTGCTGACTCAGCGAGAGCCCTCCCCTCCCCTCCCCATGTACTGGAGGATGGAGTGAGATATTGACCCGTGCTGCTGCAGCACTAAATGAAGTTGAGGGAATATTAAGTGTCTCATATTGGCATTTGATTTGCATATGCAAACGAGATCAATCAGTGCAGACGCAGGAGAGCAGAAATAATGCCTTGCAAATAGGATCCAGTATCAAGCATCTAAACAAACATCAAGTGACACTTGCCCAGCTACAATATGGGGACACTTTGCTGTCAAGGAGGTCCTGCTGCTTCTCCCATCGCACCGCAGCTGCTCTGTGGATCAGTCCATTTTAGAGATGGGTGTTTGGAAGAGCAGAAAATAGTAAAGAAATTGCAAGATTTAGTATTGCTTGTGCTTTCCTGGCATTTTGGACTCCAGGGCTGTTTGTGCCTGAGATGCGCTTGCCAGTTCTGTGTTGCTGTACCTGCCTGTGCAGGTGGCAGGTGTTGAGAGTCGGTACCTTGATGTCTCAGCACAGCAGCACGAAGGTACCTTGTGAAGGACTCTGATCTTGTTTCTTTCCTGACAGACCTTCATTTTCCTCCCTTTTTGCTCCTTTTTTCTTTTGCATATAATAGAGCCATTTCTTTTCAATCAAGGAATCTATTTGCAGAACATGTAGTTGTTAGATGCGTTTGGTTTTGTTTCAGCATACATTTCCATAAAAAGTCACCACTAATGAGCTGTGTGAAAATTGCAGACTTGCTGCCAAGGCAATTTGGTTAAAAGGCTTGTCCGTCCTTCATTACCATCTCATCCTTACACGCACAATGTGCTCAAGCAGGTACAGCCATGGTGGCTACAGAAAGGCAGGTGAGATGCTGAGGGTGATGTCTCTGGTCTCTGAACAAATCCTCCTTGCTGCTAATGCAGCTGCTGCTCTTCTTGGTTTACTTCTCTCTGCTGGTTTCCCAGTTCCCTCATCAATGGATCAAGGCTATGAAAATTAGATATTCTCCAAAGCTGTGGATCTTTTCGTCATTAGAAGATATATTGGCTAATTTTAATTATTGCCAGTGTGAGTATTTTTTTGGGTGTTTTCTTCCAAATTGACCACCATTGAAATTCTGACTTCAGAGGAAGCTACGGGGCGGACTGCTGAAAATCCAGCCTAAAACTGTCTATATGTAGCAATTTAGATACAAAAAATTAGCTTTAAGCTCCACTTTCTCCATTAGTAGGAGACTAGTTGACTTTCGATTATGCAGGCAAGGCAATTACTGCAGAAAAAGAGAAGGTGATTGGGCTGGCCAGCGTTGCTTTTAGTGGCTTGCCCTGAACTGAACTTATCGCTCATAGCAGTAATGGTCGGGAAATAGAAAGCAGTTTGCAGAGAGACTGAATGGAAGCCTGCTTGGCTGCGTAACAGAAAACCTATCCCACAAAATCCTCTGACATGTGCTGATTGGATCTAAGCTCCTGTGAGACATCTCCTCTCAATCCGTCCAAATCCACCTAGTCGGTGGATGGTAATTCCTTCCCCTTTTCTTTACCTGGTAGTATTTCTTTCCAGGTTTGAGATTAAAATGTCATCTGTCCAAGTAGAACCTGACTATAAATAAGTAAATAACTTCCAAGCAGCTTGCTGGGACTCATCTTACTGGAAGAGCCCTGCTCTACCGTAGCTCAAGCCGGGAATTGCTGTGACTCCTCGTGGGTGGGTTTTTGTTTGCTCCATCAGCTCCACTGAAGAACAGGGCAGGAGTCTCCTATCCTTTAGTTGCCTGCTTTACTCCTTTACAGCAGAGAAGTTGAGAACTAAAGCAGGTGATATATTAAATAAATAAATAAATAAAAGACCTCTATGTATGTATTCAGCCAGCCAAAGTATCTTCAGGAAAGCTTAAAGCTGTGACTGTGTGCAGTACACCTTTTGGTTTAGGTTTTGCTCAGCTCAGCCTGAATCCATCTTAATTCAAATTAAATGCGTATGGAATTAACTTATCTCCACTTCCAGAAGTGAACGCACATGCCATGTGGTGATCTGTCTGATTACCATACGTTCTCACCATGAGAAATATTTTGATTCAGAAGGCAGTACTGATTAGCTGTTAGCCATTTGAGATTTAAAAAAGAGCACCTCCTCCTTTTCTTCCCCCAAAACAAATGTAATGGCTTTAAACTAAAAGAGGGGAGGTTTAGATTAGTTATTAGGAAGAAATTCTTTAATCAGAGGGTGGTGAGACACTGGCACATGCTGCCAGGAGAAGCTGTGGCTGTCCTGTCCCTGGAGGTGCTCGGTGCCAGGCTTGGAGCAAGCTGGGCTGGTGGAGAGGAGTCCCTAAATCATAGTCAAATACAGATCCACAAGTCTATCCCTAGCAAAACTGCCTGCATTGAAGGATGTTGGGCAGATATTTTGGATTTTGCCTTGAAATACTGTTCTCAGCCACTGTAGGACTCACCAGCGGCTGTAGATATTAATGGAGGGTGCTCTGCTTGTTTTGTACCCTTTCAGTTCCTTGACTCAAATCAAGGTGTTTTATATCTCCCTGTATAAACTCTTCATGCAGATATAAGCTACTGTGAGAACAGCTCAGCTTCATATAAATAAAAAGAGGGTTAATGTATGTATGTACTACAGGATTTCCTTCAGATTTAGTAGTTTCTTCATGTCCTAAGTATCAGTTGCCTTTACAATTTTTGTTATTGATTACTGTATCTGAAATAGCAGGTAGAGGAAAAGGCATTTCCTTAAACATGTTTGCAGCTTGTGTTTGGGAAATGCCACGTACAGCTATTCGGGGCTGAGCAGAAGCAGCGATGCTTCATTCAGAGCATGAGCTGCTGCGGTGTGAGGAGAGTATTAACAGCAATTTTAGGGAGGTGGCAGGAAACAGTGCCTCTAACGCTGTCAACATCTAGATGAAAATGTACTTGTACATGGATATCTGCTTTACCATCCAGATCTGAGATGATTCAGTGGTCGAGGTGCTTGGGGCTGTGTTAAGGGAGTCTCGGAGTGCATCACCAGGACAGAAAGTGCAAATTGCTTCTTTCCCCAAGTATTAGGAATGGCGAGATGAAATGCTGTGGAAGGAAGGGGGAGAATTGGGAGCGGGGGATTGTCGTCAGTCCGAGTTCCTTGTTACCCTGATTATTATGGCAGATGAGTCTGGAGATGAAATGGCTGGAGCATTCTCCCAGTTGCTTTGTGTTTATCAGCTGTCACTTTCTACAACGTCTTCTCAGGTGGGGAAGGTCACTGGTTTTATGCTATTACGCTTCCATATCAACTGCATCCTGTTATTAGAGAGGGAAAACAATGATTAGTCAAGCACAGAAAGGCTCGGCGATATTATTATTATTCGTAAGCATTGGGCCTGTCAATCAGTAATCCTTGAAATGTAGGGCAAAATGAATGCAACCTGGCTTTCTCTCACCTTGCAGAGGTTCTGATGTTGCTCATGTTGCTTTGTGGCAATGCTGTACCAACCCCATCTTTCTCTAGAAGATAGGAAGCCTAGTACAGAATAAAGAACAAATAATCCAGCAATAAATATAATAAAAAGCTAAGTCAAACATACTATAGAGATGTAAAAGATTTATGAAAATTTATTCAACCTGTTTCCTTTGGCTAGATAACTCTGGTCAACAAATAATACTTTTGCTGAAGAAGTGAAAAGGTCACCGAAAATATTAAAATTTGATTTCAGCCACCCACCCAGGAACACATTTATGGAAAATTGCAACAAGTTCTGATTCATTCCTGAATACTGGTTTTTCACACATTCTCTTTTGCCCTGGCAGTATTTAATGCCTAATTATTTTCTAATAATCCTTTGCTTTTAGTGCAAAAACTTAACAGTGTTTAATTATTAGATATGTTGGTCTGATACGAACAGTGCCTGTTTGAATGAAATGGAATCTCTCTTCAACAGGATTAGATCAAGTTCTGATAAAAAAGTATTGTGCATCTTTTGCCTAGACGTAGTAGACGGCCTTACACAGCCAGCGAGGCAGCAGACACAGCTTTCCCTGAGAACTGTCCAGTACGAACTCACAAGCACATCTCTGTTCATCCCGAACCTTTTAATGTGCAAATCGATGGCAATCCAGTTAGCTCCCAGTGAAGAGGACCCTTTTAGGAAATGTTTTCCTTCTGGGCAATGGACGCAATGATTGCAACCGTAGCTGGAAAAAAAATGTGTGATTTCATTTCAAGTTCCTGATTTTCATCATTGCAGGCCCACCCCAGTGCTGTAACATATGCTGTATAAAGTTAATTATCAGAAAAAAAAATCATTTAGTTTGTATGAGTTAAGTGTGTGACCTTTAATTTATGCAATAGATGAAAAGCAAAGTATGTGTCACTTATGGCACTTATTTCCTTAAGGGTAGATTTTTATTAGCTATGTCTGAATTTCCCTGTCGTCAAATTAATTCCGTTGGTTTTAGATTGGCTTCTCAAAGAAGTAAGCAACATGCAATTATTCCCTGTGTGTGGACCAACAATTTTTGACCCAGTATTTCAACTAAATTGAATATAGATTAAGTAGTGCAAAAGATGATTCACGTCCTGTGATCTTTGTGTTAAAATCACAACATCCAACAAAATCACCCCAGCCATGACTGGTTTGGAAAGATGGAGTTTTTACAGCTAAAACAGTAATAAACCAGGGCTGCCAGCATCGGGAAGCTCAGTTGTGTGATCCTATCCTGAGGCTCAACAAAAGAGATGAGAAGAACACCTCTGCTTAAAAAAAAAAAAAAAAAAAAGTGTGTGTGTGGGAGCAAACACACGAAAACCAAACAAGCCTTGCTGATTGTTTGATCTTGTCCTCATTTGTTCAGCTGCTTCATCCATTCCTCAGCACACAGACTTGTCTGGTGTTTTGCCTTGAGGAATGGCAAATGCATTCTGCTTGTACTTCTGTGCCAGCAAAGCCTGAGTGAAAATAAACAAAACCTGGCTCTGCGTGCCTGTGACCCCTTGGATGCCGACCGATAACTGCACTGGGTGCTCCTGGAAGGCTGCTGTGCTCAGTCAGTTACAAGCAGCCTCAGAGGTAACTTTTTTATTATTTTTAGCTCACACCAAAGCAAACGAATTGCGAAAGGACAGATACCATCTTGAACGTGCTGTCTGTGAGGTCAGCTGCTTGCTTTGATCAGCCCGTTGATGTTATTTTCTTCAGGCTGACACAGCTGTGATAGTCATTTGATTATTCTTGTTATTTGCATGAAAATTATAACTAGTTACTTGATAAAGTCACGGTGACTGCCTTCTGCCCCCAGGGAAGCGCTGTGCTATGCTTTATCTTGGAAATTTCACAGTGAGAGATCTCATCTGTAAGGATGTAACTGAACAGTTGCTTTTCTCCATTTCTCTTCTCTCACCGGAGCCTTCTTCCACCCTGGCCCCAGCTGATTGACAGACCAGGTCTTTCAGAGTGCCTTGCACTCAAAGGATTAACTTTTGGTGCAGTTTTCTTATTTGACTTCCAGCATTTCTGGCTGTCTTGCAGTGACAGAGCTGCCACGCTGCTGCAGGTGGAGGCTTTGTCTTTTGGCTGGTCTTGGCCTGGGTAAGTGGGGAGTTGGCTGGTAGACGTGCACTAAGGAGGTTCACTGAGCTCCTGTGTTTTTGCAGAGCTGTTCTTCTCCATAGGTTCTACCCATTTCTTCCTAATCTTCCAGCTAGTTTCAAGGCCAAAGCTTGTGCAAAACTTGTGCTAAGCACAATGTACAAAAGTTACACAATGCACAACTTGTGCTGAGCTTAATAAAGGAATGCACAATTTCATCTATGAGTAGCATTTTATACTGGTGGTGTAAATCCAGGTGCCTGTCTCCTCTAATGGGTCAGATTTTCATGTCCAGGTGGTATTGTATTGGGGATTACTGACTCCAGATACTCAACCACATGCCATTAGTGTGTCACAGCCTTGTCGTCCTGCGTGCACCTTAACATACATGCAGCCTCACTGGAACAGCCTCCAGTCTGGAAGGTGCTGCCAAAACTTTCTTTCCAAGAAATCTCCTGCCAACACCCTAAATCATCTTCTGGCACTTCAGTCCATTTAGATGTCCCAAAACAGGGAAAAGTTGTCTTTGTTACTAAATTGAGTTTTTGTCTCCTTTGTATTTAAAACTTTGAGGTCCTCAGCTCCTCTTTGCATCCATCTCTAACTGGGAAACATGAGAGTTCATTCAAAATATCTCTTTGCCAAGGAGATATAAATACACATTGCTTCTTCAATATTGTGGCCTCCATTCTTGATAATCAGCAATTGAGAATGGAGGACAGGGAACTTGGCAGGTCTGTCATTGCTTCCATAAACAGTAGGGATGTCTGGATATTTCCAGCTTAGCACAAAAAAGCTCATAAAGAGGTTATAAAAGATAAAGGGTTTTATAAAAAGCATTACAATGTCATTCTAACTAATCCATTAGAGCTTACTGCTGCAAGAAGTGGCTACTTTCTGAGCATTTTTCCTTATGTCCAATATTTTTTTTAGATTACTCTTTCAAATATTTATGCACAGTGTTACACCTGAACTAGACCTAATACACAGCTTGGAGGGGAAGAAGTATAACTTTCTTCTATGTACTAAGTTGTGTATGTGAAGATATCTCCTACTTATTTTTTAATGAAATACATTAATGTCATGGCTGGTTTTGTTTAGCCTGGTTTTTGTTTTCAGTGTCATAAACAAAGATTCGGGTCCTAGAGTCTCTCAGAATTAACCTTTCAGACATTGCAGCGTTTCTTAATTCTCTGAACTAATGCAGAGGAACCTTCATGCTAATTAAAAATTCTTGCAGTCATTGATCTCACCGTTACCCAGTTCCTGCCATGTAAGCACTCATCCTATAAAATTAGACCAGCCTTGCAGAAACAGTGGGAGGAGAAATGAGTTTATGCTAGGATATGTCATATTGGGATGTCATTAGCAGTTGTGCTCTGTTGTGAATGCATCACAGTTGTCCGTAAATGCTTTTTGGATGCGTTCTGCCTAAGCTGTTTTCCAGCACTTTCATCTCTTCTCATTTATGACGTCGGTGTCCCCCTGAGCTGGCAGCCTGCTCACGAATTCAAGGCATAGAGGAGACCTGATGGAAATGGAGAGGTCAGGAACGAGTGCTCTGCTGCTTGAGTTGTGGCTCCCCGAGTTGGATAAAAGAAGTTTGCATTTGAGTAAGAGGGTCATGATCCTGCTGCCACGCACCCTTTGAAGCCGCTCTCTGAAATGAGAGACTGCCACCGTTTGCTATGCTTATGAGGAATTTAAAGTGCACTTGTAGCTGGGAAAGGTAACTGTAAGTTGTATTATTCATCCTGCCTCAAATCAGCGGCTCCATTTATATATCAGAAGATGATTTCTCTGGCTGTTGATGCTCTCCTTGACCTGGGATCTGGAATGTGAGTTAAACTGAGCTTGTACCTCTCAATGTGCATTGTCACGATCTTCTGTGTAGAAGTCAAATTAAAAGGAAAACTTGAGAGTTGGAAAAAATCTGTTGTTCTTCTGAGACTGTAGGTTGCAGTGAAAGCATACAGGCATGCTACCTCCTAAACAGATCTATTTTTGTGTTTTTTTTTTTTTTTTTTTTTTTTTCTGGTACAAGTGAAGCATCCATTATCGGGAATCCCAGGAGAACTAGTTCTAAATAGAGTTCCAGCCTAGCTGACCCTGAGCTGCAGGTAATACCTAAACGATGCTTTGAACATGTAAAATATTATATAAATGCCACATGTTGTTAAGCTTTGTTGTCTCTGCTGTGGAATATATCCAATTTAACTCAGGTCTCGGCTAGCTTTCTAGCACTTGTAATTCTCATCACGGCTGCAGCCGTACCGGGGAGCAGCCTGGTGGGATGGAGCCTCATGGAGCCCTTCTGGGCTCTGCATCCCACTCCCAGCTCTGTGGGCCCTTTGGGGCCCACAGTACCCCGGTACTAGGGTTTGTAGGGAGGAGGATGCTCCACAGCCTCTGTGGGAACAGGCTGATGGCACCAGAAATAAACGGGCTGTAGGACAATAACAGTTTTTTTTCCCAGTCTTCTAATGGTTTCCTTCTGTCTTGCTGCACAAAGGCTTCCCTGTTTTCAGTCAAATCTTCCTGCGTTTACAGAAGCAGGTGGGTGGATGTCTTTAAACATTGCTTAAGTCTTTGGATTGCTCCAGTGTAAGCGATGGGAGGAGTGCCGCGTGGCGCCTTGTGGGTCGCAGCACTTTGGGGTTTCTCACTTCAAGGCAATTCACAGCATCCTGAAGCTGCCTGAACTTGGCGTCTGGTTCAAGTGTTGTGCTGTTCAAGTCCACACTTTAAAAGTTGCTCTGGTGGAGGCCGACAAAGGCTTTTGCCGTGTGGAGTTCATTAACGTAGAGACACTTATATAACTTTCTCCCTCCTTTGTGGGATGCCTGTAACTTTTATGAAAGTATTTCACGTCCCAAACGTCTTTTAAGATGCCAGCAGGAGACGGGCATGAGAAATGGCCATAATCCCGAATGTGTGGCAGTTGAGTCCAGCGGATGCTTTGTGTTTTTCAAGAATGAGAAGGTTTAATCTTCAACCAAAGCAGCCTTTTTCTCCTCCTGCTCAGATCTTAGCTTGCGTGAGCCTCAGCCTGCTGTGCTGCTTTGGAATTTATTTAATAGCTCAGTTGTTTGGACATGATTAAAAATGTAATGAATGGAATGAAGCAATAATAAGATGAACAGCTCATAAAGGGGTTTAGTCTAAAAATATCTGTTTCAGCACAGCTACTGTAGCGAAGACAGTGGCAGCAGTCACAGAAAAGTCCACTGCATGAATCCCTTACAAGTTCCAGTGAGCTATTGCTGAGCATGAGGCTGATGCATCAGCCTCTTTAGTTCATCTTTTACAATGGGCCCTGTTTTTTCCACTCCAGTGTTGCTTTGGCTTCCCAGTGCTTTTCCTCTGAGTGCCTGATGCAGACCTCCAGAGAAAAGGGTTTTTCTTTTTTAGGTTGAATTGCATATCAGATAGGAGCTGGGTAAATTCTCCTTTTCCAGTATGAGAATTTGTAAGTGCTTTGCCTGGATCTGTTCTGGCTGTTTGAAAGGTTCAAGAGCTGGAGACTGTTCAGATGAAGCTTTAGTGTTTTGTTAATAGAAAACATTCAAGGTCTAAACTGTTAGTCACAGAAGCTGGGAACTATTCTCCCCTGTGGCTGAGAGGTTGGGGAAAATGTCTGTAATAAACAGATTTTGTTCTTTCGCTTTCCTCTCAGCAGCTGTAGCATGTGCAGCAGAGAATGTAGGGTGGGGAGGGTGAGTGCCCACTTCCAGGCTTCCTGGATGAGGTTCAGGAAGGGTTTGTTACCGAGCATCTTTACCCTCAGAGAGCTCAGGCTTGTTTTGTGTGTAAACAGCACAATTAAAATGTACCCAGGCAGAATGGAAGCAGAAGGACCTGCGTTTGAGCCGTTTTGCTGAATGCTCAGTTAAGTGTTCATCTTTTCCTCCTTGGTATTTGCTTTTGGGAAGCTAACACGGCGTTTTTATGGTTACGCTTCAGCTCTTTCAGTGTGATCTTTCTCCACGTAGATTTGTATCACCAAGGCCAAAACATTCAGCTTTCAAATGTCAGTGATGTCAACTTTAAACAACAGGTAGCTCTGCTCCTTGTAATGGAACAAGATTGAGACCAATTCTGAGATCCTGCGGTATCTTGTTTCCCAGGCTCGGGCCCAGTCCGTTCTCTTTCATTAATGTGCTCCGAGTGTCCTTTAAGGCAAATCTGAATCGTTTCCATGACAATATTTATAGAATAGATGCCTTTCTTCTAGCACATCTGTATGGATTTTTCATTTGTAACATCTCTTCGCATCAATTCCTGGTATATTCAAGGTCTCAGTGAAGTGTTTGGACCATCACGCCAGTCCAGAGTGACCTTAAATGAGCATCTCTGCGTGGATGTAGGCCTAGCCTTGGAGTTCAGCTCGTCAGTACCAAGGAGATGCATTTCTGCTATTTCCTTGAGTAAAATGGAAGGGCAGGAAGATTGATGGTGTGACAGGTGGCCTCCCCAGGTTCCCTGTATCCTCAATCTTGTTGTCTTTAACTAGAGAGAGGTATTTGTTTGGGCTAACAAGTTGTGTGGCTATGCTAATGCTGTAGTAAGAGCTGTTAGGTTTTGTTTCTCAGGCTCAGCTCAGCCGCCACGCTGCTTGGAGGAATGCTCAGCAGGTGGTTGGACTTTTCCCCTTCCCTCTCAGATACGTATGCCCATGCAGAGGCCTCAAAAATGAATGTTAGTACCCAAAACTGGCAGGCAGGCTCGTGTCTCACAGTTGGCCTGGCAGGGTGTAAGAGGCTCACAGCACAACATGTGGGTGGTCAGAAGGGGTGGCAGTTGTGCTTGCTGTCGTGCTGTGCTTCCCCTCTACTGGAGGAATTTTTCTTGACATCCACCCTGAACTCTTCAGCTATGATTTTTGACTGGTGCTGCTCTTTTTTTTTTCTTTTTTTTTTTTTTTAAACCAGTCTTAAGGGCACTTTCACCTTCCCATCTGCGTTAACTTTAGCTTGCATAAGTGTTCTTTTAATGTCCATTTAATAGGTTGGGATGTACGGATGAGGAAAGGGCAGGTCTGATCACCCAGCTCCACAGCATCCACCTTTGTGTAACAGATGGATAAGGTTTTGAAATCATAATAAGCTCATGCTTCTGAATAAATTCAGGCACTGGGGAGATCCCATGTGGGGATAAAAACTTGTTCTCTGAGATAAGTGCATGTTAGTGCATAGCTTGCAAAATTATGCTTGTGGCAAATTTTGCAGGATAGGCACCTGTGAATTTAGGAAACAGGACTGAGCCCTAGGCGTGTTTTCATGTCATAATTAGATTGTTTCAGCTTTGTTTTCAGTGAAGAGGATGAAATTACTTTCTAGATTTTTTTGATCAGTTATGACCGCAAATTAATAATGTATCTCTGGTGCCGGAAAGCAGAAGGCTTCCTAATTGCTACCGCAGCTCAGGGGACTCCTGTGGCACCGTCCTGAACCGTCTGCGCTTTCTGCTCATCGATAGGAGGTGTCTGCAATGGGAGCTCAGCACTCCTGGCTGCTCTTACAGTTGAGTAGGAGAGTCAATAGAAATACTTCACCTTTCCTGTTTTCAAGGGCATTTCCCCATGAACTGTGTGATTTCACTTACTTGGCCTTTGTACTGCGCTGTAAGGCGTCTCCTAGTTCGTTATGCCTGCAGGACTGGCCCTAGTGTGGTACTTAGTTGCCAAGCTTTCTAAAAAAGTACAGAAAAGCTGACTGTAAAGGGAATAAATGAGGAGAAATAAATTGTGAAGGCAGTTTAATCATGGCTAGGTTGTTTCTGTGTTTCCTTTAGGGGGGTGAGCCAGACTTGACGTGGTTTGAATGGAAGCTGAAGCAATTGGAAGCTGTGAATTACAGGTGTTTCTGGTCCCACGTGGGGGGAAATGGGCTATTTGTGGTTTAACCTCAGTGCAGTTGCAGGCTAACTCAGTTTGGTTTGCTTGGTAAAATGTGTGGACTGCCACTCCAAGCAGGTGTAATCCACGGCTGCTCCTCCAAAGGCTCCAGAAAGCTGGGAGTGAGGAAGGAAAGATGTGTGGAAGCCACTGGGAACAAAGGAATTGGAGCTGCCACTGGTGAGATGACGTCGCAGGTCTGTGTTTTAGGGCCTGGTGCTGTGTCAGACCTGAGGAGCCCAAATCCACTGGGTTCCCTGCTGGGGCTGCTGCTGCCCCGTGTCCTGGTACCGGCTGCTTCCAGAGAACTGGCCTAAAAAATCTGGGGGTGATAAGTTGTGGTGAATGCCTTTCCTCTGCTGTGAAATATTTATTGAAACAGATGTAGTTGGCTCCAGTTCCTGTTTCTGGGTAATCAGCCAATAGCTCGAGAAGATCAATACGCAGATAAACAATGGAGACTCTAAAGTTGGAAGAGGCTTTTTTTTAACAGAACAAAGAGCCTTCCTTGTCCAGGGACACTCTCCAGCAAAACGCAGAGCGGATCAACACTGGCACCCAGTGTCTAGATTGAATCGGCTCGAATCAGGGTTTCCAAATCTGACACCCCTTTTTCAAGCTGACACCCTACCCTGGCTTTGGGTCTGGTGTGTGCAAAGGAGTGAGGTGCTCACCCTGGTAGGCAGCTGAACTCCCTGGAGCTGCTCTTTTAATTCAGCTTTGGTTTGGTTCCTTCAGTTGTCTTCTGGTGCTGAGAACTACTGCAGCATTGCTTTTCTTGGCTTGTCTTTTGTCTTACAAGGAGACGCAGATCTCTTTGTTTGCCTAGGAATGGTTAACCTTAGTTCAGGGAGGAAGAGAGGAAACAAATGTAAAACCACACTCCTCCTCCCTGGGGAAGTTTCTTCAGGTTACTCTGCAGCTGTTAAATGCCAGTTCGATGAAGCCTTTAAACGTGCACTTAAATCCATTCCTGCTAAGCAAAACACTTAACTGCATACTTTAAATTAAGCTGGTGCTCAAGTGTCGCTGCGCTGAGAAGCAGCAGGACGAGAGCATGTTCGCAAAGATAAGCGGTTGTCAAGTGCCTGCCTGATTGGGATGCTGATGCAGGAGAGTCCTGGGCTGGGGCAGAAGGGGAGGACCCCGGTCCTGGGGACTCAGCACCTGCCAGCGTGGTGCTGGTGGTCCAGGCCCAGCAAAAGATTTGTGTAGCTGGGCTTCAGTCTCTGTATTTTCATGCTAGCCAGGCTTCCTCGGCTATGTTCAGCAAGTAGTGACATTTGTTTGAAAGTATAAATAATGAGTGGCAGTAAGTCCCAACTGTTAGGGAGCGGGGCTCACTGCATCTCTGAAGACAGCCTGATGGATCTGTAATTTACCTCTGATCCCTCCAGCTGCCTTTGAGGATCTTTCTTTTCTAATTCTTCCAGAAAAAGCCTCCTCTTAGAAAATGTTCGTCCCAGAGGGATGGCGCCACCAGAACTGAGACGGGGAGCTGTCTTCAGTCCCTCTGCCAACTGAGGGTAGGAAGCATATGCTCTCCCCAGAACAGGTTAAACAACTGCAGAAATACTTAGTTGTCTACGGTATTGAGTTGGATTCAATTAAAGTGAATGTTTAATGCATGGGCTGGTCACAGGCAAAGGAAAGTAAGGAGTCTGTCCGATGGGACAGGGTGCCAGCATGGGATGGCAGCTGGTCACTTTGTAAATGGGTAAATGCTTCAGGGTGGGCTTGTTCATTGCTACATCTCCTGTGAGCTTGTCACTTCCATGTTTTGAACGTTTGCTGTTTCTGTAGTGAGGTGATTAAATCAAACTTGAAGTCCTCCTGTCTCAGCTCGCACGGTACTCTCAGAAGTGGCGCTGAAGCTGCTCTAGTACATTCCAGGAAGGTAAATTGAAAACTTGAAAATGAATTTCCAAAAAAGCCCTAGAACTACTACCACAAAGAAGATGGATGATGAACCATTCTGGTCTGTTATTATCCAGAAGTAACTATCTGGCTGGTTTTTAGTGAACAAAGAAATATTAGAAGGGAAAAAATAGTTTCCATTTAGCTTTATCTCTGTTGGCTGTACTAGAAATGAATCATGACATAAAAAAGGATAAAATGAAATGAAAAAGATACCATTTATTTCCTTTTCTGTAACACACACTGGACACTTATTCTGAAGGTTACAACTCTTCTGAACTAAAACAGATTGCACAGAAACACTGATGAAAGATATTAGAGAGTCATAGACTGTCCCTGCGGTACTTTGCCTGAAAGTTATGGACAGAGAGGGCGGGGAAGTTGGTCAGCATGGATCTCCCCACCCGTTGGAATTCACATTAGTGCTGGCCAAAGGAGCACTGTCAATGGTGTGTAGGTACTTCAGTTTATTTTCCAGGATGTGATGGAAATCTGAGATACATTCTCCTTCAGGAATCCTTCTCTCCTCCAATTTCTCTTAGGGTAACAAATCCAGAACACGTTGTCCTCTGAGCAACGTGCTGCTCTTAGCTCAGCCTGGATCTCCAGCAGAAGAAACCTTTGTGTTGAGCTGTTTGGGTGTCTTGACTTCAGGCACCCATTAGGTTCAGAAAGTGCAACAAAATGGAAAGAGCTAGGAAAAAAAGCGTATTTAAGATTAATCTGGAAATGTGGATGTGCAGAGGTGCCTGAGCCATTACGTTTAGATCGATAGCTTTGTTATTTTGCCTTGTCTCTGTAGCATCCTTTTATGGGGAATTATTCCTGCTGCAGTAACTGTACTCAGGAGCTATAAGTGCCTGCTCCGTCATGTTTTTTTTTTAGGAATGGAAATCAGTTGTGAATGAGGAGATAATGTATGGTCTCGTATCATAAAAGTTGGGCTCCTTGATAAGATTTCAAGGTTATGACAGTGATAGCATTGAAGTATCTGTTGTAAACTACCACAGATAATTCAAGCAATAAAAACGTTTCTTTTAGCTATGTAAATAGGGTAATAGACTGGAATGAAGTAGCTAGATGTATTAAATGCTGGGGTTATTTTATATTCAAACAATAGAGAGAAAATAAAGCCGAAGATTAATTTGAATAGGAAGCAGGGAAGATTTCTCTTCTGAATGGCGAGCAAGGTAGAGATGGATTTGAGTTTTTGTTTTGTTTGAAGGGACCTGAATTGGTAACATAACTCAGACGTATCAATGTGATGAGCGGGATGAGAAGCATCTCTGTGGTTTTTGCTTTTTTTTTTTTCTTCCAACAAAGAGCCTGTGGGGTTTTGAGAAAAGCTGATGTAATTAGCCTGAATGCATCTTGATGGTGGGATGCTGTCCAAGGATGCGTTGAGTCACATCTAGTGACTTAAAAACTACTAATTAATTTTGAGTGAACTGGAATGAGGAGGCTTGGCTTGACAAGTACTAGGTTTTGAAAGCTAATGATTTTGAAAACGTCCAGTGCGGTGATCCCTGGGCAAGGGGATGAGAGAATTTGGGAACAGCCTGGTGAGCCTCTTGAGAAGGGCAAAACCAAATGGAGCTGAAAATCCAGTCAGGGAATGGTGGGAAGCTTCTGATGATCATCGGTTCTGGCTGCTCTTTAAGAGCTCACAGAAATGGATGGCGGAGAATTCTCAGATGTGTTGTTTCCATTTCCAGTTTGTTTAGCAGCTCATTTTCGAGCAACACAATATGAAATCTGTGAGACCTTTTGTCTTGTACCAATAGATCTGGATATAAAGCTTACAAAGCCTGGCTTCTTGAAGGAAATGTTCCCACCGAACTGTGGGATCAAATGAAGGTCTGCTTCTGTTTGGGCCTGTGCTGGTAATAAACACCATGATCGTGGTTCCTCTGCTGTGTCCCCTTAGGGAGTGTGTTCTCCAGGGCAATATATCTGAATGGTGCCATTTGAGGTACGTCGAGGAGCTCTTCAGGTGCAACTGCAGCAGAATAATCCTATTTCCTTTCCTCTGTCATAAAATAAGATAACGGTTTGGCAGCTGTTCAAATCAAGACAAATAAAATAAACTGTTCTATATTCATCATGGAAAGAAATACTTTGCTAGAAAATGACTAACAGGACCTTCTATTCATCTCTACCAATCTGGTCTGTGGCTGCATTCATTTCCATACAATCACTGGAAAATATTATGTTGATTGCCAGGAACAAAGCTTTTTTTTTTTTTTTTACTCCCCATAAAAAAAATCCATGCTACTAATCTACAGTGGAATTGGTAAATGGGTAAGACAAAGCTTTAATAATATTATTCTGTGCGACATCTGATGTAAATAATACAGTTCTATTAATCTCTCAAGCAATCAGAGTCTGGCTGTTAGAGGCAGCCAAGTATGAGCAATAATATTATCTCTTCTAAGGAATGTTGGAGTAGAATCGCAAATCCATCGCTGTGAAGGCAGTGGCGGCAGCAGCTCAGGGTGTTGGGCTGAGCAGTGAAACAAAGACACCTCCTTCCTGCTGAGCAAAGCTCTTGGACCTGGCGGTCTGCTGCAGGGACTTCATGAAGCTGGGCTTTCTCAGCAAGCACAGACACATCCTTTGACTCTTCTCCATCCCTCTGAAGGTGAACTTTGTCAGCTCAGGTTTGGGGCCGACCAGAATAATCACAGGGCATTACTGCTCATCCTGTGTGGGCAGCTGGATCTGCTGCTCCTGCTGAACCTGGCTCTGGAAGCAGCATCAGCCTCTTGGGAAGCAGTGTTTTGGTCCATGATGCAGCAGCTGAAGTGTTTGCCTTCTGCAGATGTACCTTAGGGTATCTGAAATAAATAAAAAAGTGCTCACCAGCTTATTCAGCAACTGCATTGAACCCCAAGCAGTCAAGGAGTTAATGTTGCCTCCCCCTAAAAGCATGTGTGCCGTCCGTTCCGTAACACAATATTAGTTAAGGCAGCCAAATGAAGCAGAATTTTTAAATGAGATCCTGTTTTTCAAGTATGATTTTAAGATACGATGCAGGTCGGGGTTGTCTGATTCTTCACAGTTCATTAAGTAGAGAGCGGCTAGTGTTAGAGAGTGACTTTTAAAAATGATGGATTTTTATTTATAGCAAAGTTCTAGTCATTAATTTTAAAGGAAGGAAGCATAAAAGCAGGAGTTGGTTCATTTTTTTTTTTTTAAAGTGACATTGGTAATTTAATTAAATTGGGGTTTTGAGTATCATTACAGAAAATGAAACATTAGTTCTACGCGGCTTTTCAGCCCGTCTGATGTATCTGATAGCACCCCCCCCACGATTACAAAAGCTGCATGGTCATTAATATTTTGATGTGAAAGTTGTTGCTGAACATATAGCCGCCCAGCTCCGGGTGCTCTGTGGGAGGACGGGAGTAGTGTTTTGGGGGAAGGAGCAAAGGGTAGAAATCCCATCAGCCAGAACTTGTGTGTGACCCCACACTGTGCTGTGGCATGGGGCTGCTAAAGCCCAGCTCCCTGGGTGCTGGATGTGTTTTTCTGGCTGCAGGCTCTACAAGGGGCTCCTCCGCACACAGGCGTGCAGCAAGAGCTCCCGGTCACACCAGGAAAATCCAAGAACCTGAAGCAGAGCAGGAGTCCAGATGCACGTGCCATTAAAATTAATCAAGTTTAAGGTGGCAAGGTTGCTGTTAACCCACTTCCAGATTAACTAGGAAGCAGGATGGTATGGCTGGAGGCAGGAAGGCTAATCCTATATTCATTACAGGTTAATTTTTTGTTTTCCTCCCTGTGGGGCGTCCTGTCCCCAGCCTGCTGCAGAGAGCCCTCCAAAGGTACCTGAGCTCGGATCCGAGGCAGCCAGGTCTGTGCTGGAGGCAGAGCAGAGGAACCTCAGCTCCTGATCCCAAAGTGCTGTCCCGTGGCAGAACAGGGAGGCAGTGGTTTTGCTTTGCTTAGTGTTCCAGAGCTGTGCTTCATTTCACGTGCTTACGCACAGTTTTGGTTGTATTTTATTCTGCTGTGTGCTGTGTACGTTAGCATATCATTTTCCTTTTAATCTTCCTCTTTCCCTTGGCAGAGCTGCACATTAAGCCTCCCTCTGCTCATCAAAATTCATCTGTTTTTGTTCATTCCCCCGACAAAATTGTTTCCTATGGTAAACCGTCGCTCAGCTCCAAATGCCCATGTTTTCCTTCCTCTGATGTTCGAGTGCGGTGGTTTCACACTGGTAGGTAGCTAAGCTCCACCATGCTGGGCTCTCGCTCCCCATCAAAAGGCCAGGGGAAGAAATTACGATGAAAATAAGCTTATGGCTTGAGATAACTACAGGGAGATCACTCGCCAGTTACTGTCAGAGGCAAAATAGGCTCGGCATAAGGGACATTAATATAATTTATTACCTATTGATAACAGACTATGGCAGCGAGAACTAAAAGCGAACTAAAAACCCTGTAATAGAAGATGCAGCACAAGGCATGATTCAGATTTGATTAAGATATTGTCAGCCTTGTGGTTGCCTTCATTTGGTTTTATATGGGGCTCTAAAACAAAGATTTGAGTGGATCTTCTTGGAGTGGTTTATGGGAACCTGTAGTTTTATTTAAGCTCTCTGAAGCTGCTGTACAGAGGCATTGATTACGAATATAGTAGCACTTTAGCTGCAACTTCTTAATTTCATAATAAAATACCCACGTTTGGTTGTAACCTTCAGTTAACTCTGTTTTGCCCTCAGTGGAGTTGGGTCCATCTGCAGTGCTCAGTCTGGTTTGATGCCTCTGTGTGAAAGCCAGATTAAACGTGCAGTGCAGGGAAATGTAAATCCTTGTGGGCTGAAATCCTGCAGCGCTTTTTGTCCAGGCAAGAGTTGCTCCTTGCAGGTTTTGCTGTCTTCTGTTTGGTTCTGTGTGACACAACCCTGTGTACATTGCAGGGGCCTTTCAGGTGTCTGCTGAAGGTCTGTTGGAAAACATTGTTTTACACAACCTTATCTCTGTCTGTTGGTCAATCGTAGCCATGTCAAATTGCTAGAACTGCAAAGGGGAACTCAGGAAAGAGGAATGCTTTGGTTTAGAAACTGGAAAAATGGGTCAGGAAAAAATGAATCTTGTTTCTCACTCAATTGCTTGGGAATGGTTGTGCTTCCTTTTATATATTTATGTACATACACTCAGTAGAAATGGTACTTACATGTTAATTGTAACTGGCCTAATGAATTCTGATGCAGTTTCAGTATGGTGTGTGTTATGGTTATTTGCTCTTACGTTTTTAGTGATTAAATTTCCTTTGAGGTGAGCTGTTCTGGATTCCTCACCTGCCAGTTCTGTTATACAATAACACGTTGTCCCTAACCAGAAGCAACTTTCTTTGGCAGTTCTACCAAGTCATACGTGTGGGAACCCAGGAAGGCTGCAGAACGGCATTCAGCAAGGGACGACGTTCAGCATTGGGGACAAAGTGAGATACAGCTGTAATCCAGGCTTCTTTCTGGAAGGACACGCGTTGCTCACGTGCCACGCCAATTTGGAAAACGGTGCCTCCTGGGATTTTCCTCTTCCCTTCTGCAGAGGTAAAGTGTCCTCTCTTCATCTGGAACGAGCCACAATGAAATAGGATTCAATGAGCAATTTGGGGTTGGGAAAAACTTCACGGGCTGTAAGTTTGATTTAAAAGACTCGAAAACTAAACATGATGTATTTAAAATTGAGGTTTCTTTTTATTGGATTCCCTAAAGCTGCCAGGTTTTGGGTGACTAATGGGAAGGTTATGAAGTGCTCAAAGTACTCAAAAATGTTGCACAGCTCTTTTAACTCCAATTTCTTTGTCTAAAGGGGAGGAAAAAAAGGAAAAGTAGGTATATTACCCATCAAGATAAGGCACCTTCTTAAGGCCATGCATTTTTGCTAGATCAAATACAAGAACATTTAAGCTGGCTTTTCTGCTTCCTCCCATCCATGTCAAGCTCGCTTCCCTTGCAGCAGTTCCCACGGTGATGCTGCTCTTTTGTCTGAAAAGAAAAGCAAATCTGTGCAGAGTGCTGCTGGGCTGTGGGATGCTGGCAGTGGGGCCTGCAGCCTCAGATGGGGGATGCTATATGGGAGGTAAAATCCCTCCTTTGTTCAGAAAGGGTGCAGGCCTGTTTGGGTAGGCCAGCTCTGGTTCCTTGATCAGTATAGAGCTGCTTGCTAATCTTCTGGAGCCACGAGGGACTAGAGAGTCCGTAAATATACAAGTGTCTGTGTTGTTTTACCAAAACAGTTGCTGCTGCTTTGAAGTCTTTTCCCCTCAATTCCTTGTGTACTTCAGCAGAGCATCTTATATTGATTCTTTTTATTGACTCTGCCTGTGCAATCAATTAGCAGTTCTAAGCTGTAGCATAAATCTTGAATTTAAAATGAACAAATATTGTTTGCTTGGTGTGTTTTTAATGCTTTCTTGAATGAGTTACACAGCAGTTATGTGTGCTGCTTAGTACATTTCTCGTACGCTTACCTACTGTTTTGGAGCCAAGGGCATTGTAACACTGAAGGAGTTGTTCATAGAGCCAGGCAGATAGTGCAGAGGGACGACTGTCATTGCCATTTTAGCATGATCACTTATGAGTGTTTGCTTTTCCTTTGTATCAGGACTCACTGTAACCTTAGAAAAACAAACAAGCAAAAAAACAGTGAGGTTTTAAAAAGAAAATTATGAAGTGTGTGCAGGAGAACATGCAGTGAAATTCAGCTTTGAGAGCACACCAAGCAATAGCCTTTTTAGAAGATAAGAGATTTTGTGCATGAATGGACCAGCATTTCCTCCAGTCTGACAGCATTTTTCTGATACAGCCTTCCTCCAAAGGAAGGACGCTAGCCCTGCTATTATTCAGGTATTTGTGTAGTAGTTTCCAATAAGGGAAGGATTAACTTCTGCCCCCAGCAGGTGCTGAAGTACTGAAACATGAAAGTTGGCATCATTATAATTTTTGTGATCCCTGCTGCGGATGGAATAAAAACCATCTTTACATTTTTGTCTTGTCCTTCCAAACTGCCAAATTTTGATACCACTGAATCCAATCTTGAATGCAGCAATGGTGATGGAGGCATCTGATGTACTTCAGAACGAAGGACTATTAAATTCTATGGTACTTGCAACAGTGCTGTGTGAATTGCTGTGATTACAGAAAAATGTTTACTTGTTCAGGTATACTTGTGTAGTAGCGTGCCTGCAGGCTCCTGGAGGTACCACTCCTTTTTAATAGATTTGGCCCTTCTGCTTCAAGACCAACAGCAAAACTTCCAAGGCAATATTTTGGAGGCAGGAACTAGAAAGTCTTCTCATTGTATCTTGTTTTAGGAGGGCAGAAAGTAGCAAAGACAATCTGCAAGTGGACTGGCTGAATTTGAAATCCATGCCCAGCTGCATGCCTTCTACCTTAAGTGGGTTTTCAGCAGACGTTCGTGTTTGGCTGACAAACCAGCAATACAGATTTCAGTTGTTGCAAGGGGTATGAAGATTTACGTACTGACAAACAGATTTACTGCCTTCTTGAGCAGGGATGATAATGCTTCCAAAACTGTTTCCTGAAGAGGAGTGTATGTGTGTATATATATATATATTTATTTATTTATTTACTTATATTTTTTTTTGAGAGAGAGAAAAGATGGTTGTGGCTTCTATTGTTTAGGATTAATTCTATCGATATTGGCTTACTGGTAACTTTAACCTGCAGGTTTGTTGAATGCATTTGTAAGTGTTCCACTTTCTGATGTAAGCTGGAGATGGGTCATGCTGCTGGGTCAGAGTCAAACAAATCAAGATGAAAGATGCCCTCTAGCTGAGCAGGTGTTATAATCTCAGGAGCAGCTATCTTGGGAATGGACTTGTCTAATGTCACTGCAAAGGACAATGTCCAGTGTGGGGACTGCCCTTTCCTTCTTCTCCTTCCCCAGTATGAGGGCAGAGGTAGAAGACAAGTGCTGAAATCAGCACACGGGTTTCTACCATGCTAATCTGTACCTTCTTCAGATTCCTTTGTGCTCGTCTTTGTTCTTGTCTTCCTCTTTGTTACATCCTTTTTTATATGTTGGTAGCTTTGTCTCCTTTCCAGTCTTCATGCATTGACGTGATCAAAGATGCAAAGAAATGTATGGTAGAGAAGAATAAGAAATGAATGTGCTTGAGAAGCTGGAACTTGGCTGTGCCAGGATAGCAGTGCTTTGAAGGAGTGCTGTGGCTCAGCTGCTCTCTTCCTTCATGAGTAGTATGCACTACCCTTACCCATCTCTCAGCTTAGAGGTACTGTTTTTATAAAGGATAAGTGTAATCTTAATGAGAAAGGAAAGTAGGGAGGAATCCCAGATGCAGAAAGAATGGCTTGATGAAGCACTTCCTTGCAGAGACCAGTGGAAGTAGCTAGTGCTGCAGCTCACCAGTGGTTTTGAAAGCACAGTTATATCAAAATTGATTCTCAGACTCTGAGCTAAAAGAGACTATAAATTCACTCAGCACAGGCTCTGCTCTGGTGAGTTACGGTCCTTGCTTATGTGGCAGGAAGGATTAAAACTGCCGTGATCTCATCCTGGGAGCACCAAAGCAGCAGTGAACGGCATCTCCACGCTGATCTGCAAAGCAGTAGCACGTGGAGCTGGGTGGCAGCTCGGGCTCCTCATAGACCATGTGCAACTTGGAAACATGCCCCAAGGACTACAAGTCCCTGGTGAGGCTGGTTCAGGCTCTAAACTCTGGACTGAGCTGACATTTATCCCATCTATAATGTGTCAGGATATTATGTGGAGTGGTTTCCTCATTGCACCTTGTATGTTTTTACACACGTCCTACACAGTTGTTTTGTAATCAGAGGGTGAAACGAGGCCTAGTTACTTAGCCTAAACGGGGCCTTAAGCTGAATCCAACAAGTCTAGCTTTATTTTTATCTTGACAGTTGGTATGCTGGAGGCAAAACCCCAGTAGACCTGGAATGCTGTAGCCACAGAAGGAACAACCTTCACCTGGGTCAGTTAATTTCAAGTAAGGTGATGGTGCATTTGAAGCTCCAAAAGAATAACTCACGTCTGTTTTGTGAAGTGCTTTCATGCATGTGGAAAGAAGTCTTGCCCAGATTGTTTGCTGAATTTAAGTAGAACTGATAGATTCATGATTCTGGTAGGCGGCTGAGTAAAAATTCAGTAAGCCAGCTGAAAAGTTGAGAACATTTGCAAAGCTACATTTTAAGCGTATCAAATATGCATAATCTCATTAAAAGTGGTCTGTCTTCTTATAACTCAAACAGCTGCTTAGACTGCACCGTGCCCAAAATAATTGAATGGCTGTTCAAGAAGATTTTGAGAAGATTGTAGAACATGTTTTAGCAGTAACGAGCTCTACAAACTTCTCTCATAGCATTGAGTCAAATTCTCAGTTTGACTCAATGCTATGAGAGAAGAAGAGGAACTTCTTCAGTTCTCTGTCTGTGCACAGAAGCGGTTGCAAGGAGCCATGATCCCACTGGGGTTGGAGGTGCCGGTGCAGCACGCGGTGTCAGTGCCACGCAAACAGGGGGTTAACAGCCCAGGGCCTCCCCGTGTCACCGGGAAGCTGTGTCTGCCCGTGCCTTCTGCTGGTTCGTTGGCTGGCTGCACCGGGATAGCAGATGGCCACGACAAAGAGAAGCTGGCATGTCCGGGAGGTTTATTTCACGTCACCTTTCAAGTTTCAGGAGGTGGAGGCTGCAAGTTTCAGCCCTGCTCACAGAGCCCGCTGATGCCACAAGGCTGGGAAGGTCTCACTGCTGGGCGATGCCCCTGAGCAGAGCTCTGCCCTTTCCTCAGGTGCTGATGTCGTGTTGCACTTCACACACACACATTCTCACCTGTGTTAAATTGCTGTTTGGAAGGGTTTTTTTAATAGTTGGTAATCAAAAGAAGTGTTTATACTGTAAAGCCCCAAGCTCCTTGACTAAAGCATTGAAACGCTGCTCTGTAATGCGTGTTGTAAGGTTAACAGGCTTTTCCTAGCAATGTTCCAAATAAACTCCAGGCTGATGCTGTAGGTGGGGGAGCAGCAAGCTGCCCTGATACTAGTCAAATTAATTCCTGGTTTCCTTTATCTTCGTGCCCATGTTTTCTTTAGATCCCTCTCCTTTAATTGTTCTAATAGCTCCTGCTGATGAAATTTAGGTTGTAAGAATGAAAGAACCTGCAGCAAACAAGATCAGTATGTAAACAGGAAATGTCACTGCTTGGTTTCTGAACAAATGGTTCTGTCTTTAGCACTCTGATTGTGGTAGCAATATCAATTTCCTTAAGAAAACAGAAACCAAGACACGTAAGGAAGGTGTGGAGGATGTTCTACTCCTTTCTATTACATTTCTATTAAATCCAGTGCTTGTACTCTCAAGTCCTGTTGCCCCAGCCCCTGGGGATGTTTCTGTTGCTGATGAAGGTGCTGATATGTATGTGAGTTGAGCTGGAAACTCTTTAAAACCACCTCCCTGCTGTGATAGAAAAGCTTTCATGTCTGTGAAACCCTTCTTCTCAGTCTTTGAGTTCTTGGTGGGTTTCTTCCTGCTTTGCCAGCTACGTGGATGGGAGGAAAGCTGCAGAAAATACCTCCTAGGAGCCCAATTAGGAGTAAGGGATGGAACAAAAAAACTTAGGCAACAGTGTATGAGGAAATAGTGTCCTGACAGCGAGTCGCGTTAGGCTGAGAACTGCTTCCCCGGGGAAGTGGTAGAAGCTCTGTCACTTGGGGTGTTTAAAATTAGACTCAACAAATCACCAGTAAGTAGATGGTGGGGAATAAGCTGGCACTTGCAAGGAGACAGACTGGCTGATCTAATGGGATTTCGCATCCCTCAACATCTTTGTCTCTTAATGCTGTTTAGTTAAAAAATAAAAAATAAAAAAAATAAAAAGCGATTCTCTGAAATCCACTTGAAAAAGATGTATCTAAATTTTCAGGGCAAAGATTTTCTTATCAGTCTGTGATTTTGTTATGTGGGCAATATCCAGAATTTTATCAGTTACGTGGAAAACATTTTTTAAATAGGCTTTTGATCAGTTGAGATAGTTGTCTTACAGCAAGCTCGAGTGCTGCCCTTGCCCTTGAAAAATGCTGTGCAAAGGTGCTGTTCTGCAGAATGCTGTATTGCTCCCCAGTGTGTGCTGTGCAAATCAGCAGGCAAGTGTGAGGTTTCTCCTGCACAGTCTGGTCCTCCAGGACCCGCTCAAGCATTGCTCAGTAAGGATCCAAAGCTTTCAGTGTTGGGTTAGATGTTTCCAGTCTGTGCCAATTTCTGCTGATCTCATGCTAGGTTTGTAGGCTGCTGCTTGTTTGACTTCTGCCATTTTTTGCCATCCCATTTGGCCATTGTGTCATTCCAATCAATGTTGCTGCTTGAAATCTCAGAAACAACCAAAATAACCAAACAGTGGGAAAGGATGTTATCAATCAGCTTTCTTTTATTCAGAGTGTAGCATACAAATAATATTCCAAACAAGCAAATAAAGGTCCTAACCCACTACAAAAACACTGGCACTTTCAAAGGTTTGCTTTGGGCTTGTTTTCTTTTTTTTTTTTTTTTTTTTTTTTTGACATAGTGCTTTATGCATTTCAGCAAAACCTCATAACTTGCATTCTCTGTTTGCAGCTGATGATGCTTGTGGAGGGACTTTAAGGGGACAGAGTGGAATTATCTCAAGCCCTCATTTTCCTTTGGAGTACGGCAATAACGCAGACTGCACGTGGACTATTCTCGCTGAACCTGGAGACACTATTGCCCTGGTTTTCATGGATTTTCAACTGGAAGATGGATATGACGTTTTAGAAGTTGCTGGAACAGAGGGATCTTCACTCTGGTAGGTTTCTGGTCATACTTCATTGTTGTCTGTATTGTCATACAGTAGCATCTTCTTTTTAGTATGCGGAGATCCAAACTTTGATTTGGACGTTCTGCGTCAACAGAGTTTTTGTGCTTGAACGGGGGTGATTCCCAGTTACAGGTTTTAGCCACGGCCTTCTGATAAAACTCATGAGGATGCCTTTAATTTGCTTGGTGGAGTTTATGTTGACTATTTTCTGCTTTAAATCATTCTCTGCAGCAAGATCTCACAGTGGAGCTGGTTAAATGACATAAGAAATTAATTTTAAAAATGGTACCACAAAATCCACGCCCAAAAAACCCTACTTTAAACATTGCCATGCTCCAATCTTATATTTACTGAGTTGTTCTCTGATTATTGCTAAATATGCTGCTGACAAGTTAACTTTACTGTTAATGAACCTGTGGCAAATGTTTCTGCAGATCAGTTGGTTCTTCAGACATGAGTCTGTGTGTGGAATTTCAATGCCCCTTGCATACCATTAAGTTGGCTTGAACATTGCTTTCAGAAATACTGCTTTTATGTATAATAAATGCTGCACTGATTTTTTTCCAATATACAAGAGCTGTCCAAATGATCAGTGCTATGAAATCTGAAGTGAGGGCTCGCAGAGGGAATTTGGCACATTGCTTCTGTTGCTTAGCAAAGGACACCTCTGCCTCTAGCTGGTCTGGACACTACCGTCTTCTGCACTGTTACTGCAGCCAACAGTTAAAAGTCCTAACAAAGAGAAAATGGAAGAGAGCAATCTTAGACCCAGCACCCCTCTGGAAGGGGAGAATTAAGCATTTGAAATAATTAGGTGTTGCCTGGGATTATCAGCAGGAAGTTAAGTTACGATTATTTATGAAGATTCTGTCGCTACCACAAATAACATTCATTTCAGTAATTTATACTCGCCTGACAATTATGGAGGAATAGGATTTGAACATTCAGGATGTATTAATGTGAGGGAACTTGCCATTTACTATGTACTCATTCTTTACTGTTCCCAGGACCCCTTTGAAAATGAGATGTTGGTGTTTCATGAGGGGGAAAAAAAAAATGTTTTTATTAGCATGCATTAATGTTTCCGGGCACCATTACTTTTTAGCCATTATGTACTGCAGGGAGGATCAGTCATCTGTGGTATGTGGTAAAGATGTATGTAACTAGTTAAGAAACATTATTCAGCCTGGAGGTGTTGCCAGTGCAGCACTGTGTCTTGTCATATCAAAAATGAAACAATGCCTGTCAGAGGGAACCTGCTGGAAAAAATTAATAAACTACCCATAAATACACAGTGGTAGAAATTTAAAAACTGCAAACGTGTCTTAGAAAATTAAGCCCTATGACTTTCAATAGTGTGCGCAGAGGGGGGAGGAACTAAACAAAAAAAAAAAAACAACACCTCTTCTAAAAATGAGAATTAGGAACTATTTTACAGGAGTAAGTTTTACACACATCAGTTTTGGGGTCTTGTCGCATGTATTGCCTCCACCCCAAGCACCAACATGCTGCATCTTTAACGATCCCCTTCCTTCAGATGAATTCTCCCACGGAGCTGGATGAACTCTGAGCTGTAGCAGCAGTGGACTCTTGTTTGAACTGGCTGCTGGAGCAGGCCAGGCGAGATGCAGTGCGTCAATGAGTGAAACAGGTCACACAAACATGGGTTTCATCCAGGGCTTGCAGGTGAAGCTGCTCCTACTTTTCAAGATTCATCCTGCATTTTTACAGCATCGTGAAATACACACGGGCAAGATAAACACACCAGTCAATTCAAAGGGACCTGATTTAGTATTCTTGAAGTAAACTTTTTAGTCCCATAAGCAGAATTACAAAGTGTCTTATTTTAAATTTCATTTTTCAAAGCTGGCCTTCACAACTCAGAGCCTGATAATTAAATTCAGATGACTCATTTTTCCCATTTTTAATAATTTTTGCCCATAGGGGGAATAAATTGAGCTCATATCTCGTCTTTAAACATGTTGATACGATTCAGCTTGAAAATATAGCTGAAAACCTTTTTCCCCCCTCTATGAAGACCTAGTTTTAATTATCGGTAATACAGCAGATAGACTTACAGCCGAACAAGCCATTCTATTGAAGTATCTTGCAGCTAAATATTTCATTTCCTAAGCATTATAAATAGTTTTAATCTGGTCCAGAGATGTACACAAATAAACAAAATTAAATTTCCATCTCGGGTATAATTCATATCTATTTTCAAGCTATGGGATAATGATGGTATTTACAGGAGTGCTAGCTCAGCACGATGGGCTTCGTGCTGCCTGCTCTTACCACGACTCTCCTGCACTGTCGTTCAACCTCTCCTCTCCAAAGGCAGATGCTGTGCTGCTCCCCTAGGAGCCACGTTCCCTTGTCCCTGCCATCCTGAGTCCCGTGGCTGGGGTCCTGGTACTCCTTTTGGGCCCTGACCTCTCGGACATGGGTCCCTCCCTCCATGGGTCTTGAAAAGGAAAGGGCTTTGTGGGTCTGAGCATCCTCATATCAAGCGGGGGCTGAGTAGCTATGTGAGACGTTAATAAAATTACACCTTTACAGCTCTTATAACAGCTATTGCAGCTTCTGTCATGGGACCTTGGGCCTGGGTTTTGACAGGTGAGAAATAAAATTGCGCTGAGCAGAGAGCAGGAGGGGAAGAAAGTGGTGGTGGGAAAAAGGGCCCCTCAGGTGAGAGGATGGCACTGGGTCTGTGGGCTGGGGAGGAGGGCTGGCTCTGCCAACAGGGGCTGTCAGGAGAGCTGGGCAGCCTGTGGGGGGCTTCCTCCTGTCCCTGTCCCCAGGCTTCATCTCCTCTTCAAACTGGAATTCTCTTCTCCCCCTAGCTGAGAGACCCGAAAGGATGAACGAAATTCATCTGCTGGTTGTGGAGGTTTCGTGGTACCTGCCTCAAAGCTTCGCTCAGTGGCGAGCATCCCGCTGGGTGGTGTTCAAGTGTTGGGCTGCTGTTGCCTTCAGAGGGGTGGCGGTGTAGGAAATGACTAATAATCCAACTTTGGTTCATGTAAACAGACATACGTATCGAGATCAAGTGTACGTTTAGGTAAAACACAAGTATACATGTATAGCAAAGGAGGTCTGGGCAGTTATTCCAAAACATCTGAGGCCAGCAAGATAGACAAAAGGTAGAAGCTTTGTTCTCAGGCAGCATGGAGCCATGTGCAACACTTCTAGACTAAGGATTCTGGAAGTTGTAGAAATACACAAACATTCTAAATTTTGCCATCAAGAGTTTCCCTTTTGCTGTAGCCATTAAGTGGGAGAAAGCAGAAGGGGGACGCTGTAAGCTCCAGCCTGTCTGCTGACCAGGTAGGCAGCTAGTGATGCCCTTTCCACCCCAGACCAGTGTTATTTGGCACTCCACAGCTATTTGTTCCACTGATGAAACTACTTAGAAACCTCTGCTCCTGCCAAATGAATTAGTTCCATGAGACGAAACTAACAAGTATCTCATTTGTCGGAGTATGACAGTCTGGCTGGCATGTTTTGAAGGTTCATTAGATGTTTCTAATCTTCAGATGGGAAATCTACTTTGAGATGTAGACGACTTCTTTAATAAAGAAGCTTTTCGTATGTTTTGTAGCGGTGTTGCATTTGGTGACTGTATTTGGTAGACTGAGAATCCCAGCTGGCAGGGGGGCCTGGGTTGTAGCTGGGAGAGGTGCTCAGTGCCTGCTGCCAGGTCGTGGCATGGTGCCTTTCGGATCAAAGGAAAGATGGTATGGGAGAGGTCAGAACCCAGCCTCGTATCAGCTCCTAGTGCACCAGTTAACCTCTGCCTGCAACCCCCTTGGCCTCTAAACTTATTTGACTTCATCGTTTTGCATGAGCTTGGCTGAAACGGAGCCTTACCTGGCAGAGCACCTCATAGTGTCACGCTGAGGAGTTGCACGTTGACCTGGGAGACCGATTTGTTTCTAAATTACTGCTTCATTTGCTCCCAGGTCCTGGTTTTCTCTCCCAAGCTTTGAGCCTGCTTAGCCTGACCTATAGAAATCCCACCATAACTTGGGTGGAACCTGCTATGGTTGCTCATCCTCTGGACAATCAGGGCTGGGCTTGCCCTTCTCAATTACAGTCCACCATGGTGCATTTCCCTCTTGAGCTTAATTATGCCTCTTTATTTCTGAACTCTTACTGAAAGTAGCTACGTGTTTGAAAATCCAAATGTTTAAGAAAAAGAAATGAGTCTGACAATTCACAGATACCACCTACTTGGTCTTGTTTTCTTAATCAGTGATTTCATTGTTCTTTCAAAACTGCATTCTCCTCAGTTGCCTCACTTGGATATTTGTTCCAGGAGGACACGAGCACGTGCTGAATCACTGCGTTCATGCAGAGCCTTGGTCTATGCTATCTTTCATTGCTGTGATCCTCCTCCTGACTTTATTGCTCTTTTATTGAACTGAAGTCTAATTTTAGGGGGGTTGCATCATCTGTCATGTTGCCCCTCTGCTGCCCTTCCATTCTCTGAACCTTACCTTGTCATTTCCCCTGGGAAACATTTTTTTCATTACCAGGGCCACCACTAAACTATGTCTTCTGGAAAAGCATTGCAGTGTCTCTCGTGATGCCACGTATCTGCAGAGTTGACTTCAAGGGAGGAATGGCTGGAAGAATATCCCTGATGTTTTAGCAGCTCCTCTTGACGATCTCTGTTTTTATTTCTTGTCATTATCTGCAGTTGACCCCTCCCTCCCCACCGCCCTTGTCCATCTGCTTCTAATAGTCATTAAAGATCTCCTATGTGAGGTCTGCTTTGAGCTTCCCTCTTGATGTCAGGTGTCTCGTACCACTACCCAGGCTCGTCTATTTGCACATCTTGTGCTCTACCGGTAAGAAATTAGAGTGCCTGTTCTTGAAGGTCACTGTTTCAGATGATGATTATGTTAGTTGGTAAAAACTGTTCTCCGTGTGTGCTTCTAATGAACCAACCAATTTTCTTTATATCAAAGCAGCTTCTGATCCTTAGATAGCTGCCTCAGAGCTTTCAGCCTGAATTTTCATCTCAGGCTTCAGCCAACATCTACTGAAATCAACGGAGAGGCTTTGGCTCCAAAGGACTCGTGAATTGGGCCCTGGTGTATTGTCACTTACTACAGCGCGTTCCTTCTGCCAGCACGCCGCAGCTCTGCAGCACGGGGTCTGCATCTGTTGCTTCTCCTGGCAATGCTGCTGCCACCAGCACGGGAAGCAGGGCAGTGTCCACAGGAGGGGAGCAGGCGCTGGGGAGCCCAGACCCGGCCCTCTCCACGCACCCCCCCTGCCTGCGCCCTGGCAGCTGCCTCTCTTCGTGGGGATCCTGGAGAACAGATTGCCTGATGGCGGCTTCAGCAGGATTGGGATCTCACAGCTGCCATTTCCTTTTTTGATTTTTTCCAGTCGGTAATTGCTTTTATTTGCAAGTTGACAAGCAGTTTCCTGCCCTCGTGCATGCATGAGGCTGAGGATTTGAAGACAGTTGTCTTGAAATAACTTATTTCTTGTTAAAGCCTGGATAATGCAAGTGTGAAAGTTTTCTTTTCCTGTGCAATGAATCGAGCTTCCTTGTTGTAATAGGCAGTTAAAAACGGATGCTTTATCTGTAATACTCAGCTGCTCGTCTTCCATGGTAATGTTTTCCATAGGAGTGAAAAAAAAAAAAAGTGTATGAAGTGTCTTTTTAAAGTCCCTATTTAAATGTCAGTTACATCTTCATCAGGATCTGGAAATAGATTGCCTTATTTGACTAGTATGGTTAATTCTTTCTTTTTCTATTAAAGAATTCATGGTGCTTTTAATTAGAAGGAAATTCTACGAAGGCTTTAAAGCTGTCCTATCTAAAACATTGTTTCAGTGGGATATAGTCTTCTTGCAAAAACCCCTTGTCTCTTAGAACATTCAATCTCTGGAGATAACATTTTGGAGAAGCGCACAAAAGCCCATAAAGAAACTGCAGACCAGCCCTGCTCACACAGCCAACATCTGGAGCGCCTGCAGCTCTCCCTGCCGAGGCTGCTGCTGCTGGCAGCCCCTCACTGCCCCTGGCGTTGTGAGCATCCCCTCGCTGGGCTGTCCCAGGCCTCGCAGCTTCCTGCACCTCACTTTGGTCCTTGTTTTACTCTGAACCTGCCATAGGGAGAACAGGAACACGTAGGTCGGTGATCTGATTTCTCCCTGATAGGAAACAGCTAGTGCAGTATTGGGAGCACTTGGTTCCTGGTGGGAGCTCAGAGGTAGAGCTGATTGCGTCCCTGGTGGGCGCAAATGATTTGCAATCCTCTTGATTGCTGTTTTGAAGTGTAGTTAAAGGATTGATAACACTTTGTGCAATGTAGTTTTGTTAGAAAGTATTGCACCTTGTCCTAAAGCCGCTCAGTCTGTTGCAGTGCAGGAATAACTGAATGGGAAATTCTGGAAGAAAGCTGCTCAGGGTAAGATGGTATTTAAAGAGGTTCCATAATTTAGCATACATTGCTAAGGAAAGGAGGATTTTGACGGCAGCTGAGCTGATAAAAATAACACGCAGGCTGTGTTAGCTCTCATCAGCGAAGGATTTGGTTGCCCATTTGTGCAACACCTTCCTGAAGCTGCCGCGGGGCCGAATGCAGACCCAGCCGCTCCCGCTGCTCCTTACTGCCCATCTTCTGGGGAGGTGAGTGCTCCGAGCAGCTCTTCTGCCCAGAGCGTGGCAGGGAGAGCGGCTTCTGTGACAAATGACAAGGAAAGGGCCTCCTGACCTCTCCCACTCATGTTTCATTCAATAAGACATGATTAGATTTCATATACCCCTCTCCAGCTAATCTTATTTTTCCATGCATTAATATGATTAATTCTATTTGCAAGATAGTAGAGAGCATTCCATGAATATTCAGGCTAGCTATTTAAACCAAGGAAGAAGATGCTTTTAGGCTGAAAATTACCCTGATTATCTCTTAATTGTCTTTTTTATCCTGATTTGACCTTTGTTTGGTCCCCTCTGAGGCTGAGAGCGAGCCCTGTGCAAAGGCTGCTGTATGGTCTGCACCTCAAGGGATAAGGTGCAGGAAGGGCTGTAGTGCAGGGAAAAATCTTTGAAGGTTCCTAAACATGAAGAAATGAATATTTTGCCATTTCTGTCCAGGATACGAGCATGTGTTGGGGGGAAAGAGAGAAGTTTCTTTGCAAAAACACTCAACTGTGAACTGAGGAGAAGTGCTGGAAAGAGAGGGCTCATGCAAGTTAGTGCAATGCAGCTGGATGAAAGCTTGGGAATCGCAGAATCATAAAATACGGTGACAATCAGCAGAGTACCTCCTGGATGTAAGCCAACATGTAAATGACCATATAGGTTGTAAACTGGTGAATAATACCTTTATTGGGCAGAGAAAGGGCGCCATGCGTTAAGTGCAAATGATGTCATAGGCTGTAAATGGCTGGGCATCTTTTTAAAACACCAAATCTCCTCCTCTGCTGTGGTGGGACATGGAGCTTGCCCAGTTTAAGCAAGCATTTGGCCAACTGCTGGTAGGACAGATGGCTGGCTTTGCCTCACGGTGCTTCCAGGAGATGCTTCTGTGTTACTCTTTGTTGGGGGCCGGTGGTGGAGCCCTGCACGTGTGATTTTGGCTTAAATTTTTCTTCATCAGAAGCCAACTCGTGTCCCTTGCTGTGCAAGGTTCCACCGCTGTTTAAGCCGGCTGAAGGTGTGCATATGCAGAGGGGCCTCCCTTTGCAGAGAAATGCACCATGTTGAGGGAATTGGATGTGAACGTCAAAATCTGTCTGCCAGAGCTGATAAGTCATGTTTTACACTGCCTGCCCTTATCTACAACTTCAAAGTGAAAAAGCAGAGACACCTCTGCAGCTGTTGCAGTACTTTCAAAAGATCTTTCTTCCGCGGTTTCTTTGTGGACCTGTTCACAGAAGCTTTCATATATTTACAAGTTGTATTAAAGAATGTAAGTACTTTGTTTTCAAATGTCACCTGTTTCACAAAATATATTTTAAATGATCTTTGCCATATGGTTTTTCTTCCCTAGGTTCTCTGCAGCTGCTTCTCTTAGGAAATGACAAACTCATTCACATGTTTCTGTAGCTTTTTGTCACGTGCTTTAAGTGAAATTCACAACGATACAGATTCATTTTGGTGCTTAATTCATATTACTCCTTAAATTGATTTTGGATGTTTGATGGTAATGTATCCCACGTACTGTGATTAAGCTCATCTCCCTTTAATTTGCATTGTATGTTAATTCATTGAAGTTGGGGAAGAATTGTGTTTTCTGCGCTTTTCCACCAGCTCAAGCTGTGGAGAAGTAATTTATTTTTATGTTGGCAATTCTGAGGTCACACACACCTGTCCAACCTGATCTTCCCACTTGTCTCTGGAAATACTGAAACGCATGAAATACAGGGAAAAAATCCTAAAGTTGTCTTCAGGAGAGGTTTGCTGCTGGGGGTGACGTGGTGAAGTATGTGCGCCCCTTAGCCAGTGTAGCCCTCTAGCAAGATACAGGTGTCAGGGCGTCACCTTCCAGAGTTATGAAAAATTGGGCAGATTGTGTGAGAGGTCCTGGCATGCTCCTGGTAGCAGGCGCTCTGAGGTCAGCCTGCTGTTGGGAGCTGAGCAGTATCTCACTAAGTAGCAAGTTGGCAGCAAACCAAGTGCCAGGCAGGGGAGGAAAGATGCTCTAGTGCATTGGGATTTATTTCCGTTCCTGTGTCATGGTGGCAAATCACTTATCAACACAACTTTGTCTCCTCTGTTTGTGCGTTCAGGCCCTTTAGTCCAACCTCGTCTTATTTGCAGCTGAGATTGGGGTTTGTAAACTGCAGGTTTATGAGATAAGATAAGACCAGATAGGTCTCAGAACTGAACTTGGTTCTAACCTGTTGTGAGCATGTCAGATCATTTTACTTCTGTGTTTCTCCTTGCTTTGTTGTTTTTATTTCTAAGCTAGGGGACTTTCTCAGCTGATTATTCTAGAGCCAGCACAGCAGCATCTTGCTCCCTTTTGGGTTTTAGGCGCAGGATGTATTCCCTCTTTCACCTAGGATGACAGAACATTTGGCTAGCGCAAGGTTTAAATATATTACTGTTGATTGCAAAAGGTTTTGAGGTTCTTCTAAAGCTGATATTAGTTCACAGAATGGTTGAGGTTGGAAGGGACCTGTGGAGGCCATCTGGTCCAGCTCCTCCTGTGCACAGAAGCAGCAAGGAGCTTTAGTTTAGCAGAAGCTTCTGGTCTGGTCTTCGCTCAGAGAGAGCTCCACCACCCCTCGCCATCACCACGTATCCCTAGGGACAGACCTTTTGAGATGGAGAACAGATATGAAGACAGGCGAAGAAAATATCAGCATTTTGAAGACTAGAGAAAACACTAATGCTTTTTGTTACAGCTGCTCTCAATAGGAGAGGTTAAATGAAGCGTTGCCACTGCCAGTGCTGCAGCCACAGGAATAGAAGATCTATTCACATTAAATATTACGAAGTGTGTTTTCAGAGCTAGCCCATTGTATTTGTCAAGTTATGTATATTTATAACTTGACATATCTATAATACATCTTGAAAAATTCAATGGAATACAAAAATATGTCTCTGTGTGTGTATATATATATATATATATATATATATATCTTTTTTACCATAGCCAAACATCTGTAATTTAATAGCTGTAGTAGAGGCCTTGGAGGCCTTTTGTCGTTGAGTAACAAACTTTCACCTGCAGTGGAAAAAATTGACTTCTGTTCCTGTTGTTTGCTTATTGCAGGCCTGAGCTGCTGCTGCTTTAAAAAATAGATAAAGATGCCCTGGCAAGGATCAATAATGGATGGGATAAGCAGGAGAGCGCGCAGGCTGTTTTCTATTCCAGATCTGTGCGATGTTTCTGGAAGTGAGCTATTCGCAGGGGGACTCCTGAATTCTTAAGCGGAGAGGGAGTTGCAAACTAAGTATTAAAGCGAAAGGCCTAATAGCAGTTCAGAATTGGTTAATACGGTATCACCCAGCAAAAGCGCTGTCTGAAAGCTTAGTGTAAGCCTGAGCTCTGCGTCCCTGGGGCGAGACGTACTTTTGAAGGGCTTGGGGCTTCCCTGGTGAGCTGGTCCAAACCCTGGCTCTGAGCTCAGTGAGCTGACAGGCAGAAACGTGAACGGTTTCTGTTATGGGACCAGGAGCAAAGCAGTGAATTCTGCAAGTTTTCTTTCACCTTGGCATCTCTGTTTCTCTGTGTTTAAAAATCCAGTGCGTTTCTTCATGCTCGGGGAGATGGTGCCGCTGATGGATCTTGGCACAGATACGTCTCCCGTCTCGCGCTTCTCGATTCAAGGATAGACTGCAAGTCTAGTAATATTAGTTATTAAAAGCAGACACTTCATATAAATATCTTTGCTCTTAATGTCTCTGGTACTTTGTATGCTAAGATCTAATCAGTCTTCCCCAAGCCTGGATGGTGGAAGGAAATAATGTGCTTTGGGTTCATGTGGCGATTGTATTTCGCTTCTTCCCCTTGGTGGCATTTTCTTTTGTCATGGCAGGTCATGATCTCTTTAGCTCATGCTGAGTTTGTTTTTGACAGTCTTGGCTGTTTTACAACATGGATGTTTTGATTCTTCCTCGCAGGGACCTCTTTTGTGCCTGGATTTATAGCAGAGATCAGGAAGATGCCAGGACATCAGTAAATATCAGAGGATTAGTAATAGGCAAAATGTTGTCAACAGCTAACGCGTAATAACGTATTCCTGGCTGCAGTAAGCTGGAATTTTCCAAGTCTCTGGAAATCCAGACCCATCACGGTGTTGTACCAATGTGGTTTTGCGTAAAGGGCAATTGCTGCCTTGTACAAGTTGAAAAAGACAAAATGTGATTAGCTGCTTCCCTGCCATTGCCTTGCAGTGTAATTAACACAAATAAGTTCACTCCCATTTAAATCAACTCAAGCTTCATTTATTATATGCGTTTTTTCCAGTTCCTTTTGAATTCCAGGAGGAAAGCCCTGAGAGCCCACGGGGTGCAGGAAGCCACCAGGGTTCGGTCGCTGGCCAGGATGGCTCCGTGTGCGCGGTGCTGAGCTGTGGCTGCTGAGCTGCTTCGTGCCAGCACACTGCAAGCAGGGCTGCTTTGTTTTCCACCAGTGACCTGAAAATTTGATCTGCCTTCAACACGCTTTTAAGGTGGAAGCGGTGTTTTGACGCTTCCCAGTTGGAGCACGGGGAGATGCCCATCTGTCCTCGCTTCCCTTTTTCCCCTTTGTCTTCGTTCCATGCTTTATAAATTAATTTTAATAATCGTCCTTTAAATGATGGAGCAGTTGAAATGAGCTTTTAGTCAGAATTACCTGCATTAAAGATCTCTTAAAAAGAAAGGCATAAAAGTAATTAATTGCTTCAATTATAATAATGTGGCTTAGCTTGTGGTTTTCTGTTAGAAAAACCTGCTTTTGATAAGTCAGCTGTTCTTGAAAGGGAAAAAATAAAAGTGCTTCAGGCTGGAAGCTGGCATGAAGGAGTTTTGAAATAAGGTTGTTCACTTTGTAATGTAACAGCATAAATTAACACCATTGATCCTGGAGCGGGTACCCAGTGCTCGAAATGTGCTGCTGGGATGGGGGAGCTCAAATTTTGGGGTTTTACTTCATGTGCCTCGTCCCAGCCCAAACACGGGTATTTTAATGGGCTGACTGGTTCCTTTTCAAGGTTGCTGGGCTGCACTTGGTATGCTGTGGGAAGCGGCTCCTGATTGTAAGAACATGCAGCCTGAAAAGCTTGGGCAGCTCTGTCTGCTCCGCTTGGTGTGCGCGGTTATTGCAGGTAGAGCAAAGCTCCTCGTCAAAATCTTTTGGCCTTTTTAAACCCAGATGATGCGCGCTCTGATTTGAACCCTGTTTCCAGTTTAAAAAGGAAGAAGCTCATAAGTGTCTGTTATTGTTTCCTCTCTAAAAGTAAAATCAGTTTTAAAACAGGAAATAATTAAGCAGTAGGTTCTGTGTATTGCTGTTCAAGATCTGTCCTTGTTGCTCCCCAGAAAAAAAGAAAAAACACAAAAACCAGCCAAAAATAGAAGAATAACGTAGAGAAGTAATGAGGAGAAGACCTCTTCTTTAGAGGTCAATGTTGCTGAATTTTTGTTTTTATTTTCTTTCTTAAACATTTTAAGGAGCTAGGGTTTTCTAGCATGGACTTCATATAGTAGGAGTCTTGTGAAAAGAATAAAATACTCATTAAACTTTGCAACCCTGGAACGTGTATAAAACAGCTTGCAATTAAACTTAATTTTGATGCAAGTTAACAGAAGTTTTGTTAATGTTTAACATCTTTATGGGTGTCATTCTTCATAAATTTGAACTAATTAAGTCCAAAGGGACAAAATAATATATTCTGTATGCGCTGTGATGCCAATGCTCACTTTGCTTTTGGCGCTTTTCCTCTTTTTGTGCAAGTTCTGATTCTAGTAAGTTGCCAAAAAAGTAACTCTTTTGCTTTTTATGCCAAATTATCACAAACCATCTTCCTTAGTCTGTGCAGGACTGCAAGCTGGCTTTGGTAGAGACCTGATGCTTGCTTACGTCCTGAGTTCAATCTGTTTGCTGCTCAGAAGATTTGGAATTGGATTTTTGTTGTTGGTTTTTGTTTTTATTTTCCCTAAGAACATGCTGTTAAGACAACGTGCAACTGGTCTGGGGTTGTAAAGTCTTGGGTGACTGCAGGCTGTTGGATGTTTGCTTAACTGAAACGTAAACTGGTGATTTATCGTTGTAATTACAAATTTAACGTTTATTGCTCTCCTTGAATATTTCTGGTGGGACCTTTTTTTATCTTAAGGTGTTTATAGGTATCAATAATAGTACTGGAAAATACTGTCGTGTGTGTGGTAGTCCTAACACATCTGGGACCTGTCCCTGCTCCTGGCAGAGCATCGAACCTTCCTTGGGTGTGCAGGCTGGGGTCTGCAGTTAGCAGTTTGTAAGGCTCTGCCCAGTAAACTCATATGGAAATAAGATTTCATACAGTTGAGTGAGATCTTTAACAGGGTCTACCATGGCTGTGCCAAGCCTCTAATGCTGTGAGCACTGTGGAGCTTGGAATAGGTTGTTAATGGTGCTTTATTGATCGGAAGGGTAGAAAGTTCCTCCAAGCTATGGATAATTCTGATCGCTTCCTGGTGAATTTGACTTCTGTGTAGCTATAATCACTGCACCAAGCTTTGAGCTGACTTGTAAGCAGCAATGCTAATAAACTGGTAATATGCACTGTTGCTTTGAACTGTAAAGCTGCGAGGTCCTTTGTAAGGCCCCTCGATGCAGCAGCCCTTCATGCGCCTTGGCTCAGGTCTGGCACTGAACTTGTGCAAGGGAGATGCTCAGCTCCTCTTAAAAAAGCAGGCTCGTAAGATCTGCCTTTCTGTGAGTGCTGTTACAGTCTGTTTAATTTCAGTCTGAATCTATTTCAGGTTTTTTATCTGATCAAACACTTGGAAATATGTAATGATAGGCAAGCGTGGAGCTCTGGTGACACAATTCACATCAGTCAGGCTGAGCAGAAGAAATGCACATTGAACCTGGAAGGGGAGGAGAAACTGTTGTAGCAGCAAAGCACACAGAAGGCAGGTTTAAAAGAAAATGAAATTTAAAAAGTACAACCTGCTTTTGACATTCTGGCAGTGCTTTCAAGTAGTCAACAGTTTCTGCAGTTGGAAGCTGTCAGGTTACGTTAAGGTCATCCACCCAGACTTTTTAAGAGGGAGGTTTTGCCCTTGCACGGTTCTCATTCTGCTGTCTTGGCAACTTTAATGTGTGCTCAGGTGTTACGGACCTCTTCATCTTCCCCAGGAAGCATGCTGAGTAACGCTCGCTGCATCACTCGCTGGAAGGAGACTTGCCTGTGCTCCTGTGACCAACCTGTGGCTCAGCCCGAGGTGCCGATGCTCGGCCCATGCCAAGCCCGTGCAAGCTGATACAGCTTCTGGCACGCAGCGAGGGAGGATTAGTATGTTTGGTCTGATGCGAGGCTGTGTTGTGTTCAGCACCAGGATTTAGTCGAGCATGAGCTTTTCATTGATTTCTGGAGGAACGAGGTCATCGTAGGAGTTTTTACGGCTTTAAAAAATAAGCCTTGGTAAAACAAAGTGTTTTTTTTTTCTCCTCATGCACATGTAATAGTGTCCTCTAATAGCAGTGGTATTCAACGTGCAGGTACCCAGAAGAGGAATTAATATCTTCAGCTGCATGATCTAGCCAATATGGCAGATCATGGAAATAAATTACTGCACAGGGATGGGCAGTCAGGAGATGCTGCCTCTCCCATCCCCGTCTCGGCCAAATCCTACTTCGCGAGTGGCCGCTGAGGCTCTGCAGCTGACACTTAATTTCCGGTTGATGTTGAATAATTTCTCCAATGTCCTGTAGATTCACAAGCAGATACCTATTATTTATTTATTTAAATTTCTGTGAATCCTCTTTTGTCATTTGCTGTTCTTGGAAGCATAAAACTTCTTTTGCAATATGTGATGGAAAACATACTTTGGCAAGTCAAGCAGTGATTTAAGTATATTGAACATTATCTTAACTGGTAGTTGTGGTTTCCTGAATGGTAGTCTGAATTTTTTATTTTTTTTTCTGTGGAAAAGAAATTAATGTTTTATGCCTATTGTTCATATTCTGTGGCATTTTATGCATAGTATCACCCCCTAGGGAATTGTGAGTCTCAGCTATCTGTCTGCCTGATGGAACATACCTGTCATGTGAGGTTGGCAAGAGCACAAGCAGATATTTATTTTATCTATCTAAATGATAAATTTGGGGACAGACAAAATTGGGTCTGTCAAACTGCTGTTCTAATTGCACTTCTAATAACATAACACCTGGTTTTTCTTGGTAGCTATTATCGAATAAAAGAAACAGATGGCTTTGCAGTTCAGTGGGAGTGGCACGCCTTTGAAGACGTGTTTCATTATCTTCACTCAGATTTGGTATGAAGATGCCCTCTCACCAAGAACTGCAAGGGCAGCGGGCGTTATCTGTGCTAAATATGCTACCTCCATGGACAGAAAGGGAAATGGAGGAGCACTTAATGAAGCTGTCCTAGCGTATAGCATCCTCGAAGCAGGGCTGCCCTGTGCTAAATGTTGTACAGGCATGCAGACAAGTTTGTTATTGCAGTGATTTGTGATATAAATCAGAGTTAACAAGGGTGGCAGGATGTACTGCCTCTCTCAGATCCGTGCAGATGGGTACGCGCTCCGTAACGCGCAGTCTGTGCTTTGTTGCAAGATGGACTTAAAAAGAAGCAAGCTGTTGCGCTCTTCACCACAGACAGCGCTGGTAGCTTTTTAGCTTCTGAGCAACTTGGTATCTTTTTGGTCACATTAAAATCAAGCTGTGAATAAAAGCACGTTATTGATTCTTTAAAACAAAAAGGTTCTTTGCCAGCCAGTTAATGAGCAAAGAACGCTTCCAGTTTCTGCTTTTTGTAAGCGTTTAAGTTGTAACATCTCAATTAACTCATGGCAGGGCCCTTCCTACAAGGCTGTACAGTGTAAATACCAGCTTGAGTCACGAAGAAGGAATCAGCTGCTGCCTAAGCCGAGTTTGGGGGAAGTCTCTGCCAGGCTTGTCTGCTTCCAGCTGCGGAGGCTTTGGGGAGATGGCATGACCATCACGAAGAGCCCTCTGGGGACAGAGATGCCAACAGTTGCTTACTTAACTGTGCTGAGTTGGTGTAAATTTTTGCTATAACCTTTTAATTTTATGCTCCCCTTTTAATATTTCCTTTAGCTCTCTGAAATGCCAGTAGGACTAATAATAACTTTCAATATGCCAAGGGATGCCTGAGCTTCAGTGGTGCATCTGCTTACTCAAACCCAAGCAAGTCCTGTAGAAAGGCTCAACTCCTCGCTGCAACATCTAGAAAGAATGGCAGTGTTTTGTTTGTGGGCTTTCTTTTGCTTTTAGCCCTAACCTGATGGGGCACCCAGTGTGTCAGTCAGCTTCTCTGAAAGGGACTTCTTGTGCCTGTGTTACATAGGCAGGAGATGAAGCAACAGCTTAGAAGCATTACTGCAGAGAACATCTGTTAAATACATCTGCTATTCAGAAATATTCTAGTGTTTCCAGTACTGCTGCTGTAATAGGAGAGCTCTTGGACTGTCTTCTACACACATGGGAAGAAATTGCTACTGTAAGGAGAGTGGAGGCTAAATGAAGGAGGCAGGATGAAGTGCTGTTGTTCCCATTTAACAAGCAGAAGAGGCAATATCTGCAGCGATACGCTTCTCTCAATGCCAGCAGAAGCCTGAGAGTAGCATCCAGGTCAGCTTACTGATGGTGTATGTTTTTGTGCTCAGGATTTTTTTCTTTTCAGAAAGGTGGGGAAACGTGTAAAATTTTAGCTTGAGGGTTGGTTTGTTTATCCAGGCTTTGAAGTCTGACCTAGGTGCATAACGTATCTGAGATCCAACATGTATGAGTGCTGCTATGGCTGTGGTGACAGATATTGTGCCCCTGGTCAGAGCACAGGAAAGTGGGTTTCTGAAGGCTTTGGATAAAGATAGAATACTTCTGGCTATTCTTTTCTACTCCAAAAATCTGCCCCTTTGAAACTTCTGCATCAAGACAGCAGGGAAAGCAAAGCCTGTCTCCCTGCCAGCTATCCGGATGAATCCATTTAGCTGGCTTGAAGGGAAAGTAGTCCAGCTAATCTTCTCCCACAGAATTTACAAAGTATTCTTTACTCATCTGTCCCTTTAGCAGTGACAACACAGGAAGCATTAAGCTCTATAAAAATGATATTACTAGATCCATTATAATGTCATTATCATTAGTTTTGACTACATGAAAAGTAAGTGAAGCAGCTTTCGTGCTAAGGCTTGCAGCGAGCCTGTATCATTCCGGTACCAAAAGAAACCATAGGCTTCAGCTGAGAGTTTTGTTGTGTGCTTTAGCTGTGATGTAGAAAGACAGAGGAGGATCCTAACCCAAACCTCCAAGATACATACTGTACATATGTCAGCTGTAGTAATCATTACCCCTATTTCTCCATCAGTTATCCATGGGCTCTTCAAAGCCTGTAGCTTCCTTGCAAGGCAGCTCCAGAAGGGTTATTTTTCATTGGTAACACTTAGCTCCAACATCTATTTGCATCTATACTCTATATGCCAATAGGGTGAAAGCAGATAATGGTGGAAAAACTTGACCAGGCCCTCCTGTTCCTGCTCAGTAGCAGCTCTCCCACTGCAGGTAACTGGATTTTCATCACATTTTCTGGGCTGCCAGGCAGAGGTGTCCTTTGGCCTCTCAGACTGCATTTCAGCTGCAGAAGCTGGTAGAAATAGCCACGCTGGGAGTTCACTGGAGTGTGTGTTTACAAAGAAGTGTATGTTTTGAGGCAGTGCTGCAGGTATTTGAAGACATCGCTCACAAGCAGATTGTGATGAGCTAAATTGAGTGGAACTTGTGCACCAACTTCACAGGGCGTGATCTTGCCTGAGTGCTGGTTGTTTAAGAAGTGTGCAAGTTGAGAAATGGAAGACAAAGATTCCCTTAAAGGTATAATTGGATGGGTGATATCTTAGGCCCTTCTGATGCATCTTTTTTAACCACTTCATATTTGTAATGTGCCAAAAATAGCTGTACAGTCTGGTGTGGCCATCACCAGTGCAGCTGGGAATAGATTTTAATTGATGGATCCTGTCAAACTGTTAGCGGCCATGCAGTCATGAGAGCCATTAAAGTGATATTTCTTGTCCCTGCTATCAAGTCGCAGCTCAGTATTATTTTTTTTTTACTGAATATGTCAGCATTTGCAGTAATAGTGTACCAGGGTCATGTCCTGGGTTTTTAAGTTTCTCAGCAGTGAGAGCTGCTGACCGCTGACTTCATTTCCAGGTACTATAGTAGATGGTGCTAACATGAAAATTTGGTGTGAGGAGAATATGACAAGCACATCTTCGGAGCCCAGTTTGTTTTGTGACTTTTTGAGATGAAGTATTTCCCTTGGTGCACACAGAAGCAAATAAGGCAACATTTTGACTACAGCACTCATACATTATGCCGAGGCTGTGCTCCAGCATGGGCAGCGTGGAATCGTTTTGACTATTTCACTGTTTCCTTATGTATGTGTGCAGCATGTTAGGTGAAGGAACTGGATGTGAATCTTCATGAGTTGAGAGGAGACTGGTTAAACCTTAACACCAGCCTGGAGTTTTAACTTCAGGAAAAAATGGCTGCTAGGGGCAGGGGGCATGCAGGGGGAAAAAATAACAGCAGCCTCATATACCCAGACATCACTTCAGAATAAATGCTTTCCCTGGTCCTCTATCCTGCTGTTTTTTCCCTTTTAAAAAACGAACAGAAAAGTACATAAGCAGGGAGCAGAGGGACAGAGAGGCTGTACTCATGGACCAGACAAGCTGGCAGAGCACTGGGGTTGAGATGCAGCAAGCAAAGACTTCAGAGAGTCTGGAAAGCAATTGACCTCCTCTCCAAAGTGCAGGCTTTGCAAAGATGTCCTTACGAGCCAGATAGTCAGCAAGCACTGCTTGGGCAAGAGGTTATCTTGCTTTAGTTGATAAATAGCATGGGCTGTCAGCCTTTCTATAACAGATGTAGACTTCTGGATCGAGTTTAGGCACCCCTTTGCTTGAGCCAAAGGAAAGAACTTGGGGCAGGGTCGCTTAAAGAAGAGACACGGGGGCTGGCCCTGCTGTGAAAATCAGCTTTGCCTGTTCTGTTAGGAACCCGGGGGGAGGCTGGGGTCAAAGTAGAAACCTCCCTGTCCTCCAGCCCTTCACTGGGGGCTGGTACCTGCCCTGGTTTTGAGTCTGAATTTGTTCTCCTTCCCAATGCTTTCCTCTGCTCCCTGACCTGCAGAGGTTATTACTGATTATTTCTGTCTTCAGAGTGGCGGCTGCCATCCCTTCCAAACGATGCTGCTGTTCAGAGGGCTGAAGGTTGAAAACTGGAGCTGTGTGCTCCGTCCAACCCACCCCATCACCTCCAAGGCATGCACGGTGCATGCTGTGGACAGGCCAAGCTGGTGGCCAGCCAGAGAGCCCTGGCATCAGCTGCGTGCCTTGTGTTTGCCCTGGGGCAGCAGCGTTCGTGGTCTCTCGGGCTCCAGGACCTGCTGAGCTCGAGGGACAGAACCCCTCCTGCATGGAAAGAGCCTGTTTTAACCCAGGGTTTGGAGGGGAGAGGAGACAGGGAAGACTCACTGCTAGTTTCTTTGTGGGTAAGCAGGAAACATCCACCCCTAGGGTGCACAAACCCTCCCATTGCCATAAATGTGGAACCAACTATATTAATTCTGAATTATTGCCCTGTCTAAAAAATCAGGGTTATCTAGCGTTTGCAGTTATTTTTACTAAGCCTTGTGATGAACTGCACAAAACTTTGCAAGGAGCTACAGCTGCACCAGTAACGAGGTGAAATTGCAGAGGGTCACAGCCTTATCAGCAAAGCAGGCCATCAGAATCTTTGCTTCCTGCTCATTTTTTCTGCCGTGAGCTCCTTTCCTGGCTCACGCCTTGACCTCTACGCTCTTCTCGCTTGTTTTTGCCCCCTCAGCCTTGCAGCCTGCTGTTTGTACATCTCCTTCTCCCTCTCCGGCTGCTCATGCCACCTTTTCCCTAACTTCGTGGCAGTTTCTGCCGCTGTCCAGTGCGGATTTGATTTCCTCAGCTCTGGACGATGCTGCGCCATGAACAGAAAGAAAGCAGGGAGCGGCTGCTTCGTCGTGCTGAAACGACCTCTGCCCCTTGGCTTCCTTCGCCTCCTCTTCCTCACCCCCCTTAGCGGGTCCGACACTCTCCCCTCGCTCGGGCGCGCTGCCTCATGCTGCTCCACTGTGTCTTCAGCCTCCTCTTTCTCCTCCTCAGCCATGGCTTTGAAGGCTTCGGAGCGTTGCCGTGAAGGCTGCTCACCAGCAGCAGGCTCCTGGCCGGCTTTGGCCTTCTTCTTGATGGAGACATAGAAGAGGAGGTGGTCGCGCTGCGGCCCGCGGGGCGCACCGGCCGACGGGGCCATGGCGCCGCGGGGCCCTCAGCTCCGCGCCACGGCGGCGAGGCACCACAGCTCTCTGATGACCTCACGGTGAGACTGTGACTTCAGATCTCTCAGAACCATTCACCTGGGACCCTTTGTGCTCCCCGCAGCCCAGTTGGGCAGGCGGTTGGGGTGATGTCGTAGCCGAGGTGATGCCACACGGCTCCTTCCTCCCCTGGCGTGGTTTATCTCCGCGTAACGCCCAGTGCGCTGTGAGCGCATGCGATACCCAAGGAGATAACCGAGCGCCTCTCATTTTATTTTGTCGTGATAAAATGTGAAGCCGCTGTTAGCTGCTGAGAGGTGGCAGCTCATAATGTGAAAATGGTTTAGTAGCAGCCCTAAAAATAATTGTATGTGACAGCTGTTTCTTGGTTCCTGTCAGGATAACTACTGTAATTTAAATCTGCAGCTCTTGGACTACGTGTCTAATTTATTTGGGTGGACTTTTCATTAATCTGAAAGGTTCTGAGGGCTTAAAAGCCTTCATTAATTACATTTTAGTAAATGAAAATGTAGCGAGGTTCTGCAGGTTTGTGTGGGAACGTTAGGAAAGAAATTTCCTATGTTTTGTTTGCTTGTTTTCAAAAGGTTAAATCGGTTGTTCCTGGGAAATGACTAGCTTTTCTGCTTCTCTCACAGTTTTTGTGGCTAAGAACAAGAGCATAAATAAAACAAATTGAAATTTTGACCATTCATTGTAAGTACAAGATGACTTCTTGAAGTTCCCAGCAGTGTTAAATATTCATATGTGGTGGATCGCAGAAGTATTAAATTATGAAACAGCCCCGACTTCTGTAGAACTTGTCTGTTTGAAAGGTAAAGATGGGGGAACAAAAGACTGGAAGTACTGGAAGTAGGGAGTCATTCCTGTATTACAGATGACTTCTTTATTACATAATTCTGTTGCAACTAATAGGACTTCTGTAATTGCTACATTGCTTAATTATGTCAGAGTGAGGGTCAGATGGCTTAATTGTGACATCATTTAATTATGTCAGGATTGGGGTCGGATGATTTGTCATAGTTTACACAGAAGCTTGTGGCAAAACCCTGCTTCCAGTCGAGATGTTGACAAAATCAAGCCTAGACAAAATACTTGAATGTGGTGGTGCTTTTGTGCTTCCTTGTTCGCCTTCTGTTTACTCTCACTCCTTTTCAAGTGACCCCACAACAGTAAATAAAATAGGACCAAACTCTGTAGGACCATAAGGCTTGCTCCTTTCATGTCATGGCTTTTTTTGCTTACTCCGAGCAGAGAGGGTGATTTGCATTCCATTTATCTATCCTTCTTTCCCTTCCTTTTTTTTTTCAGTTTTGCTCTCAAAAGACAACCTGCATTTGTGATTATTCTGGGGCAATGAAATAATTTCATTACAGCATTTAGAGGTCTCTTCAGCAGGTGCTTTATTATCTCAATAATTCAGCCTAAGAGACTTTCCAGATTCCCCAATTCCCAGAGTTCAGGAGCTACAAATAAAAGTCTTTTGCTCTTTCCCTGATTTAGTTTATTTAGCCTCATTTATCTGTGTTCTTTCCAGATCTTCCCCAGGAATTTCATTTAAATGTGGAATTGACGATATTCGGTGAAATTGCCTTAAGGACTGCATTGTGTTAAAATGCACATGAGACAGCGTGTGTCCCACTTGGTTTAGGTCATTTATAAAATTCACTTTGAATTGAGGCCATTAATCTGAACTCAGCAGAATGTTTGCTTATGTCCCTGAATTACCTACATAATTCATCAAAACAGGCCGGCTCTGTTTAAGTGAATCCTGGGGCTGGAGCGCTGGAACCACCCCGTCGGTGCCGGTGCAGGGCCCCAGCTGGTGCTGTCCCACTCCTCCCTGGTGCCGAGAGGTGTGCTGGGGTTTGGCAGGCCGTACTGTGCCGTAACACAGCAGCTTTATCATGATAACTTTCTCTGTGCTAGAGGCTGCTCGGGTAGAACAGCGATTGCTGAGTACAAATCATCTGTGGGCAGCAGCGCCCAGCGATGCCCACCTTCTGATGCGCTTGCATCTGGGTTTGGGCAAAACCTTTCCTGTGGCTGTGGCTGCTTTAATCTTCTCTTTGGAGGCTAGTGGGGAAACCCTTTCCTTAGCTACACGTTGAGGGTACGCAGCATGCATTTATAAACCTACAGGAGCTCAATACCATAGAGCCTGCCAGTACTGGAGTTGTGGTTCATCAGTGGAGCCAGGAGCCTTTCGGGCACGCATGCTGTCCTCATGCTAGCGTGGAGCTTTCAACAGCCAGCAGAGAAGGCTTGTGCTCATCCCGATTTCACATTTCCTGGTCCTGACCCATGCAAGAGGTTTATCCGTCAGAGACAGAAGTCAGCTTGACACCCTGCCATGAGGCATCTGCTCTTCCACGCGCCGTCCTCGCTGAGGAGAGTGTTTTACACTCATCTTAGCACATTGGGAGGTGGCTTCAGCTGGGAATGGCTGCGAGGTTGTTGCTATCCCCCTGCCACTACTGTCATACACAAGTCAGGAACATCATAATAACGTAGAAAAAGAGTTATCTGATAGGAGTTTATAGGGAGCTATAACTTAAAAATGACTGTCTCATCCTGATAACGCACTAAGGTATATTGAGTTTGCCGGGTGTTTTGCTAAGGGAAATTCAAGTACAAAATAGGCAAGATATTCTGTGCCATAAGATCAGTCAGTAGGCTGCAAAATGGTTGGGATAGGGCTATTTGTTTTATCGTTTGGGTATACATAATGGTATCCTGAAATTGTTAGTGTGTTTTGTCCATTTTCTTAACTGAATCTGATCAAGTCCTGCGGCTGTTCTAAAATACCTGCTTAGCGTTGTTATCTAGTCAGTGCAGTCGTTGGAAATGCATCCTGAGACTGCAGACACCTAATTATGGAGAAAAGATTTTGCCATCAGTCCTGGCAGAAGAAAATCTTTGTTGTGGACCTGTTTAGATTGCTAGTGAGAAGCAGAATCTATAAAGCTTATATATAATACATAATAATGTTTCTCTAATATCTGACACTTCATTAAAAACAAAACAAAAAGAACACCTCACCAGCCTAGATGACGGGCTCACTCATCCAAGACCTTACCTTTCTGCCTATTAGTTAATGAGTGTTGATGAAGGTGTGAAATTGGTTCCAATTTGCCATGGTAAGTGAAAATTTCATGCTGGAAGGAGCAATGTAAAAGGTAATGCAGGAAACTAACAAATCCAGAAGACACTACATGGATCGCATACTGAAAAATGTGAAGCCCTGGCTTTCCATTCATTGCCAGAAAGCTGCAAAGGTCGGCACTGCTCAAAGTTGCTGCCTCATCAGCACCAATCTTTTCAATGCATGTTAGCTGTTAATTTGAAGGAACATTTTTTTTTACTATTTCTTTTAAAAAGTGAAAGTAAAAACAGCCCCTTGACAGAACCTATCAAGACACACAAAAAAAAGCAGGAAGATGAGAAAAATGTCACCGCTCATGATGATGTTAATTATAAGGTAAATGAATGTTGACATTTGAGAGTTCAGTTGAAAAGATCAGACACACGCTAAGGCGTATAGGATCTATGTAAAGTATGATGTAGAGAGATGCAAAGTTGTGTAATGTCTGAAAGCTTACCATTTATAGAAGAGCAGAAGAAAGGAAAAGGTTCAGCACTGTCGTCTTTGTCGCTTCTCATAATTATACAGTGTGAATCTAAAGATACTTTTGAAAGCTTCTTCTCTTGTAGTCTTTCTTAGTCAGATTTGTGATTGCAAAAAAAAAGGACCCAACATGGTAAATGTTATCTTAAAAGCCACAGGGTAAATAGAAGTAATGTGTGTTACTTTCCATAATCTGATGATATTTTGGTGAATGTTTTGCCTTTAGTAGAGATAGAAGTAATCTCAGTTGCATAAAGCTAAGGTCAAAGACTTAATTTTAATCAGAATAGCTCTCTCTTTAGCTGAGGTGTACACACGGGTCCTTTTAGTGAAACGCTTCTTCATAAGCTATTTTTGAGGTGGCAAACACTGCTGCTTCTCTTCCTGGACAGAAATCAGCTAAGAAAATGGGCGTAAGACACATCCTTGCCATTTCTGCTGCTGCTGCCTTCTGTGAAGATGAAGTGCTGTCACTCCAGTCTGACAGCGCAGGCAGCCATCATCATCATGCCCCAAGTCCAGAGCCTGGACTCAATCTGGGGCCTTTCCAGGCTGGGGTAAGGAGTAGTTACCCTTAGCAATACCTCAAACCGTGTGCTGGCATGCTTGCCTTTAATGTTACTGAGGGTCATCAGGGAAGTTACTACAAAGGGTGGCTTTTTTTCCTGTCTCCTCCTTCCTGCCATAAAATTGTGAGATTGGTAAGGTCTGGTTGCACCTTTCAGAGGGGCTGTTTAACCACTGCTTTGGGAGCTTGGGCTGCCAGACCACCAAAAAGCCAAGTGCCGGTTTTAGAGCGGACACCGATGCTGCTATGCACCACCTCGCTTACTCAGTCACAGGAAAACCATCTCTCTGGAGGTGCCTTGCCCTTGACCTACTAACTCTGTACAGAAGCACAATTTATCCACTTTGCATGCCTGTGAAGAGTGCATGCTTTCAACGTTTTCTCTTTCTTTCTCATTTCCCCATTATTGTCCTGCCTGTGGCAAGCCAAGGTCACCGGGAGGAGAATGGTCTCTTGTGCTGAATTGGTTTTCAAGATGCTGCTAAACCATGCCAGATCTTCAGCTGCATGTCATAAAGGCTTTATTTTCTCTCTAATTCACACAATGTTGCCTTTTTATTTCTGATCCTTTTTAATATGAGTAGTTACTCATGTTTTCCACTTTAGTGCAATTATACCATACTTTGCCTTTTCTCTTTTTGCAGGTAGCTGACAAGCTTGTTGAGCCATTACATGGTATTAAATGAAGTAATTGCAATATTAAGTTCCTTCTTCCATGCCATAAAAAAAAAAAAAAAAAAAAAAAAAAAAAAAAACGCTATTAAAGAGTAACTGTGTGATACTGCCTAGAGAACTGGGCTTTGGCCTAAAAGCAGTGCAGGGGCATTTTTGTGGTTTTGGGCACCTCAGGGTGCCTGGGTAGCAGGGACTCTTCTGCTTCTGCCCTCTGCCTGCTCTGAGAGGATGAGTTCAGGGCTGGTTTCAGATCCCTCTTCTGATGGACTGGCTGATTTCAAATGGGCTCTGCATTGCTGGCTTCAATATGAATGAAACATCTCCTGCACCACTAGAATTCATGTCCCCTGAGGAAGTATTTTTGGCTGATACCCAGATGAAAGTATTATGAAGCTTTTTCTTCATGGAAAGATCATTTTACTGTGCTCATTGTGTTGATGGCATGGCCAAGGACATCATCTCCACAGGTTACTGGGATCATAAATGTTTGTGGCTGTTCCCTGTTGTCTCTCTGGGTTGCCAACAAAATCATTTAGTGAGGCACCGTGCTAAGATGCGAGGCTGCTCGTTTACTTTATCTTGATGTTGGGGCTGCCTGTGCTTCTGGTTTGTCAGCTGGGGGCTCGCACCGCTCGTACTTTGTCGTGAGCTTCTTGCTCATCTAACCTGGGACACAGCTTCTCTTTGCATGAAGTACAGCTCTGATGTGTTACACGTGGGGAAAACTAAAGGACAAACTGCAAACCATCTTGTAAGGAGGGGAAGGGACATCGTGGAAACGATAAGCAGTTTATTCTAGAGGAATTATTTTAAATGCTGTATGTAAATGCTGAAGTGCTGCGAATCCCTAGATAAGATGCTGTTGGGTAAGATAACAAAGGTTCAAGGAGTACTGATCTCAGGAATATTTCTTGATAGCGTTTGTTTGAATTGAACATGCTGCCTGATTTTCCTTGATAGTGAAATCACCTCCCTCTCATGCCTACTGTGGTTTGGATTGTATATTTTGGTAACATTTGTCAACAGAACAGACAATGCGCCTCCCCCAGTCAGTTGATTTTTATTTTAATGCACCTGTTATTCATTGTTACTGGAGACTTTTCCTTTTATCAGAGAGTGTCCTCTCTGGGAGTGAAGTGAGGGTGTGTAATTTAATCTCGTGGCTGTAAAAATCCATTCCCGGTTGTACTCGTTGGTAATTTAACAGTGGCGCAGCAAATATTAAATAACTCACCTGCACTCCAATAGAGTTATCATAATGAAGCTTGATGTATACCAACAGGTAGAGGAAGTTGCTCTTACTTTGCACATCTCATGTACAATTGCAAAAATAGCACGTGTGTTTCCAGTTCTCTGGCAATGATTCCTCCACCCCCAAACTCTAACAATATTTCCTTTGTTTATAACAACTGCCTTTTCTCTAGTACTTCCACCTACAGATATCCAGGGCTCCATGAAGTAATACCATACGTATTGAAAAGAAAACAAAGCTGGAGCAGAAACAGGTCACCCAAAGCATGGTAACTGAAGTCAATGCCCACCTCCCTTTCCCAGCTGTGCTCTGCCCAGCGAAGGCTGAGCCTCTCCAGTAGCACACTGCTTGGCACCTCTGCCCTTTCCATGCTGAGGTTGCTCAGGAGAGGTGATGCTAAACGTGTAGAGCGAACTTCTTTCACATCTGTGTGCACAGTTAGGTGTGTTTTACTAGCCTTAAGTCCTCAGATAGCCTATAAGGTAAGAAACGCACCACGTAGCTGTTTGTCTTTGGTGTGCTGGTACTGGAGGACACTGGCAAGAAGAATGGCTTTTCTCCCAGACAGGCAGCAGCTGTTCTGGCAGAGGCCGCCGTGGGCTTCGTGCCAATTAAATCTCTGTTACTCTCACTGTCCAACTCTAGAACAGACACAAGCTACATCCATTGATATTAAGCAGACAGCAGGAAACAGCCCAAATTAACCGATCCTTCTCCCTCCTCCAAACTTTTGTCTGAGCAAAGCATTTTATACAAGTGGAATGCTTTTTGCTCGACTGCTGTGTAGCTGTAGTGTGTATTCTGTACGTTAAATGACTTCTAAAATTTGTATGCTTATTCCTGCTACACAGCTTGCTGTAGTCCACTTCTGTGACCTTGGCTAATTCCCTTCCTACTTGTCTCGCTTTTTCTCTGGGAAATGTAAGTTCTTTGGGGCCATAACAGGTTGTGTCCCTGCAGTCATGGCCTCCGTCTTTATGGACTATCTAGATTGTAATAGAAATTGTTCACATCATGGAGATTTTTATAATTTTTGCAATGTTTTCTCAAATGCAGCTGATTCAACAAATCAAACTCTGCAGACATCAAATTTTCAAGGGCTGCAATTATTTTTACAATGCTGTGGTTTGCGTGATAAAATGATACCCAAGTCCATCAACAGCTTTTTTTTCTTTAAAACTTGTTCATGACTTTGAGCACAGCCACTGAGCTGTGGACTCTTGTTGGAGGAGGCAGTGGGCATTGCTGATAGCCCTATTATAGCTTGACTGCAAATGTATGGAGGAGATGGGAGAACACAAGCAGGCAGAAGTTTAAATGAGTGTTTTCCTTTTCTGAAAGCTTTCACTGAGGGAATCTCTGAAGTGGAGTTGCTGCTCTGCTGTCGGATGTGCTGGCTCTCTGAGGTAGACGCAGGAGTCCGCACTTTGCTGATGAGAATGTACCACTTGATCCTCAGAAACAATAATTTATTTACTTGGATCGAATGCTTGGAATTCTCTCAACGGCAAACTATTTTGTTACACTAGCCTCTTGAAAATGGATTTTTTTAAATTATTCACCATTAAGGGTGGTTTATGCTCTTTTGCTGCAATTATTCAATGGCTTGCTAAGTAAATATACATGATGTCGCAAGGACCTCTTCAAAACCTTTTCTTTGACAGGAAAAGCTGAAGCCATTAATAATGACCTGGGAAGGAAAGCATTTGGCTGAGCAAAGGGGGAAAACAACTCTTATTTTTTCCATAGCTTCATTGACTGGATGTTGCTGAAGAAGCTTCCTCGTGTCTGCCACTAGATACAGTAAAGCTCAAACATTCACTTATCACAGAATGCAATATCAAACCTTCCGGTGTGGTTTAAGCAGGTAACTCTTTTTTCTCTCTAAAGAGGCAATGAGGACAATGAAGTATTCAGTGCAAAAATGAGAATCTAGCTTAACAATTCATTGCTGTAACTGGTATATTGCACCTCTCACAGGGCTTTGATATCCTGGCAAAATAAGTATTTATTACTTTGCTGGTCTCACATTAAATAGCGTAGTGTAAAATGACAATGTCAAACCAAGTTAAGAATCTGCTTCATTATGAGAGATTTCCTTGCAATAATCCTATATATTATACTTCTGTAGCCACTGTAGAAATTACCACGGGGACCACTCTGTACAAACGACTGCTTCTTCAACATCATCATTACCGAATCTTCTCTCCCTCATAAAAATTCCTCTTGGTGGTTGCCTGCCTTTTTATTAGCCCTGCTTGAGCCACAGCAGCGCTGCCCTTCCAAAGGGAAGGGAGGAGGCCTGGAAGGGGCCAGTTGCCCTGAGAATAGGGCCAGGAAGCTGGAGGGCAGGCACTGAGAGCCCTTCATGCCTGGACCAGGGTGCTGGGCTTGGATGGAGGGGACAGAGTGGGTGAATGCAGTTGTTGGCATTGGTGAGCCATGAGGAGCTCCTGAAATGCCCAGCATTAGCACATTGACTTGGTCTGTTCTCTGGCCATGGTCTGTGGGTATTTACAGCTCTGGGCCTGGAACAAACGTGGGACAGGAATGTTCTGCCTGTTGTGTGAAGTACAGGAAGGGTATGAGAACAAATAAATTGGGGTGCATACACGACTCTTCCAGAATAAGGTCTTATCCCAGGCTTTTAAGCAGACTGCACGTGAAACGAGCACAAGCCTGGGGGAGCTGGGCTCCAGGCCGTCAGCCCCGTGTGTCACCTTGCCCGCCTCCCCCATTGGTGCTGTCAATAGTTATACAGTGACCTCTTCTGTGCGAAATGCTGAGATTTACTGATGGGCTGTCTGCGCAAGATACAGTGCTCCCAGGCTGCTGTTCTGGGAAGTGTGCCTAGTTTTTGTTTAACTTTTGCCCTATCCCAAACACCTTGATCGGAGGATGGGAGTATCAGAAATTAATGAGGTAAACATGTTCACCATTGGAAACAATCCCTATCTGTATCTTTTTCTCCTCCATTCTGCTCCTTTTGATTTTGATCCTTTGTTTGACTTAACGCTGTTTTTCCTTGCCTTTTATAGCTCTCACTCAGACCTTTAATAATATTTGATCTCTTTTTTTTTTTTCTTTAAGCTTTAATATACAAGACATGTATATTTTAGTTTTATGAATCTTCAGGGAGACCTCATTTACTGAGAGTCTGCTTGAATGACCTTGGAGGGCAATTCAATTCTTCTTCTTCCTCTGCCCCTGCAACCTTCTTGCAGGCATAAAATATTACACTGGTTCATGCTGGAGATCAAGAGGCAGTTTCACTTTTAGTAGGAAGGTGCAAAAGAGGTTTCCATGAGACAAAAGGGATATTAATTGGATTGTGCCTGCTAGAGCACGTGGATTACACCGATGCTGTTCCTGTGGCCGTAGTTGAACTTGTATGTTGTTGCTGCTGTTGACCATGGCCCTGGCTGTAACTCTGGTGTGCTCTTGTGTAGAGAGGGCACTTCGTGTTCTTTGTCTGGCAGTGATACACTGCTATGGAAGGATTTTTCCATTAAATGTATGAATTAAATGGATTTCTCCTATTTTTGCAGGGTGCTTATGGCTGAAGAGCTGAGTCCTGGCCCTGTAAGTCCCAGAACCTTGCCTAACTAAGAGAGCATTTTCTCTCGGGTCCCAGGGACCCTGCAGATGAGAGTGAAATGCAGAGATGCAGGGCAGATAGGACCCTGAAGTAGGTAACTTGCTGTTCAGTGATGGCTTAGGCTGCCATGCGTGGCTAAGATCAGGAGTCATTTCTGTTCCTGTTAGATACTAAACAGATAAGCCCTTGATTTGAAGAGTTGCATGGTTTATTTAAGAGACTGGGGAGCAGACCAGGTGTTTGCTCTGCCCGCTCCATGCCTCTCCCTGATCCTACAGTTTTCCCAATTTGCGAGTAGGAAACAAGGGAATTGCACAGCCCAATGCCTGTGCTGGCGGCCAGGGGAAGGTGCCATGGGTTCAGTGGGAGGAAGATGATCTCGCTTCTTTTCCAGCTCCAGTGATTTTTAAGTTGGCTGCAGTATGGAATATTTTTATCCCTTTCAGACTTAAGAAGGAAAATAACACAATCATCACACACAACACAGTCATCTCTGGATGTTCTCCTGCCTTAAGCATGAAGTAAAGCAAGCGCATCTTTATTCCATCTTGTAGAGCAAAGTTGCTCTTGTACATCTGTTAACTGAGATGCCAGAACAACACCATCTCGTAAACCAAAGATAAGATTGAGCTCTGCATACTGGTTGCTGTTCATGGACCTGCTTCCATTTGACCTCCTTGTAGTGCCTAATTTCAAGGGCATTGTTCTTTTGATATCTGGTAGAAGGTATTTTTACTGAGCAGAGTTTGATGCAAGGGTCCAATACCAAGTTAAACATTTTTAAAGCTTAGGTTTGGCAGCTGGTAGCACGGAAGTGAATTTTGTAATTCAGAATTACTATTCTGGAAGGCTTAGGTTCCCGATGGGTGGAAATGGCTGTCAGGATCCCAAAGTCGAGTTTGCTTGTATGGATCTATAAAGCAGTGGGGTTTTTGGTTTCAGTTTAAAGGATAACAACAAACCTCAATCACTGTGAACGAGCCTGGCACTGCCTGCATGGGAAGTCCTGCGGTGTAACTGCTGGTGGTGAGTCCCAAGGTTTCTTCCTCTCTTGCCCATTAGTCCTGGCATGAGAGCACGCTCAGGAAAGAGGGAGTGGAAGCAGCGCTTAATGGGAAGGGTTCTGCTCATCCTGAACAAAAGTTGAGCACATATGGAAGGGTTTGATAGGAGCAATGCAGCAATATGAGAAAGCGATGCAGCAGCTTTGCAGATGTCCTGGATTTTACCTTGTCCATTCAGCAAAGTACCTTTCTGAAAAAAATAAAAATAAAAAAAATGGCATAACCTTTTTGTTTTCTATCTAGAATAGGTTTGTATCCAGGAACTGGGGGGTTTAAATTTAAAATAAATAAAATTTTACTTTTCTGAAAACCTCTTCAAGCTTTGTGGTTGTATTTTTCAGCACAGTTGTATTGTTTGTTAATGGGATATATATAATTTTCTAGCAGCTGTTGCATGCAGGGGCAATGCCAGTTCTGAATAAATATAAGATTGGAAACAAATTCCCAGAAAGGCAGCTAACAATGCCTAGAAAAGAAAATTGCCATGGAGATGAATGTAAAAGATGATGAAGGCAGACACAGTCACTATATAAACATGCGTGGCTCTACCAAGGAGGAAGGGAAACTACTTTCTCTTGGTGGTTAGCTGTAGGGTACGACAAGAAACTATTCCATACCTGTCATGGTAATTTTTAAGCAATGGAAGAATTTGCTAACCAGCCGTGTTGAATCACTGTCAAACAGTGATGTTCAAGAGAAAAATGGATCGCGCACCTCTTTGAAGGAGGCTGAGGATGCTATCCATACTTCCTGGCCTTGGTGTGTGATCCTGTGGTGCCGAGTGTAAATGAGGGATGGGTTTTGGTCTGCTGTTCCACACGGAGACACGGCTGATTTACGTGGCGGAACAGACTCCAGCTTGTTCTCAGCCAGCTCTGCAGTGCCATAGTGCGTGAGCAGGGATAAAATCTCATTTTTGTCCCTGGACTGTAAAGCACAATGCTTGCAACACAGATCTGCAGTCTGGTCAAAAAAATGCTGAAGCTGATGGAAATGCTGCCTTAGAATGTTTTATAAAGTCAAATTATATCGCAGGTCTAGGTATTACTGCAAAATAGATCCTGGGGGTAGATTTTGAGCAAGATTCCACGGTTTGTCATTAGGTCTCCAGTTGCTGGCACTTGGTGGTGATGCCAAATGCTGGAACTTGCTGAGAGCACTGCCCTGTCCCACCACGCTTCTGCACTTGGTGCTCTCTACAGGGAGGATGCATGAAGGCTCTTGCTTAAAGTATTTAGAGCAGTTTTGAGGCTGGAATTTAAGGACAAAGTGGCTTCTGTGGATTTGGCTTGAAGCCATTATGCAGCTTTTCTTCAGTTTTGGACTTCATGCTAAATTAATATCTAGAGTAAATAAGCAGATGGTTCCACTAAGCCCTTTTCAACAGAAATTGTAGTCTCACTGTCACCCTACTGCAGTTGGAAGTTACAAAGTAAAACAGTCTTGACCGTGATAGTTCAAAATTGTTGTCTGCTAAAAGGACTGGAAATGTAGTCCCTTTTATGTAAGCACCCAGAGGTACTGCAGTGATGGATCCCTGTTCCAGTTTTCTATCTGCTTTCTGGAACAGAGCAGCACTCCTCCAGGGGCTAAGCAAAGGCCGCAAGTGCACGGGGCTGTAAGAGTTGAGCACCCTATAAAAGCACCCTATAAACAACCTACGTAGGCTGCGACTTCTGGCCAGGAGGCACGTTGCCATCGTTCCGAGGTCATGTATGCTTCAAAATGATGAAAATAAAAATAAATGAAACTTTGAGCCCCTTGTGATTTGATGAGGAGGGGAACGGGGCATGCTGTTCCCAAAGCTTTGGTGCTGCTGCCATCAATCAGCACCCCTTGGGCCAGCACCCCGGGGGCAACCGAGGCCCTAAGCAGCTGCAGGAGTGCTGGCACCCAGGGGCCGTTCATCACTTGATTAGTTCAGACTTTTGCCCGGAGGCAGGAGCCATTAGACCTGGCTTACACCTTCCTCTGGAGGCTTTACCATCTCACCTTGTTACACAGCCCATCAGTTCCCTTCATCTTTAAAAGGGAAATGGAAGTGCTGTGCCTGTAAAGATGTATTTTCTGCAGTTGGCGCGGTTGTGTGCCATTATTTATTATCAGCATTAAGTTGCAGTCCTATGAGAAACTCCAGTCACATTCAAATCCTACTGTGGTAAATGTGGAGCCAGAAAATAGTCTTTGCTCAGACAACTTGCTTTTTCTGATTACTTTCTTCATCCTGAGGCTGCTTTGCATTTTGCTGTAATTTCTACAGCCATGACTGCTGTAATTCTAGCATGCCTTCGTAGAGCTGTCACTTACCTAAGCTTCAGTTTGCAAGTCTTGTTTTCTCCTGGTTTCTGGGACTCTTTGTTATGTTGCAGAAGAGCCTTTGTAGAAACTACAAAAACAAGAAACAAACTCAGTTTTGTGTCTGGTCCAAATGTGGTTGAGCTCCAGCCTAGACTCCGGTTGTATCCGAAGCTTGGCATCTTCAATTTTTAATGCGACGTCGTAGCGTTAGGCAGTGGAAGACAGTATCAGTTCAGAGTTTTATGAATTTAAAAGCAAAGGTGACTTGACCCGATTGTGCACCAGTTCCCAAAGGAAGCAACTTGTGTAGCTGGTGTGCTGGAAAACCGAGAGGCTGAAATTTGAATAATCTTTCAACTTCTTGGGCTCAGTCCTCAGAATTTCATGGGCTGAGTGTTGTGCAAACATGCCCCATGTCTTTCCAGTCTAATCTGTCAATAGAGAGTCCAAATTTAATAGAACTTAAGTGCATTGTTAGACTGACAAAGACGTGAGTATATCTGTGCTTGCAGTGATGGAAACGGTTGCTATTTATCAAGTAATAAATAGTGTCTCTTGCTATCAACACATCTAACTCTGCCTGCACTGAGAAAAACAATCTCTGTAGCACTGATAATAAGGCAGAAAGGGTTTATAGGAAATTGTAATAAAGCTGTAGCAGATTTCTTTGGGGGATTTGCAATGCGGCATTAGTAAGCTTCAATTGCATTAGCTGTTCTTCTGTTATGTTGAATTAGTGTTTGTTTTCTCCTGAATAGAATAAATATAATCATGTTTGTTACCTTTCTTTTGGTATGACTGGAGCCAAATGCTGTTTCTGTAGTAGAAGTATTATGGTAAGTACTTTCACGTAATAAAATGCATCCGTTTCAGCAATATGGTCTCCTATTCCGGTACCTGCCATCATAGTTGATGGGTTTGTGTTCTTGCAGTCTTGCTTTCCTGAGCCATAAACAAACACATTTGTTCTGTCAGTTGACTTCCATTCTACTTGAATCAGTTTGTAGTGAGGGTGGCTAAACTGAAGGCCCTTTTACTTGGGTGAGGGAAAACGGGCCCTTCTCTTCCCTTCTGCAAAAAGTCCACAAGCTCCCCCTGTTAGCAGTGTTGTTCAGTCCCCGAAACATGTCCTCTGCAGGAGGAAGAGCCTTTCTTATAGCTTCTGGTGGTGACCCACCCCAAAGGGTCTACATCAACGGAGTGGGAGCTTTTCATTTCCTGGGATGTGGCTCCCCAGCAGCTAGTGCATAGCAAAAAGCCACACCAGACTCCGTCCCACTCAGCAGTGCTTTGCAGTTGAAGCAGGAGCATGGCTTTAGCTGCAACACGATGAAGACAGACTCTCTTTCTGTTCATGGCCAGCTTGACTACTTCACAATTACCTTTATGCACCATCTGCATTTTGCTCATTGCTGTCGTAAGTGGCATGTCAAATTATGCCTTCAGGTTGAAGTGGATTTTATTCCAAAAATGCAAATCTAAACTCTGTTAATGCCTTGAAAACTAAGTATTTACCTACAAGATAAGCCATTTGCTCTTTTATATTTAATGCATGCTTATATATGCATGCATGTGTATATATATGTATGTAATTGTCTGTGTAAATGTAAGAAACCAATTATGTGTAGTAGGGAGGTGTGTGCATAAATACTGGTTCGCTTAATAAGAATTCCTCAGAGACCATCTTATCTGTTGAATTGCTCCATTGTGACAGCTTCAGAAATGCATGTGGACTAATGGATTCTTTCAGTAAGTGACCATAATTAATCTAGCATGGAGATCCAAGAGAATTCAGACTAATGAGACTGAAATAATTTTGAAGCATTTCATAGGTTAAGGAAAACAGCAAAGAAATTAGAATGTCAGATCCCTTGCACAGCGTAAATTAGTTTGGCTCTGTTGTCTCCAGTGGAACCATGTTGACTTGTATCAGCCAAGGTTTTGGTTTACATTCTTTTAAAGATGAGCTAAGGAATGTCACTTACAAAAAATGAAGAATTAAGAAAACTTCAGTGTAAAGGCTCTGGCAAAAAAAAAAAAAAAAAAAAAAAAAAAAAAAGAGTATTGATTTGCTTTTAGCCAGCAAATTTATCTGGGAGCAGGCATTAATTAAGGTTGATGTCAATGACTGATGGTTTGCTGCCGCACGGAAATGCTTTCATCTTTAGATGGAATGGGGGTGGGAGGAAAAAGAGTAAGCAAGCTGAGTGATAAACTAATCAGATTTCATTTCCATTACTGTTTTTGGAGGCGGTAGAGGTAGATATCACAACTGGAAGGCTTTGGGAGAAATTTGTTGCTCTTGGAGCTGAATCTGAATTCTGTTGTTAAAAGATCCGTACAGCTCTGCTGAGAGAAAACAGGCAGGTGGCAGAGTATTTGAGGTCAAAAGTGCTGTGACCTAGTTAAATCAGGAGGGGAATTTAGCCCTAGAGCTGCATCCAGGAACTAAGAATCAGGTGGAATCCGAATTGGGAGGCTTCTTTCATTAAGATGCAGGTGTATTCTTTCCATCCCCTAGAGTATTTAGTTAGGAACAATAACTTGATCTAATTATTCATTTTCCTTGTGAAAGTCCATTGTGCTGAGATGTCTCTTGTCACCAAAAAATGAGGTGTAGAGGTGCTTAAGTATACTTTGTTTAAGAGAGCAGACATGCTAAATAAGATGCTCAGAATTGATGGTACTTCACCTCTCATGATAATTTGAGCAGAGGTTTGGATGAAAAGTTAAAAATACAGGTGAAGTGAATAATAATGCACAGCTATGAATATCCTCAGCAATATGTCCCCTAGTCGTACTCAAAGGAAGAATCAATCCCCAAAGAGTCCCGGTGCTGCCATGTGATGTGGCCGTGAGGAAGCTGTGGGCTGTGACTAGGCCGCGCCATGGGGCCACCAAGCAGCGCTGGGGGCCGGGGCTCAACTGGTGCCAGCTCCGTGCCCCAAGCACACAAAGTATGGCTCAGCAACACTTATATGAGATCCTGAACGGTTGGAATGATTAATTCCAGATATCTCTGAGATGCAGAGGTTTGGGGTTGGGAGAGGAGAGACACGGAGTCCAGCAGAATGACTCTGAGCCTTCCCTATTCGCGTATTGCTCGTGTCTGACGTGGCCGTTGCTGAGTCAGAGTCCCACCAAGGTGTCAGAGGTGCCAGGTGTTCCCTATCCCGTCAGTCAGAAAAGCTTTTTTTTCTGAATCTTAAAACCTCAGAGCTCAACTCCCAGTTCTGCGATAATGTTGGTGTGACCTTGGAAATGTGAGCACCCCTCTCAGGCTCAGCTCAGTCCCTGCTGAAACATAGCGCAGTACTGCTGCTGCCACTAAAGCCCTGATGTTGTTTCTGTTTTGTTTTTTTTTTAAATCTGTTTGGGCTTATTTAAGATGGTGTCTGGCTACATTCTCATTCTGAATAGCACCAGGGTTTGTGTGTGCCTACAAGTTCATGCTTAAATTCATTCTCTCCAAATAACGCACTCAATGTAATGGGATTTCAAGTAGAGTTCCCAACTCCAGTTGTGACCTTTGACTTCAGGTTTTCTTACAGTCGGTTTGTGTAGCATCTGCACAATGAATTGCTCGCTGTGTTTGGGTTCTGTAGGAAGTACTGCGGTCAAATTCATACTTATAAAATTTCAGGGTAGTTCAAATTGGATCTTCTGCCTGCAAATATCTCCTTCTACTATTCTAGTGCTCTAACTCACTTTCTGACGTTTTATTGATTTTTCTTTTTCTTTCTTTCTCTCCATGTGGAACCAAATTAAAGCCGGAATTGGGATTGTAAATAGATAATGGTGCGTGAATGCAGATTAATCATTGCCATCCATGTACAATAATACTAATTGCGCCAAGGGAAGAATGGCTGACTGAGTGGTATAAATATTTAATGCTTGATTCCAATGTGAAATACAAGAGTGAAAGAAGAAATAAAGAAAATAGTTGAGAAAACCACACTTCACTGCTTTTGCTCAAAAGAACAGCTTTGATACCATTAACCTTCCCGTATTATGCAATAAAGGAGAATCGTAGGAGCTGTGTTTAACTTCGTGGTTTCAATTTCACTTAAGAATAAAATGCCTTAGAGCTTACGTTAAAAATGTTGGAAGCCCTTTGGGATAAAATTGGTAAAACTCTCAGAACGGGGTGCTAGAGAGGTGCATTTTTGACAGGCCATCTAAACTTGCAGCCAGTGTGCAGAGTGGGGGCCCAGGGACGGGGTGAGGATTAGGAGCTGTCTCGACAAAGTAAAAGGGAAGAGTAAAATTCAGAAAATCTGCAAATGCTTCAGGGGTTTTGGTTTGAAAAGGAATAATGAACTCGCAAGTACCTGCTGGGAAAAAAAAAGAAAAAAAAAGAAAGAAAAGGTTATGGAGTATGTTGGATGTTATTGCTGAATATCTGTGATGGCTTTTTGTTTGTTCTTTTTCCCCTAGAATTTAATATGGTCTGAAATTTAACCAGATCTAATACCTGGTACAGCAGAAGGAAAGCTTCATGTAGTGTACCATGCACGTATCTGCAGCAGATTAATCTGCTTGGAACCTGAGAGCAGTGCCTGGCATGCCCATATTTCTCTCTAGTTCATTTAAAACCTGTGATCACAACATGAACTCTTGTCTTCTGCCGGGCCCCTCCTAATGTAGTCCTCCTCTGCCATGCTGATGGAACAAACAGCTGGGACTTGCAGCCTGATCACAAATGTGCGTAAATAAACTGTTCCACCGACCTCGTTCAACCACAAAATGACCCAAGTGCTCCTAGGGCAGCTTTTTTTCCCTGCTTATTCAGAGAAGAGCTAAGATTAAAATGGTTGTTCGTGTTCAAAGCCTCCTGTCTGCACAGGAGCAGGTCAGAAGCTCTCTGTTCTCCCTGTTCTGGGTATTTACCTGGTGAGATCAGCTCCTGTGGGGAGCCCGGAGCCTGCTGTCCTCAAAGCTCCCTGTGTGTGCTGGGAACGTGCCTTTCGTTGCCTGTATCACAAAGGACTGTGACATAAAAAGCTAAAATCTGTTCTCTATGCACTGTGCATAGGATGAGCTTAAATTGCGGGAGGGAAGAAAAAATCAGGCTTAGCTATGAAGAAACACATTATTTCTAAATCCTCACTGCCATTGAGTTTTTCCTGGGGCTGGTAAATGCTCTTCAAGCAATTACAGGAGCTCCTGTGCTTTCTGAGCACTGGTTTCTCCGCACTGGTTGCTTGACATTGGTGTTGAGGACCCTTCAAATTTGATCAGCATTGTTCAGTATCTTACATTATTTTAGGCATATTTTAACAGGTTCTTTCTCATGCAAAGTGTTCATGTGGTTCAAATGGTAAATCGTGATTTTGAGGGCCTTTTATAGGTAGAGCACAAGCCAGTGCCCAAAAACAAGGTCAGCAGGGGACGAGACCAAACCCAGGGCTGAAATGAGCTTGTTCCTTGTCCATCCTCCTTTGCCTCTGCTGCCTCTGGTTGCCTCTAGAGAGTAGTTTGTATTTGCAGGCTCAGGCATGGCTGTGGAGGCTGCTTCTGGGAGCAAGCTCAGTTCATTTCCTTCTCCAAGTGACTCCTGAATTGAGACGATATTTAATACAGAATGGGTACTGAATTCCCATCAGTGAGTAATGGTTATTGATTTTACTTTAAAAAACAAGCCACCACCAATTCTTACATTGCTAGTTAGTCATCCCAGAGCCCAGATTTCCAGTTAACATGCTGTCATATTCAGGAAGCTGCATATTTAATCCAGTGATTCATATCTCCTGACGATGGCAGCAGGGAAGAGGAGGAGGAAGAGGAAATGGACATGGAGAGGCTTGAAAAGTTTTTGCAAATTACTAATAGACTTTAAAAAAAAACAGACACAAAACCCTGGAATACTGAAAAGTGCAGTAGCGGAGGTCAAAAATAGTCCAATGAGTCATGTGAATAAAAGCCCCTCTGTTAGAAATCCGATCATTTATTGGGCTAATGGTAGGAGTGGAAACTTCAGCTACTTAATGTAGTACGAAAGTGTGTTGGGGAATGCGGAAAGAAGTTTCAGCTTTTAATTAGCTCTGGGTGTTTTAAACTCTCTGTGATGTATTTCCTCCTTATTGAAGACAACAAGGCAGCGCTGGGTTTATAAAACAAAAATAACGTGACCTTGAAAAGTTGGAGGTATAAACATCATGTGCTCCGTGTCACAGCGCAATCAGCACCTCGCCAAGAGATTGTTTTAGCCTTTACCGTGTGCCTTTTTGTTTCGGGTTGCTGTCACTTTGCCTGCTGGTTTAGCAGTGCTAACGGGTGCTGACTGGCATTACCCCTATTCACAGACTCATGATGGTGGCTCATGCAGGAGATTTGGGGTGTTTTCTCTGCTTTTAGTGATTGCTGTTGCCTTTTGCCTGCTGAGCATCCTTCCCATTTCATCTGAGATTCAGCAACAGCAGCCAGGGCATTTGCATTCAAGGACCATGCAGCTGCTTCAGATCAACTGTGTTTATCTGTAATTAAATATTCCATTATCAATTAACCATTAATGCTTCCTAGTGATTATTTCAAACCTGTGGGAGCCTTGTAGTGAAAAGGTTGTAGTTAACTGCAGGTGAACACGATGTTTTCTATTAAAAGCATAGCTGTAGCCATTTGATTTCTTACCCATCAGAACATTTCATCCCTGACCTATCCAGTCTGGTGCTGGGCAGCGTGATTTCATTGGGAATGAGCCCTTCTTTCTGCTGTTGTGCACCTGCAGACTCAGTGGCAGCAGCAGCTGAGAAAAAGGTGGGAGATGGGGATGCTTTTGGTCCGGCTGCGTGACGGTGGCTTGCCTGCTGCCTGGATAACGTGAAGCAGGAGAAGCTGCAGCCCTGGGATCACAGCTTGCAGCTTCCAGCACGTTCCCTCCTGCAGCACTGGGTTTTGTCTCCTCTGTAGCCCCGAGTGCCAGATGGAGCTGCTCAGGTGAAGCAACCTGTGTCAGAGGTAGGGATTTGATGTTGGGTGGGTGGCCATCTGCAGGCACAGTTCAGCCCACCGCAGTGGTTTGTTTGCTTTGTTCTTTGGGAGGGTTCCCCCCCTCAAAAAAAAACAAAAAAAAAAAACAAAACAAACAAAAAAAAAAACCACAACTGTTGGTGCTTTTCCTGTGGTGCATGGTGCTGTACCGTGCATCCATCCTGGACACTTCCATGGGGTACCCAGCCAAAACAGCCCTGCTGAGGCTCTGTTCTTAGCCTGAGACGTGTGTGAGAAGGAAGCAGCTGCTTTCTTCCTCCTTGCCATCGCTGTTAGTGTGTCTCAGCTGGTGCTCCAGTGCTGCTTCAGTGCAAAATCCGAGTTGGATGCCGATGGCCAGCAGCATCTGGGATCTAAAAGAGCTCCAAATCCTGCAACCTGACGTTAACAATGAGCTGCTTAACTTCAGAAATAAAAGGAATAGGGAGATAAAAGTGAAAAGAGGGAGTCTGTTCAGCTAGAGCCCTGGAGAATACAGTCTTTTTGTGAGCTGAGAGTTTGAGCAGTGGTGTGTATGGAAATGAGGACCTGATAGTGATTTCTTGGCTGATTTAGTCCTTTCACAAAGCTGTCAACGTCTTAAGCAAGTGACATATGGTGCTGATGAACTTCCACGCAGGAAATTCAGGGAGCCATTGTCCCTCACCCTAAATCTTCTGTAATACTTTACAGCAGCGCGAAGCACTTGTGGTTATGACTGGTTATTTCTCTATACTTCTGCTTTTGCCTTCAGAATTTAATTTTTTTTTATGGTATTGCAAAGGTAGCAAGTAGTACTGTACGTTAATTTCTCCAACTGGTTTTCAATGTGTCAATTCACTCAGCTGGTTGAATTCTAGCATTTCACTTTATGTATGCAGGATTCTTGGAAGTTAATAGCGGACAATTCGTGGATGTAGAAGTAGGTGTATGTGTAAGTAAACCACTTGTCAGCAGGCTACAGAATCTACTTCTCAAAAGGATATGTAGTAAAAATGGGCTGGGGGAAGAGGAGGGTGAAATTCTGCAGCATTCAAGCAGGTTAACTTTATTCCTCTCTAGTTCTTACATCAGGCAATCGAATTACTCAGCTCTGCACAGTTATGAAAGCAAAATTTTGCTCTGCATAGCTAAAGATTCTTTATGAGAAGTTTGACTATTGATTCCAAATAATAAAAGAGTCTTTGGGGGTAAGAGTATTAAGTTTAAAGATGTTGTCATAACAACCAGCCATGGTAACTTTTTCAGAATTGGTTTTAGACATCCCATGTTTGATCTCAGCCCAAAACGTGTTTGTTGGAACTTAATTATTTGAAAAAGTATCAAATTAAAACAGTTTCAGCTAACTTTGAGTTAAGCAAGGATGGAAAGACGCCATATAGAAATCATTTTTGGAAGACCTGCTGTTTCAAAAGGGTCGACAAAATTGGCACAAAAATATCAATAGAGAAATTTTCAGCAACAATCTTAAACAATTTTATAGTGTAAAGAGTGTTTTCAGTCATGCTTCATAATTATGCAGAATTCAGCTTAACCCTCCAAAATAATACGTGGTTTAGTCTGTACTGTAGGTGGCAGAGATGCATTAGTTATGCAGCATAATCATCTCTGCTGCTTCATTAGCAGAGCAGGATTACGCTGCAGTTCATCTACCATTAATAAATAAGCTGCCAAGTATCAGCCTGCTCCCCTGCTGTTTGCTTTAGGAAAAAATAAAGTACCTTTGGAGGTGTTAGGTGAGTGAAGGACTTTTAAAATACTTTCTAGGCTTCAGTTCTACTCCTGAAATTGGGTAGTTATATTAAAAATGCAAGTATCCTTCTGAATCTAATAGATATATGGAATACTTTTACCTTCATCTAAAAAAAGCACAGATATTGAAGTGCTAATATTTTTAAAATAAGTGACAGTCTGTGATTAAAAAAATCAAATGGGCTTTAGCTAACAATAATAGGATTCCATAATAGCTTTTGCCATGGTGGTGGTGTTCACCTTAGCGTGGTTAATGTTAACATAATGTAGCTCAATTCAAGGGTGCTGTGACTTAGGTAAACATCGTTCCGTACTAAGGCTTGGCGTGTGACAACTCAACCAGGAATTATGACCTAAAGTTTAATAAAGCAAACAGTATTTTTTTATTTTTTTTTTTAAAGAGGTATAAAGTGGTACGAAGAAAAAAAGTTGTTGAAGGACTGATAAAGGGCTGTGGAGCTTTTCACCTCATGTTTGATGGTTATAATCTTCTCCGGGTTGGGATAGATCATAAATCATTGCTTCCTGCTGCCTATTCCAAGTAAAAGAAAATTGTTCTTGCAATGCTTTATCTCCCTCAGTTAAAATAAACTTTATTCTTTTAAAGAAGAGTTACCCAGACATGAAGACAGGAACTGAATGAGCTTGAGAGCCGAGCTCACCTCGCTTGCTTTAGATGTAGTATGCCCCTTGAGATGATTTTGTGATTTCAGTGTGATATCAATAAGATAACAAAAGGTGACGGTTATGAAAGCACTGCTGCTCGGGAGGAACGTGCAGAGCTCCTCTACTTCAGTGCGGTTCTGTTCCTTCCACTCTTCTTTGTGGTGCAGGAGTGGCCAGCTGCAGCAGGTGCTGCTATAAATGCCTCCCAAAAGGGCTTAAGGGCTTCCTTTCCCTTCTCCCCTGCTAGCTGGGCGTGGGGCAGGGCTGCATCTTCCTCAGCTCCATCCCCAGGGTGCTCGCAGTGGCTGGGAGGACTCATGCATACCTCTGGGCTTTGGGGCTGAATGCAAAATGAGTGTTCTCATCTGATTTTTCTTTTGTATGGGGCGCTTGCTTTGAGCATACGGAACTCATTCAGGATCTCGGATGTTCGTGTAGGAGGAGGGTTGCCTGTGGAAGGACAGGTGGGTTTGGTGCAATTCACAGTCCAAATAACATTTGGCTGTTATCGGTTGGTTTCTTGCAGGTTTACCGGAATGAATCTGCCGGCCCCGGTTATCAGCAGTAAAAACTGGCTGCGGCTTCACTTCACATCAGATGGCAACCACAGGCAGAAGGGGTTCAGTGCCCAGTATCAAGGTAAATACTTACTGCCATGTTTGGTTATTCATTATGCGCCTTTAGCCAAACTTTTTTTTTCTCTAGGAATCCACAATTAACTTCCTGTATGATTATTCTCTGCTGTTAACCTTAATTTTCTAGCTGGGTGTCCAGGTGTTGTCGCATGGAGAGCTGCTCTTGGCAATGTATTGGAAATGCAAACACTTGAGAGCTACTGGAAGATTCATTTGCAATGTATGCTTTGTTAGAGGAAGCAGATGTTCCTTTACCTGCAGCTTCACAGAAGGTGCCATGTGGGTAACGGCAGCACAGACAGGGTGCCACGAGGCAAAGAGCAGTGCAGTCTCACAGTGACTGTCTGCGTTTTACTCTATGCTCAAGTGAGATGTTGCTGGGTGTGTTTTGAATGAGATCTAAACTATCCTGTATTTACTGGTTGTCTGTAGAAGAAAAAAAAATCAGGATTGGGGTCTAATAATGCTGTTGGGTAAGAGGAAATTCTCTGGGATACAAACTGAGCAGAGACAAGCTCCCGATCTGAGGCTTGTCGACAACCGTGGGGCACTGCAGTTCAGTGCATCCTTTGTGCGACCAAATGGTCACCAGAACAGGTGGCTTTGAGGGGCTTATTTAGGGCTGATTACATCCTTCTCCCCAAGGATTTTGGAGGTTTTTGTGGGTGCCGTGGTGCAGCATTGCTTGAGGCAACCAGATCCAAAGGCAGGGTCAGGAATCGGGGCATTGAAGCAGGGAAGGAGCAGGAACATCTACCCAGCTCCTCATCCACTCTCCAGAGTTTTTTCTGTGTTGTTCAACAGCTTTCCTCAAAAGGAGGGAACAGGACATGGATAAAGAAAAGTGCCATAGCCCTAGACTGACAGGAACAACGTGGCAGGGAGATGATGTTCCTTTCATAAATGTATAAACCAGTTCTGTTTGTTCCGTGTTTGTTTAACCTTAGCAATGTTGTCATGGCCTCAGCATGGGCTTTGCTTTTATGAATCACTGTTGCTGCCTAACTTTCCTCATAGTCCTTTAATGTATAAATTTCTTTATTCTAAATTATAATTAAAAACAGGTTTTTTTTTGTTTTTGTTTTTTGACTGTGTAACACAAATGACTGCACGCAGCTGATGACTCTTGATACAGCATTTTCCTTTGCAGTCATGATTGCTGCTTTCTATTAAAACACCTGTATGAATCATCCTTTTTTCCTAAATAGAAAAGTAAAGATTAATGTTATAATTTCCTCTGATTAGATAAATGTCAGGGGGTTCTAATCTAGCACACTCCTTGGAAACTTTTGTTAGATATAATGAACTGTGCTTTTGTGTATTGAGTATTTAAAAGATGAACTTAAAAATGTGCTGTTGAAATGGCATAGAGGGAGGACCTCTAACTAGGTGGCAAAGGGAATCTGAAACCCATTCTTCAGTAACTTGCTGGTTTTATGGCATTTGTCAGGGTCTCTCCATCTGTTAAGAAAGATTTCAATACTTAAAAGAAAAAAAAAAAAAAGCACCAACAAACAACAACAACAAAACAACCTGGGGATAAAGGCAGGATTTTTTGCAGTCAATGGAATTTGTGTCTACAGAACATTAAAGATGCCAATGCAACTTCAGAAAACTCAGCATAACCCTTTCAGAGGAGCACAACCTTGTTTGAACATAAATATTTTAATGGAGATAAATAAGTAAGTAGCTACAAAATAGGACATGTAATGCCAGATAAAGTAGAGCAACTAAAATGTGTTTCTTAGCAGTAGAGCTGTAAGTGAACCTTGGGATTGTCCAAGAGCAGGAAGGAAGGGAGGGTTAGGAGGAATCTAATTCGTTGTCTGTTTTCCAAAGATGTTCCCCGTTTATTAACATCCTGTATCCTCTGAGACAGCATCTGGCTTTGTTGATAATCTATAAGAAAGTCATTTCCCTTCCAACTTGTTTAACATTGATATGTAGTTTTAGCAGAACGCCTTCTTCATATGTTCCATTTCAGCTCTTCCTAATCCATGCCCTCGTTTGGACATCTCTTTATGAATGTAAAAGCAAGGTGAGATATAAACAGCCCATGTACAGGTTCTCTTTATGTTGAATACAGTTAAATTCATGCCTTTGCAGGGAGAGTGGAAGTATTTTTCCCTTCCCTGTTGCTTTTATGTAAGGTGAATCTTGCATTCTTGCAAATAGCGTGTCCCACACCCTGTGAAAGCAAATGGAAGGGGCCATAGATAAATTGGTGCATTGATCTTTTTTCTTTCGTCCTCCCACCTCCTGCTCCCTCTGTCTTCATTCACGAATACGTGCTGTGTACCTGCAGGTGATAAGAAAATAAGCTCGATGTGCCTTGCTCAGGACAGGCGGCAGTAGGGGTTAGAAGCCAGGTATTGTCAGTCATCAGCGTAGCGATGAGGTACTGTAAATGAGGTAATGAAAAAGCTGCTGAATTCAAAATGATGCTAAACAGATCTAAATAATGATCTGCCTGGTGTAGTCCATCTCTCCTGCACATATTTTATTGCTTAAATAGGATCCTGAATTGCTTTTTAGCTGATTGTTACCAACACATAATTGCATCTTTTATTGATCTAACCCTCCCCATTCCCTTCCCCTTCTGTCCTGCACTCTCAGGTAGAAAGACAAATGGGGGTGAGTTTCAGCCCGTAGCACAATGCAGAATACTGGCAGGCTTGTCATCTTTAATAATGGTCTGATGAACTATTTTGCACATATTGCACCACCTAATAGGCTTTTAAAAATATGTGTATATCTATATATCCTTAATTTTTGGCAGATCTACCAATCCTCATCTTGGATCACGATTGTGGGCTGCAAAGGGGATAGAGTGTATGCTCTGCAACCTGTTAAGTCTCCTGAGCAATCCTGAGAAAAAGGGAAAAAGAGGAAAATTCAGGCACTTGTTACAGGCTCTAACTCCTAAAGCTGTTTAAGCTGTTCCTTAGACTAGCTAATAGCAGGCATCAATGAAGGAAGGGTGTCATTTTGCTAGGTATGTGTACAATCCTATGGGTGTTTGAAAATGGTTGCAGGTGAGGGAACGTGATTTCTCTTCACGTCCAGCTCAAGTGAGAATCCTTGTAAGCAACCTGCAGTAATACCACAGATGATACTAGAGCACCCCAGCAGGAAGAAAATAAAGTAGAAATCCGATTCAAGCCAGCCAATATATCATGGCAACCCCCCAGCAAGGGAAACAGAGTTTCATGGAATGGATTTTTGCTGAAATATGGTGTTTTTTGGTTTTTGTTTTTAAATTAAAAATAAATAAATGTCTCCTTAAATTCTTATTTAGAGCAACATGAAACAGTTTAAATAAAAAAACATCCCAGACTGCTTGCTTGCTGGAAAAGCTTTGTAATGTCATCTTTCAAATTTGACAGGACACTGAGCATTCCATTAGATCTATCAGGTACGTGTGAGCAGCAAAACCCTCCAGAAAACAGAGTAACTTCTGTTTGTCCAATTAGCTTGACACAATCCTTTGCAGTACCGTTCCACATTCAAATTTATAAACAATATAGATTTTCATATATTGGATTTTTGAGGGCATAGCTAGGGGAATTGTTCTTATTTATTTTTTTAAAAAAGAAAATAATATACTGTATTCTGACTTGCTCTAATCTAAATTGAGTCATTTGTAAACCTTGACTTCATCATTACATCTCCGTGTAGTAAAATGAAGGATTAAGGAGAGGGAGTATGCAGTGAGCTCATTACCAATTATCATTGAAAGAGACGGAATGCAATTAGGGTAAACACGGTCCGTGCTTCATGGGTAATGTAGTTCAGCCTCCATATTTTAGGATTGATCCCTGGTAGTGACAGTCTGCTTTCCGCTGCTTGTTTTCATTACCGTTGGGTGCTTTTGAGCTAAGTTTTCCATTAGAGTCACAAATCTGGAGTGGGTTTTCTTCTGTGGGCCTGATCCTAAAGGCAGGTCAGGAATAAGGTCGAACCTTTTGTCATTGCTGAGACACATCGTGGCTGTGGTGTCAGCATCAAGGCCGCAGGCACAGGGATCGAAAAGCTGTGGGCTGGTGATGGAAAAGCTTTGCTTGATCTTTAGGGCTCCAAGCTTGCATTACCATGCAGAAATCAACAGGGCAGTGCTTCTACTTGTGTGACCAGGAGGCACGGTTACTGGTAATTGCGTGAAGTAACTTCCAATGGGGAGGTGCAGAGGGTAAAAATGAGAATTAACTTTAATAAAGCTCCTCTCTTACTGGTGGTGCTCCGAAGCATTTTACAGAGCAATGAATTAGATACTGCACAGTCACGAGCCATTCTATGGCCTGTAATAGCTCAAATGTAGCTGTAGATACTTGGGTCTGACAGTGTTTTATTGACTGGGAGGGAATGTTGGCCGGGATTATGAGCTTCCCCGTGTACTTGCTTGGTACAAAGCCTTATTACCTGCGGCGTTTCGGAGGGCAAGGCACTGTTATCCCCATGGCAGTGGGAGCACTGTGCTGCAGAGTCTCAGCACCGCGGGGCCAGGAGCTCGGTGTCCCCAGGGAGAGCAGCTGGGCTGAGCAGGGTGCTGGGGTGCCCACGAAAAGCACCCCGTGAGCAATTCCCGCTCTGGTTTTGCAACAGGGTGCACACCTGAGTGCTGCCCCGACCTGAAATGGTGCTGCCTGGGTTCATCCTACACAGTGAGTGTGTTATTAGTCCTGTAATCCTGGGGATTTTTCATTTCTCATTTGTGCTTTAAAGCTGTCACTGTTCTAGTTGAGACAGGATCCAGATTTCCCCAGAAATTTTAGATTTTGTAGCCTCGTATTCTCTTCTTTAGGCCCTTGATTCAGTGAGTTATGATAAAAACCTTGAGCTCAGACTACAAAGGTCCCAGAATTGTCGTAACATGACCTGAAGGGATATGTTGCTGTTTGGGACATTCAGAGACGTGCTGCTTTTTTCTTGGAGCGTTTGCAGATGGATTACAGTCAAAACGAAACAGGCATGTCGTAGATTTGCTTTGAAATTGGCATACTGTTAATTATTTTTCCCTCTTTATTAAAAAAAAAAGGCAATAAACCTCCAACAGATTAAAGATACTAATACTAGACAACGTAAGCTTTTCTTCATGAATATTTTTAAAGCTAATTCAGACCTCAGTTTGAAGTTATGCTTTATTTAAAGAGAAGGCAAAAAGCTTTAGCCAAATAATGAACAAAAAGCTCCAAGCTAGCATCTAGCAGAGTAAAAGCGCTACCTTAGGTAAGCTTCAAGGAATAATGCTTGACATCTCCCTGTCTGAAGCTCCTGCAAACAGATGTTACTAACATTTTCTAAAGCCAAAAAAAGTATGATTAAAAAAAAAAACAACTCGTTAGTTATATTGGTAATTTTTCTTGACAACTTTGTCTTCAAAATGTGCTAATTTAGAGATCAAAGTAGGATGAGATAAAGAACGAGAAAAGAACAGTTTGAAGTGAGAGATGGACTGCCTTTCTCCACAGATGATAACTGGCTCATCAGAAAAAGGATAAACTGATACGGGCATCATGCTTTCTGATGGGAAGTTATTCTTTCGCTGCATTAACTTCAAATATGCCAGTAAAATTTCTGCTGCATCTTAGTCAAAAATATCTGTATTTACGCTGCAGGGAGCTGTGGTGTCTCTCTACGGGTATCCAGAGGGTTTTGATGGCGTGGATTTTGTGCAAAACCCTCTGGTGTAGAGAGCCTCGGTAACAGCCAAGACTGGAGAATAAGAACAAATAGTTGCTCGGTTGTGCTGGGAAGCTTCCTATCGCCTAGAAGGACGGGACTCTTTTGGCAATGGATAGATCAAAATCTTGCTGCTACCCTTGCGTGTTTTCTCATCTAGACAAGGTTTAGAGCAGGGAAGGTCAGGACCTGTGATGGAATAGTCATGAAGATTTTATAATTGAGATACTTATGGCTATTAACAGTGGGTCTGTAAATCTGTACTACTCTTTGCCAGTAATGTGACTTTAATATTGCCCTTTTGTTTGATAGTTTACTGCCTTTTTATTAATCTAATGCTTCTGTAGTTCTCGTGTACAATTTTCAGGTTATGGCGTGTCCCTTTTGAGAGCTGTATTCCCATAGAAGCAGAGAATGGCCTTGCTCTGTACTGTGTTATAATGTAGTAATGCATCAGCAAAACCAAGTGGAACTTACCATTTTGCTCTTGAGATCCCTAAAGTCTCTTAGATCTTCCCTCTTGTCCATTTTCCAGTTTTGGTACATTAAGCAAAATGGCATGGTTCCAGAGGGTTGGGGATTGCTTGCCCAATTTTTATATTCAATTGGGTCAGCTGGACTGGGTCATTTCTATGAGGACACTGGTCCAGATCTAACAAAGGCAAATGAACAGCGGAACCTTGTTGAGGGCTTCGGAAAAGTTGTCTAAGATGCATGATGTCCTAGAGTTTGGGTAGTGTACAACTGTTGCTGTATTCTCATTTTAAATAACCACTAATGCTTAGCTAAATCCTGTCCTTGTATTTTTGCTTTGTTTTAAATCTGTCTCTAGTCAAAAAGCAAATGGAGCTGAAGTCCAGAGGGGTGAAGCTAATGCCAAGCAAGGACAATAACCAGAAGACATCAGTGTGTAAGTTTTCTGGCTCCTCCGTATGCTCTCTTTGTATAATGATCTCCTTGAACATTTCATTTGACTTTCCAATAATCTCTAAAACTTTGTCACTCTTGAAAGTTTTAATGCCTTACCCTCTCCTCCCTTTGCATTACTGCATCACTTCCTTCCAGTGCTCTATTCACAAGCATATACTAACCCCTTAAAGTGGGAACGCAGGGGATTGGTGTGTGTGCATTTAATATATACTGTATGCATCCTGTTTGGTGGCAGACTGGGGTTCATTATTTGTCGTCTTTTAGTTTGGAAAGTGTCAAAATGTAAACAACGTTGAAAACTGAATTAATGTTACTGTAAATTTAGGAGAAGGGCTAAGGAACCACAAAAAACAAGTGTTAGAAAACGTACAGAATCAGTAGCAGTCTCTCTGTTTTTCTCTTTGCATTTTATGTAATTATTTGTTCCTGCAGAAAAATCATGCCACTTCAGTCTGCAAAAGCTTATACTACTGACTTCCGTGGTCCCCGTATTAGTTTCTCGCATTCAGTATATCAAGTGTTTGATATCTGTTAGAGGTGTGCTCAGAACGTCGCTTTGTCACTGGTGTGTTTTCCTCCTGCAGTAAGTGAATCTGTTAGGTCATTCATCTTTGCATTAGGTTCCTTCCGAGCGAGACTCGGAGTTTCTTTATGCATGTGGCTCTGGGCAGGTGACTGGGCTCTAAAGGGGACTCAAGATTAAACAAGAAGGATCTGAATTAACTCCATGTTATACCGTATAGAAATTTAAATAGGAGCAAAGTGCAGTATTTCCTAAATAGTTTTCTGGGGGGAGGATGTAATTGTTCATTCTCTGCATAGTCCATTGCACCCATCAAAGAGGTACTGTTTGGACATTTCACTCGCCTGAACTTCAGATGCAAAATTCAGTTAAGAAAAATGGATGAACTGAATTTAAAACATCACTCACTGTCTGTCTGAAATGAAAATGGCTCACTTTTAGGTTCACATGAGTGCTTGTAGTCTCCAGTTATACAAAGAGAAAGGTCCAACGAGGTAAACAGCAGGATGTAAATTGCCCAACATCTCCAGAGTAGAAAATTCTGGGGTGTGTTTAAAGAAAACAAACTCACTTTTAAGAAAAGCCCTGTATCCAGGATGCTTTTGGTCCTATGAAATATTCTTGCCAAGAAGAATTTAACCTTTTGAGGTATGATAAACAGTTGACTTCACTGAGGGTGAAATTACGTTGGAAAATACCTCTACCTTTGATTGTGTGGGCACCGGAGCTCCAGAAGATGTGAGGATGTGTTTGGTGTGGGATTTGTGTGGTCTCGGATATTGGGGTTTGTGGGGAAGGGAGTCGTAACCAAGTGATAAGTGTTGGCCTGTTTTGTACTTGTTAGTTTACACTATATAAGTGTCAAGAATACATAGGATTCCCATTTTGCCTTCCTGCACACCCTAGGATGCTTCCCAGTAGCATTTTCTTCAGTTGTTATTGAATGTTACAGTACTAAACCGAAGGACCCAGAACAGCACTCTAAATAAATTAGTGTACGAAGTGCCCATTGTGAAGCTGAATGTTTCGGTTTCTCTGTGGCCAGGTAGCAGCAGTCTGCTCTGCTCCTGGTTTGTGTGTCAGGACCATTGTCAGCACTAACCCTTCAGGGGGTCCTGAGGAAGGTGCTGGGGGCTGAGTAACAGACCACAGCTGAATTTTCCTTTTTAGTGTACCCTGCTCTGTCTCAGTCGTGCTCCACTTCTGAGGATGAAGTTGTAGGAAATTCTTGGTACTTCTGCCCAGCCTGTCCTCACCCAGTGGAGAGCAGACTGCAGCCTTCAAAGCTGCCAGTTCAGCACCCTGTGCAGTGCTCCTCATGTCGTATTTGATAAGGAGAAACAGCGATAGGAGGGCAGCTTAGCCTGAAATCTCTTAAGGTATATATCACTATACAGTGATAGTGCTGTGGCCCAAATTCCTTTCTGTTACCAGCAGGGTGTTTGGTGCAACCCTGGTGTCTTTAGCTTCGTCCACGTACGCTGCTCTCAGCAATGTCTGGATTGTAAACCCCGATTAACCTCTATCCTGCACAGCCTTCTGCTGCCACACTTCTGTTACAGTAAATTTTCAACCTCAGGAATGCTGATTCTGTAGAAGATGTCTCCAGAAAATGGTTTATTTTCAGAAAATGGAGCCTGAAGTGTTATCTTTTTTTTTTTTTTCCCCCTTGCTTTTTTGATTTGCTTGGCTAGCCGTGCCCTCTCTTCTCTGAAACTTTCATGAGCTTGTGAGCTATGCTTCAGTAGTGGTTATACAGGTGGGATAGGCTGATTAAAGGCCTCTGAAGTTTGCTCGTATTGCTATAATCATTTCATCTGGCTCAAATATCAGAAATTTAGAAATGGCTGTGTCTCTCGGTAAAAGCTAGAGCTATACCCTGCTTTGCTTTCAAATCCTTTCCTGCCAGCAATGGTTTCTAGTGGTCTTTGCACCTCTCCTAAAATTCTCCCTTGAAGAACCTGTTGTCACATAAGGCAGCTTGCAGCTACGTGCTTAATACCCTATAGGTCTTTCAGAGGATTTCAGTTTTGCTGGATGGATGCTGTGGTTACCTGCCAGATCCTACCTCACCAGATTAAACTCTGTTTCACATGTCTGAATGGAGACAAAATGTATTCATGTCGCAGCTGTTTGTACTCTTTCAGAAAAAGAATATATAAAAAACATGGAATTTGGTGGGGGACGTGCTAATTTTGTTCAGTTGCAGTCAAACGTGTTTATTTGAAATTTAAATCAAGTGCTTCATACTGTTCACCATCCCTAAAATTAATTGGGCATCTTGCTTTAATCAGTTTTAGAGGAAAAATAATACAGCTCTGCAGAATAAGCTGTAAGAAACACATTTTAAAATTTGAGATTGCATTTAGGGGATTACTTTTTTCTGATATTAACTGAGGCACTTTCTGCATTTGCAGTTATCCTAAAGCAGCAAGAAAGTCAGTATATTGCATGCAGTATGTAAATGTGTATATTCCATGCTCACACAGTGTGAAAAACATGGTACTTTGCTTTTATAAAACAGCATCAGGGTTGTTTTTCTGACATTTGAATGAGGCACACCTGAAAACACACTGCTGGACGTTACTGAAAGGGATTGAATGAAGTAGTGCAAGCTCTGTGTATCTTCACATTTGTCAGAATCTATTTTAAATTTGCAAATGCGAAGTCATTTTGGAGGTGTTGATCAATTTTAGTCTCAGCCAAGTGTATGGAAGCTGCGGGCTTGAGCATTGCAGTAAGCCTGCTTTCTGCAGCACGTGTCAAGGAATGAGTGTTTGCATGTGGGTCCCTGCTGCACTGCCACGGTACAAAGTGAGCATGGAGCAAAAAGCAGGATGTGGGCTTCTGGCTGGAAGCAGCACAGCTTCCAAACGAGCCCGGTTGGGTTGAAATAGGGCATGCTGCAAACAGTCTTTGAAATCTGACCAGAAGGTTGTATGGAGTAACTGTAAGCCTTAGAGTGGTCATGAAGATTAACTCAACCATGTTAAGACAACTGATAGATGCTAAAGTCCTCCTTTGTCCCCCTCATGCCAGGAGAAGAGCTCACTTTTTTCACTGTATTTTTCATGCTGAGAAACGTTAAGGTTTTGTTTAAAAAAAAAAAAAAAAATTAGATCCTGTTTTATCTTGTAACTCATATTTAACACTCCTAAATTCAATAAAAATTGTCCCTTGGGAGTCTATCAGTGAACTTTATTAACATGGGGAAATACAGAGAGCTAAAGAAGGTTCCTAGTTCTTTTAACAGATGGAGTAAATTACCATTGCAAACAAAGCAATCATAACTGGCTGTTACTGAATGCATGATGAGAAGGAAGTTGTTGGGAAAAAAAAAATAAATAGGAGAGTGAAGGGGGAGGAAAACAAGTTCCATGGTTTGGGAGAAAGAATCCTTGAGCCTGTAATGTAGAACTGGAACACTTCATCACAGCTTTTAAGATCTATTGTTCTCCTTGTAACCCTGAAGAACTCATTTGGAGTGCTACAGCCCTGGCATAAATCAGTCAAACCTTTAGGAAGATGAATACAGTACTGACACCAAGTTCTCAGCATAACAAATATGGTTTATGAACTTTGGTTTAGTTGCGTTCATGTGTGTATGTTTAAAGCAAAAGATAGAAGAAGTTTCTGTAAGTGGCCATCTGATCCATCCTCTCCTTTTCTTTCACTCTTAATGTGAAAAAATAAAATGTCCACGCTGTCATGATACAAAGATACCTCTCCTTGCTCTGTTTGTATCTGATCTGCTCACTGGTTATCTACACGTGTTGTATAGATACTAATGAAAGAAGTATCTTAGTCTTCAGAAGTATGATTGATAATTGACAACCTGCTCTCTGGTGCCTGTGGGTTCTGCTGGTCATCTGTAGCCTTGCCTCTTCCCAAAGCTTTGAACCAGTCTCCTAAGTTTGCTGTCATCTGATGTGAGACATAATAAATGAATGTGACACCAGCTCAGAGTAACCAACACGGGTGTAAATACTGTCTGGGTAGTGTTTTGACTGTGGGAGAAAGAATTTGATGTGGAAAGGCAATCTGGTAATCTGCTCTGCAGGGAAGGGCATGCGAGTGTTTCAATACAGATGCATGTAGAAGCTGTGTAAATATGTATACGTTAGAGGCATATCTCCTTGTTTAGTGTATTTTTACTTTGGAGAAGGTATAGAAGTACAGTGAGAAATCTTCGTATTTCTCCTACGTGCCCTGTAGACTTGTGACATACAACCCTAGTTTGTGTATTCTATCTTAAATGTTAATTTTACTTTCCTTGGGGATACCTGTGTGTGCAGCCAGGATGTTTGTGTAGGCAGATGGAGATCTAAGGAACCCAAAGGAAGACAGTGACACCTTGCTCTTTGCTCAGCCAACCTTTGGTTTCTCAGAAGCGAAGCATCATTTCGAGCCCTAGCAAAAGGGCTGTTGGGAGGTGATTTCATCTGCAGAAGGACCACCTTGGTCTCTGAAGAGATCGTATCCCTCCCACAACTTCAGGGAGAGGCTTCTTGCTGCTGTTGTTTCTATACAGCGGTTCTGCAGTGAAACAACCTAAAATGTTGTGCTAGAATACCAGGGGGCTGTTTGATTCTGACCTTATTTCCTTGCTCTGACTGAGGCGATTCACTGCTCACTGCTGAAGCCTCCGTGCATTTCATTCTCTAAATTCCCATTTGCTTCGTGTATCATTAGAGCAGAGCTGTTAAGGCACATCCCACGCCTTGGGAGGTACATAGCAGAGGAGTATTTAGCTCCATAGATTACACTCAACAGCTTGATCAAAGCTACAGGCAATGGCCCCAAATGGGTACTAAGACAGAGCTCAGAGCTGGACCAACTTTTCTGTGCCAGAATTTTGGCTAACATTGCAACAACCGCCTGTAGCTCCTGCGATGATGTGACAGTGGCTGGGTCTTTACAGCCACTTGTATAGTTTGTGAACACACGTGAAATCTCCAGGACCTAAGGCAGACTGGCCAAGTTAGCAAAAAGTTAACAGCAAATTAAAAACTGTTCAATTGTGTCATGTATCTAAGCATGAAATTTAGCGGGGAAGAAGGGAGAGTAGATCAAACCAAAAGAAAAGAAATCCACTGAATTATCCTGCAGCCCTGACGGCTGCTGGAGATACCTCCTGGTGGAGCTTTGGTTATCAGGGCACTGGCAAAGGAGCAGAGAAAGATCCCTGCTCTGAGGAGGGCTCCCTTCCTTCTGACTCGTGTACACTCAGAATCCATGAAAGGTGGCAGCAAAGCTTTGTAGCTGCAAAATGCAGCCATCAAAAGGTAGATGCTGTGTGCTGCTGTAATGCTTCTGTCTCACTGGTGTGTCTGCTTGTCCACGTGATGGAGCTTAACACAGGGTTATGAATATGCAGAAGACGAAATAGACTGTCAGTTTCCTATAAAACTGTATAAGACTGTTAGTTTCCTATAAAACTGCACCTCTTTTCCTCTTTTGCCCTCAAATTCATGGAGGAGCCCCTGGAGCAGCAAGCAGCTGGCTAGGGCATGAGGCAGCACACAGCAACCATACCAGAGCCAGGCTGGGCAGCCCCTGCCCCATGTCCCTGGTCCCGAGCACGTGGGACTTGGTGCAGGAAGGGAAGGTGGCAGCAGTGCAGGGAGGAAGGGCTGGGATGGGAGGGAAGCACCTCGAGCTGAGCAGCAGGTTACGAGCTGAAATGTTTTCAGTGCAGGCAGCCAGCTCTTGGGTGGAGATGCTCAGACGACAGCCCCATACCAGCAGGAGCAGAGGGATCCTTCCATCCCTTTAGAAACAGGGTTCAATCTTCCAGCTGTGCCTGACTTACACGAGGTGTAATTACTCAGTGAATAATTACCACATTCGACGGTCTTGCCTTTCTGTGTGTCCATGCTGTGCAGCCTGTGTTTGTGCAGACACTCCACGTGCTTTTCTCCCCATGTAAATATTTACATGCACCACCCTCTGTGTCTTCCTCCGTGCTCGGCGCTGTGCAGATCTCTGATTGTGAAGCTGACGTGCCTGGAGTGAGAACCGTGCTTTTATCACCCCACCATCATCCCATTTGGCAGCGGGCTTTGGGCACTGTGCTAACACAGTGCCTTCTGTATACCTTCTGCAGTACAGCTGAGGTTTCTCCTTTGATCTGGTGGTAGGCAGAGGTTGAATGGGAACGTGCTCGCTTCAGATTCATGCTCCACTGCTTCAGCCTTGCTGAAAAAATGTGTTGCATTTTCCTTGAGTCCTCCCCTCAATGATACGAGAAAGCTGAATCGCATCAACTTCTACATCTCTGTGACAAAGTTACCCCTTTGTCCCATATTATTATGTGTTTCGGTAGTTGCTGGAATTCCAAATTGAAATCAGCATATTGCTAGATCTCATTTCATGCTTTCAGGAGCCACCCTGGCTAAATCCATTCCTAGGTAATGCTTCTTTGTGCCGTGTGACAGGCTGGAGGGGGAAGGTGGACGTGGGGAGATAGAGAACCAGGTTTGCAGATGTTTATTCAGTGCTGATCACCACTTGAGAGGTTTCTATTTGTTGGTAGTTACATTAAGGTTGCTCCATAAAGTTTTTCATATTCAAACTAAATTACTTGCTTTAAAATGCTAGACTCACATTTCCCTTTCCTCTCTCTCTTTTGTTCTGTGCTTGCTTTTTTTCCCTGGTATCATACACCTACCTTCTCATCGAGTTGTTTCTCTCTCTGGCAGCGCTCAGATGGGTTTGGAGGGTGGTAGACAGTCACCTTGTCGTGTCACAGGTGGCCGTTTTAATCACAGGCTTCGGAAATGGGCTGTTTAATTGGTGTAATTTTGCAGAACGAAAAATCTCTTTTCAGAGGTACTTCTATAGCAGAACAGGGGGAAAACTGTGTTCCTAGCTGGCACTTCCTAGAAAACACTTTGGTGTCTAAACTGAGCTGAAATGATTCCAGTTAAACTTGTTTCCAAAGCTGTTTTTTCTAAGCAAAATGGAATACATTCAGGTTTTTCAAGCTACCAATTGCCATTTTTCTCTCCACATCCACCAAGACAGTTGATGAAAGAATGTTTCTTTTGCTATTCTGTCTCTGTATGTGCTGTTTTTGCTTTGTAGTAACTCAGGTTGGTGTGTCCCAGGGACATAATATGTGTCCAGACCCTGGGATTCCAGAGAGAGGCAAAAGAATAGGCAACGATTTTAGGTAAGAACCTTTTATGTTTGTGTTTCTGCATGCTGCAAAGCTATAGTTTATAACCATCGTGTGTGCTCCTTGACGTTACGTAGTCTGTTGTTAGAGACCATCTGCACACATCTAAATGTGCTCTGTCTGAAAGCTTGCTGAGCCTAGTGATGTAGAAGAACAAGTGTGTGTAGAAGTGCACGTGTGTGTGAGACCATGTCCTGGGTGATGATCTGTAATGAGTTCTTTGGGAATATTTCTCCTTTCAAAAAATGGGCATCTGGCCAGGCTTGTATTATCCATGTTTGTTGTCGTTCCCCTTTCCAATGAAGTGCAGAAAGAGCTGTCTTAAACAGCAACAGCATCGCTTCTAAAACTAGCTTAAGTCACAGCATGCCCCTGCCCCCAGTGAATTTCAGGTGTCTTCCCAAAGCACTGGTACAGTTCCTTGTCAATAAGTAAATGTGGTGCTGGATAATTGTTTTCTTATAGAGTTTAAAACAATGCTGTTATTCCCTTGTACTTGCTAGCGTTCATTTAAAGAGCGTAGGAATGAATCAGCCTGCTGTTAGCAATGGGGAATCAATATTTAATCTTATTTTGCTGTCGATAGCTGTTTTGTTCACTAAAAATGTCTTTCAATTTAACCTGAGTCTATCAAATTCTCCTGAAGTCCAGAAAATGTATTGGAGGAGGGGGGAATGAGAATGGAGGAAAGGCAATTCCCAACAGAGTCCCTAAATGCCATGGGATAAATTCTCAGCCGCTGGAAACCGGCATCGTGTCACTTCAGTGAGTAAGATAGGACTGGCTTTAACCAGCAAAGGATCTGAATCCAAAGTGATAGAATACAGAAGAAATCTTTCAGTAGTAGATGAAATTTTTTTTCTTTATAAGAATGCTGAGCATGTCATCTCTTGGGACGGAGTCTGTGCTCCCGAACTGAAAAAACCTCCCCCTGAAGTTGCATTGAAAGACTCAAATCTGTTCGGGGACTGTCACCACCTCAGGCAAACAGTGCCCAGCATAAGCAAATGAATGAGGCAAAAGCCTGCCCCTCATTCATTTCTGCTGTTGCCTGGAGGGCCAGTGCACTCTCTCTGTTCACAATTTGGAGAATCACTGGGATAATAAAAAAGCAAGTGACAAACCCGTTGCGGCAGAAGCTTCTCGGTTGCTAACTTCACCTTCTGTTCTGTCTGCTAGGTTGGGCTCCAGCATCCAGTTCACCTGTAATGAGGGCTATGATTTACAAGGGTCCAAAAGCATCACCTGTAAGAGAGTGAGCGACATGATTGTTGCATGGAGTGACCACAGGCCTGTGTGCAGAGGTGAGAAGACAAACGTTTTTTACCAAGTTAGTCGGACTAATGAGAAAATCCATCTCCTTTATGCCCTATTCATGCATCGCTCATTCCGTCCTCAAGTTTGTCTGCACTTGGTTGCTGCTTGTTGCCTTTTTCTTTTGATAAATGCTGTTCCAAGGAGCAGAGCACTGTAAGTGGATATTTCTAGGCTGGCAGCTCCCACCTACCCCGTGGAAGACCATCTCTGGTTCCTCCCAGAGACACCTTGCTACAGCCCCTTTGTTCTTTCTCTTCTTTTTGGTTCAGTCTTTCCTTCTCTTTAAAAGTCAAATCGATTGTTAGGCAGTCCTAGAACAGGTTCAAGCCTCTCGCTGAGTGTTGGATGTTTATAAGCTGTATTAAGTTGGTTCTTTTGATTTCAGCTGGGTCTTATCCTCAGCCTGCTGTGTGGCCCTTGGTGCAGATCTGTTTTCAGCACCCTCACTCAGGCAAGAGGTGCAGCTAGAAGAGCAACCTGGCAGTGCTCTCAGCCTGTTGGAAAAATTCAGCTCGGTACTGCTGTTTCTTCTGTGCTGCACTGGGTTCCTTTGTTTTCTTGGCAATAGGAGTTTGGTCTTGCTCGTTCACTCTCAAAAGTCAATAGGATCTTTATTCTTTTCTAGTGGGGATTCTTGTTTTCCAGGTAAGCAGAGAGTAACACGGCTTCAAATTTTCAATCTTTTCAGCTCATGCCTGAGAAAGAAACCTTCACTTGATTCTCATGCAACTTTTTGATACCAAAAAATCAGGTTTTAAGACAAACACCTGTTCCTGTACACGATAAAACTATTAACTGTGGAGCTTCATAAGCTACTTGCTCTGCAGCTGATGGATTATTTGTGTCCTTCATACCTGTGTGCTATGTCCACACCTCTCAGCAATGCTATGTCCCTTTTTGTTCTCCACTCCAGATTATTCCTTTTTAAAGGATAAGGAGGAGAGGGGGGATGAGGTGAAGGTTTGGAAGCTAGCAGCAGCCCGATTATCTTGTGGCCCAGCCATGAGATATCAGCAAAAGCAGTTTTCTTTCAGCGTAAAAATGAAAACTAATGTCCATTTTGCCCTTGGCCATTTTGTTTTCTTTCTCTCTATCCTCTCTCTCTATAAAAAGTGGCATGCATAATTGTGCTATTTGTAATGCTAATAATGAACAACTTGTAATATTTTTAATTAAATCCCTCTAAAGCTCTTAAAGTCATAAATTGGTATTTTTTTCAGTTCTTTTTCTCTTTAATTTCATCTGCAGAGGTTTTCAAGGCTTTGGAATCCCATCTAATTCTTGAAACAAGCCTAGAATAAATTGAATCAGTGTAAGAGGATATTTGGCATAAATATGTGACACTATAAAGGAAATTTATGGTGTCCTCTTGCAAGAGATAAGAAAGGATTTGCCTGCATTATTGCGATTCTGTGAATCAACTTAAAAAAAAATTTTACCACTAACTTCCTTTTTTTTTTTTAGTTTTCAAAGTTTTCCATTTGCTTTTTATCTCGGTTTTAAACCACATTTTCTGTTTCCATTTTGTTATCATGTGGTGAGTTTCTTTCAGCTTGCAGGGTGCCTGACCAGCCAGCTCTAAAGCCACTGGACTGGAGCAGTTTGTAACACCTGGTAATGAAGCATCTTGCCACTGTGTTCAGAGAGGGAATTTTAGCTTCCTTATCTGCAGCAGACTCCCTCTGGGTGCAAGGAAGAGTTCCTTAGTCCCTTTGTGGCCCTGTTGCCCACTTTTAAGGTGGGAATAGCAGGCCTTAACTTTTACTGTCAGGTGGGACTGGGTAGATGTAGCAGGCTCCAGGAACGGGGTCGCACAGGGCAGCAGGAATGCAGCCCTGCTGTGCGGTCAGTTTGGCTATGAGACCATTTTCCATGCTTGACTGCTGTTTAGGGGTAAAAAAAAAAAAAAAAAAAAAAAAAGCCCTGCAGAAACCACACTTGCAAATAGGACTCCTTTGAAATTTCAGATAGATTAATTTTGAGGATCCATCACAACAGCAGAGGCAGTTACAAAACAAGGATGCTGTTCTTTATATTTTCTGATTAAATATCACATCAAAGGAACACTACAGGCAAACATTTCCCCCTTAAGTGCTTTTCAGCTTCCACTTTACCTAAGATGTTTTTAAGATGTGAAGTTGAGCTGCCATCTTCATTCTTTGAGTCCACAGTTGTAGCAGAACGAAGTCAGCCCTCACCTAATAAATACTTGATGTGCAGTAGTTTTTTAGATCTGCAATGAAGAAAGGAAATATGACCTTCCTGGGACATTAAAAAAGATCCGTGTCTTACCTGGCATCTTCCATGTAGTTGCTTTCATTGTCCTGGACATGAAAGTATTTCTCTGAGTACTTCAACGCAGTAAGCAAATACTAAATCAGTGTGAGAGCTAGAAAATGGGCTGTTGGTTGGTCTGGCGGTCCATCTGTTTGATTGCCTCTGGAAACACCCCACTCATCCAATCATCCTAGATAAATCCTTTGTCTCTGATGTTGCATGGAAGAAGATGAGTGTTTTGGCTAGAGAAAACAACACAGAGCAGCAATTTTTAATTCTCCCCTGCCTTCATACAGTATGCATCACTATTTCTCTCTCGTCTCCAAAACAAAGAACTCTGTATTCATCCCAGAGCTAACAGACCTCACTCCCACATCTGTCTTGTTTTCTTTTTCACAGCAAGGATGTGTGATATGTACCTTCGTGGTCCCAGCGGTGTGATAACTTCTCCCAACTACCCTGTCCAATACGATAACAATGCTTACTGCGTGTGGGTCATCACGGCACTCAATCCAGCCAAGGTAGGTCTCGGAGATACGTTCTCATGTCACTGTTTTATTGCCTTAGTTGAAATAGTGTGTAGCTAGGGTTCCACAGGACTAGTCTCTGATATTTAGCCCTTCAGGTTTCTGTTTCTGAAGTCACACCCTTCTCCCAGAGACTTCTCACGCATTTCTCAACTGTCTTTAAAGACCGTGTCCTGTCATATTCTGTCTCTGCTGAAAATTCATTTTATTAAAGGATGTAATTAAAAGTGTACGTAGTTATTTTTAATTGAAACCTCTTTGATAGCGTGGCGTGAATGGTGGTGAAACGCCCAACAGTGTAGCAAAGCATCTTGCTAAACCAGTGCTCAGTTGGGGCAGAAATGCTGTGCCAGGAATTCTGATTTTTCACTTCCCTTTGGCTGATAGCTGGCCCCTAACCAACAGGGATTTCAGCCCACAAAGGGCCAAGAGCAAATGAGGGAGGGAGGATCTCTCTTCAATGCTGTTTTTTCTTTTTTCTTTTTTTTTTTTTTTAAGTTTATGAACAAGTCCTTTTTGTGTTTGCTGATGTTTAGAACGTTGGAAGTTGGGGATGATTTTTTCTCCGTTAGTCTGCATATGCAGTTTGGAAGGGTTCAAATCCTTTGTCACTGATCAGTACAAGTCCTAATTGCTTTTGTCTTCGTAAGATGAAGCCTTTCTCATTTTCCTGTCACAGGGAGAACGATCCTCAGTGCCTCTTACCTCTTAGTGCTGCCCTACAAACTCAGCCTGTTCCTCTCCAGATCTGTATGGGAACATAAGAACAAAAATGACTTTGTTGCTGTGTTGTAGCTCAAAATACCCTGAGGTATCATTCAGTGCTTCTGCTGAAGACAGGTTTCATTCTTTTCAGTGCCTGGGTTCCTCCTAATATAATCTTCATTAGTTTGGGAGCAAACCTTGCATTCCAAGGCACTGAGCTCATGCTTATCCAGTCAATTATTTCTTGGTCCTTACCACCAGACAGCCTTGCATTTTGGCGCTCTGCCTTCTGCTGCTCATCCAAGGAAGTCATTTCACAAACATGTTAGTATCCCAGCATCTCATCTTTCACAAGAAATTGTTCCAGTCTGTAGAAATGCTGGCAACCATCCACAGTTGCATTTGCTTGCTACCTCTGATGAGATGGCATCTTGTGCTCTCATCTCCCGTGCTTCGCCTCCCTCTGGAGCACCTGCTGCGGCAGGGCAGCTAGAGCTGGGGCTGGCTGAAGAGCCCTGTTGAGTTCTGTTTCTCCTTCCCCATTGACATCAATTCAAGCCTTTAATAAGTACAGATCACTGGTGGATTATGACTTTAATGAGGAGTATTCCTACATTCCAATTTCAGAATGAGTTTGTATTTAAAGGGCTGTCATTAGCTGGTCACTTCATCCAGCGGATATTTTGCTTTGGCTGCATGGGAGCCTGGTAATGACCCAAATTCTGGGAAACTGGAGTGTGGAATCAGGATATTTTTTTCAGTGCTGATTTATTAGGAGTGATTTACTGGTTAATCAGACTCAGGAGGTTCTCCTTCATCAGGGTAATGTGCGAGCAGAGAACAGACCACATGTAACAACAGCCATTACTGCTCAAGTGTCAGCTGGGCTTCTCAGCCGGGGGCCTGCAGACCCTCGGGTATATGCTGCCTGCACATGGACAGGCTGTTGGATACATCAGCTGCTTAGACGCTGGTATGTATTATGTATATCTTTCCTTTTGTATGTCTTTGTCTTTCAAAGATCAGCAAAATCCCAGTTTTGCAAATAAAATAGTCCTCTGTTTCTAAGAAGAAATTGTAATGAGCTCGCCTTGGATGTGCCCTGGGCTTTACACAGGCTAACACTTTGGTCTGGGCTTCCCACTACAGTTTAGGAAGAAGGAAATGGCAATCAAACATCTGGATGCTTACGTGCCACGGCCACTATATTATTGACCTTTTTTTGTGTTGCTTTAGAGTTGAATAATTGGACTTTCATGTTCAGATCTGTTTATTTTCTGGCCTTTCTGCCTAGCTGAGACAGTAGGAAACAACCTTTTTTGCTTCCTAGTAGTGTGATAGGATAAGCTTTTGTAAGCTTCCAGGGCAGACTCTCATTTTTAAAAAAATTGGTCTTCTGGGTTCCTACTTAGAGAAAGTTTCTCCTCTTCCTCTGTTTAGGTTCTTCCTCATCTTTTAAACCTTTATCATAAACTGTTGATTAGAAAACAAAATCTGCAAGTCCTGATCCTTAGCTTTCATAAATTATGAAGTGAGCTGAAATTGGCAAAATCCATTTCAATACTTGATGTAGAACAGAGGTTTAACAGCAAAATCTTAGTTATGCTACATGGGCTGCAGCATCATATACTGCAGAGCTGTAGCACAACTGGGCACAACTGAAATAAGGATAGGCTGGTCAAATCAGCAGTTCATACTCGCTGTCTGTAAAAAGGCTGCCATTTTCTTTTTCTTTGAAGTGATAAACAGTTAATTAGCAACATCAGTTTATGAAGGGTTTCTGGGAGAGTTTCTCTTTTTTCGAATGTTTCATCCTGGAAGTGTAATTTACAGGTAGGGGAAAACTCTGCATCTCTTTGAAGCACAGAGGACTGAGAGCAATGCACTAATTGTTTTGGGAAAGCCACTGCTGTGCATGCTTATTTCTTTGCACCGTGTGTTGCCTGCTTGAGTTACTTTGAGCTGTAGTTCAGAACTGCAGCCCGATGCCTTTCCTCTGTCTGAATGGCAGAGAGGGCTCTGCATGGCCGTGGGAGCCAAGGCAAGGCGCAGCTTCCTTCTGGCACCCCTCAGGAAGATGGGAAGCAATTAAAATGAATCCAGTGCCTAAGAGTTTTCTGCTATTTTCTATGTAATATATTCTACTATTCATCAAAGCTCCGGGAACCAAAGCTGTGCAGACAGGACAGCATCTGAGTGGTGAATATACAAAATGGCAAGTGGATTCACGGGCACAGACAGTTCCTGTTGTCCAGAAAGCAGCCCCTGGTGCTGGCTGTGTGTGCTAATGCAGCCACTCACAGTGTCCCAACAAGTGTGTGCTCCAGTGCAGCACTGGGAGTTGCTGCTATTTAAGTTTTAATGCCAGATCAGTGTCTGGTGTTCATAACCACAAGTCAACAAGTGCTGCTCCGGAACATACCTGGGCATGTAGAACCCTTAAATGACGGCCCGTGTTAGAAACATGTTGCTAAATTAGAGAATTCACCTCCCTGACTCATGTTGCTTTTGTGCAAAGGGGATGATATCATCGTTGCACATTCCCCAGCATGGGTGAGGGAGGAATTGAAGATGAATTAATTAAAATGCCTGTAAAATACTTTGAAGATTAAAGCATTATGGGCCTGGGCTGAAGCCTGCTGAAGTCAGTGGTAATCTTTTCATTGACTCGAGTGATCTTTGGATCAGGTCCTGTTATATGAAGCTTTTAATATGAGCGATGGGAAAACCACTGAGCTGAATTTAGAACTCATTTGCAAGTCATCTGTTCTATATTTGGAAAAGAACTGTGAGCCAGATTCACTGAGGTACATAATCCCCTCGAAGTTTGCTCAGAAACCTCCATAAGCAGTATTAAGGGCATAGTGCTCTTCAGTTGACAACTCGGAATTATTTCCTATACAGAGGATGACATATTAAAGCTATTTGGGGGAGTATTGAGAGCTTATAGATTTCTTTTTTTTTGCTGGTCCCTGGTGCCACGGGAATTAATTTCAACCGCACTGGAAAAATAAGTCGCTCGGGAACTGAGAAATGCATATGGTAATTGGTGCATTTGCATCAAAACTATTTCTGAACCTTCTTGACATACCAGATGTCACTGGTTGATATTTCTCCTGTGGTTATTCTCACCTGGAGTCTCGCTAGCCAAACACAGCTCTGTCCAAGCTTCCCGTGTCATCAGTGGAGAGAGATGGGCCCCTCCGGGGGATGATTCATCCCCTCTGAAGATAGATGCTCGAGACGGGGGAGAACGGGAGGGAGATGAGTAATGTGTGCTTGTAAAGCATCTGAATATAACTGCAAGAGGTGCTGTACTCCGTGGCGAGAATGGGTGTTTTTTTTTTCCTATGAATGTGACTGCACTTCAAATCGCTTTGCAGTGTGTGAAGCCTTAGAATCAGGTGTCATATTGAAGCCTATTTTCTCAACTTTGCTAATTGCTTCCTGTCACTTCAATAGCTTAAAATTGAGGTTTTGTGTCATTTGTGTATTTGTATGTGCTGGTAGGTCTCTGGTTGTTTAATGAATCATTAAATAATTTTCAGCCTATAGCCCAAATAGAAAAATAGGAAAATGGATGAATAAATATTGTATTCAGCATCCTGTTCCTGTGCCACAAGGTTACAGTCTTCAATATACTAGACTGTAATTAGTTATTTAATTAGGGTCAGACTCCTTAGAATGCAGCTTACTTGAACGAGTGGTTTAACTAATGACGTGTGCTGTTTTACAGCAGTGTGTTCTTTGTATTAATTACATTATTCCATCATTACATGGTTTAATAATAATCTGCACAGGTTAATATTTTTGGTACTGCTGACTAAAATGAATGGCTCCAAACTTCTGTGAAGTATCTCTCAGGCTACTGTTTCAAGATCCTCTTACTTTTGGGTAATGCCCTATTTTCACAATGTCATGCGTAAAAGTTTGAACTTGATCTTTTATTTTTTTAAATGCATTTAAAAAATAATTGCATTTGTATGTAGAGGATGGTAGCATATGACAGGTCAGTCTGAGCTGTATGTGCACCCATTATTTTTAAAGAACTTTGATGCCATTCAACACCTGACTGACCACTTTGTGGTTTAAATTGAGTAGCTTTTGACAGAAGAAGGTTGTCATCTTCCTAGAGAGGACATGCAAGCCTTGGAGAGACTGCAGAGGCATCCTCATATTTCACAGAATACCATTAAATGTTGCTTTTGGTCCACGGTGGGTTTTTTTTAATCCCCCTATGATTTTTGCACATGTGCCCAAGTGTTTGCAGAAGATGCTACAAGAAGTTACCAAACAAAGATTTTTAGCTTTTTTTAATATCCATTGCTAAATGACTTGCTATTACAATCTATTTAACTGAGTATTATTATTAGCATTACAGCAAATTAACAGGCTAATTGTGGTGTCAGTATGAATAATACTGGGGTCTAAATGTATGATCTGTCCCACTTGAAACTCAGCTTCATCGGCTGGGGCCTGGTGAATGAGTCTGACCTCAGAACATGACGATGACCAACTTGGTCAGTGGGGTGCACTCATGAGTCTCTGACCTTGGTGTGTTGCAGCTTCCTGGGGAGAATCACCCCACAACAGTGCTGGCTGCCCTGTGCCACTGATGCCTCTCTTGGTGGGACAGCTGAACTGGTTGATGCAGCTGAAATTCCTGTCTCTTACCCCAAATCAAGAGGTGTAGGGTTGCATTACATATCTGTGGTGCTCGGTGCATGTTGTGGGTCCTTGCTATTTTTGTTGACTTCTATTTCATGTGTGAAATAGCAAAAAGTCCTGTTAAACCAAATTTGGTAACAGAACCTCTTAAGAGTTAGGTAATTTAATATATTTACAGGCACGTGTACAAATGGATGAACGTGTTCAAGTGTTTATGTGCTTTCCTGGATCTGGGCAGTTGAAAAGCTTTGAGACAAAGCTCCCATTGCTTTCAGTTGGTACTGTGAATGTAAAGCAATTCTGTAAATTCAGCTCTCTTCCTTTTCTGCTTGTTTACCCTGGCCCATGCTGGATTAAGGGCCTTGGTCTCCTGAGTCAGAATGTGATTTTCAGTTATTTGCAAATAAAAGATTTTCACAAGCAGCTAAGAGACTTGGAACACAAAGCTCTTGACTTCAGTGGGACCTCTGCTCCTGAACGGTGCGTGAAGGCTATGTAAACCCAGTCAGTGCCTTGTAGTGGGGGTGGAAGGGTGTGACAGAGCAGGAGAAAAACACAGGAGAGGGCTGCCCAGGGGGGAGATAGTGGGGACTCCCACCACAGAGATATTCAGAAGCTGCCTGGGCATGATCCTGGGCGCACCATAAAATCTTTCTGAGTCTGCGAGAAGCTTCTGAGAACCAGGTGAATTTTCTGACTGACAAAGACCAAAAAGAAAATGTTTATTACACCATAAAAACTGTGGTGCTTATATGCACGTTCAAATGTATCACCATAATCTCGGGCCTGTAAAAGAAGTGGTAGTGATACCTGATGAAAAAAACATGCTGAAATCACACCACACCTATCTTTATCAATAAAGTCATCTCAAAAATCAATAGATTAAGCAGAGGTAAGAGGTAACTTCAGTATCATCTGGAAAGAAGTGCCACAGTGCTATAAAAAGGGAGGGTGGTCGCTTTTGATGCTGTCCTGAAGATACTAACGCTTGTACAAATTGCTCCTCAGTAGGCAAGCAGGTAAATGAACGAGACAGGAGGCTCTGCTGGCTGCCTTGGCAGTTGATTCGTATTAACATGCTCCGTCTTTGCCAGGTTATCAAACTCACCTTTGAAGAATTTGAACTAGAAAGAGGATATGACACTCTGACAGTTGGTGATGGAGGACAAGTTGGAGACCAGAAATCTGTGCTTTACGTGTAAGTAGCATGTCCTTTGTCACCGTGAGAAATCCACGTCTAAGTTCTGCCTGATGAAATTTATTTATTGCTTCGATGGAGTCCCAGTCTGCTTGCTGGTTCTGTCTCATAAGCAGTTTCTCATTTTTGGTGGAGCTGACTGTTCTCGGTGTTTTCTTCTCTCATCATGTTCTCTTCAGCTTCAGCTGACAGAAGGGCTTTTTACTTCTTTGCTTCTGTTTCTTGACTTGCCTTTGTCAGGATCCCTTAGAGGCTGAGGCTGTCCAGGGAGCTGAGTGAACAGGATTAAAATTTGGATATAGTGATATGCAAACCTCCAATTTATATCCTTTAGTTTGCAGATGTGGTGTTTTGTGGAGGTTTTCTCAGTAGATGAGATGTTGTAGATGGTCCTGCTTTCCTTCCAGGCCTTCACATCTTTGTGTTTCCCATCTACATGTGGTTTTTATTGTTGTTGTTGTTTGTGTTTTTTTTTTTTTTCCAATTTTATACAATTACAAAGGGAAAACTGACCAGAAAAGGGCCGCTGCAGCCATGCTGAAGGATGGGAAGAAAATTCTGATGTTGCCAGTTTTTAAAATAAAGAATTGATACAGCTTCAGTGTATTGTTTTTAGATTTGAAGACCAAATTCTTCGTTATAGTAAGGGTAACATAGAGAAATAAAAGTGAAATAGGCTCTGTAGCAACGTTTGCCATCCTGCTTGCTCAGTGCTTAATAACTGGCAAGGGTTTGGGTTTCAGTTGGAAGGAATGTGTCAGTCAGACGAATACCAATCAGCTTGTGGGTTTATAGATTGAAGGCAAGGGTTTTCCCTGACCCCGGTGTTTGCAGTGTGTCAGCATCAATTTCTGGTACCTGCTGTTTAGGCAGAGTGTTGAGGTTGGTGAGAGCACTTGGCTGCTCTGAGGAAAGCCTCTGCTCTGCGTCAGGACCTCACGGATCTGACAGGGTGGAAGCATGCATACCCCTCGGACTTTCACGTCTCTTTGGATTTTAGTTTTTACATATGCAGTGTGCTCAACTCTAATTGTGATAATTGTGTATCGCTCAAATCCACTTTACTGAAGAAACAATGACTGCTATAGCTCTTCTGAAGCATCAAAGCAAAATACTGCGTGGCTCTATGGTCGTGCCCCTCGTCTGTGATCAGGGCCAACCACTTTTCACAGCAGTGTGTGCTTACATTGAGTATAGCTGTAAGCCAGTGGTGTTTGTTGAAGTCTTAAATGTCTTGAGGGCACTTGCAAGGGCAGGGAAGCAGGGAAAAGCCACCAGGACTTTCAGAAGGAGCATTAGAAATGGTAAACGGGGCAGTTGGAAGGAACCAGGGCTACCGGCAACCAGCTTTAGTGTCTTAACTTGAAAGAATCCCTGATTTTCTATCTGATTAAAAAAATAAAAAAGTGTAACACAAAACTCTCCAAAAGCTACTCTAGCAAAGCAGTTTTACTCTTTCCAATTGATAAAGCATTTTTCATACTGTGTTTTTTAATTTCTCCTTTTCACTTGTTTTAGCACATGAATTGGCCTCCCACTCCATTTTCACTTACCTTTTTTTGCTTGTCTTTGCAAAACCTCTGTTGCTGCGTTTCATCTTACTATGCTTCTCAGGACACGAACAGCAGTGATACTTAAGTCAGAAACTCTAACCTGCAATATATATAAATGTAAGGTCTGATTATTGTGAAAGTGTTCGTAATTAAAGTGTCACAGAACATTTCACAGCTGATTGGTCCAAATGTGCAAATTACAGCCAAGGGAATAGTTTATAATAACTTGCCGCAATGATTTCTCACTCCCTTCCTTTTTTGTTTGCCCGAGGCCTGTGAAGATTTTTGTAGATTTTGTTTTAATCATTCCACGTTTTCTCGCTTTGTGTTAGGGACTCAACACCTTGCTAATGCAAATATGGAATATCTCTGCCTGCCTGCACAAGGTGTGTGGTATCTTCTCCCATCTGCAGGGGATCTCCTTCCATTAAATTGTTGAAGCTAATGCTGACACAATTTGTTCATTTTTCTTTTGAATCTGAGAGGATAAGTTGGAAACTAACGAAATGTGAAAGAGGTGTGAGGACCACAGAAATATTCCATTAGTGATGAATGTGGTTGAAAGTCCATGGATGATTTCTTTTAGCATTTGCTATTCTCTTAACCTAAGGTCAGCTAAATTCACGCACTAGGTGTATCCGCTGGATACAAGCTGTAGCTTCTTTGGAGGAATCAACATGTAGAAATCTAATCCTGTTAAAGATAAGAGTTCCAATTTTCTTACTACTCTTCACTTATTCTTGGCTATTCAAGAAGAACTCAGTCCTGCAGACTTTGAAATCAAGAAATAAATTTGAATCAACTTTCATAGCACCAGACGTTATCCCAAACTGAGATATAAAGGACCATTTGTTTCCAGTCTCACTCTCATCCCTGTAAAACGTATCTCAGAGAACACAACAGATTGTTAGGCTGAGCTTTCTGACTCGCAGGGAGGATTTTATTCCCTAAAGTAACAAGCATCCAGATCAATCATTCAGCTTGTTAAAGTAGAATGTGAAAGCATGCAAAAACCTTTGAAACACCTTTTCTGAAGGTTTTTCTCTTGGTATGTTTCTTGTTCTTGTCTGTTGCTTAAACAACTTGAGAAGGATCAACAATAACACTTCTGAATCTTTTCCAGTCCCCATCAAACTCCCTGGATGCAAAACAGTTATTAAGAAAAGATTGCTTCCTAATTTACCAACATTGTAGGATCAGTAAAATTTCTGATGCAGGTCAAAGGAATAGCTAAGCAAAGGTGGGGGTGGAACTGGGAGAATTTGATGGGCTTGGGAGACATGGATTCAATTTCAGGGGAAAACACACTCCAGATCCCATGGCCAAAGCCTTGAATGGTGACCAGTTTTGGGTGTTAGAGCACTCCTTAGTGCATGCGTGATTGGTAAGACAATTTTGGGGATTGGGAGGAGATTTATCTGTATGGCATGATTGGTCCCGGTTATGATGATACCTGTAAGGCTATTTGAAAGAATCTGGCACTCAGCGGGTAGCCAGTTTTAAGAGTGTTAAGCAAATAGAATAAGTAGCACAACCCTTTAAGCAGTCATTTTGCTTCACTCTAAACAAACTGTAATTGGCAGATCAGCCATCCTGTCTCCGATTACCCAGGAAAGTGGGAATTGTAATAATTATGCCTGGAGGTTGCAAGTTACGTTTATTCACAGGATGCTATCAACACACAGCTGCCGGGATTGTTCCCTCGCAGTACTGGTTTGCAGTAAATCTTCCTTGAGAGCTTGGGGTTCAGTTTTATCAAGAAGTCTTTCAGATGCTGCTGTTGTACTTGAGCACGATGCCGGGCAGAAGCCATGTCTACACACATCCATGTGTTTAAATTTAAGTAAACACTACAGGGAAAAAAAATATATACATCTCCACTTGCAGTAGTTAAGCTTAGGGTAATTTACACATTTATCACAGATGATACCGTAGCAGAAATAGTATAATAGCATTAAACACTGCCACTGAGACAGACAACATACCACTCGTACACCTCTAGTAATGAGCCCTTCCCACGCACCAGTGCTCTGTTTGCAGAAGCAGAGGGAAGGGAAGGAGCTGTGCTCGGAGCGGGCATTTGTGCCTCTAAGTGCCTACACTGGTGCCTGTGTGGGTGGGGATAAAACTCTGAAGCTGTGTTGAACCACAGCGAGGTGATTAATCCCGAAGGCTGAATGAGCCACACATGCCTCATTAGTACAGATGGATTGGTGACATTTTTCTTAATCTCCTCAGCTTTCCTAGGAGTAGCCTTGCAGGGTTGGCGATGCCGCGATCATCCCATGCTGCCTGGATTAGTTGGTGTTTTTCAAGGGCTCCCTGGACATTCAACAGATTTGAGGTTCATGCCTTGTCTTCAAGGTGTTGATTTTTTTGCCTTTTTTTTTTTTAAAGGTCCCTCTGGAAACTTCTCAATTAGGAAATAAGCATAGAGAGCGTGTTGTTGAAAGTAAATTTTATAATAGCAGGAAATATCTGTAAAAGAAGTTAGGAGGATACAGTCACTGGTATGGTTGCTGGGAATTTGTTTGCTTATGTTTTGCTTCAGTGAGAAAGGAAATACTAGTATTGATGCTGGATAAATATATTGTGGTGGTACTAAACTGTAATTATTTATAGTGGTGGTGATACTAACTTTCAGGCCCTCAAGTGTGATAAGACTCATTGTTATAGGTAGTAATCAGAAATACACTGAGAGGCTCATCTGTCCTGAAAAATCTGTCAGGATTTTGGACAATGTTTTCTTTTGGGGTTGGTCTTAATCATACTGGCATTGTTCTGTCTGTTTTTACTCTAACAGAGGTATAAGTGGCCTATATTTTGGTGGAATGCTAAGTTTCGGGAGGCATATAAACTATTTACATGTTTTTATTCATTTTTCCAGCTTGACAGGCACCACAGTCCCCGATCTTATTGTCAGCACGCAGCACCAGATGTGGCTCCTCTTCCAGACGGACAGTGTCAGTAACTTGCTGGGATTCAAAGCAACGTATGAAGGTAATCCAAGTGTCTCTTGGAATTTACCTATTCTTAAAAAGATCAGAGATGAGATGAGATGGGCCTAGTTGCTTGTGAGAAAGGAGCTTCTCAAAGTACTGAAGCTCTGCAAACTTTTCCTTAAAATTGAAGCTTTGCTTCACTAAGAACAGCTTTTGTGATTTATTTTCTGTGAAAGCAGACTGGATGGTTAATGTTTCATTGCTGTTTCATTTGCCTTGTTGGAAAAAGAGTTGGTGAGTTTCAGCAAACCGACGGCATCTGCAACAGACTGTGCAAGAAAATGAGAACAAGTAATCAAAGGTTCGTTCCAGTAGATCAGTGGTACGAACTGCTTCAAACTTTGACTAATCTTTAGCGTTACAAATACAATAAGAGTTCATTTCTGGATTTTTCAAAAGAAACTCTTGAAATGCATTAGGATGGGGATGCTGAACTCTGCCATTAACTTCTATCCTCACTGTCATGTATTTGCAAAGTTAGAGAAAGTGATGGGAAAGTATTCCTTATTTCTAACTCGTGTAAGGGACTGGTGATTCTAGTTAAAGCATTTTTTAGATCCCTGTTTTGAGATGTTTCTAGGTTTTCTTGTGTGGTGTTCCCACTCAGTGTGAGCACATCGGGTTGTTAGCTTTCTCTTCAGGCACTGGGCTGAAGAATTGGCTGCCCTTCTACTGTCCGATAGCCACACACTTGCAGGGGGGAGCTTTTTTCCTCCAGCACAGGCACACTGGAACACTTCCACTCACATTGTCATCCTTTTGCTTTTGTTGTCAGCTTCAATCTCTTTTCAAAGCATTTTCAGTTTTGTCTAAAACCTGCTGATAGTAGGGATCGCTTACTCTTTCGGCTCTGATGCCTAAAACTAGGCACACAAATTTTTATCTAGACATGGGGGCTGATTGTGAAAGGTCTGAGGAACAGCAGCTCCCACTGACATCAGCATTAACATTTAAATCAAAACTGTTTCTATCAAGGGCCCTAAATGCACATTAGGATTCATTCATATTTAAAATGTTTCCCTGGTACTTACTGTGTTTCAGGGAAATGTTGTATTGTGTTCTGTCCAGGACCTGACCATGGCAGTGCTGCTGATTGACGCTAAAGTAACAAGAGTTAGGAGCCTGAAGGGACTTGACCTACTAGAAAACCTAGTTGGACCAAATGCCAGCGTGTCCAGGCAGGCTGAGCAGTACCTTGAAGGGGGATTGGGTCACGATGCTAGAGTAGTTAGAGCATTGCAAGGCCAGGTCAGCAGGAAAGTCATTAGAGACGTAGATAAATGAAATGGAAGTGGAAGAAGAAAAGGGAAATCCAGGCTGTTTGTCCTGGGAGTATCTTAATGGTACTATTTCAGTCCTAGTGACTGTACAAGCCTGAAAACATGCTTTTTGCAGTAGCTGTGAGGTCTGTCTCCTGCCACATTTGTCAGCAGTTGATTGTTGGCTGCCTGGCAGGACAGACTGCTGTACCCCCGCCTGCCAGCCGTGGATGGGTGAAAACACTCTCCAGCTCTGCTATGAGATTCTGTCTGGTTTGCTAATCTCATCCGAAGGGCAATGTGGACATTATTCTTCTATTTTCTTGATAAATCTTGTATTTATCCTATAGCACAGCACATAAAGTTCCAACACATATGATATATAGACTCAGCTTATGCTGTTAGGAGCTTTGGATCTGTAAGGAAGTTGACTTTTTCTTCTTCTGAGTTGCTTCGATGTTATGGGAGCTTCATCTCTAGCAAGGCTGAGCCCCGTTTAGTCCCTGTGACCTCAGCAGTTGCTTTGGGGATTGCTGTTGTCATTCATGCTTTGGAATCCTGTTTTATGGAGCTTCTAATGGCAAATGTGCTTCTCCCTTCCCTACTCATCAACTTTATCTGCACAGCTGCTGCCTGGTTTTGCTGTAGTTGTTTATGTCCAGAACCTTCTAGAGGAAAAAAAGGAGTGCTCTGGCCCTTTTGTGCCCCAGTGAGCCCTAAAGGAGAGGAGGGACCTGTCCCTGGCGAGTGTCAGTCCTTTGACCAACAGATCTGAGCAACAGGCAGAGAGCAGGCTCTTTCCTCTTTTCCGGAGTATCTTCACAGTTCTTATGCAGCAGCTTTTTAACCTTGGAAGATGGGTTTGTGCATGAGAAAAAAGAAGTACAGTTCTGTGCTGAAGGCCCATGCTGGCCCTATCCTGAGGTTATGTTGAATTCAAATCATCCTTGTCCATAAAATTCTTTAGTTTTTGCAAATCCTTTGACTTGCAAAGCAAGAGCTGTTTAAGTAAGAGGCAATTAGTACTTACCAAATACATTATGAAATTATACCTAACTTACTAACAAGTTTCAGTATCAATTTTATTGCCACACTTCTTCCTAACTGCAAGAGGAAAATTACAGCTAATGGAGCTATATAAAGTCAAGACCAAAAATCTGCTTAATAGAAGAACAGAGTATTGTTTATAGAGTACGTTTAAATAGCTATGCATCCTAAAACATGTAAGTTTTAGTGTACCTTGTAAGTGTAATGCAGTCATAAAGCTTGTTGCTAGTGCTGAAATGGTTACGCCTGTGAGACTTATTGACGCACAGATTTAAGGACCTGTTGGAAGGAATGTGCTCAGGAGGGCAATATGCCATCAAATTTTTAGCATAGAGTTCCTGGGAAGGGGGAACCAACCTAGTCATTTTGCTGCAGTTGTGGGTAAAGAGAGAACATATTTGCACCAGGAAGAGGATACAAAGCATAAGGTTTGTGGGTTCGGGTTTTTCCATGTCTGCACTGCAAGACTGGATGTTTTTGGAACAAGTGTTCAGCTGGTGCAAATTGGTGTGACAGCATTGATTTTCAATTAAGCTGTGTCAGTCTTTACCAGCTGAGGATCTGGCTCATTAATGTTCATGAAGATTACTTCTAAATCTTCTATGTCTCAACTGCAGCCCCGTTTATCCTTTTAAACAGACATTCTCTCATAATAGTGGGCAATGTTTTTGGACTTCCAGTGCTTGTCAGAAGAAATCTGTACTAAGCTCCACTTTGCTGGAAAAGTCTTTTCTTTTTCACGACTATAGCAAGCTGATTGATGCTGCAATTTAGTGCTTGACTTGTGAGAAGGCTTACAGCCTCCTGGGGCCCTGGGTCTTCTCCCTTTTCTTTAATCTGAGGCAACCTCTTCTGGGAATACCTCCCCTTAGGGCAGGCTGCTGTTTCCACAGCCATCATAATGGTTCTCTGAAAGTCCCCAGGTCAACCCCTCACAGTGGTTGTCCATAAATAATTACTTCCGATCATGTTTTCAAAGGTTCTTGAGAAATTTAGGGTTCATTTAACAGGATTCAGACTCCTATATTGATTAGGTACTTTCAAAAGTCTCAGCTGTAATCCTTCTGCAGTTATATTCCCCGATGGACTGAAAATATTTGGTTTTCCTCACAGGGGAGATGTGAGGAAAAATGTGTTTGTCACTGATGAGCTTGAGGTTATTGCAAGCAATAGTATAAAATAAAATCAATAATATAAAGTTCTGTGGTAAGAGAAGTAATAAAACATGAAAAAGCAGAACAAAAACAGATTTTAAACTTATATTTAACTTTTTATATAGTTTTAATATACAGTAACAATAATTTCAAATTAAGACCACATTTACAGGCACACAAAGACACTAATAGAGTTTGGATTTCTGCTGGAATTGGGTTAGTCTGGGTAGAGCTGACTAAGGTCTATGTTCTGAACAAGCAGCGTGCTGCAGGCAGGGGATGATTAAACAATATTTAGTGTTGAGATGCTGACTAAGTGTTTGGCTCTGGAGAGCTTAGCTTTGGAGCTCAAACTTAGCCCCATGCTGCTAAGAGGCTTAGAAGCTCTGCCGAGCTGAAGTCTGAAGATTTCCGCCGCCGACCTTCCTGGTTTTAATCAGATCGGTACCGCCTGGGGCGTTCGGCCAGAGGAACTTGCCGGGTTTCCACGTTTGTTTGTCTGTGTGCGTTATACGTAAATACAGAGCTCTGCATGGATGCCAGCAGATAAGCTGCACACCAAGGTGTTCGTACACATGTATGTGTGTCAGATCACGAGAAAGGATAACCTCTCCATTTGCCTAATCCTGGGAGACTTAGGGGAAAACGCACAAATCTGAGACTGGTTCTGCTGCCTCTGTTTGGAGGCAGCTTTGAAGCTCGGGCTGTGCTCCCTGGCTTTCAGCATGGCCCCTTCCTGCTGAAATGCTCTCGGGTTGCACTGAGAAGCCCAGAAAACCAACTCATTCCTCTTCTTTCTGTTGTTCTGCAAGAAAACTTTGCTGCTCTGTGAAAAGAATGTGAAAATTCCTCTGCCAGCCCTATGGCAATGCCTTCTTTGCTCATCCCACTGCTATTTGAGCCATCAGGTCTCTAACACAAACACATGTAGATGTTTACCCCAGTGGCAGGAGGTGCAGAGGCCCTGGGCAGATATACTGCCCCCATGCTCGTGAGCACCAAGGCCTCCTTCTTTCCTTCCTTCCTTCCTTCTTAGTAGTGCCTGCAGGTATTTTTCATTGATCATGTGTTTTTTTTCTTAGGTTCTACATCGCCTGACATCCCCCTCCCAATAGTCTCGGTGTTGAAGTCTGTCAGTAAATGCAGTGTTTGTTTCCTGCTCTGCTTTTCCGTGAAATGTACTGACTCATGTCATCAAACACTCCTGCTGCAATGCTGCTGAGCCAACAGACGTGAAGGCTTTTAGCTTATGGTGTGTTGACCTGAACCGTTCTCAGGGGCACCTTACTTGTATGCACGTCTCATCTAAACCCGAGCAGGACAGATTTGATGTCATGCCCCAGGGCTTTAATGAGCCTGGTAGATTCAGTTCCTGTATTCGCCCTTCAACAGTGGCTTAGATAGGAGGGACATGGCAAAAAAAAAAAGGGTCTTTCTTCTTGCTTTATCCCTTCCTCTTCATCTCTTTTCCTCATTGCTGGAATCAAGTAGAAAAACTAGACAATAGGAACTCCCTTGTCGTGGCTCATTAAGGATACATACCTAACGCTATTAACTTTCATTAGTTTAAGCAAAGATAATATATGTGTGAAATTGTGTGTGTAAGGCTAAGTATATTCTTAAGGGTCTTTCTGACTAGAGCTAATATTTGTGTGGTTTCTTCAGGTATGGCTTCTAAGTGCTCACAAATCCCACATGTTGTGGATATATTTTCCGGAGAGTGGAATGAATTTTGCTCGTTCGGTGTTTGCTTGCAGCTCTGAAATCCTCAGTTTCCTGCTGAGCTGAGTCAGGAAGGAACAGAAATCGCGTGTAGCCCCAGGAAAACAGCAGCCTAAATTTTGGGTGCCAGCAGTGTTTCTGTGCAGCTCTGTAAAGGAGCAGAGACGGTGAGCGTTTGCTCTCCCCAAAGCAGGTCTGTGCCCACGCAATCCGAGGGACTCGCTCTTCCTCGGTGCTCTGGAAGTAGAGGCTGCCTCCTTGGCACAGGGATCCGATTCCCCCACCCACCACAGGGATACAAACAGCACAAACAGCTGGTGACAAATTTCTGGCAAAACGTTTTCCTTTAGAAAATACTGTTTTGTCAAAAACTTACCTGCGTGATATAATATTTGATGGAGAAGTTTTGAAAGATTCATTTCAACTTGTTTCATTTAAATAATGTCAAAACACTTGATTTTGATGTTCTTGTTTAGTTTTGACTATTATTATTCTAATGTGGAAGAGATTTTACTTAAACATTCTTCAGGTGAAATGTTTCAATCTTGTTGAGGTAACATGTTTTGATATTTCTGAATCACTCATTTTTGGAATTTCTGTTCTGCTAAATATCTCATAAATTTTAATATGTATCAACAGACGTGTAGGAACCAGAGGATTTTCTCAGGACAAAAATTCCATTTTATGACCTCTCTAAAGTAATAAGACGTGTTAGCTTTGTTTGAATACTGCTAACAATTAGATCACATGCATAGTGGAAAACATGAGCTCTAATTCTTCATTTCTCTCCCATTCTTAAGCCTGTGATTTCACACTCTAGAGATGTTCCACTTGGGTTCACGCGGTGTGACAGAAAAGGACTGCACAAGCTCGAAAGTGGGGGGAGCCCTAGGAGGGAGGAGAGCATTCAATCAGTACCTCAAGAGCATCTGTGTTACCTTTATTCTTTTTCAGCAGAGGGTCGAAAGAGAGTTATTTATTTGCTTTGCTTGGTTGCCTTTTTTCTGAGTGCCTGGTAGCCCAAGCATGTCCTGATTTTACAAAGGCAAAGAATATGCTGAACACTTGTAGCTCATGCTGCCTTCTGTGGTAGCTGGAGCTGCTTGGCACGTCTGTCGGTGGGGTACCCATGGCTGTTGATCTTCCAGAGCTGCAGATAGGCGCACAGCGAAGGTGTTTGGGTTAAACACCTTCACCTGCAGTGAAATCTTAGCCCTGGAGGGACCCTAATGGCCAAACTGCCCTTTGGGGTGTTAGGAGGACAGGGCTCTCCCTCTCTGGAGCCAGGTGTAAGCAGGCAGGGATGTTGCATGGTTTTTTTTTAAAGGGCTTTGTTGCTTCTCAGTGGGAAATCTCTGCACGTGGAGGGGCATTTGTCCCATTAGCCCAAGAAATACTGGCCCTTCTGCTCCCACAATGCAGGGTACAAAGGCTTGAAGCTGATTGCTTACCCCGGCCCTTAACACTTAGAGCATTGTTTTAAGAGATGTTTGGAGTGGTGTTTGTTAGTGTCCATCAGACTCTGACCAAATAGCAGCAACCAGAGTGGTGTCAGGACACGTAACTTTAAAGGTTTTTCCCAGATATATAGCATATGTATATATAGCATATATGTATTCCTAGATATATAGCATATATATATATGCCCCCTTCCCAGCATCTCGGAGCCTACAGTGTCACAGGCTTCAGAACAGGCAGCAACTGGACGAAAGGCACCCTGCAGGACAGCTTGCCATGAGTAAGACTTGCTAATATCGTGTTTCAAGGTGTGAGAAAGAATGACATGACAAAAATTAATTTTTAAGGGCTGTTGGCTTCTAGCAGGATAAGTTATCAGCTCCCTGTGTCTCTGTCAGGTCACAATGATGCGTGTTTAAAATATGCATTCCACCCTTTGATCTTGTTACTGTTTCTTGAGTTTCGAAGCTCAGTTTTCTTTCTGTGATTTACATCGCCTCTTTTTTTGTAGAGCAATGTAAGTTCAGTTCTACTTTGCGATATGAACTGTTTTGTTTTTGTCCCTCATACGCAAGAACAAATCTTCAACATATGGATTTTCAAAGCCTGCAGGAAGAGGCATAAATCCTGGCAAACTGTTTTCACTGACAGGCAAAAAAAGAAACATGTTTCATGAAAACTTTTCTATTAATATTAATTTATGTTAAATTATTTTGGGAATGCTTCGTTACCTGGCAGTGACTTTTTAGTTCAAGATGCACAGAGCAGTAGCAGAAGCTAGGTGCCTTTTCGTGACTTCTATTCATAATACACCTGTATCTAAGTTGCCTGAAGTCAGCATAATAATGAGGTGGTGCTTGTTATTCAAACCAAATTGGAATATTAGATGGAGTAATGCAAATCTCGGATTATGCGATTTTCTTCTGTAAAGAAAATGTCACAAAAGAAGTTTCCAATTTGGTGTAAGAAATTGAAATCGGGGAGAAAAGACAGCAAAGCTGATCACAGATGATGGGGATAAAAAACTAGAGAAGGCTGGAAGACGAGATGAATGTGAAGCAGATGAATACTGTGGGAGCACTAAGAAGGCTGTAAAGGAATGAAGTTTTGTAGCTAGTAGTGATACAGTGCAGGGGACCCTTTTGAAATGAAATTGTGTGGAGCAGCAGATAACAGAAAATTGTGTCCGCGATTTACTTGAAGTCAAAATACATGCACAGCAAGAGATTAACTGCGTGTTTTCATGCAAGAAGGTGTCAGCTGTCGCCTTCAGGACCACACGTGGAAATGAAAACGGGGTAGTAAGGGAGGGAGAGAGCAAACACAGCAATCAAGCAAACACACTGTGCCTGTATCCTCATGGCTGAGGGAGTCCAAGGTTTGCTCAATGCTAAATGACACGATGGTGTGTCTGTTTTCAACCACATCCCTGAAGCAAATGCAGAATAGGATCTCCTTGGCTATCCCTGTTTTTCATTAGGCTATGATTACCTCAAGGATGAGGGAGCAGCTGGCAGAGGCTGTTAGGAGGGAAGGCCTTCCAGAGTCACAGCACTGAAATTCGTATTATGTCAGGTCTGGATTCGCCTGGCATCGCTGCTGCCCTGCGTGCTGAGGGGGCACAGGCGCTCTCCTGGGGCTGCGATGGCTCTGCCAGAGCTGCGGGTCAGCAGCACCACACCAGCTCCGTGTCAGAGCCTGCCCCCAGCAATATTTGTTTTATTTTCTTTCAGAGATCGACCAAGGGAGCTGTGGTGATCCTGGGATCCCGGCCTACGGCAGAAGAGAAGGATCCACGTTCCGCCACGGGGACAGTTTGAAGTTTGAGTGCCAGCCTGCCTTTGAGTTGAAGGGACAGAAAACAATTACCTGCCAAAAGAGTAGCCAGTGGTCTGCTCAGAAACCAGTCTGTGTTTGTAAGTCAGTGAGGAGATGGCTCTAAAATATTTTCCCTGTGTGCTGAGGTGGTCACGTAGCATGGCTGTGTGCTGTGCTCAGACAGCTGAAGCCATGGGGAGCATTTGGTTTGGTTCTCAGCAGGAGGGGAGGTGCGAGGGGGACAGCATCCAAATCCAGATGTGGCCCCATGCTGGCACCACGTGCTCTCTGCTCTGCCCATGAGCCCTCCTGGCTTTTGGGTTCACGTTAATTCTGCAGAGCAAGTGGGATTTTTTGTATCCAAGATGGGGCATCAACAACAACAACAAAATTTAAATCTATTCAATTTGATTCTGTTTTCAGCTGTTTCATTTTCTTTCATTACCTGACAGTATTCAGGCTCCCCGCTGCTGGGCCTCAATTTTTAATTTGTTGTATGAGTTCTCAGCAGGAATAGGATATTCTGCTCTCAGTGGTGACTGAAGATAAAATTGTCTAAAATGGGGATTTTCTAAATGGATAAAAATGGGGAGTTATGTGCTCAGTTCCCGTTGGGTTTTAATGGTCTCACTGCCCTTTGAAGATGTAGTGGGCAGTCTGTGTTATTGTATTGATCGAACCTTCATTCAGGAAGTGTTGTATTTGAGCGTTACTAAAATTCACAAAAGTGTCTATATTTTCTGCAACTGGTGACAAACAAACTCTTCTTTTTGGTCCATCTATACTTAGTTAGCCGTGCTAAATTCTGTGTCTTTGAACAAATACTGTGCTCTAGTGGAGTGAGACTAAACCTACAAAAAACAACAGTTGAGTGACAGTGGACAAGTATGAGGAAAAAGAAGAGAGAGTTAACAAGTGGTAATTTTTAGAACCGTGTATTCACTATACAGATAAATACATACACTGCTGTTAGATACTTTGCTATAAAATAGTAATTTATAGTATGGCAGAACTTGATCCGTGCCAAAGATGCAGCTGACGGGGGGTGCAATGGGTGGGTCAAACCCTGTGGCTTTAGAGTTGAATCTGGGCTCTCCAGGAGCTGCAGGGGAAGCAGGGGCTTTAGTGTCCCTATACTGGCATTTTATGGGAGAAGAAAATCCATTTTCAAGTAAGTGCCTTTCTTTTCAAACTGAAATTTAAGCTCTGAGCGTTTGTGTATGTATATGTGGAGAAAAGAAGCAATTATCTCTGAGTTTTGCCTTTTCTAGATGCAATGACTTTCTACCTACTTAGTTTTCTCTATAAGCAAATCAGCTAAAGATGCTAATGAGGAAAATGTAGTTTCCCTGGTTATCTTTGAAGTGGGAAGCATTAGACCATTTCTGTGCTTAGCTTCAGAAGCTTTTTCTCATTTCCCAGAAGATGAATTCATAAAAACAGCCGATGGTTGGGTTGAGGTTCTTGCTGACAGTTTGCAGGGAGGCTAAACCTGTTGTTTGCGGCTCTTATCAGGTAATTTTTTCACAGGAGTAGAGCAGAGGCTTCCCAGCAAAGTTAGACTCTATTTTTTTTTGTAGGTAGATAGTGAACAGGGCCATCAAATCAAGCTCCAGTCTTCCAACAATCAGCAGTCTTTGCAATGCGTAACATGGGCATGAATTTTTTAGTTAAAATAATGCCATTGTATGCTGTTTTCTGAAATTCTCCGGTTTTGGATACTTACGAACCAGCAAGTCAGCGGGTAGGTAGTGGAAAAAGTATTTCATAACCTTCTTACACCTTCACTCCCCTGCCTTCGGGTTTGCTTATTCTAGACAGCATCATATTAGTGCGCGTGAATCAGAAGAGGTGATGTGACAAAATGTGTAACCTGGTGTGAAATGTGTAGTGGGATTAGTGACAACTCTCTGTAAATGCTGGGAGACCATTAAATGTATTGGGTAGCAGGCGGGAAAATAAGGTAACCTGATTTATGTGCTGCTAGTGGGAATATGCAAACAATTTGGTGCTTCTGATACTGGCTGCAAATGCATGACAAATGCAGAAGGAGATTAAACAGTGTGCTATGGTGCATCCTGCTGTCTTAAGCAAATGATTTATGAGCAGACAGAATTCATTGTGGAGAACTCATTTCCTGGGGCTTCGATGACAAAGCAACACAAACTATTTAAGTCATGCATCTGCTTATTGCAATGGATTCTTAATTTGTGACTGTGCCTTCATGATAACAGAGCTACCATCTTCATCCTCCTTGTTGTCATTGCATCCCAGCACTTGTTCAGGGCGAGCACGTAGGTCACTGGAGAAACTTTGCAAGACTTCTTGGTGCATGTTCACAGCTAAAGCCTTGCTGAGCAAGGTATCCTTGGCCTTGCTGTGTATGTTTAGATTATCACTGATGATCTGAGATACTTGAAATGACTGCTCTGAGCCTGAGAGCCTCTGGTAGTGTAACTGGATGGGGAACTGTGGCACAGTCATCCATCTGTGTGTGTGTTCTGAACTTGGTGTCTGCTTCCATGCTGTGCAGTTGTCTGGGTAGCCATGATGAGTGCGTACTGAAGACCTCTTTCTGTCTTTTCTGCCACACCTTGTAGTGCTCAAATCATGTTTGTAGTATCCTTCCCTGACATTTGCATTTTCAGAGTTACAGGACTGTGATATCTTGGTATCTGTCAGAGGCTAAGGCGGCTCTCATAACCCACTATAACCCAAGTCATTGCTTTCTTTCAGAGCCACAGTCGGTTTTCTTGAAGTCTCAGAGGACAGCAAAATGGGCTTGAGAGGTGTCAGGTGGATAAATGCTACCTAAGGAAAACCATTGTGCTACTTAGATAAAGTTTGTGCTCTGATGGGGGGAACTTGTAAGAGGTATAATATTCAACTAAAGTCTACAGTTACCTGTGGCTGAGGAGATTATTAAGTTTACAAATGGGGAACCAGCCCATAATTACAGCTGTCACAGGCAGTTGGCGAGTTGTTCAGATATTGCAGTGAAAGTGATGATAAATGTCCAGACAGACGTAGTCGGGGAGCAGGGCATTTCAGTAGTGCTATAACTTCCAAGCATATGGTTGGAATTACTGTTTAAACATACTCGTATATAGCAGGGAAAAACACATTATCTGAATTTTATGTGAAATACAGCAGTGGATAGCCCTGTAACGAAACACTTTGTACGACCAAAATCTGTTTCCTTGCTGAGGAAAGGAAGGGCTGACATCCTCACTGCAGGACAGTGCTCTCAGAGGGCTTCTGCAGCCGTTCAGTAAGTCAAGGAACAAGGCTCCCAGCTGTCCCTCTCCAGCACCTCCCCATCCCTGCAGCCCCCTTCCCATGGGTCTCGGACCTACAGCTCCCAAGGTTTCAGCCCTGCACCTTTAGGCAAGTGGTTTCTTGCACCAAACAATGCTGTCGTCATATGATAGGCATTTACTGCTAAACTGCTATAGAATATGTGTCCTTTGTAACCATCTTGGTGACTAAAGGCAAGGTTTATTCCTTCTCTTAACTATCCTCTCTCAGTTGCTCTCGGGGAGTAATTTCTGCAAACAACTTACATCCTGATACAAGTTTAATTGATTGATCCTAGACTTGTCACATTTTAAGTTTTCTGGACCCGTCAAGTGTTTTAGAGTTAAATAACACTTAGAGAAATCAAACAATACCTAGAGTCTGATTATAGCGCATTGTGCAAACCTGGGGGTGGAGGTTTCTGTGCTGAACTGAGGGGTATTTGTTTGGCATTGATTGACTGGAACTCCACAAAGGCTGGCAATAAGTAAGGGCACGTGCTTGGGTGTATGTTCAAATAGAGGGGCCATGATCTGAGCTGTGCTGTTTCAGGGTATTTTGGAATATTCCAGAGACTTGGTCTGTTGTTCTGACAGTCATTACAGGGGTTTTAGTGTCACTCTGGTCTTGCTTTAGGATCTGCACTAGTTTATGGAGGGGTTTATATGATCATTAACTTTATTTGTATTATAGCCCTGCTTAGAGCAGTAGTCTTGCATGATGTTCCTTTGTACAGAGGCAGAAGGCACGTCCCAAAGCACTTCCAATTGAAATTACATTAATTTGTGTGTTTCCTCCTCTGGCTTTGGAGCAGCTGTTATGCTTCTTTCCTTTCTTGTTCACTTGGAAACCTCAGCCACAGCCCTTTTCTCCTCACCAAGCTGCTCACAGTTGCTGTGGCTTGCAGCGACACTGCAATCAGCGTGCCTGCTGGTGCTGGAGGTGTGCGGTGCCTTGTTGAGAGCCCTGCATTTACCCTGTCCCCACTGAACACCAACCTGATCCTTCGTTGTTGAGAGTTGTCTCTGATTTCCCTCTGCTAAGAATTTGACAGAGCTCAGGATCCCCTGTGCTTGTGCACAGATGCACTAACACAGTCATCTGCAGAGGCACTGGGATTTTCTGCATTTTTCCAGTCTTTCTAAACATCTGATTTTGTTTAACAGCAATGTAAAATCTATCTCCTCCCTACTCGTAATTACTTCTTTTGTTGAATCCCATATTTTCATGCTATACCTGCTGAAAAATCTTAGCTCCTCTTTGCAAAGAGCAGAGATCTTAGTTTTGAGCTGAGTAGCTAGCCTTTGTGCACCCTGTCTGGTACAAACACTCAGGATTTGTAGCCAGCAGTGCAAATACAGTAGATGTTTTCCCAGCAATGTGCTAATCAGAACCATGTAATTCTGTATCACTTGACAAGTTTTTTTTTCATTTAGCTCTAAATTAAATTGTTAGTTGGTCATTATTCCTGTTCCATTTCCCTATGTTCTTGTAGATGCAGATGTTTCCAGTGGAATTTGAAGAAATACAGGAACTGTATTAATTTATAATTCCAAGCTGTTTTGTGGTTTTTGTTGTTGGTTGTTTTTTTTTGGTTGGTTGTTTTCAGTTGATGCTTTTTATGAAGGACCCTGATAGAAAGTTCCTGGCATAATGGCAGAGGGATGCTCTAATCATCTCTGCCAAACAAACTGGAAAAGGGTATGGGTAGGTAACCTTACCCTACCAAAACACGTTCACCCTCACTTCAGCAAAGCACCTGGTCATGTTCTGGGCTTACACAGCTAGAAGCCTGCCCAAGAAAGGGCTCGTTGTCTGCTGAGGCCACTTCCAAGGCTGAGATGGCTTGTGTGTTTGTGCAAGAGATGTGTCCTTCAGGACCTGTTAACACCTTCTGATCACTGCTGACCCAAGTTAAGTTCAAAGCAGCAAATCAGTGGTGAAATACTCCTTATCTCCAGCCTGTTCCCCTGAGCCACTGAGACCCTTTCTTTATCCAGCAGTAGGTGAAGCAAATTAAATGAAGGCAGGATTACCATGATCTCTGTATACACGTGGGATTTGTAGCTTTTGTTAAGAACCTTGTTTCACGTTTGCAGCCATGTAAGACCATTCCGGTCTCAAAATTAAGCAGGGCATTTCCCCTTGAAGTCCTGGTTCTTCACCGCAGCTCCAGTTTATCAGAGCACTGAGACGTAAATGTTTGCTTGAGGAGACATACATGTTTAAGTGCTGTGCTGGGCAGGAATGCACTTAATTACACACTGATTGCCCCCCACGCTCCCCAGACTTGGTTTTGGTGTAGCCTATATGAGAATTTTCTTCTTTTTCCTTTTCTGTGACTTTAACCTGGGGGCTGCTGCTTCTCTGCCTTGCAAGTTGTGCCAGATAAGCTGCACGTCTTCTGGCACGCCACTGCTCAGTTCAGTTGCTCTGTTTCCCTTGGGTCTATACCGAAGGAAAGCTGAGGTCCACCTGGGTCAGCCTGGAGCCTGCTTTCTCCTCACTTGGTCACTGAGTTCCACCCAGGTACCTGTGCAGTCAGCCTACTTCAGTGAGAAAGATGCAGCGCTCTGAGCAGAAGGTACGAGGTGAGGTTGCTGCGTTGGGACAGGGGTGTTCCAGCAGACACGGGCAGCTCTGATAGCTGCAGCAGGGATGCTCTGGCTGCAGAGAGCCTGCATGTGGTGAATGTCAGTGTCAGGGACATGGCAAAAGCATCAGTCCCCAGCACTGAGCACACAGGCACCAGCAGTGCCCCTGGCTGTGCTCTCAGCACCGATCAGGAGGATGCACGTTCCTGGGCTGTCTCCGTGCTTGTTATTTTACTGCTTGAATCAGTTGAATTGTTACCCTGATAGGGTTTCATGCTGGTGTAATGAACTGTCCTGTGCCAAGGCATCTGTCCGTATTCCTGGCTGCTTTTGCTCAGCACAATGGGTTGACTCTGTTCATGTGAGGCTGAATATGAAGTGCTGCTTGCTGATTTTATCAGGCAAGGAGGCCATTCCTATCTCCTTCCTTTTTTTCTATGCCCAGAAAACAGGGATGGGGTGTGGGTTATGTTACTGTCTTTAATTTAGTCTGCAGAGAAGTTTCCTGACTTGTTTTATGTTAATATCGGTGTTTGATCAAGCTGCAGCGGGACATTTCTGATTTTCAGGCAGAGGTGATGTGCACAAGTTTATCTTTGAGGCTCTTTCCACTGCTTCCACAGCCAGTGCTTCACATGTGGCTGAATCTGCCTGCACACCCTCTGCTGCACCTCATGGCAGCTGCTGTCACCCCTCTGGCAGTCGCGTGCTTGTGGGAGCCTCGCCCTTGTTTTACAGCAGTCAGCCTTCAGCACCAGATGTGCAGAGAAGTGGGACTTTTGGAGAGAGGGACTCGAGTCCTGGCCTGTTGCACAAGCAGCTTCCAGCCTGCAGAAGACAAATGTGTAGCAACAGTTGTCTGGCAGCTTCTAGTGCTGCAGCAGAGGAAGGATGCTCTGCTAAACTGTGAAGGAGCAAGAAGAAAAAGGTGCGTAACAGGACCGCTACCAACACTCCTAGTGCTAGACTGCTTTGAGGGTTTTGCCAAAAAGTGCCAATTCAGCTTCATCTTCTTGTGGACACCATCACTGATTCCCAAGAGAGCCTGTAGGTCTGAACTGCAGTGAGGGGAAGAGTTCCTCTAAAATAATCAGGGGCATACAAGAAGGATCTCGTCATCATGCAGAAGCCTTGGAGCACCTCCTGAATAACAGATGGCTGCAGAAACCCTGGCAGACAAGCAGCCCAACACTGCTGTAGTGGGATCAGCATCCTCCAGTAAGTTTAAGAAGCTTACGTTATTCCTGGTAACCCAGTCACTGCTCCTGTTTTGAGTGGGCAGGAATGAAACCTGCTTTGGTATTGTAGCTCGCTTCCACATTCACAGAGGCTTCTATTCAACCTGTGTTAAGTTCACGGATGATATTTTCCTCAAATTTTCTGAAACCCCACCCATTTTCTTTCCTTTTTCTTTAAGATACCTGCTCTCCCGCCCCCAGTCAGCCTCATGCTGGCAGTGACAGCTACTCCATCAGAGTGAGCTGAAGAGTTTGTGGCTCTGTAATGCAAAAATGTTCTCCCGGTTAATGTTTGCTCCAGACTCTATTCTCTCACCTCCCACTTGCCCTGCTGGTGCCTCAGGGTTTAAGAAGGAAAACGCATTGTGATGCAGATATGTTTACTGAAAGAGCAGATACAGAAAGAGGAAAATACAAAATGTAAAGCACTTTGCTTCGCAGCTGGAACCAGTGCCCTGAGCTTCCAGCTCTGTTAGCTATTTGGGACATATGGTTCCCAGAGTGAGGCGTCAGTTATTAACCAGGCTCCTGCTGAGGTCCTGTTTTTCCAGTCCATCACCAAGCTATGCCTAGAGGAGGAATTTACTTAAAAATGGAAAATCAGGCAGAAAGTATGTTACCATCTTCAAGCTCCATCCCAAGTGGTCAGAGACGGTGGGAATGATATCCAAAAGCTGAGAGAGAAGTCGGGATTTTTTGTTGTTTCCATGGAGACTGAACTTAATACAGTGATTTCCTGCTTTGTTTTCAGCTCCTGAATCTGGTGCCTTTCCTGTTTCCACCCGCCACAGGTGTGCACTCCCCCCAGGATCAGCCCTGGATTCTCATGCGCAGGATGAGCAGGGATGAGGTGTCTGGGGCCATCGGGCGTGCCTCGCAGCAGAAGCGAGATGATCTGAGGAGGCAGGATCTTTGGAAGGCGAAGAGAAGCAAGCTGTGCTTGCACTGACCAGACAAATGCAGAAAGTGTTCCAGGCTGAAAGCACAGAAACAAGCAGCTGTGCTGGAGAATAATTGTTGGATAGCCTCCGTGTTCGGCTCAGACACGAGCATTGCACACAGGGAGCGTGGGGCAGCATCCTCTCACCACTTGGCTTTCTAAGACAAGAAACAAGGAGCTGTTCCTCCCCTATCTTCCTACCCTAAAGGAAGGCAGAATATTGATAATGTTTGTGATGACTTGAATAAACATCTTTCACTCATCCGTTAATGACGTGGGTCTCATTGGCTTTCTTAGGTAGTCTACTGTTTCTACTAGGTTTTGCTGTGATTTATTCTGCTGTATTTAATAAAGGCATTTTTCTAATTGCTTTTGCATTACTTCATCAGTAATAATTGATTAAGGTCAGTACAAATTTGAACCTCTGCTATGCACATAATGAAACGTCCTCTCGTAAGGTATAAGAATAACCGTAATAAATATTAATTTAACTCTCTTAGCTCAAGGCCTCAGAGTCACAGCTATTCCTAATTCCTTGGTCCTGATGGACAGGCTGCAGGCAGCAGGGCTGCCCTCTGTCTGTCTGCTGGTTGAGATGACTGCTCGCTCCTTGGGGGCACTTTGCTCCCGACTGTCTCGGATGCGCAAAACAGCACGAGACAGGTAATGCTCAGCTGTCTTCCACCTTTCCAGGGTACTATCATCTTTGTTCTGATAGCACATTTCACTGTCCTTGACGTGTTGTTAAACAGCTGCTGCTTCGATCTGAGCGTCCAGCAAAGCGCTTCTGGTAAAGTGGGGAGCTTGGAGTGGGATCACAGCGCCAGCTCTGTCCAGAGCAGCCCCAGACAAAAAAAAAAAAAAGCAACTCTCAAACTGAAGAAAAACCTCTCTTGCTTAAAAAAATAAATCCGTAAAATCTTCATACTGCAGACATGACAGTGAACCTGGTGAAGCAGTTGTCCACACTTCCCGGGGTGGACGTGCCCCTGACCTGCCAGCAGGATGGTGACCCTCGGGGAGGCAAAGCTGAGTGCCCCCCATGGGGAACTCATACGCTGGTGTCCTGCTGCAGCTGTGCATCCTGCAGCCCAGGACATGGCTGTTTCCTACGCTTTTATTTTATTTCATGGAAAATCAAAGTTGTAGCTCCCTGCAGCGCAGACTTTGGGGGGTTTGGGCTGTTATTTAATCTGTCATTTTAAATTATCTAACAAAGGTTAATTTCATATTCTTCCCTCACTCTGCTTTTCTCTCTTTTGTCAGCAAGTTCTTTGTTGTTGTTATTTCCTGAAGTGAGCCACCAGCACTGGGCCATAATAGCTGCGCCAGCAACCATACCTCTCTGTTGCTGGCTATGTAACGCTGTAGGTCCTGTGTGAATGCTAATTTACCTCTTTGGATCTGAAAAACTATAGGAGATACATAGCACCTGTGTGGAGTTCCTACTGCTAAGATGTTTCTCTGTGTGTGAATGCATTTATTCTCAATAAGGGTTCATAGGCATATTATACCCAGCTTATGCTGACAGAATTATTTGACAGCATCCCTTGATATTTCAGCAACTAGTAAAGAACCTAAATCCTGAGGATATTTTGCAGTTTTTCTCTTTAATCTGTTCTCTTTGTTGCTGAGAGCAGGAAATGGATTGTGTAGCTCTTAGCCTTGATAACGTCATGGTAACGTCCGTCCTATTTGATCTGAAGCCATTAAGCGTTGAAGGAAGATGGAGGGGAAATAATGGAGGGAGGGTGAGCATTGAACCAAATAATTGTGTAAATGCCAAACTAAAACCAGTTTTATCCTCTGTGTGATGTCCTTTTGCCAGGAATTAGTGAGATCTATGTTCCAAGTAATGGATTTTACCCCAAGGGTGCATGGTGGGGAAGATGATGAGTAAAGCATACATACATAAAGTATCAAAAACATTGAATAGGTACCACTTAAAATGCAGCCTTGCTTTCCCAAATTAATGGACCTTGTCAGCTGAAATACAGTATATATTGAAGACTCTTGAGAGCTAAAATGTGATTCATATGCACTCTTCCCCACAACTTCATTTTAAGACTGCTTTTAATTATTTCCACGGGAATGGCAGTCCAGTTTGAGCCCTCATTGTGGTGCCGTGCTGGCCCAGCAGAAGTCAGTGATTTATTTGCAATGGGAAGGGGAGGAGCTGCCCCTAACCTGAGCTGCAGGTTGCAGCTGGCCAGTGCTTGATTTGAAGTTTCCAAGCTCCTTGCACTTGGGGAGGACCAGGAAGGGTCTGGGGCTCTTCCTTGTGCCGTGCAGCAAAGTTGCCACCAGAACAGTGGCCTTTATTTTTCAGTGCTCCTTTTGGCACAGGTGGAAACAGCTGCCCAAAGAGATGGACAAAGGTAAAACTTCTCAAAGGAGTTGCCAGTTTATTGCCTGGTCATATAAATATTAAATCCAGGATGGGGATTGTCTGAAGGTGAGGAATTCAGAATGCACTGAGGCTACCCAGGTGCAGCTGCATCTGTTGGGGAGCATGGATGAAAACTGCACTTAGCAAATTGAGAGGTGTATTCAAATAATAGATATAAAGTGAAGGCTTTCAAGCAACTCAGAGAAATCTGTATTGCACTCAAAAGTGCATCTGCAGTTACGCAGTACACTAAAATGTTTGGATACAGGTAGCAGAGGAGCCTGGAGCTCAGCATGGGCTAACAGCTCAGTCGATTCGTATCCTCAGGTCCTGTAGGTTGTGCTGAGTTGTGGCTGCAATGAAAGACATGGTTCCTTCTAAAGCAAACTTCTTTATTTTGTACTGGCTGCAGTTACATATTGGATTCTCTTGCAGGATTTCTCCTGGGGATATGCAGGAGAATTCACCTGCAAAATTCCAAATCCCCACCTGGCTGAGTGACATTTTCTTCCTGCAGAAAAAGAGACCCATATTGCATTGTGCGTGGCACAAAGCCTGTACAAACGTGAGGGGCAGCACTGTGCTAGGCTGGAGAACTGCAAGCCAGCCAAAAGCAGGGACTGGAGACCACTTTGAAGCAACGTCTTCCCCATGCAAATAAATCACTGACATCCAGCAGTGAATGGAGCACTGAGCCCTTCCTTTCTTTAATTGTTTCTGAGAAGCCAAGCAATTGGGGGTTTGCAGGAATCACCCAGCTCAAGGGACAAGGAGGGGGGGAAACATGACAGCAGCTTGTAGGAGCACTGTGCTGCATGATTGATGGTGATTTCTCATTGCAGTTTCCTGCTTTTTCAACTTCACCACCCCGTCCGGGATTGTGCTGTCACCAAATTACCCTGAAGAATATGGAAGCAGCTTGCACTGTGTTTGGTTAATTATAGCTAAACCAGAGAGCCGAATTCACTTGGCTTTCAATGATTTTGATGTGGAGCCTCAGTTTGATTTCCTAGCCGTGAAGGATGGTGGGACTGCTGAATCACCAGTGCTGGGAACCTTCTCAGGAAACCAGATCCCTTCCTCTCTGACCAGCAGTGGACACGTAGCCAGGCTGGAGTTCCAGACTGACCACTCCATGGAGAAGAGAGGCTTCAACATAACCTTCACTAGTAAGAGATCAATCCTTCCTTCTTGTTTTCATTTCAGTCTCTAAGTTCTTGTTGGGCACCTGTTGGCAAGAGTGGTCTTACTGAAGTCGTTGCAAATCCAGGGTGAGTCTGAAAATTGGGGATTACATCTGGTTTGCAGTTGGGTAATAGAGGATTGGCTTTCAAGCTTGGAGTTGTATGCAGACATTTCTTCTGGCCATGTAGTTTAGCATTGTCCAGTGGTGCAAGAAACAGTTTGGCCCTGGATTATCTGTCCATGGAGCATCCAGGGGTTTTGTTCTCCCACCAGTCCTCCTGCTTGCTGTGAGCTTTGACTTCCCTCTTTGTGTCTGCATTCTACTTGCTGAGGTGAGACAAAGCTTTAGATGTAGCTGTTAGATCTCAGATAGCTGTGTTCATCAGTCAGTACTACCATCATTTGCTGACTCCTGTAAGTATGTAGGACTTTAAACACTGAAGGAAACATGTTGTAAAGTCTTATAATGCAAAGCATTGAAACTTCCATGGATATATTTGGCTTCACGTAAGTCCAGCCTTCAAATCTCAAATGAATGCTATGGTAATTTTATCCTCGTATTGTCCTGTAATTTTCTAAAGAGCATTATTAAACCTATTCAGCAGAACTGATAAATGACTTTGTTATAATAGCCTTTAGTGGCACAGCTAAATTAATAGCCTTTCTAGCCATGATTGCAAATCCTCTATTTAAAAAAAATAAAAATCAGAGTTCTTAAGAAATCATTTGCCACACTACAGCAAGCTCATCAGATGATGTATCGTGTGTGGCACTATCACATACCTAAGATTGAGTCCTTGATGCTGTTGAGTTAGGAGATAGGTCACACAGAAAGCCAGCAGTGTAGTAGGCATTTCTGAATGCTTCATGCCTATCCTGGGAGTTGTGGCCTCATATGAAGCCATTTTAAAGCTAAATTATTATTATTGTTATTATTTTTAATGTTGTAAATGACTCTTAAGTGTATCAGTTAATCTGTTCTGACTGTTGGAACTGCCAAAAGGGAGCTCCTGACTCTTTATCCCACACCTTGCTGTTCTTCATTTCATTTAGGTTTGAGGCAGGAGACAACACATTGCTACAACATCCAAGAGCACAAGGAACAGATTCAGCCTGTGTTTTCCCCTGTAGCAGTGTATAGTAACAAGTTATTGTACTATAAGGATGCTTTGTAGGAAATCCAGAACTCTTCTGAGTTTGGTCAAGTGCATTAAGGAATCTAAAAACATGTGGGTACAATTAGTCTGGAGGCTTTAATCTTTTATATGCTGTTCATCTCTGAAGACCACCTCCTAGCATATGAAGATGTAGTACATAATTATGCACTTAATGGGAAATTAAGGCTGTAGACTTATTTTCTGATTGGTTGGCTGGCCTAGTTTTTAACTGCCGGGAAAGGGCAGTCCTTTAAGGAGAGCTATGTATCTGTTCAATTCCATACTTAACTTTGGAACACCTAGAAAGGTAATTGCTTTGTGTCCTTCGTTTTATCCTAGTAATTATGATAAGTAAGGTTGGGGACTATATGGCAGTCAATCACAGGACATGCTCTTCTCATTAATGGTTAGCTTACATCCTTCTATCTAGATGCATGAACCGTGGTGTTTTTAGAGTTGTTCTTTTTAATCTGACTCTGTTTTGTATTTGTGTTTTTCCATACGTGAACAATTGCTAAGATTGGTTTGGTTAGCAGCTTAGATGTGAGGTTGCAACGTGATTTCTGCCATGGGCTGACTTGTCTGCATGGAACTGAGTGGCTTTGATAGTGGGTCAAATTCAAGTTCGAGCTGGTTTGTCTTCCCTGTGAGAATGGTAGGCTGACCGGGGGCAAGATTGTGTGTTAATTGCCGTCACGGAAAGGATGGAAAAATGTGGCTTAATTCCTAACCTTGTGGTCTGCTGTGATTATTGTATTAGAGGTAGGGGAAACAAATTGTTTATTGTCCTCTTCATGTTCCCTCTTAGCATTTAGGCATAACGAATGCCCTGACCCTGGCGTGCCTGTAAACGGAAAGCGATTCGGTGACAGCCTCCAGCTTGGCAGCTCTGTGTCGTTCCTTTGTGATGAGGGCTTCATTAGGACCCATGGCTCAGAAACCATCACCTGCATCTTGAAGGAAGGAAACGTGGTCTGGAACAATGCAGTGCTCAGATGTGAAGGTAAGTTTTAGTGTCTTTCCTGCTGGTCTGCTTGTGCACTCAGGACAGAGAATCATCCCCTAACGTTCGCAGCCTTTGGGGAAAAACATCAGTAGTTCTGTCTATCGAGGTTCCAGTCATACAATCCAAACCTTCTAGTTTCAGTATCACCCAAGAGGTAGATTTCTGTTGCTATGAAGGAGTGCTTGGTAAGATTTAAAGCTTAATTACATAGCAAAGGTATACAACGCTGGCTTTGCTAGAGTCTGCCATCATATAGGGAGAGGTGTTTGTTTTTAACAGCTGAAGAACTATTGTGCTTTTGTTCTAACCCTCAGCTTCTCAGTTATGGGCAGGATTTTATATAGCTCTGGAAGGTACTGTCTGCACAGAGGAGTTTGCTGAGGAGAAAGTGCTAATCCAACAATCACTGAGCACTGAACTCGGTTTATTTATAATTCTTCTTTTTTTTTTTTCTGTAAAAGGAACAATGGGAATTATTTACAGAGCTCATGTTAAACAAGCATTTTTCTAATAACAGCAATAAATAGAAGGCTTTGATTTACTGATGGCTAAAAGCTTCCCTGCTACTCCTGTCATGAAAGGAATTAAAGAACAGAGCATGGAAGATAGGTGGAGATAAGTCTTCTGTCCTGATTCTTGGTGCATGTAAAATACATTATATAATATTTATATAATGAAAGCAGCAAAAGGTACAGATATTCACTGTGAAAAGAGAGCTCATTGCTGCAAACATTCACATGCACACGCACACCTTCAGCCTGTCTTTGTCAGTGTGGTACATCAGTCCCTTCTAACTGATTACAGCAACCAAGAACCAGAAATGTTGTCTACATCCGCAACAACTGTGCTAGCCAACACAGAAATGGGGGAAATGAATTGAAATGGCTGAACAAAAAGACGTTAATACAGATTTCAAAGCTTTTTCATAGTCCTTTAAAGCTGCTGCTATAGAAAAGAAATGAAAAAATAGAGCTCATTAGAGGTGAAAAGTCTTTCTCTACCCTCTGTTCTCAGATAAGTGATGCTCTGCACTGGTATTTACAACACTTTGAATAAAAGAAGTAATACTGAGAAATAATTTCAGTAATTGGTCATGCTTTGTTCAAATGGATGAGCAGCAGAAAGCGCACAATCTAGTCCATTGTCTTTGAAATTGAAATAAGAGGCATCAATTGTGTTCAATAACTTTTATGTAGAAAGAAGCTGGACTTTTTATTTTCTTGTCTAGTTTTCTTGTCTAGTCTTTTGCAAGCAGCTGACAATAAAATGTCTGTAGGTTTGATTGAGGGTTTCCATTCCTTTCACAAGTGTGAGCATTTCAGTTTATGTATCTCCAAGTGTAGGAGGGAAACATACATTAAATAATATACTTCGAATCAACTTTTGTTTGAAAGCTTTAACCTTAGATAGCCTTATGCCATTAACTTGCGTTTTTTTTTCACAGTGGTGATCTCTTTGACTCATGCTTCAGTGTGCACTGGATTCAGTGTATGTTTTGATTAGCCTTATTAAACTGAGAGGAAGTATATGGATCTAAAATACTGTTCATTGCTTGAAAAAATTAGTGGGAAAGAAGAAGACCTAAAAGATGAGTTGAAAGATGGATGGAAGTCCTGACAGGAAATTACATAGTTTTGGGGCAGAAAGGAGCATCTTATTCAAAAATAATTGGTTAAGATCCAGTGGAGATCAATTGACTTTTATTTGGCATCCTTCAGATCAGCAGTGAAGATTTTAGGCCCAGACTTATGTAGGTATTTAAGATCATATCAAGTATGACACTCCACAGACTGTGCAGAGTCCGCACCATGGCTGGCCCTGAGTAGGTGCAGCTGCTCTGGACAAGCTGGGCAGCCCTGGCTGTAAGTTTTTGGGTCTGAAGGGCTTGGTCTGCCCCATGGAAGTTCCCTGGGGTGGTGATGGTAACATGGTCCCACTGCTGTGGGGAGACGTGTGCCTCCAGCACCAATAACTCAGCTGGCTGTGAAGGAACGCCTGGGGGATGAAGCCTGCGAGGTGTCCACAATCTCCCAGGCACACACACACTTTTCCATCCCATCTAATTTTTTTAGAGGACAATGCACTGCAATTTAGGACGATAAGGTTTTGTACCTCTGGTCCCTCAGAACCGGTGTCCTTTTTCCAGAAAAGATAATACCCTGCCTTCAGCTTCTGCTGATGGCGCAAGGGACCGCAATGTGGAATAAATGCCACAGTCTTGTGATGTCCCTTATGGTAGAAAAAACATGACTCAATTACCTCAGATATGAAAGATTTTCTGGCACCTGCAGCTACTGAAATCCAAACTGACCTTGCAGTTTTCTCTGGTTTTATATCTAATTATTATTATTATACCCTGTCCGCTTAGAGCCGCTGTACAAGGTCAGGCTGCTGACTCTCCCGCAGATATAGTAGCAGACTGCTACATGTTAAATTTAAACTAAACAGGCAGTTTCTTCCAATCTGGTGTATTTCATCTGCTTCTGATTATTTTTAACACATAAGAAATAGTAATGCATGAAAGCTATTGTACATCACGACAGTGCTGCCTGGAGGGGACAGGTATATCTGGTCATGCTGCAGCTTCTTACCTGAATTTTTGTCACTTGCTTACCTGAATTTTGTCGTTTGCTTTCTCCCAGCTCCATGTGGGGGCCACCTGACGTCCCCCAGCGGAACAATCCTGTCCCCTGGATGGCCTGGCTTCTACAAGGACTCCCTGAGCTGTGCCTGGGTGATAGAGGCCCAGCCGGGCTACCCCATCAAGATCACGTTTGACAGGTGCTCACCGTGGATTTCTCAGAAGTTTCCTGTCCGCAGATTGAGTGGGTGCTTTTGGTGGTTCTTGCAATGCTGGGTTGTAGCTGTCCCCAGAGGGAAAGGGGATGAACTGCTCGGCATTATGCTTGGCAGTGAGGTTCTTTCTTCCTATTTTTTATATTAACTTCAGACAACATTCAGAGTTTTCATTAACGGCCAAAAAGAAAAAGTAGAAAATAGTGATTTTCCCTTCTTGTTTTGACTAACTCCTGCTAATTTGCAGTGCTGTTTTAGATGCATGTTGAACACGTTTTCAGAGGCTGAGCTCCCATGTGTGCTCAGTCAGCCAGCAAGAAGCAGCAGTGAGGATCTGGCCCTGACTCAGGAGTGCTGAGTCTCTTGATTTGCCCCAGATTTCACTTTCTGAGGAGGTTACACTTTCTTGAACCCGCATCCATATGTCTGAAAAGTAATTGTTCGCATAGCATGTGATGCTTGTTGTTGCAAAAACTGTACCGAATCAGTAGATAAAGCAGGGGAAAGATCAGAAAGAAACTGAAATGGATAGGAGGGGAATGATGTGTTGTTACTAACATGCTCAGCCAGCCAAAGATCAAGCAGTAGAAATGCACCCATATGTTATCCTGTAGCCTGTGCTACATTCTGGTCGTTAGAGGACATTCAGGATTATGATAAAGAAAAATTAGGAGTGCTGTTTTTTTTTTTCACAGACATATTTTTGCATCCCTTTCAGGTTTAAGACTGAGGTGAATTACGACACCCTGGAGGTGCGAGATGGCCGGTCCTATTCTTCCCCACTGATAGGTGTCTATGATGGGACTCAGGTGCCCCAGTTCCTCATCAGCACCAGCAACTACCTCTACCTCCTCTTCACCACTGACAAAAGCCACTCTGACATAGGCTTTCAGATCCGATATGAAAGTAAGTGCAACTTCTTCATGTAATTACACCCTCTCCAGCCACACAATGGACTCAATCAAAGACCCATTGGACTTGCTTCTCCCCTTCACCAGGCAGTTAGCACTATTAGTGATTTGAGAATGTGAAGCTATTACAAGTCAAGTACTACTTTCTCCTTTTTGACCATCTTGATTGTTTAGAGGTGTTTTTTTTTTTTTATATTTTATTTTAGCATCTACAGAATATTATTAGAAGGAACACAGTATATTTTGGAAAGAAACAAAGTTGAGTTTCTCTGCCCATTTCATCCTCTTTCCTTGGGGATAATCAACAGGACTTTGAATGGGCTTATACGAGGAGTAAACTTTCCCCCAGACTAATAACTGCACCTTGCAGCAGGGTCTGCAGACATTGAGTGGTCTGATGGGAATGGGTTTGTTTGTCACAGCTGTGAAGCTCCAGTCAGACCACTGCTTGGATCCAGGGATCCCTGTGAATGGACAGCGCCATGGGAATGATTTCTACGTGGGAGCACTGGTGACATTCAGCTGTGATTCAGGCTACACTCTGAGCGACAATGAAGCCCTGGAGTGTGAGCCAAACTTCCAGTGGAGCAGGCCACTGCCAAGCTGTGAGGGTAAGGAGTGCAGAAGATGGCAAACAATTTGCAGATCTACTGCAAAAGCAGAGCAGCAATTGGGAAGTTCACAATGACATTTGATGTATGTGTTTTTGTTATGGGTTGGGCTTTGTTTTGACTCTGGTTTTGATGGGTTGTTTTGTGTGTTGTTTTTTTTTCAGCTCTATGTGGAGGTTACATTCGTGGTTCCAGTGGTACCATCTTATCCCCAGGCTTTCCTGATTTTTATCCAAATAACTTGAACTGCACATGGACAATAGAAACTTCACATGGAAAAGGTGAGAAGTCTTTAGCTTTCAGTGGTTTTAGAGATGAACTTGGAACTGCAGGAAGGTGGTCAGTGGGAGGCCAGTGCTCCGTGCATTTGTCTCCAAGGCAGTGATGATGGGTACCTGTGTAGTTTGGCCAGTTGTAATTCTTGCCACCACTCAAACATTGTCTCTGGACAAGACAAAGGTTTTTGTGGTCACACCTCTTATTCCCTGTATAACATTATTTGTATAACATCTGTATAACATTTTACAGATGGAGAAGTAGAAACGTGTAGTAAATCATTTCCAAACTTAGGACAGAATTCAGGCTGTCAATTCCCAGGTCTGCCCTAGTTCTGCAGCTCTCATTTCCCCCCTAGCTAAGAGTACTGTCAGCCTAAAGGCAGTGCACAGGTATATTTAGTACAGCCTCCTGTGCAGCACAAGCCAATCTTTTGTCTTGAAGGAAAATCTAAAGGAAATGTATCACCAATGATTAGAGAACAAGTTTTATGGAGAAGGATGGGGGGAATTTTTCTGTTCACCCAGTCCATATCTGCTTGGGGTAAGCACAAAGGGTATAAAACCCTTTATGTAACTATATGCACAGTTATGTAACTGTCTCGTACTGGATATCAGCACGACGGGAGCTATCATGAGCCAATTTTGCAATACCATTTGTATTACAGCAAATAAACTTGTCAATGAACAGCACAGTGCATTAAGGGAACCATCACATGCTGTGAAAAGTATTCTGTTGAGTAGCAGCAATCCACTCTTCATTAATCCACTCTGCCTTGGATTCAGCTCTCCAATGAGGCACTGCATTATCCTGTTGCTAAGCTAAGCACAATGCAGCAAACTGTCACTGTTTTAGATGAGAAAGGGTAACTCTGATGGCCCATGCACTTTTTTTGCCAATATCAAAAGAAAATCTTTTGACCAAGCTAAGCAAAGCTTGAAGAGCGATGCATTTTCAAACAGTGATGGTATGCCTCTGTAAGTCTAGGGGCTCTTTGTCCCCTGCTCAGTAGCACATGAAACAGCACATCATTTAGAGCAGTTTGGTGTGGCGCAGTTCTGGATAAGCCAGAGAATTCAGCCCTGTACCTGACTGTCCAGAACTGGACCATGTTTGTCTCTGAGAAGCTGATCCCAGTTTTAGCTGTGTATGAGATTTTTCTGAAACTTTAGCCCCAGTGGCAGTAATGAATATTAGAAAATCAAGCCATGAGTTACTCTGTAAGTCTGGCTAGTTGTAGTGAAAATTCATAGGTGTCCAGGATAAGTTTCTGAGAAAAGTGGACTGTCTAAAGTAAGAGACTCTTTAGTATCAGTGAGTGGAGCATGTTCATATCATTGTGTTTCATTCGAAATTTTCACACCTCTCTATGCACACTTCTGGTATCCTTCCTTCAACATCATTGTTCAGTAGCTGGTTAGAGATAAGCTGCAGGAGATGGTGGAATCCTGCTCCTTGCAGGCATGGACAGGGCACAGGGCTGTGGCTCTTGCATTTTTGGGCTTTCAGGGCCAGGCAGGCTTCATGAAGGCAGCTGCTTGGATGCAGGAAATCTTCAAATCCATTTAAAGGTTAAGGCGAGAGGAGAGGATATATGGAGGAAGTTGTACAGTTATAATAAGCTGGTGTGTAGCCAAGGTTCGTGCGAGGAAAACCTCTCCTTCCTTGTCCCTGTAGTTCAGGCAGGTTGTTTATCTACCAGTGCAGTGGAAGATGGACACAACAAAGAAAGATGTCCTTTCCTCTGATGTTTTGTGAAACACGTTGAACTGTATTAGGATGCTGGGCTGTTTTGGTCGGAGTGTGCATGCACATGTGTGTGCGTACACATTCTTCCTCTTGCAACAGTTTTCTGTTTTTCCTAATGATCTGTTTTCCCAGCGATTGCTGCGTTCAGCTGCTGTGTAATGCATTGCTTCTCCCAGCCCTTTTCAGCATTCTTGCAATGTCTCCACTCATTCCTTCAATAAAGAGCAGTCAAACAGAGTGATCCCAAGTTAGAGCAATAGCTGCTGAAATGAAATGAATTTAGTCCTTGAAGAACAGAAGGCTTAGAAGAAGTGTAGCTGAACGCTGTTCTTGGCTAACTTCATCCACAGTGCACTTGCAGTGCAGAATCCTTATAGAGTGGGCTTTGTCCTTTTAGTTTCCTGTTCTTGGAGATCACTGGGTAAATCTGGTACTTTTTAATCCCAGAATTTTTAACAATTCTGCTATGAACAGCTGTAGTAGGCAGGGGGATATTTGCATCACTTAGGTGTTTGCCATTGTACTTCATTTTTCTTGTTCTAGTTTTAAGCCTCTTGCACCCACTTCTTCCAACGCTTTTCTGCTTGGACTTGGAGCACTGCTGCTGTCTCAGGCCTGGAAAGTCTTCCAGTTCTCCCAGCTGAATAAAAAGCGGGGCTTTTGGCTTGGACCATCTTTGCCAAGCCAATGACCAAGCAGTGAAATGATCTGCATCATAAAAGCTGATCTCAAGCTACTCACACGCAGATCTTTATGAACTTCTTGCACATGGGAAGCACACAAGTCCCCTAATGGAAACAAGTTCATTGTTATAATAGTTGTTTTTATGTGACTGCAGACACTGATTTATTTTATGGACTCATGGGCTGTACAATTTAAGTTTAAAAGCAGCTTAATTTTAAAGGTATTTAAATGCTTAAATAGAGACTATTATTTTTAATCTGAGGACTTCAAAGTGATTTCTTTTCCCTATAATTTGTTTTGTTGTTTCTTTAACAGAGAATGAAAAAACTGCCTTTACAGAGACATTTTGTGCCACAGTAAATTTCAGACCAGAGCAAAGGTTTAATCAAAGTCGCAAATCCTTTAAAATGAGTTTGTAATTAGCACTTATGGCTACAGTTACACAACCCTTAACTGGCTCTGCTGCTGGAGGGGCCTTGTGCTGTGAGATTGGATTTGTTATCTGAAAAGACCTGGAGTCAGGAGCTGTCCTCCCCATTCTGAGGACTGAGTTATGCTTGTGTTTCTCTGGTGGTGTGTTGATTTTGGTGGAGTGATATTATTTCTGTTCCCTAGATTGGGTTTTGTAAAGGCAGGGGTATAAATCTACTGTCAGTTGATAAACAAGAAAAACTTAATGCATTTTGTATTCACTGCATCTCACCGAGTTTTCGTGCCAAAACAGGTCATACCTATTTTCAATCAAGTACACTGCTGGTAAGAATAACAAACATTTGGAAACCGTTCGAAGTTTCCTACTTTCATGGAGTTCCACAGAGGGGAACAGTTGAATTAAACATTTTCTGCCAGGTCCAGGTAACGTCTACCTGGGGATGAAAAAGGAATTGTCAAAGCTGAGGCCCCTTTCAGTCATCACTAAGCAGAGTTGCACACATGCTTCTGCCTGGGGCACTGCAGGGTAGCAAGGTGCAAGGAGCTGCTGTGCAGGGATGGAGAGGGAAAGAACACAACGTGTTACCACTGAGATTTGATGTAGTTGAGAAGTCCTGTGAGCCCTGCACCTTCCCAACACAATACTTCCTATGGGAAGGGCTTTGTGTTGGTTTCCACTCTGTGTGTCCTTCTTTCCTTGGAAGGAAACTGCTTGTGTGTGATGGTAAACCTTCAGCAAGAGATTGGATAGACACGGGGATAAACAGAATATTCAGAGTTACAATTTGATGCTGACAAAAACACTTTTTTTTGGTTGGGATGGATATTAAATATCACACTGCAGAGCTTCAAGCAGTTGGTCTCATCCTGGTCTCCAGAAATTGACGGGGAGCAGGGAGCAAGGAGATTATTCCTCTGTTCCTTATTTACAGATTTCCCATGCTTTTGAAGCAGCTGATGCTGTAGTTTGGCAGCGATGGGATGCAGAGCAAGACAGCCCTTGGGTCTCCCCAGGCTGGCAGTCTCTGTGCTGTTAATCATTGGCTTAAATGAAATAACTTGGTCGTGCCACTGGGCGCTCCTGATGTGTGCGAGGAGGCAGCGATCTGACTGTGACTAATGAAGGCCAGATTACAGCACTTGTGCTCGCATGGAGGAGTCTTTCTCTGCAAACAGCCCTGTTGAGTTCATGGGGTTATGAGGAGTGTAAAGCCCAATTCAGCATGAGCTGGGGCTCTGGAGCCTGCCCCTCAGTGCTCGGGAAGTCTGCTAAGCTCTTTGGATGAAAGAAGCCGTATAAATGCAAAGAGGCTTTTTGGTGTGCTAGGCGTCGCTTTAGCTCGCTGGCTTGGTGTGGAAGTAACGTGACAGGGCTTCCCATAAAGGGTTCTGCCTCACTTTTCCCTGTGAAAGCTGTTTCTGCCATTTTTTGTTTTTCAAGGGTGGAATTATTTTGCAGAGAAAAGAAGTGTTTCTAATTGCGTTTGAATTCCTGCATGATAACCGCCTTGCTGGAGGCTTTTACACAGTCTTGAGGTACTTACTATCTCGTTCCCATAAGTGCGAAGGATGGTTTAAGTAATCTGTTACTCCTTGCTTGTTAATTTACAAATGCAGCAAGGTCACAGCCTGCTTGACGAAATGTTTCAAATTGCTGAAATTGAATGTAGACAAAGAGACAAGTAGTTTCCCCGTGTTTGTCTGCTTCTTTTCCTGGCTCGATCTATTGTGGTTTTTATTGTTGTCAGAATGACGTGGATGGGATTTTCTTTGCTTCTAAGATCTGCTGCGGCTGGCAAGAACCTGGGCTCTGTGGGCCATGCCAAAATCTTCGGTGCCTTGGGGAGGGCAGCAGGGGCACAGGAGCAGTGCAGGGACACCCACCCACCCAGGAGGGAGCGTGGTCGCACGGTGTAGCCCTCTTTTGGGAGATGCTTGTAAAATGCTTACCAGCCACATGGCTGAGAAAACGTGGGTCTGTCCATGTCCTGTTGTCCTCCAGCCTCTAGGGCCCAGCACTGGGTCCTGTCGTTTGGTGTAGAAGTCCCCGCAGTCATACTGCTGGCATGCTTTCTCTTCTGGAGAAGCCTCTCTGACCTTTGCACTTGGCTTAAGTCCCATTTTTCTCGGTAGAAATTCCTTCCAGAATGTACTTGGGTTTGTTTTCAAGTCCTCACAACTACAGCTTTCTGCTCTTCTTGCTACCCATCTAAAGGTCAACACTTTTAAAATAAAATACTTCCCCGAGCTGCCAGGCTCAGTCCTTTCTGCTGCTGATCCCTCCCTCGGGCGAGCCTGTGTTGTTTCTGTTCCTGTGTTACAAAGGCCCAGGAATCGAAGACTTTAACGGCCTTATTCTGTTCCAGGCCCTGTACTGTAGCCTTGTTTTACTTTTTTAATGTTTCATTCCTCACATAAATGTGCACAAGCTTTTCAGTGTGTTTTTTCTTCTCAGTTGGGCTGCTATTACTGGGAAACAGGAGAAAAAAATAAAAGGGAAAAAAAGGATGGCGTGGTCTCAGGCAGAGGAGAGGTGCTTTGGGACTACCGGGCGCCACAGGAAAGCTGTTGGCTGAAGCCATCTCTGTTTTTTCTCCCCTGCAGGTGTGTTCTTCACCTTTCATACCTTTCACCTGGAGAATGGCCATGACTACCTCCTGATCACCGAGAACACCAGCTTTGCCCAGCCGCTGAAGCAGCTCACAGGCTCTCGGCTGCCCGCCCCACTAAGTGCAGGGCTCTTTGGAAACTTCTCTGCTCAAATTCGCTTCATCTCAGACTTCTCCATGTCCTACGAGGGTTTCAACATCACCTTCTCAGGTAAGAACAGAGGCAGACTGACTTCGTGCTATCCTTTTTCTTCCAGCTTTAATGCAAAACCTGGGAATAAGTCCCTGTTGATGCAGTGCATGTGATTCAGGTCATTGAAGGTTGCTCCTCTTGTTACACAGATAAATTGTGCCAGTATTAAAGCACTGCGTGCTGCAGGAAATACTCTCTTTCAAGGCCCCATATCTCCAGATGCAGCAATTTTGTCTGCTTTGAGCCCCAGTAGATGGCTGCATTGGACCCACTGGAATTATATCCCATTACAAAGGTGTTTGTTGTCCTCTCCCTCCTCACCCACTGATCTTCACTTCTCTGTTTATGGACAGAGCTTCGGCTCTCCTTTTCTTGGGGGTATCCCAAAGAGGCCATCTCTCTTTGCTCCCGATGCCTGCCTGCTTTGTATTTCAGAGGAAAATCACTGCAGCAGATAGAGCATTTCCATTTCCAACCTGGGAAGCAGGGACAGATGGGATATTTTGGAAGGCAGCTTTGGGCAATCTGGACTTCTTGGATAAGGAGCAAAGCAGAACTGGTCACTCCCATTGTATGTCTGGTCCCATTTTATTTTTTTTCTTTGTTTCTGTGCTCCTCTTGGATGCTCACCCAGTGTCCCAGCCTCTGCAGGTGGCTTCAGCCTGTCCTAGATGTAACATGTGCCACGTGTAACTTAGGCCAGGTTTCCATGAGCCCGCCAGCATTGCTGAGAAGCTGGAAACAGTATTTTCTTGCTGGACCTTCTCTAACTGACCTGCTGATAGCAAATTAAAGCAGACTTCCTGGTATAAATAGCAGGGCATCAAGGGATGAGGGCTTTTGTTGATGGCAGAAGCCCTTTTTGCCCCAGCTGTGCCAATGAAGATCCGTGCACCAGCACTTGTTAGAGACAGTTTTTGCCATGAGCATTTCCAGTAAGTCAGGGGCTTGGGATAGAGACACTGGAGAAAGAAAATCACAGGTCTAGAGGTGAGAACAGAGCCAAGGTCTCCAAAGCTCAGTCTGATGACAACAAGTTTCAACTGTTTGTTTGTACAAAATACTGGTTTCTTCAAACAAAAGTCTGGATTCTCAGAAGTTGTCAATGAAGAGCAGCATGTGCATGATGAGAGAGAATCAAATAAAGGCATGGTTGCTTATGCAAAACAGATAATCACGCTTGCAAATACTTTGCTTGGGTGATCTCTGGTTGAAGGCTGCGAGGTGCTGAACTGTGTCCTTTACCCCGAAGTCCCACAAATGACTGCTGAAGTGTTTGCCTGTGCACACATTTCAGAAAATGTAATCTTTGCTGCCTGAGTGCCCTGACAAGCCATTCTGTAAAACAATCAGGTAATGGACAAAAGCTTATCATATTGTTACTTTTCTATATCTCAGCATACATTGTAGTCCTGAGGGCAACTGCTGCAAATTTGGCCTGCTGGTGAGGAAGAGAAATGACCATTTTTATTGTGGAGCTCAGTCTGATGTGTCTTTGAGGGACAGAGCTGTTGCCATAGATGCAAATAAAACCTGCTGCACTCAGAACTGGTTTCCAATACCTTTGTCTGGCCTCTGAAGTCAGCAATTCGCAGATGATGCTCTGTGGAAACTAGACAGAAAATTTCCAATTAACTTCCGTTTTGATGGGGAAAAAATACCTTTTTGTCTAAAACAAATTGCCTCCAATTATCTAATTATAGCTGCTATTTTCAACGTATTTTGGGACTTCTTTCCTTTCTTGGAAAATGAAAATGGGAGTCTGTTATATTTTTAGTTTCCTTTATATATATAAGCACATGCTTCGTATTTTGCACTTTTGTTATTTGTTCAAAAAATAGCTCTCAAAAAAGATTTCCTTTAAAATGGTTCGTGACCAGAGACATGCATTTGGCTCTTTTCCATAACGCTCCATGACCTTTCGTTTAGTAGCAGCTTAAATGTTCTCTTGCATATTCCCCAAGCAGGATGCTGTGTTCATTCATTTTCAGGATTAGTAATGGAGAGGCAACCAGAAATCCCATCCGGATCAATTCATCTTCATTTTACTAAACCAGAGGGAGGATGACAAATTTCCATCGTGTTTGGCCCCCACCGGTGTCACTTTCTTGTTTGGCTGACAACAGGGACAGAAAACGAGACCTGTTGTATTTTGAGCTGGTTTAAATCAATATCCTGGTGACACCCCGAGGGTTGTGTATGGAGAGAGAGACCCGAGCTGGTCTTCATGGTCAAACACGTCGTACGTCTTGCATGGATGCTTCTTTTTCAGACCTGCACTGCAGCTGGCTCAAAACTCAGAGCTCCACCCTCGTCCTTACATTCAGGGCTGGGGAGAAAGGGCTGTGAGGTGTCACCCTGCCATGCCATACGTGTCTTTGTCCCCTTGCAGAATACGACTTGGAGCCCTGCGATGAGCCAGAGGTCCCTGCCTACAGCATCAGGAAGGGGCTGCAGTTCGGCGTGGGCGATGTCCTCACCTTCTCCTGCTTCCCCGGGTACCGGCTGGAGGGCGCGTCGCGCATCACCTGCCTCGGGGGGCGGCGGCGTGTGTGGAGTTCGCCTCTGCCAAGGTGTGTTGGTAGGTGGTCATGTGCTTTCATTTTGCTTGGTTGGTTTTGCTGTGCTGGATCGTTTAGTCGGGCAGGGACGCGCGGCACACCCCAGGGGGACGCCTCGGGGGCGGCATCCTTCAGTTTGCAGGCCGGGTGGTGTGGGGATGGGGAGGGGGAGCTGGCACAAATTCAGCCCCTCCGGCTCAGCATGAGGAGGGCAGGGATGGGTAGAGGGGCTGCAGACTGCTCCTGGGTTGGAGCACGAGGAGTGCCCCACAGTTGGGGTCCCAGCAGAAGCCCCCTGGTCGAGCCCCAGTGATCGTACAAGTGAATGAGTCGCAAACTATGGGAGATACATCATCCTTCTGGGGATAGGTTCTGTAAAACAGCCTGGTTTTAGGGCCATCCTCCCTTCGAATCCATGTGCTGTAAAACTTAATAGTCCAGAGATGAAAGCTGGTAGGTGATCTTAAGGAATGCAAATTTCACATTAGCGCGGATGTCCCTGGAAAACTCCCTCTGGCTCTTATTTTTTCCTTATTCTGCAGAGGTTTCTGGCATGGTACACCTTGCATGTCTCTTCCTCCTAACCGTTGCACCTTTTTTTGCAATTGTTCTGGCAATTATTTATACTAATAAATAAATCTAGAGATAGAGGAGAGGAAGAAGTCATCTGTGACACTGAGCAAGTTTCTGGCTGTCATCCCTAATGCAGATGGGCTCCAGGCAGCCTTGTCTGGTGAGGTCTGCAGGGCAGTCCCCTGCCCAGCCTGCAGAGACCCCTCCAAGCACAGCGGCTCGCAAAAAAGAGCAGAAGCAGCAGCGTGCCACGGTGAGAAAGCAGAAAGGAAGAAGAATTGCCACTGCCTCAGGCCTTTGCAAAAGGAAGATTAACGCATTTCTGGTTTTGTTGTATGTTTAGTAAGGGGGAAAATATTCAGTACTCTGCTGCTGCCTGGGCCAACCACAGCACCGTGAAGTGATTCATTCAGACCAGACAGAACAGATCTCTTACCTGTTTTCACTCTGGCAAAGCCTGCTAGGTAGATTTTCTTTATGTGCAACCTTCACAAAGAAGGCATCCCAGCAAGAGCCAGGCTACTTTCTCAGTCTGTTGAGCTTTGCTGTTGACTCCTGCCATGCTGAATGCATTTCCCAGCACTGTTTAATGCCTAGGTCGCAGGGTTGCATCATCCTGCTGTGACAAGCAGCCTCTTCAGGGCATGAATAATAATCAGGTTGCAGAGAAAGCTCATCAAGGGAATAGAATCAAAAAGAATCATAACATAGCTTAAATGTGATCCTCAGACATCCCTAAATGGACACAATGGCTTCCATTTTCCCCATTCCCTACTGTAGATGGCTTTGAATTAGCATGTGGGTTTTATAATAATGGATCAAATTTCCTGTCTGGTGATGTGCACAGAACTCTGGTAGCAGGGTGACAGCTTTTTCCGTGCTGCCCGCAGTGCACTTCCAAGCCTGTGTGCTTGCCCTGTTAGAAAGGCTACAGATGGAAACTGGGGGCGTAGCCCCTCAGATCACGGGAGATGTGTTTTTGCCAGAGAGCCCAGACACTTTATATTCAGTTCCTGTTCTAGATGGATCTGTACAGCAACAAGGGCAATCTTGTCCCTTGGCCAGCCCGTCTCTCCAGGGCAGGAATGCCTCCCTGCTGACTGCTGCTTCACACCAGGTGCCAAGTGCTGATGTCCTCAGCATCATCCCCGGGTAATCTGTGCTAAAGGGAGTGCCATAGAAGCCAAGAAGGCAAGAAGAAAGTCACCTCAGAAGTACCTCCTCTCCCCCAGTCTGCTGCTGCTTCCTCATTTTGCCTTCATTTTTGATTAGAAGGACCAGCAGAGGTAGCAGAGTCAGTGCAGAAAGCTGCACGTGCACCATGATGGTTTCCCTGAGATCCAGCAGCTTTGTATGCTGCGAAGGACCCGTGGAGATGAGGCAGAGCTAGCTAATCAGAAAAGCTGTTTTCAGGGCAAGTTGGAGCAACTCTCCCCAGTTGTGCATACAAAACACCAGCACCCAAAGGAGTAGCGAGCCAATGTTTTACAGCTGAAAATCTTTCAGGGTAAATAGGCCAAGAAAAAGACGACTCATGGTTTGCTCATGTGGGAGCTAATCAGGGAGTAACAAAAAATCCTAAACATAGGGTGGTTGCAGGACATATTTGCATATGCTAGGGGATTGTACGCCTCTGTAGCAAATGGGCTCTAGCTGGGCTCAGATGCTCAGACGAGACAGTCACTGCTGAATGAGTGTTGCAAACTTTTGCTTCCTCCCTTAGATACCAGCAGGTAAGAGCTAATTTTCAGATTGTCCCATGAGCTCTGGGAAAGCTCAGTGCTATCAGGGTACTACTGCTGCTTGCAATCAGATGCACTTGAATATCTGTTCGCTGCATCATGTAGTGAGGACTGCATGTCCTCGCTACAAGCAGTCCTATTATACTCACTGTGGCATGTTCATAGGAGAAAGAGATGGTGTCTTTAAAAGCTTGCAACTGAAGTACATAAAATAGGTGAAAGTTGGTTCTTTCCATTTCCTGGAAGCCTTAAACCCAGATCTCATGAGATTCGAGATCGATTGAATCTCCAAAGCTGTCATTCTCCTCCTTCTCCAAGGAAGATCACTCTGCCTAGTTTTGTGTCTTACAAATCTTCCAGCTTCAAATTTGACTCAAAAACAGATGTTGTTCATACTACCCAGAGCAGAAAAGCAGAGAAGCCTTACTAGAAGAATGTAATATAATAGGGACAGATTGTAGTAAATAACAGAGAGAAAGGAGTCTTTTTTTTTTTTTTTTTTTTTTCCCTCTTCCAGAACTGGTAAAATTATAGCATTTTATAACCTGTCATAGAACATAAACTCCCCCTCAGAAATGGGAGAAACAATTGCAGTAACATAAAGTACCCCTACCCTTCCAGTTCCCTGAGCAAGAGGTTGACAGGAATTCCTGCAGCAGCATCTCCTTCTTTGTCCCCAGTCCCTTGTATTTTGAACAAGAAAGGTCAATTCTTTCTGTGCCACAGAAAAAAACCCGAGCCCATTGTGGGACTCTGAGTGACATGTTGGGAGGAAACAAACATGTAAATTAGAGCTAGTTTCTGAAGCAGAGGGGCAAAGGGATTTCCAGTTTTCTCTCTTTTTCTAATGGGAATGGATGTAATTGTTAGATGCAAAGCGGGGAAGAAAAACAAAAGCAGGGAGCAAGGGGCAAAAGGTCCTTTAAAATATTGTCAGATGATGAACTGAAGAGCCAAGGGCAGAATTAACAACAAACAAGAGGAAATGTCAAATTTTGCCCTTTTAGTTTTCAGGAAATTGTTTTGGGGAAGATTTTTAAATTCACACATAGCTTTATCGTTGGTAATTGTTTTAGAGTTTCACTGAGCATTTCTTTCTGCAGAGATCTACACTTGAAACACACAGGTACCAGCAGGCAGCTGTGTGCTGTGCTGGCTGTTAAAAGAATGCCATTACAATTTTTATTTCCCATGTTAAGGTAAAAGTTGTAAAGGTATTTGTCTAAACAGCGTGGCAAAGGACTTCAAATATTTCAATCTAATAATATTATTTTAATTTCCTTCTGGTTCATGAATCAGAAAGGAACACAAACACATGCACTGTTTCGAGCAGGTGGTGGCTTTCCATGGATTTTGACTTTCTGTGACACAGTTTCCCTATCTGTACAAGGAGAGGATGTTAATCTCATGTAAAACACCTGAGGTTTGAGCATGACAGAGGTGCTAGTAAGTGCTGGGGTTTGTTTCTTTGTTTTTTTTCACTAACTGCACTTGGAAATAGAGTTCATGAATATGTTAGCAGATGGGTATAGGAAGAAGTGAGCATCTGTGGTTATTAAAATGTGGTTTTGTGTCTTTATATAGCTGAATGTGGCTCATCTGTAACTGGAACCCAAGGTGTTCTGTTGTCCCCCAACTATCCAATAAACTATAACAACAACCACGAGTGCATCTACTCCATCCAGACGCAGCCAGGAAAGGGGATCCAGCTGAAAGCCAGGACTTTTGAACTGGAAGCAGGAGATGTCCTCAAGGTAATTCTTTTGTCTCTACCGGTGAAGGGTAGTGCTGTAATGAGAGCAAGATCTGACAGGGAGGTGATGTCCTAAAATTTTAACAGAGCTAGCTGAGACTAACCTCTGGAAAATGCCACCCAGGCTGTGCCAGCAGTGCAGTGGTAATCTCTGGAAGAGTCTCGTACTAGGAATATTGGACTGACATCCCCCAAAAAAGTCCTTCATATGGCTTCTGTAGCCAGGAGTCACTGCTGTGTCACTAAGTGCCTGACATGGCTGCCTTGAAGACAGCAGCAAGATTTCCTGGATCAGACTGTTCCTAAGGCTAGGCAGCTGAGCTAGGATATTATCTGTGGGTATTCCCTCTAGTGCTAGAACAAGGTAGAAAGCTGATATAGCTGTGAAACGATATATTCTAGCCCAGGGAAGCTGTCTGATCAGCATGTGTCACTGCTGGGCATTAGTTGGCTGCGTTTAAAACATATTCTATGATTTTAGGGAACGAGCACCTCTGAACTTCACATTTTCATGGCAGTCCCTGGCAGCAGAACTAAGGCAGTAGTGAACGTCCTGTGCTCTACAGCCTAGCTGATTGTTTGAGGCTTCGCTCTGCTGCTGACTGTATAAACAAATCCTGTATCCTGTAAAAATGTGGATATCTTTGCTGCATTGCTATACCTTCTGCTGTCGTCTTCCCTAAGATGCAGGGAAGGCTTCAGTCATTGTTACACATATTGTGCCTTATTGTTTAGGTTACCAAGCATCTGTCTTACATAGCAAAAGTAGTGGAAAGAGCCCATATGGACTGAGAGAGGCTACTTTTATTTTTAGAGAGAAATACTTGGCCTCTGAGAGTGAGCAGATAGGCAAAGACAGGCTTTAACCCATCATCTTCAAATACCATGCAGAGCTACAAAAATTGCACCGTGTAGAAATATGAATTAATTTGGGTAAATAATTTAATAGATTTACTGGAATGCTAGAGATCTTCCCATTGTAGCTAGACTTCAGTTTTTAATCTGCACAGTTGCACAGGGGGAACTGTTGACACACGAGGAAGTGGGAGGTTTGTAGCGTTATTTTTGTGTTTCTAGGAACCAAGGCTGAATCCCCTGCAAAGCGGGTTTATTTAAATTCAAGCTTTTCAGCATTCCCATACTCAGATTAATCTGCATTTACAAGTTTCAGGACTCTATATGGAAGGAGACAAATCCAGGCTGAGTTTCTATTAATCACAAAGAAACGGTTTTGTAGGAAGCATTAATATTACAAGACGTGTGCTGCTGTGCTAAACCATCTTCCCAAGAATGCCTCTGTCCTTCTTTAAGTGCCATACTTCTGCACTGTGAGATAGGTGTAATCCACATATTTGCAACTCACAGGATGACTAGAAAGAGAGAGATTTCCTGCTAATGCAAAGAATATACTTGTGAAAGAAATTATTTTCTCTTAACAGGTTTGTCATCAACTTCTCTTCCACCACTGAGGAAAGTTACCGTCAATCTCTATTAGTGAGAAGTTGCTCTTTACCCTTGTAAGAGAATCATCCTACCCAAAAGGAAAAAAAATCTATTTTTTTAATAATAATAGTGGGGTCAAGACACATCCATGAGTCACTCTAGGAACAAGGTGTTTTTCCCAGTAGCTGTGCTGCAGCTTTGGAAGGAGAGCTTAGTTCAGAAAACACAGCCCTGAGTGCGGTATAAGCTCAGGTGTACAGGGAGGGATGCATATCCTCCTGCTCCTCAAACAAACAGCACCATCAATTCTCATCGAGTCACACTCTTAACTGGAATAATTTCACTGGCTCCAAATGAGCTGCCCATATTCTCAGTCATGGAGGATTTGACCCCTGAGGTTGCAAATAAAGGACGTTTTCCAGTATGTGTTTCTTGTTCCTCCCAGGTCTATGATGGCAGCAATAGCTCTGCTCGCCTGCTGGGTTCCTTTAGTCGCTCTGAAATGCTTGGCACCAGCATAAACAGCACTTCCAGCAGCATGTGGCTCGAGTTCATCACCAACAGCGAGAACACAAGTAAAGGCTTTGAGCTGCAGTTTTCTAGTAAGTCTTGGGCCCGTATGTCTGTGAGATGGGAATCTGAGGTGTAGTTGTGTATCTTGGTGTTACAGTTGCATGAGTAGAGGAAATGGTCTTTTCTATAAAGATCTTGGGGTCTAAAGAGGAAGCAGAGTGGAGGAGATGAATTATGCCAGTGAGCCTGTTCTGTTGTGAATGAGGTAGTGGTGATACAGAAATTTCCACTTGCAGCTGAGATATCAGATCCCTGGGATCTCTTTCCAATCTCAATCAAAAAAATACAATTCTCCATATGGTGTTTCTTTTTGCCAACAGAGCATTTTTCTTCAGAGGAAAACAGTTAATATAATCTTGTGCTAATGGCTTCTGGCTGTTAAACATATGAGGAAAGTTGATGCTGTTTCTCTTGCTCCAGGTTTTGAACTCATCAAATGCGAGGACCCTGGCATCCCGCAATTTGGCTACAAGGTCCACGATGAAGGGCACTTCGCTGGCAGCTCTGTATCCTTTAATTGCGACCCTGGCTACACACTGCGAGGCAGCAGGGTGCTGGTCTGTCTGACTGGGGAGCGGAGAGCTTGGGATCAACCCCTGCCAACCTGTGTAGGTGAGACAAGTCTTGCTTTTAACAACTCCTCTAACAAGTGCTTTGCTCATGGGCATTGCTCTGAGTGCCCTTTCTTTCTCTTTAGCTAATACACGTGACATTATCTCTGGTATTGATTGCAGCCGTCTACATCAAAAAAGATAACGATAAGGATCCTGTGTAAGGCATCTTCAGATTGAGAGCGCTGATAGCTGCAAAACTTCTACAAGCAGTTTTAACATGAAACACTGTGCTCTGAGCACAGATTTGACAAGGTTTTGTGCTTTGCTGCAAGGAGACTACTGCTTTCTCAGTCCTTGTCCTTTCACTTGTACGTGTTAAACAGAATGGCACTTCCTGATAATGGCAGACTTCAACGTGTGTCCTGGCATTTGACAGTTCGAAGTCATGTTTATTTGAGAGCTACATGACATCTGATCCCAGTTTCTCAGACATTTTAATTCCCTTAGTCTTCTCTTCGTTAAGTCCTGAGGTCTCTTTACATATAACTCTCCAGCAGAATATCTTTTTGCATGGGAAAGTATTTTATTAAATTTTGTATATCTAAATGAAATGCTGTTGGTCTGTTACATGACAACAACGTGCTTAGTTAGTGTTTCTCAGAGCATGTTGAAGTTCTTAGAGACTTACACCTCTGATCTGCTTTCGTGGTTGTAAGTGGTGTGCTCAGACATTGGCATTCTGAATTCTCCCAAAAGTTAGAACCTTTATGATGCAAGTCTGCTGAATTTCAGCATTGTGTGTTGAGGTGAAAAGACAAATTTATGTGATTTATCCATCTTCCTAACCTGTACCCTATTAGCTGAATATAAACGTGACTGGTCATGTCTGCATGAACATGTGGAAACTCACAGAATTTTAATGCACATATTATGAAAACATATTGAAAAATCCTTGCACTGAGGTTCATGTAGCGGACATGCACATATTGGCTTCTTCCTTTGATCACAACCATGAGTCGTTAAGACTTGCAGATTCAAGGAGAAGAATTGAGCTCTTTCACCCCAAGCATGAATCAGGGAAAGCCAGGATGCTGGCAGGCTCTGCCTTTATTCACTGTGAAGCCAAAAAGGTGGAGGGAAGCTTTGACAACGTGTCAGATTTTAGGAACATGCAGAGAAGTGCAATTATTCTGCTGACTCACTGTTTTAGCTGAATTAAATGACTCTCCTTATCTTTGGCTAGTAAGCTCTAAGAATCTCTTCAGATGGGAAGAAATTCTCTGTTGTATTGATAGGATGAGAGTTGCATTGTTGCCAAGAGCCATAATATGTCGTGAATCTTCTCACTAACCCATATGTTTTTCAGCTGAGTGTGGGGGTACGATCAAAGGAGAGTCGTCAGGACGGATACTGTCTCCCGGATACCCCACACCCTACGATCATAATCTGAATTGCATTTGGACAATAGAGGCAGAAGCTGGCTGCACAATAGGGTGAGTTGAAAGTTTTCGCTCCTGGTTTTTACAGGTTTTTTTCTGTTATTGTTTGTTTTCTGCAATTCTTCTTCAGAGTGGTGATGGTTTACTCAGTGCTTTCCTGGCCTGAGGTCAGAGCTAGCAGAGAGGTTTAGTAACTTCTTGCCATTGGGTTTCCAATGCACGAGCAACTTCCAGTTGAATTCTCCTCTTTCTTTTTTTTTTTTTCATTCTAAGAGTTCCTAAAGATTTCTGGAGGACAAAGTAGGCATGCAACCCCGTCCTCTGTTCCTCTCCCAAAGTGTAGGAGATTGCCTCATCCAAAGACTGCTTCAGCAAATGAACTTTACCCACACTTTACTCACATGCGTAATCCTATCCACTTCTCTGGGAGTACACAAATGAGCAGAACTATAGGCTCATGTTTGCAGGATCAGCCAGAGGCTTGGAAGGGCCCAGGGCTGAAATGAAATGATGCCAGGCAATAGTATGGTAATACACCTTGTGACCCTTCCTTTGTCATTAGAGATGAAAGCTCTCTTCTTCTCTTCCTTTATTTGGCAGCTCAAACAGAACAGATGATCTCTGGGTAGTTGAGAGAGCACATTTTCAGCAAGTTCATTTTTATGTTAATCCATTGGAAAAATAATCCTCTTCACGCATGATGCAATTGTATAAAGCCCTCATTTATAACTTACATTAAAATTAATCACCAAAGCTTTTTGAATAAAGCTGTATCTGCACAGAAGGAGGGGAAGGAAAGGAAGGAGAGAGAGGCAGAAAAATCAGTCTGTCCATTATGGCCATGAAAGTTAAAGGGTTGTACTTTGAGAGAGGATTAATCGTGTGCATGTGCAAACACAAGCGTGCACGCGCACACGAAATTGCAACTAAAGTGACTTGGCTGTGAGACTAGGGAGAGAAATAGGATGGAGAAGCAGGAGGGTGTGCTGGAAAATGAATGACATTGCCTTCAAGTCCTGCTTGCAGAGCTGAGAGCAGTGAATATACGGTTAGGAGCGGCAGTGGCATTCTGTTGCGTGGCGGTGATCTCAGTGCCACGAGAGGGTTTATTGATGCTGCCAGCCCCAGCCTAACAAATGGTGCTGTATGGACAGGCTCCATTTTTCACAGTCTCATCGAGAAATACGAGAGAAAACATCTGGCTGTTGCAGATTTCTTCTACGGATATTTCCAGGCGCGTAATGTTTCACAGCTTTTACATTTGGGAACCCTCTCCTGGCTAGAGGGTGGCGGTGGGGAGCCCTGCAAGCTGCTGGTAGCATCAAGGACCTGCAGCTTTGGCATTACCACGCAGTGGGGACTTCAGAGCGCGGTGCTGTAAAGCTGCCTTCTGCTGCAGCCCTCTCCGGATGGGAGCTCAGCAGCCTGCACGGAGCCAAGCTGGGAAGCAGGGGCTTGGGCAGGAGGCGGCAGCAGGAGGGACCCCCAGGCTGGGCAGACAGCTTGTGGGGTGCCTTCTGGAGGGCTGGGGCAGAGTGGTTTTGCACAGGTCATGCAGATCATCAGTGCAGAGCTGGCCTCTCCTCTGCTTTGCTAAGCTGGGAGAAGTTGCCCTCTCTATCTCTCTCTATATGATAGAGGACAGCTTATATATATATATGCATATATATTCCTAATTTGCTTTTAGCTGCATTTTCTTGCATGTAATTGGGATTGTCAGAGTGTCTCCATTGTCTGCTAAGTCAGTTGTTCTGTCTTGTCTTAAATTAAGCCCTGCTGGGAATGGAGTCAGGCTGATAGAAAAACTGTGCTGTTTGGTTACAGATGTGCTTTTTGAATAGATTGATTTGCTCCAGAGATCACCAGTTTTCTTAATAAAATCAGCTCTCCCAACAGACTCCTCAACCAGCTGGTGTCGAGCAACTTGTGTCTTCTGGTTATACTCCTAAGGCATTCTCCTCGTTGGTAAAGCCTGCAAGCAAGTTGCTTGCTAGAAGTAAATGAGGGAAGGGAGCTGCTGGAACCCTTGGCGAGGTGTTGGTGAGCTCCCGAGTGTCCCCCATCCTGGGTCAGTCTCTGCCAGCATCTCCCTGTTTCCCTCTTTCTGAGGTCTTCAGCAATGAGTTTTCCCTGGCAATTCTGGCCAACTAGCTCTGGTTAGCCTGAGAGCAAACATCATCGGGCCAAGGCATCAGTGGAGAGCAGCTCTGCTATCATCCATTCTTTTTTTTCCTTGATTTTTTTTTTATTTGTTTTTTAAATGCAAGGTCTTTGCTAGGTAGATTTATGATTCAGCTCTTTCGGTTTCCGTCTGATTCCATGGATGTTGTTTTGTTGCTGAGTGCATTGCAGTGTTTGGCTTTTCTTCCTTTTTTTTTTTTTTTTCTTTCTTTTCATGGTTCTACCTTATTTATTTGTTTGCCCTGGATAAATGGGAAAGCAGCCAAGCAAATGCTTTCTTGTTCTCTTCTGAGGTCTGCCAGGGTTTTAAGCCCAGTACCTGATTGTTTTATTTTTGCAGCTTTTCTCAGTACAGTTTATAGATCTCTGCCCCTGTTTCGGAGTGGCGTGCCTGGAGTTACCCACATTAGCCTAACTGCAGCATGTCAGGAGGTATTTCCCCCAGTGCTAATGTGGCAATGAGAAACAGAGGTAACTGAATGACTTCTTGTTGCCTGACATTTTAAGTGCAGGAGTGAGCCCTGGACTGAGCCCTGATGTATGGCAGCAGCCTTTAGCTGATAACTCCCTCAGGGGTAACAATAATAATGAGGGTATCTCATGCTTAGGTGGTACTTCTCGTCTTGGAAGATCCCAAAGCTCCTTGCAAAGTCTGGATTTGTGTGGCAGCTGCTTTACATCCTTCCACAACAGAGGTTGTTTTGGAGAGAAGTGCAGTGTGGCATTGCCCCAGCCCGGGGTGGGAAGCGAGGAGCATCCCACTGGGAGTTGTGCTGAGACCAAGTTTGTCCCGTCCCGGGTGCCACCAGGGCACTTCTGTCCTCCTCCCACCCAGCCAGGTCCATCACCTGTGCAGTCTCTGCAGTGAGTTTCCTCACCAGGATGACTCCTGGCAGCATCTTGGGCTTTCTCTGGAGAATTTTCTGGGGAAGTGTCAAGCAGGCAGAGCCCTGGTTGAATTTAAAAGCAGGAAAAAGCAGAGCTCCACGTAGCACTTGCTGCAGGCGGTTGTGTACCAAGGAGCATTTGATGCAAATGCTGAAGACTTTGCAGCCCTCTCTCCAGGGTAGACAAAACTATAAAGTACACCCGGTAAGGAAACACAATCTGCATTCAGAGCATTGTAATAAACACCTCATGGAGAGCAGAGTGTAATTTCACTGCCAGCCACCAGCTTCTTAGTTTCTGTTTTCTCTCCCTTCCCTTCCTATTGTGTGTTTTGGAGAGCTGGCTCATGCTGACTCTTTTCTTTTATTTCTTACCGAAGTTATTCTGTTAGCTGATCTGAATAGAGCTTTTCAATATCCAAAACTTTGTAAAATGTGTAAAAATCCTTTCCCGTGTAAGCTACTTTGCTCCCCTCACATGCTTCAATCCAGCGTTCAGAATTTGCACTTGCCTGTTTGCTGTCTGTCCCCAACACACACTCCTTTCTGCCCTTTTTTTTATTAACCTCTGGGACACCAAATACCCTGGTGAGGGTTTCTTTTCCAGCACAATGCTATTTTAAATAAGAGTGGTGCTGGTTGTTTTCCTTTCCATTTTTTTTTTCCCCTGATATACAAGATTAGCTTGGTGCCAGGAGCAAATTCTTTGATCTGAGAGCAAGTAACAAAAATCGATGCATTTTATCAGTAGATGCTGGCCCTTGACAAAAAGCTGTTCCTTGCAGGACACAAAAAAAGCAAAAGGACAGCCAAGGTGATTGCTGTGTGCAACATAGGGACAAAGTGTGAATTGCATGAATATACATCAGTTGTCTGAAGGGACCTTAGCACATTTACTGCTAATTTTCCTTTTAGAATAAGTTTCTCAATACTTCCGTGTTTATCTGTAATAGAGCCCCGTAAAACCAAGGACAAAGCCCGTCCTCCTCTTCACGGCTTCTGTGCCTCCCTGCTGCAGGTTGCTGGCGTGTCCTTGACTGAGCCTTTGTCTGTGTGACAGCTACTCACCGTAATGGCTGAGCACCTTCAGTGCAAAACCAACGGCGATCTTCCAGCTGGGGATTTCTCCACTGCTCGTGGTTGGCTTTTGGACCTTTACTACTCAAGATTTTTAGGAGAGAGTAGTAATTTTGTTTGCTTAGGGAACAACACAAAGGACACAGCTTTTCAGAAAGCATTAGTATCCATGACCCAGTCGTTTTCTGGTTTTTTGATGTGTTTTACTAGGGAGGCATCCCACTAAGAGATCCTGTTTTTTATAGACTGAGTATGTTTGGTAGAGGGCTAAAATAGGTGTCTGAGGTGGGTGGCAGATACCAGGAGAGAACACACTCAGTGGGACGAGGTACCTTGGGCTGGTAGCAAGCACCTTTGTAACCCTTCCACGGAAGAAGGCAGAGCTTAGTTTGTGGTGTGACCTGCAGCTCTTTCTGCCACACAGGCTCCATTTCATGGTTTTCCACACTGAGGAGTTCCACGACGTGCTGAGGATCTGGGACGGTCCGGTGGAGAACGGAATCCTCCTAAAGGAGATGAGTGGGTCCAGCTTACCCAGCGATGTCCACAGTACTTTCAATTCTGTCATCCTTCAGTTCAACACGGATTTCTTCACGAGCAAGCAGGGCTTCGCTGTTCAGTTTTCAGGTAGGCTTTATGTTCTTTCTTAGCATTGTCCAAACCTGGCTTTACTGATAAGTGATTTCAAGGGTCCATCTATAAACTTCTGCTGGCTGTAAACTCATGACATTGTATTGGACTCAACAGCAGGAACTGTGCAGTCTTCCAGCCATTTGTGCTCTGCTGCAGTTGAGTCTCTGCAAATAGAGAAAACTCACATATTTTGTCCTTGCAATGCAGGTAAATTCTCTGCTCCCCTCTGCTACAGTCACCTTCACAGTGGTGGCAGCGAGATACAAGCAGTTCTTTGTGGAATACTTGATAGGAATTACAGATATTTTCCACCATGTTCCCACTCGGTCCCTTAGAGACACCAGTACACAAGCAGCTTCCCCCAGGCTTTCTGAGAGCAGTTGGTCAGTGGTGTCTGAAAATCAAGTCTATTTAAAATCCCTCAAATTGGATCCACTTAGATGCAGAGCCCCAAAAGCTCTAGTTGCTGTAGGAATGTCATTGCAAGCAGCAGCACTACGTGTAATGCATCTGCAGCCTGTCATTGCCAAAGTCCTGGTGGTCATTACCAAAGACCTGGCCTCGCAAGTACATTTATTTCAGTTATATTAGGGTGATGCATTTCAGTATTCTCACAGAGGTTTCCAGGATGCAGGCCTTCACTGACGTGTCCAGTAACTAACCAGGCAGATGCCCATTTTGGAGATGGTAGGAAATAGCTCAGGAAACTGCTGGGTGAGCAATGATACCACTTTTCTGTGACTCAGACATATCAAAGCAGCAGAACCCATTCTCTCTCTCCCAGGTTTTTGCCTAGAGTTTTCTGTTCTGGGTGCGTTGCATGGCCTGGAGAGCAGGCCAGCTCTTTGGGAAGAGTTTGCACTGGCACAAGACCTGCTGGGATAACCATGACAGAGGGAGAGCTTTGCTACTGAGCACAGCTCTGCCTTCCTCTCTCTTTGCCAGGCTTGTGTCACAGCCTGCCAACGAAGACCAGGATGGGCTGCTAACTTGCCTTATCTTCAGTAGCACAGAAAGAGAGAGAGGGATTTCCTCTGGCTCTTTTAAGAAGGGCTTGCTATAAACTGGCTAGGTGTAATGGACTCATATCAACGTAGCAGGAAATAAGCTCTGCTCGGCTGCCTGATACAGAGCTGGTCTTTATTGAATGCTTCTGTTCAAAGCCTTTGTTCACAAGGTGTGACTAAGTAGTCAGCCCTAAGCTCAGAAGTATACAATTTTGGATCTTGTGAACTTTAATGATCTATATAAGCTTGCAAAACTTCTGTCACTCCAGGACTTTCCCTGCTGTTAAATAACTGTAGTGTTGACAGGTCGTGAGCTCAGCCAGCAGAGAAGCTGTGCTGCCTGCCCCCCGCCGAGAAGGCACTTGGGGAGGGAAGCTGAGAGACCAACGGGAGCCGTTCAATACCTCCAAGGGACATGGCAGCGAGGCTGGGAGGGCAACACGTGTATTTCTGAAAGGTCAGGCTTGATGCTTCCCAGGGCTAAAGGCTAAATTCTCCTCCCACTCAGGGGAAGCGAAAAGTGCTAGCAGATTAGTGTATTTTGCAGCATGTGCCTGACAAAGAATTCTATAAAAATGCCATGTAAGATCAGTGAATGCCTGGACTTATTAAGTAAACATGCCTGCGCACAATTATACATCAAACTTGCACTCTGTGTAGTGCACTTGAACTTGCTGCTCCCCAGAGCCTTTACCAGCTGGCCTGGCAGATGCTCAGTGCAAAATAAAAGCCAGTTTTTGTGCATGTGGCAACTTTAAGAGATACCAAAGGGGGAAGGATAGAGAATGAAGTCATTGCTTGGGTATCTGCTTAAGGACAGAGCCTAAGCACAGCCAGCCCTTGGCATCTGCCGTGTGAATCTCTGCTTTATCTCCCTTCCTCTCTTCCTTTCTGTCCTCTGCAAATAAGTCAAGATGGAAATAGGAGGAAATGGAGGCTCCTTGATGGGGTGGTAGCTTGGGACTTGGAACAGCCAGGAACCAGGCGGCAGCGTGCCATAGATCTCCTCCATAGTTTATAGCAAATGCAGTAGTCTTTCCCTGCTGTGGCTTTGTTTCACCGCTGGAAATGATGCTCCTTCCTTCTGCAGAGAAAACACTGAGTTAAGGATGCTAAAAATAAACAGTTGTAAGATATTAGAGCAACAAGGGTTTGGTTCAGGCTGAAATTAGGATGTGAAGGAGCTAAGGTTGTATCTGATCCACTATGGAAATCGATGTCTTTAACAAGTGAAGGTCTCTGCTGGAGAGACCAGTGCGGGGAGGATGGAAACTTCATAAAGTTCTTGTAATCAATCATCTGCAAAATATTTTGCAATTATGTATTCAAAGAACTAGCAGATGTGTTTCAGGTAAATCAATGGCAAATAGGGAAGGAACTTTGAAGTTTTAGGATGAAATGTAGTGCGTTGACAGTGGCTGAAAATAAGATGCTTCATTTTTTGACAAAGCAAGAAAGGTATAAGCTGAGAGGAAATTCCACAAGCCTGTGTTAAACATATATATATTTTTTTAATGCCCTTCAGTTTCCACTGCCACTTCCTGCAATGACCCAGGGATTCCTCAGAATGGGAGCCGGAGTGGTGACAGCAAAGAGGCAGGCGACTCCATCGTCTTCCAGTGTAATCCAGGATACGCTCTGCAAGGGGAGGCCAAAATCACTTGTGTGCAGATTGAGAACAGATTTTTCTGGCAGCCAGACCCTCCCTCCTGCACAGGTATGAGCAAGCATCCATCCTTCCATTGAATTGGCTTCCCTGCCCAGTTTCATTGCAAAACTTCTATATTCAAAGGGATTGAGTCCCACCTGGTTTGAAGAGGTTTGTGGCAGGGTACACAGGTCTCAGCCATCTCACAGAGCTACTGTTTAGTGTCTGGGACAATAAGAATTTAGTTCATGCTGGAAGCTCATAGGACATTCTGCAACATAAGTGATATTATTTAACCTGACAGGTCAAAATTAAAGACTTCTTTAAAACTCAGGTTGCTAGAGAGGATTGGGGTCATGGGTTAATAATTTCTGCATGAGAAGACAACAAATTCTGTCACAAGAAGGAACTATCTGACATTCTCCTTGAGTTCATAAAGTAATAAAAGAAACTCATGAGGGTTTTTTTCATATGTCAAGAACACAAAAATACTCACGCTAAGAACACAGGAGCAATAAACATCAAATTTACTGTCCATTTAAATGCTAGCCACCAATTATTTACCCTGTAACTTTCATCCCTTCTTGTGCAATGTTTTTTTTCCCAAGCAATGAAAATCAGTTAATTGTGTTTCTAACGTCTGATTTAATGCCAGCTAGGAAGCTTCTGCAGCATGCATAGGATTTATTCTCCCTGCAGGATGACTTGGTGTTTTCTGAATGACTGTCCTAATGATCGAGTGTGGCACTCCTTCAGCCTGATGGAGACAGTCCTTTTACTTTTCCCGGAGCTATATCTAAGTCATATCGTTGCATGTCATGCCCATCTTGTCATTCTCCTGTTGAGCTTTCTTTCACACCAGAAGCTGGGCTCGCAGTCCTTTTCAGAGCTGCATAGCCAATGCCTTAATCTAGGTGTGGGATGAATTCTCATGGGTCATCTTTACTGCAGGCAATTTGACTCGGAGATACCGTGTTGGGTCCTTTTGGAACAGAGGCCTGGCAATCTTGTTTTAGGAGACATAATCTCTTTGATAGGCTGCAGAAAGCTGAAAGCGATGTCTCGCTTCTTCCCTCCCTTCAGTGGCAAAGGATTGGGAAAAATAATCAGTAGCCAGATAACACTAGTTTTATTGTAACTGCTATAGAGACAGGCCTCATAGAGCTGACTGGGAAAATGGGGTTTAACTAAAGGCTTGGATTAGATGGCTGTCCTTAGCATTTCAGATATATTTTCACAACTTTTTTTGTACAACTTCTGCAGTCCCTAAACGAAGTGGGCTTAACTGAAATGTCTGTCGAAGTAACCACCAGAGATTTTGGGGCATTTGAAATCTGGATCCTGACCCAACTCCAAATAGCTATGACTTGAAACCAGCTTCTAGTTCAAATCCTTCGGAGACTATGGGTGGGATTTTCAAAGAAATCAGAGTGTTGAACAGTCATCTCCCTTAGGCTTTTCAAAAATGAGTCTTTAGTTTCTTCTAAAATTTCCCATGACATTAGTATGGAAGAGGAATGCTCCCTGAAGGCTACTGGACACAGAATACGTGCTTGTTGTTCTTCCAAGTTATTTGTGCGTGACCTTCAGATAAACTCTTCGCTGATCTGTGCTGTGATTCAAGAGGGATGGAAGTTCCTGGTTCCTGCAGTACCCTGCAGCTGGACTTGACTGAAGTAGTTGCTTTTGGGCCTTGGAGAAGGATCTCTAGGTTACTCTCTGATGTGATCCTTCTAGTACAGCCCAGCAAAATTTTACCTGTTATTTGGAGGTTCTTGTGTATTTGCAAGGAGGGCTTTAGAAAGGCCCACAAGTTGTACACGCACACACCTCCATGGAAGAGCCTTCCAACATTTGCTGTCTTAGTTCTGTCCCACACTACTTCATTTCCCACTTGGTGTTTGCATTGTTTTAGTCTGGTTACTGTCAAACACCTGCCTTCAGTGCAGACCGTGCTCCCTTCTCTTACCCCATCCCAAATCTGGGAGGATTGATCTGAGCAATGGGGAATTTTTAGAGCATCGACCCTCATGAAGAGACTGCAAAAAGGCTGACAGTAATAAATCAATCATGAGTATTCGCCACAGTGGACACAGATGCAGGCAGTTTCAGCCTCAAATAAGTAATAATTGATTTTTCAATCAGCTTGGCATTTAACGTGTTGGCGACTGTAATAAATGCGAACAAATCATTAGTACCAGACAACATGTTTTCACTTTCTTAGCAACAGTCCAGACTTTGATGAGGAGTTGCCTAAATAAATGCAACAAAAGCATCTCTCTCTCCTTCTGGTTCCTCATATCTCATGAGGATTGTAATAGCATCCCTAGTTGTCCTTTTCTGCGTGCCCTGTCTGGAAGAACACAACCCTCATTTCTGTTAGGGCTGCTACAAGCTCTTCCAATACATATCTTTTAACATTTGACAACCTTGCAAACTGCCTCTCTGTCCCCTTATCTATCCACCTTTCTCTTTTTTTTCCCTCCCTTCCTGCTATTTTTAAAGTTTCTCTAAGACAAAGCCTCATCCCTTTGCTTGATTGCCTTCAGCTCCCTGTGGAGGTATCTTGACAGGACCAGCAGGAGTGATCTTGTCCCCGCAGTACCCAGAGCCCTACCCGCCGGGGAAGGAGTGTGACTGGAAGCTGACCGTCTCTCCTGACTATGTCATTGCCTTGGTATTCAATATGTACGTACCTGAGAGCTGTTTGGGTCTCCTTCTGTGGCTGTATGTGGGGATGGGGAGGGAGTCTCAGCTGTGGGGCACTGCCTGGGTGAGCCATGGGGTTCATGTGGCTCAACCTGTGGGTTGTGATCTACCTGGAGAAACCAAACCAAACCTGGGAGGACTGGCCCCATAGTCCTCAGTAGTCTGTTCTCAAATGGTACCTTAATTTGGGAGAATGTGCACATATTTCAACTGCAGCTCCTCCCTGATATGTGCATGGCTTTTAAAGAACGTGTCCATGTAACTAGAAGATAGGAAACCCCTGTGACTTCACGGGATGTAAGATTACGTGCTCTGGACTGCATCACCGGTCCTTGACTCCTTGCATGAGGAAAGGAGATAGAAATGTCCTGTGCTTAGGGGAAGAGCTGGCTTCGGGCAGAAGCAGTCTCTCGGCTGTGTGGTTGTGCAGCCCATCAATACCACAGCCTCTCCTCTCCAAAGGGCTGCTGTAGCATGCTCATGCTTCAAGCGCTTTTCCTTTTGTTTTTGCAGCTTCAGTTTGGAGCCTGGCTATGATTTCCTTCATATTTATGATGGACCCGATTCTCTCAGCCCCCTGATTGGAAGCTTTTATGGCTCCCAGCTACCTGAGAGGATAGAGAGCAGCAGTAACAGCCTCTTCCTTGCTTTCCGAAGTGATGCATCAGTCAGCAACACTGGATTTGTCATTGACTACACAGGTAAGAGCTGTCCAGGGGTGCATCTGGCCCAGCTAACTCAACAAAGTACTTGAGATTTTACCTGCATTTATTGTCAGGTTAGACCACCTAGCTGAACCAGGTGGGAGAAGCTCTAGAAGCTATGGAAAGCTCTCTTCAGACAGTAACCCTGCTGCCTCTCCAGCTCTCACCAAAGCTGCTGAATATGCACAGTGGGGAAAAGTAAGAGATGCAGAGAGGGGATTCTGTAGGCTGGCAGAAGAGACAGTGACATAAGGTAGATAAGAACAGCATAAAAGGCCTGTCGTGTGGCTGAGGATCACTTTTTTTGTGGCTTCAGCTCTAACAGTGAGAGACATGGGCAGTGGTTAGAGTTTTCCCTGGATGCTTTTGCCTCTCTGTTGATGGAGCAAGCTGAGAAGTGACAGACCTGGCACTGCTGCTCTGGGAGACAGGGAGCAAAAGGAAGGCTTTGGCAGAGCATGTTACTAGTTTGTGCACAGAATAGATAGAAGAATGGAGTTGTTACAAACTCTAGTGAAAAATGTGCTCTGAAAAGCTGGATCTGATGAGCCATGATTATGCAACACAGAGAAAAGGATTAAGAGGTGCAAAAAACAGGGCTACAAAGAAATGATTCTTCAAGCCTGCTCTGGCCTATATATACTAGCTTGCTGTATGGGAAAAAAAAGCATTGATAGCTTCAGATGTCCTGGATGCGTGCCACTGTAAAACATGGCTTTGCATCCATGGTGTACACTGTGAAACAGGCTGTTGGCTCTTGTTGGCCCAACTGTGTGCTGCGGGAGCACTAATGGCTTGTGCTGGAGAGCTGATGGGCTGCTGCTTTCTCCACGTGCTTGGGCAATTCTCTTTTCCAGCACCCTATATCCCGTCTGTAGCTCCTGCTATTGAATTTACCTGACCAGAGATTAAATTATAGTGAAATGGCAATTCCTATTATTTATACTGAACAGATTAATTTCCCTGCAGTGAAATTATGAAATAATAAGATGAAGACAACTGGTACTGCTTAAGATTCAAGAGATTAAAAGTTTTCTGCCCTCATTAGAATTAATTTTACTAAAGATTAAGTCTCGGGTCTTTTCTTCTTTTCCATATGCCTTTTGGGTAGCCATAAAGTAGTTAACAAATGAAATCTCATTAAATTAGGGTTGTTGTGTGATGCGTTTTTCTCCTAAATACTCCTACAGTGTTAATCGCGCCTACATACTTCCCACAAAGCCAAACTGCTGGGAGAAAAGAATGAGGCTTTAAGTTTGCTCATTAATTTCCCCGCACTTTAAAAGGAGCCCAGGATTCAAGTCTGAGAAGCAGCAGAAAATAGAACTTTGGGGAATTGAAGGAAGAAGAAAAGCAAGGCGGGGGGGGAGCACGGGTGAAGGAAAAATCAAATGCCGAGCTCGGCTCCTTGCCAGCGGGGAATCCCAAGTACAGTTCAAAGACTCTGTCCCTCTCAGCTCCTCATTGTGTTCGGTCAGTGTTGCAGCCCACGTAGGCTTCTGCCCCTGCCTCCCTAAATGCCCTGTATCACCTGTGCCAGTCGTATGTGAAATGCTGCTAATTCCAGGGGCTTCGTAGTCCCCTTTTTGGTGGTGTTTGGGTGGAAAAAAACCAAAGCAGCCATCTGTCAGTCCCTCCTTGAAATCCTGCATCTTCTCTGGGACTGGGACTGTATCGCTAGCCTGGAGCTATGGTGTGTCGGGTGAATTTCAAACAGTTTCAGCACTTCATTTGAAATTGTTTCAGGGGCAATGGCTCTTCAAGAGAAAGTTGTCCTCTGGGGCCAGGAGGAATGGAGAAAACAGTAAGAAAAGAATGAATTTGTCTTTTACTATGCTGATTTTTGCATGGAGCATGACAGTGAGAGTGAAGTGGGACTGCAGCAATGCCATAGGAAGGTGTTTGAGGGCAGATCTTCGGCTAGGCAATTTCCCAGTTTAGCTACGCTGATGTACTACACCAGCAAGATTTTTGATAGATGAGCACATATCATTGCTTTGTACCCATGATGTGCTGTCAGCTGGGCAGCAGAATGAAAAATCAAACTAAGGTTATTAGTAAAAAAACTGCACTTCCCCCATGCACTCTTAAATTATTACACTGAAATTGTTTACTGTCTGCACAAAGCTTTGGATTGGTTCAAAGGGTAAGGTGAAACTTAAATAGTTTGGGGGATTTCAGCTGGGGAGGAATTTATCCTTTGGGGTGACTTAGCAATAGCAAGTAGATTTTGGCTTGAGGCTGGCTTTTGAAAAGGAAGAAGTGCTTTCCTCAGGCACCCTGTTATAGGTCTTGGGAAGTGATCACAGTCCTCAACAACGTGCTTGTCTGCAACACTAGTTAATGCTGGTTTTTTGAAACCCGTGTGCTTTGTTCATAGCACATTCACTAGAGCCCAGCAACACTTTGTCTACCAAAGCAAAAGGGTGATAAGTTCTTTACAAAACAGGAAAGACAGTTACAAAACAAGAGCATGAATACAGGAGGTTGCTTCTGATCTACCTAAAATGTGTCTCTTGTTCCAGTTACTGCTTAAGGTTTAACTGTCTCCACTTGATTTACAAGACCCCTTTGTGAGAGGGTCTCCCATTAAGCTGCTGTTGCCAGAAAGTGTTCCTAGATACCCTTTTAAATTTGACTGGGGATGAATCTGTGTGGTAGGGGTTATCTTTTCGCATTGGGAAATCGACTGAATTCTAATAATCGGTTTGCGTTGCATCATCTTGCAAACTACAGATTTTGAGAGGCATTGCATGTATTCATAATGATATTTTTAAACTGAGACCACACTTTATGAGTGATGTAAAAGGCAGGCTGGTCATTTGGAGAGCTTTTCCCAGATTATCCCCCCAGTGATATTCTGTGTGTGTTGTGGATCTGCAGTCATGGACATAAAAGTGGGTCAAACTCCATTAAGTCCCTGCCTCCATCCAAGCGACACATCCTGGTGGTTTGATACCAAATGTGACCCAAGTTGCATATTCAGGTTTGGCTCCTCATGCTTAGGGTGGAAAGCGGGAAGGAGTTTCCAGGTCGGATGCTCCAAGGCAGTCGGTTTTCTCATGCTTTCTTAGTGCTTCCTGTTTCTGTTAGAGGCCAAAAGTGAAGAGGCGTGAAATTGAAAGCAAATGAAGCAAAACCGATTACTTTTCACCCATCCAAAGGAATGGGGAAAAAAAAGAAGAAAAAAAAAAAACTTATTTCAAATCCATTATTATTTTGCCAGAACTATTTTGCCCATCCTGAGCATATAAACATATATTTAGCATTACTTATGGGTTAGTTAAGGTGGAAGCTCCCCACAGAAACACTATTCTGCAAAATCTGTTGCAAGGCAAGCTGTTTAAAAACATCTAGTACTGCTTGCTGTTAAAAAGGTCAGAAATAGGAAACAACTTGAGTTTGAAAACACAGATCTGTTCTTTGGGAAAGGTGGTTCTGTTCCTTGGGGTGACTTCTGGCTGTGCTCCTGGTGCCTGGCATGGCAGCAGCCTCGCCGTTTGGGGTGCCAAGGCTGCACCTGACGTGGGAGATCCTGATGTAATCTGTCCTTTCTTCCATGTATGGTGACTGCTGTGAAAAACTCTTTTAGGCAATTTCTCTGGGTGTTGCTGTAAGGCTTAATGCTCATTAAAGGCTTGCACATGTTCACAGAGCAGGAGCTCATGATGCGCTGGGCAGACCAGCGCTCTCTAATGGAGCCGTTCTTGAACACGCAGATAAAAGCCTGACCTCCTCATCTAGGAGCTCCTGCAGGCTTTGAGCTTTCCTTGGGAAAGGAGAGGGGAATCACAGAAAACTTCTTTTTGTGGACTAATGAGCCAGTTCTCATGGCATTTTTGTCTTGACTCTTTCCTAAACATTTGGCAGCCTGACTCCCTGTTAATTGGGACATCAGGGTGAAGTCCTTGATTTCTGAAGGGCGTGACTGAACATAAAACATTAATTCTAAATGAGCAAGCACTTTGTAGCCCAATAAATCAAAGGCTGTGGAAGCTGTGGTTTTACTACATCCCTCTACGAGTCTCTTGCTGTCACCACGCAACCAAATACCTCCTTAAGTTTGAGCTCCTGCCTCCCTTTGTAGCCTACTGTTGAGGATCATCGGGGCAGTTCATCAGCAGAGGAGTGTTCAGCTGGAGGATTGCGTAGGACTAGTGTCAGGATGCATCGTCATCCAAGGTGAGTGGGGTCCCTGAAGGCACAGACCCTCGAGGGAACAGAAACAGTCAAGAATGAGGAAAACACAACAAAAGCAGTGGGGTCATCTCTCAACAATCAGCCACCACCCCCTTTTCAGCAGCCAGCAGAGTGACTTCAGTGCTGAACATCACGATTTTTTCAAAGCAAGAGCAGAGACTGAGATCAAGCACATGGCTGAGACATCTGACAGCTGGATGGGAGGCTGATTGGCAGGTTGAAGCTGCATCAGCTCGTTAGATGAAAGGCAGTGAGGCTGTGCAAAATAACAAGAGAGGCAGAAAGTGGCCATAAGAAAGCCGTTGGGTGCAGCTTTTGTATGAAAGGGTCTAAAACATTAACAATTCCGAGAAGTAAAAGCTTGCAGAGTGAAGACATATTTTGGACATGTAGATGAAGCACTGACTCTTGTAAATGGCTTGTGTGCTGAAGGGAACTCCGAGCTCTGCAACTGCACCGCTCATCTTCAGTGCCCTCATGCCCGAAGTGATTCATTCTCCTCTGTGGGTTGTGGTGACCAGTCTGTGCCAGAATATTCCTAGGACTTGCTGTAATGGTAAGGGCTGCCTGCTCACTTCTCCAACTGCAGCTGATGTGTCACAAGCATGAGGAAGAATGAGGAGAGAATATGTTCATCCCAGCTGACCCGCACGCTAAGGACTTTGCTTTCCAGTGCTGTGAATAAACCAAGCTTTTTGGTCCTCATATCTTACTCATCACAATCAAGATTTCTGTATCGTGTCTAGCTGGTGTCTCAGCAGGACCTTCCATCAGATCACACACGGCCAATAATGGGATAAAAACATAGACTGAATTCTTTTGTCTTAAAACCCAAATCTTCTCTGCAATGTTCTCAGTATCAAAGCTCTCTTCTGAGCATGGTGTGAATTAGGCTTCTAGGCACATGTGTGTATCTTCCCAGGCTCAGATAAACCAAAGCATCCTATTTTCTGGTTGGACACCAAAGGAAGAGCGACTTGGCCAAGCTTCATGGAGCCAGACACAAGCATGGAAGAGAACCCAGGAGTCCCAGCGCCCCCCCCCAGCACTGCCCCTTAGGCTCTGTCTCCTTCGAGAGCAGGGGCATTGCCTATGGGTCACTCACTGACCACAACCAGGCCACAAGCAGCTTGTGAGGTGGCTTCACGGAGCCATAAGGTCCTGATGACAGAGGTGTGTGATGGTGTCTGAGGAGCACTGAGGGTTCACCAGGATGTGGCTCCCAGAACTGGGAACTGCTCTTCTAGGGAAAAACAGCCTGTTGTGCCCTGTTTACCTGGATCACTAGCCAGTTGGACAGCTATTTTGTAAAGAAAACCATAAAGCTAATCCTGTTTTTCACTGGGAACAAAGCAGGGAGAGAGGGGAGAACAAAAGCAAGATCTGGGGGCTTGACTGTTTTCTCCTTCTCCCATCCAACCCCTCCCCAAATACTAAAAAGCCCATGATTTAATGCTTAAACACGTTATAATTGTTCACAGACCCACTGCTCTCAGAAAAGCCCTCATCTTTAATGAGCAATTTCCAAATGACAAAAGAGCAGGATTAATCAAAGCCTCTAATTATATTTCATGCAGGAAAAAAAAGAAAAAAAAAAGGCAAAAAAGAAAAAAGCCCTCAGAAAAAGGAAAGAAATATCCAAGTCCTGACGGCTCTTAGTCTTTACTGGAATTTTCATATGTAAATGGGGTTTTTAACTCTGCAGGGCATAGTGAACAGAGAGAAAAATGTCTTCATTTTGTCTAACTGCTTGTAATCATTTTGCAATAATTGCAGCCATGCTGCACATCTGGAGAGCCAACCAGCTAGCACGTGGCACGATGTATTTTCATGGTGAGAGCAGACAGCTCTTAGATACTGGCGTGATAGGTGCCAAGGAGATAATGTGAGCAGATGTAGCACATCTGAAATATGTTGTATGTTCAATCTGTGTTTATGTGCCCTAATTTGCAGAATTCCTTGCAGCCTGTCTCCTGTTGAAGAGGGAGAGCGAGTGTAGATAGTTGCCCGGTTGGTTGGATTTTGGGTACCAGTTAATTTGTATGAAGTGAGGGTTTCCTTCTTGCTCGTGCTAGAGCTGGAGCTGAGCATCAGCAAATGGTCTGCACCAGAATTTGACCCGTGTAATTCCCAGATTCAGCAGCATGAGAGAATGCTTGAAATCTAAACCCTGCAAACAGTGCTGGTCTTTGTAATCTGCTTAAGTGAGATTCCCAGACAAGAAAAGCAGAAAAAATGTGCTGTTGTCCACAATTTGAAAACCTCTCTGTCAGACCAGTAAAGATCTTGGCAATTTCATCTTACAGAAAATCCCAGGGAGTCCTGCTTTGATCCTGGCTCAATTAAGAATGGTACACGGGTGGGTACAGACCTGAAACTGGGATCCACCATTACCTACTACTGTGACGGCGGCTATGATATTGAAGGAGTCTCCACGCTGACGTGCATAATGGGAGAAGATGGAAAACCCACGTGGAACAAGCCTCGACCCACCTGTACAGGTAAGGCCCATGGGGAAAAGGCAAGGAGAGGATGATCTGCCTAGCACGAAATACTTCAGCATTTTATCCAGTTGCAAAGCTTGTTGTTACTTTTGTATAGAAATGCTTGCAAGGGGATGGAGATGGTTTTTCTCGGCGTTTCATAATCCTTCCATTTTTTAACACCCTGGGGTCAGGGAAAGCTGACTTACATGACGATTCTTGAACCTTCATTTTATAGAGAGAAAACTGAGCAGAGCAGCTATGTGCATAGCAAAACCTGTTTCCCTAGTGCAGGGTAGGATGCAACAACTTAAACATCTGTTCAACTTAATCCCTGCTAATCAAAGCCCTTGAGCATGTGCTTTCCTGGGCAGGGTCATAATTTACTGAGAAAACAGACAATTTTGTCTTAGGGGTTCTGTGTTGGGGTTTTGTTTGTTTTGTTTCATTTTCTGGCTTAATGAGAAAATGGTTTAAATGACGGGTTTGCAGCCAGGCCTTCTTAGCATAAGAAGAGACAGAAGAGAGAGCTGTCAGTCTGGGATGACTGGAGGAATGAGATCTCTGGCTCGAAAGGCCCTGGCGGGGGGAGCACTGTTCCCACTGCAGCCAGGCTCCTGCTGCTGAGAGAGGGCAAAAGGAGCAGGACTCGGTTCTGTCAAGCCCTGAGCTTCAAGAGCCGGTGGAGAGCAGTGCAAATCACCCATTAGCTACAACACCACACATGGCATCCCTTAGCCTCAGCGTGGTCTTAATAATTAAATGTGAAGCAGGCATGAACTCAGGTTAGGATAAGCCTTATTTTTCTTAATAAGAACTTGCAGCAAGAGCTGCAATGCCTGAAGCACGGAATCGATCATAGGTCGGGGCAGCTGACACTGCGCGGAATTACAAAACGTGGGCAGAGATGGATTTGAAAGCAGTGGGGAAAAAGGCTGATGGTTCATGGCAGGCTTGGTAAGGGTACACTCAGTGATCTCTTCTCGACTTTCTCTTGCAGCACCCTGTGGCGGTCAGTACACAGGCTCAGATGGCGTGGTCCTTTCTCCAAATTACCCCCAGAATTACACCAGTGGACAAGTCTGCTTGTACTTCATCGTTGTGCCAAAGGACTACGGTATATTTTTGTCAGATTTTCAGACACCTCAAAATCTGTTTTACTGGCTCTTGTTTGGGTTTGTTTAGATGAAGCAGTAGAATAAGTGCATATGTAAATAAATAAAAGGGAGATTGGAAACTATTTAGTGGCACTGTTGCATGCTACTTATACTTCGTTGTGGTCAGTAAAGATTTTTCTAAATTTCTAAATTATCAAAAATGAGGAAAAGCACAAAACTAACAAAAAAATATAGTCTTGTTATTCTCCTTCCAGTTCCTGCACTGTATCCAGTTGTGCAGAGTTGAGAAATCAGCAAAAAATAAATTATGCTGCTTAATGCTAGCAGAGAGTACAAAATGTATTTGCTATAAACACATACTAACTGAGTAAAGTTTATTTGTTGACGTTATTTTGTCCTGTAATTTCCCCATGACCTGTGCGTGGTACACTTTTAAATGAATACAGTGCAATTACAGATCACAGGAAACCACCTTTTAGCTGAGGGAGAGCCTGCTAGTAGATGCAGTTCTGACAGCTCCAAATCTGTGTTTCGGTAACATGCTCAATGAGTTCATGTTCTGCAACTGTTTGCTCATGCAGTCTGTCTACTGAATTGCGACCTGAATGTGCGTTAAAGCTGGGCCCATTTCAATGGAGCATCGTGCTTTTTATAGACTCCAATGCCACTTCATTTTGGTCAGAGGTTGGATAAAAGAACGATGGACATTCTAGGAACTTTTGAGTCAGCTAGCTCGATGGGTATTAGTGTTGGTTAACATATTTTCTTATTTGAAGGGAATTTAATGCTCCTTAAAACCACTTGCACTGACAGCCCGGTCAGGCTCTAAATTCTGTTATTTGGTGCAGCTTCGCAGTGCTTTACATCGATCTAGCTCTAGCCAGTCCCTATGGCCTTTTCAGTTGTTTATGATTTCCTTTGCTAAGATTATTGCAAGGTGCAAAATAAGGATACTGTGTTCAGGCTTCAGTTAAAAGCTTCTTTCACTTGAATTGCCCTTCAGGCTGTATGGATCTAGGTTATGTCCAAGTTCCCGGGTTTAACTGATGAAATAGAACATTGTTCTCTTACACTTTACACTTTTTAACCTGCTTTACTCTGGCTGATCTTGATATTGTCTTAAGAAACAAAATACCTAGTGGGCTAGACAGGCTTGATCTGCAAGTGTGAATTCTGCCTACGGTAGGATGACAGCTAAATTAGCTTCTCTTCTCCACCCGCTACCTTTCAATAGCTTCATTAAAAACAACCAGAAAACCATTAGTAGCAAATGTTATGCATTTCCCTTCTATTTCACTTCTCTGATTCTGTGGACAGCAGGCGTCAGGGTGTGCTATCGTCACTTTTTCAGTGTTCCCAGCATCAAAGCTGTGCTGGAAACCTGAATGTGCAGGAAACAAATGTTGTAGCTCGGTGGATGATGAATTTCACAGCAAGAGACCTCTCAGCTTGCAAATCTGCAACTGGGCACTTACAACTTAAAAATGTGAAGCTAGGGGAGGAGATGGGGGGAGAAAGGCAGATTTGGGAGGGGAATAAAAGCATTTATTGTATTCTGAAAAATAAAGATAAATAAACAAAGAATTTTTGCACTAGTTTATTAAAAGAAGAAAACACCTTAATCCCTCATTATTTTTTTCTCCCTTTTTATAAATTCTGCTTGCTCCTAAAGTGCATTTGCAATGTATGCAGTGAGACCCAGAGCACTGAATGGCTTACTTATTAGCAGTTTCTGTAGACAGCCCTAGGACTGACTGTGTATAAAATAGTGAGTGTGCTCTCTCCCTAGCAGTGGTCCTCCCTGACCAGAGAGGCTCAATCTAGGAATTAGGTTCTTCAGAAGAGGGACTGTTATTTTGTTCAGGTTTTGTACAATACCTAACCCAACAAGAGCCCAGTTCACGACAGAGGTTCAATACAAATAATAAATAATTATCTGTTGGTGAAATTACATACCTTGTGTTTTGTAGGCAGGCAAACAGGATGATTCATAAAACAATTCTTTTTGGCCTATGAATCAGTGTTAGAGCCTACTGGCAAGTGAACACGGGGGAGGCTGGTTGCTGCTTCTGCTGTGCCGACTTTGTGGATAAATAAAGGGCTCCCATCTTCCAGGGCTGTCAGTCAGGCCCTTTTTATCCTTGCCAAGCTCCTGAAATAAAAGAAGCTGAAATGTCTCAGTGCCAGACCTTGGCAGTGCACAGGCTGCAGCACTGTTCACCACGCTGCCCACCCTGACGGCCTTTCCTTCTCTTTGCAGTGGTCTTTGGGCAGTTTGCCTTCTTCCAGACGGCGCTCAACGATGTCATTGAAGTCCACGATGGCCCCAACCAGCATTCCCGGCTCCTCAGCTCCCTCTCAGGCTCTCATACAGGTAAGGGACCCATCCCTGTTGCTGCTGGAAAAAGTAAGGTAAAAACCACACTCTGCTATTTAACACCTTTTGTGTGCAAGCCTTAGAGAGGCTTCAGCAAGCCACTTGCATAGCTAATGCTGTATTCTCTCTCCTCTGTTTTTCTTCTTTCTCCTCACCTAGGTGAATCACTCCCATTAGCTACCACCAACCAGATTCTCATCAAATTTAGTTCCAAGGGTCAGTCTACAGCCAAAGGATTTCATTTTGTCTACCAAGGTGAGTATGGTTGTGTTCTGGAGATGTCTTTCAACTGGTGTTAGGAGATAATAGTCAAAAGTACATCTTGAAGTGTTGTGGACAGCATTAAAAGCTTTCAACATCTGTGGGTCATTGCACTCTTTCTATCTGAACAGGAAATACCAAAGGAGATTAAGATTATTATTTTGATAGCAAGGGACTTGCAGGTTTCTTTGGTTCCTGTAGGTACTAAATGTTCAGACCTTCCACTTTCACTCAGTCCTCAACCCTCACACATCTCAGGATTAGTATCAGAAGTATCTCATTGAGTCATGCCCTGAGTACGCAGTGAATTCTTGGGATTTATACCCAAGCAGGTTTTCCCACTGGCATTTTAGCACATTTCTCAGTGTAAGCAGCTGAGCACTTGTCTAGCAGCTCTGCACAATCCTTCCTCTCTGCATGTCATAGGCTTAGGTCTCCTGCTGTCATACTTTGGCCCCTTGATTTTTCTGGTAACAGCTTGCATTGCATTGGGCGAGTCCCACTTAGAGATTTTAAAGTAGTAAACAGAAAGTGATGTGCAGACTAGGGGGAAAACAGAAGGGTTTTTCTCACCCACATGCTTTGTGTAGTTGTGGCTCAGTCAAACTTTGACGTGTACTGTGAAAGGCAGCAGGGGTACCCTGTACCTTCTCTGGGGGTGAAGTAAGGCATGTTTGGGATTTCATAGCGTACTGAGATCCATTCTCTTTAAAATTCTGCCTAATTATTGTAAAACAATTAATTCTCATAGTAATTGTTAAAGATTTCACCAAAACAAGAATTTTTATGAAATCAGAGAAGATTACCTCCTCCTTCCTGCACACTCTTCAGTGACTGCTGCAGTAGTAAAAGGAAGAGGCATGCCTATTTTTGACTCGTCTTGCCAGGATCTAATGGCATTTACTGTCATTTTTGTACAAATGAGTTCTGTCTCTCCCAAAGCCTCCCCCACCCAGCCATACAGATGTATCGCAGGTTCCCCTGAGGTGAAGGCATCGGAAGCCTGAAGCAGCACGTTGAAAGCAGCTTCAACTGGAGAGTGGAGCTGAAGGGTCAAGCACACATTTGAGATCGTTTTGGTGGTTTGGAGAGAGGCCAAGCACATGCTCATCAGCCACAAATGGCTGCACTGGGGCTATGTGAGCAGTGGCACAGATCCATGAATATTCTGGCTATCTTGGATGTGGCCAAAGTAGAGCATTGTCATGAGTGGACCTTTTCTGCCTCTCTGTTCCCCTCCCAAGGCCACTGACATGTTTCACAGCTCAGCCTCTCACTTTCCCCTTTCCTAGGCTGTCCACGTACCAGTAGGAGAGCCATCGCGTGTGTGGCTTCTGGAGGAGTCAAAGGCACCATGGGTTAAATAAAAGCATAGCATGATTTGACATTCATCTGCTGAATCAAATGATAATCAAACAAACAATATAGCTAATGTGCTCATCATCGCTACATTTTCCCCCATCCCAGCAACTCAGGCATTAAACACTAATAAATTGTAAAGCAACTCAGAGAAAAATATGAATTATTTTTTTTCCTCAGCGATGACACTTCTTTGACTTGTATTTCCCCTCACTTATCTGTCAGGCTGTTTCTTTCTTTAGCTGTTGTTTCCAGGACTGAACAGGAATGCAGGCAATTTCAACAGTTGGTGATGCAGCATCCTAACTTAAATTCCCCTTTTCTTTCTCTTCCCTCTCCTGACATGAAGAAGATTGTTTAAAATTGTCATCCTTTGTAGTAAAGAGGCCAAGTGAGCTGAGAAACCTTATAGTGCTTTCCGCTGAGGCTCTAGCATTATAGGCAAGCCAATTTTCAGAAAGTCATTGCTGAATGCCTCGGTTTCCCTATGTAGGAATGACCTTTCTGATGTGGTGGTAAGCTTTTTGAAGGCATACAATCTCCTGTTTAGAAAAATGCACGGTTCTGTAATGTCCTAGCTGCTTTTATTTCAAGCAACACTTGAATTGACAGAAGTTTGAGAGAATTGCTATTGCTTTTTCTTCTCACCGGTCATGTTTGGACTCAGCCACTCTCTGGGGTCTAGTGTAATCAGGTGTGTGTGTTATTTTTACTTTTACTGGATCTTTAACATGACAAGGGAAAAGTAACTTCATTCGGTACCAGTGTCCTGCCTAGCTGCAGAGCCTGCCCACTCTCGTCCTGTCCATGGGTTTCACCATGCCCTGGCACAGGTTGTGCTGTGCAAGTGCAGAACCAAAAGCTGGCCCTGTCCTCACAGAGCTTATGGCCAGAGCACCTGCAGCCTGTATTTTCCTCCTGTACTGATGAGTGCTTACGATCCGGACACTTAAGTTTCCCAAAGGTACACTTTAACAATTATTTTTTTTTCTTATGTTTTGTCTTTTTTTTTTTTTTTCTTTGCTTTACAACTGCACCCTCATCTGCTGGTTTCTCCCGCAAGCTGTTCCTCGGACCAGTGCCACCCAGTGCAGCTCAGTCCCGGAGCCTCGCTACGGCCGGCGGCTGGGCAGCGACTTTGCGGTGGGGGCCGTGGTGCGCTTCGAGTGCAGCGCCGGCTACGCGCTGCAGGGCGCCCGCAGCATCGAGTGCCTCACCATGCCCGGCGCGCTGGCACAGTGGAACGTTTCTGTGCCCACCTGTGTGGGTAGGTGACAAATGGCAATACAGTTCAGCAAAATAAAAATAAATGATGATGTTTCACAGAATCGCAGAGTTGTAGGGGTTGGAAGGGACCTCAAGAGATCGTCGGGTCCAACCCCCCTGCTAAAGCAGGTTCCCTAGAGCAGGTTGCCCAGGTAGGCATCCAGACAGGCCTTGAATATCTCCAGAGAAGGAGACTTTGGGATGGTTAAAACAAAACCCAAGAAACATTTTTTTACCGCGTACATCCAAAAGCCAGGCCTGTTTGTGAACAAACAGCAAACCCCAAATGTTAGGGAAGGAGCCTCTTGGTCCAATACTTGGTTTTGACATTGGGGACAGCAGCTAGTATAAACGAGATCCATCTGAAAACTGCTTTCACCTTCTTTGGAGGAGAGCAGGCCTAAGGAATGAATCCCTTGGGCTGATGTGCTCAGTGCTCCCCCCAGTTAAGGCCTGCTTGCTGCCCGTGATAGAAGCTATATGAGAGAGTTATTGAAAAGAGATTATCCCTGCAAATCATATCTTGCAATCATGAGCCAGTTCTGCTTGCTTTTTTGTCAACAGACAGATATTTCAAGGAGAATGTTCTAGCATAAAGCCAAGGCCTTTCATGTTCAAGTGTTTCTTTGCTTATTCCAGTGCCATGTGGTGGAAATTTGACTGAACGCAAAGGCACCATCCTCTCCCCGGGCTTTCCTGAGCCGTACCTGAATAGCCTCAACTGTGTGTGGAAGATAACAGTCCCCGAAGGAGCAGGAATACAGGTACAGCGTTAGCAGCTGTCGCTGCAGCATGATGGAGAGAGGAGAAAACACAGCATCTAGTGCACTTAAAGAGGCTGCACATTACGGAGTTGAGATGGGTAGAATGTGTAATTCTCTGGAATCAGCCATTCGTTGACACTGCAGCTGCCATGAGTGCGTAATATTTCAATGGATTTTTGCCTCCTGGAGGCACTCTCTATGGGAAATAAGCGGAGCCATGTGGCTGTTCTGGTGTAACAAAATAATTGTGATATTTTGGGCATATATCTTCATACTGCTTAATTATGCGATGTTGAAAGCACTGTAAGCTATACCGAGGAAGAGTTGCTTGCTTGGAGTGCCTGTGTGGATTTGTTATGCCAGCAGAGTTGCAGCAGTATGATTATACAATTACAGCTTTGCTGCTCATTGTCTCCAGGTAAACGCGGTCTCTCCAGGCTTTTTGTGGTCCTTATCATTTCTCTGCAGAAATAGTCCTGCCAGCTTGAGGATGTGGAGAATTAAGCCCAGCATCAGCGACCAAACCTTAGATAACGCTCCCATTCAGCACGTGCACGCCTCACCCTGCACCATGCGCTGCGCTGACACCAATTGATGCAGAGGAGATGGATTCTTTAATAGATCCATTCTTCCACACACCTCATTAACAGAGGGTTTCTTTCTTCTTTACACCACTTTGTCTGCAAGGGCTTTGTTCGTTAAGTGCTTTTATTTCTCCATCCTGTGTTTGGCTAATAGGCCTGTAGGTGGGTTCCTCCCTCTCTGCAGGGCTCGCAGCTGTTGGCACACAGCAGTTGGGTTTCTCTCAACAGTTTTCTTGAAACATCAGCTCTGTGTTGCTGGCTTCCAGTTCTGCTCCCCCATGGGGGGGCTTCTTACTGGTGTCACCATCGTAACTCAGATCTGAACCTGGGCATGGGGTGGCCAGGCTGGTGGGAGCGATGCTGGGGCCCTGGGGACTGCATGGGCACCTGGCAAAACATCACCAGCCTGGAATACCTCGTGCCCTTCACTGGGCTTGCGCTGTATCCAGTCCAGAAGTCTTCTTTCCTGTGTGTTTTTGAAGCCATTTAGCACAGTGTTTTCAAAAGCCTCAGAGCTTGTTGTCAATTTGTTCCTGCTCGTCTGAAATTTCAGCCGTTGTGCAAACCCCCAGATGGCAGGAGGATCCTTTTAGCTCAGCCCAGCACCTGAGCAGTTGAGGCAGTTTGCAAGTTTCTCAGCACTCCTGGGATCAGGAGGTGATAATTCACTTAATTTTTAAAGTGATGTAAATAGATGTCTGTATTTTGCACTGCTGTGTTCTGAATTCAAACCCTTGCTGCTAGTTTCTCAGCCTGTGGAGCTGTTTTTGCATATGTCTGCTGAGCTTAGAGGAAAGCAGGTATTACAGCAGGCTGCTAAAAGCATGTCTTTATTCCTAAGTACTTGTTTCTCACATCTTTGCTTGTGCAGATGCAGTTCTCACATGTAAAAGTGGAGAACGTAATGTCAAAGAAGTGTTTTAAAGGCTCTCCCACCCCTGCTACATGTGATCTCTTGCAAGAGAAAGAGATATTTCAGAGTGTAACACAGAGAGCAAGCAGAGAACAACAAAAAGGGTGTCCTGTGGGTGAGCTTTAACATCATCAAAGCCTGAAGTTCACGTTCCAGTTCTAGAGTGGAGAGGTTTTGGTGAAGGACTGGACCATGGGAAGCAGGCAGGGCACGAGGGGACATTCTCCCTTTGCAGCAAACCCCATCTGGCACTTCCAGTGCAAGTCTTTAGTGGGGAGAGAGGTGTGAGAAGAGCTGCTGGCCCCTGGGAAGTAAAGCACAGTGGAGATGGGGGCAGCCCAGAGGCCAGGTGATGGCCATGGAGCCGGACCCACCGTGTGCCTGCAGCCTGGCCAGCCACAGCCACAAACCCTGGCCCACCACGATCAGCTCACCCTGCATGCAGCGTCCCTGGTCACCCGCTGCCATGTGCAGCATGCTCCAAGTTATTAAATACTAATTTAAGCATCAGTTTACCCTCATTTTGTACAACAATTAAAGGTTAAACAGCTGTAAATCAGAGGAGGAGGTGAAATTAAAGCTTTCTTAGTAGCAGCGAGTCACTAGCAAGATTTTTATGTAATCAGTGTACGAGCTAGCACTTCTGCCATGAATTATTCATTCCTTTAGCAAACCTTCCTGAGTGAATTAATTTATATACATGGCAGTAAATAGATGCAGATCCCTTGTGAATCCACATGTCAGACTAGAATTAGGTCCTTAAAAATGTTTATTCCGTTAAGTTGGGTACATGGGGGGGATAAATAATTTAAAAAATGTAAGAGCAAACAAAACTCACGTTCTCAGTCCACGTCCTCCTTCAATAACGTAAATCACAATAGGGGTGTAATTACGGAGGCTGAAAGATATTGATGTGGTCGGTGTGATCAGTAATGGTGCTGCAGGGGTCACTGCAATTTCTGCTAGTTGAACTTTTCCTTTTTTGGGGAAAAAAATGAAAACTTTGCAGGAACTTTATAGCCTGCTTTATTATACGGAATAAATAAAGGAGGAAAAAGGTTAAAATGGCAGAAATAATGGGCTTTTTTTGTGTGTGTGTGTGTGTGTATGTGTGTTTTATATTCAGCAGGACAAAAGCAAGTTAGATATTTGGAGTAACTGTGTAAATACAGCATAAGAACATAAGGAAATAAGGGTGGGTTTCACTGAATTTCCAGAGGGAAGAGGGGAGGGTGTGTGTACACGTGTGAGCTTGCAGCCCAGATCCGTGGTGCATTGAAGTCCCTTTCAAAGTGTTCAGTCCAGCAAGCGTGTCCTGCTGAGCTCTGTGCTTCGGGGAGTAGCTCTATTGAATTCAATGGGACCACTGCACATCAGAAGCATTAGGCTTAGTAGGAAATCTTCATCCAAAGAGACCACGAAGTGTTGAGGTCCTCTAATAAGCAGATGTTTGAAGGCTGGAAGTAAAAAGTCATCTACCTGCCAGAATTACCAAAGCTGCAGCTTTCTCCCCAAACCCACCAGCAGGCAGCAGTGGCCAGTGACACATGTGAGGAAATGAAGCCTTTTGTTTGGGGCCAAGTTGTACAAGCCATTTATGCTCCTGTCTTGTCTTTTAAAAGCCTTTTTTTTTTTTTTTTAAGGTTGTTGGCACAGAAAGTTTGAGTGTTTGAAACCTTTATCGAGAACTTGCAGATTTTTTTTCCATCTCTTTCTATTATCACTTCAGATACAGGTGATCAGTTTTGTCACTGAGCAGAACTGGGATTCCTTGGAAGTGTTTGATGGAGGAGATAACACAGCCACCATGCTGGGAAGCTTCTCTGGTACGTGTTCAGCATCGTGTTCAGTGAAAGCCATCAGTGCAAACTTCATTCCTATTAACACCAACTGGACTTCAGCACGTACATAAAGTTAGTGATATGCTTAAGAGCTTGAAAACTCGGAATAGATTTAAGCATGTGCTTAAAGGGAATCATATGCTCTATTGAACTGGGAATTTGACTGTTGCCTGCAGAAAGCATTGATAGAGATCCTTAGAAGCAAGGCTTTGTTTGTGTGTTTTTGGGGTGGGATACTGCAGAAATCAGCTGCTTCGAGGAAATAGAGATGAGGCTAGACACCAGCCTATAAAAGCTGTGGATAAGGCTTGACTTGCAAGCTGGTGACCTTGGAGAGGTTTGTCAATCTTTGCATTGGTGTACACATGCTGGAAATCACCAGCATTTTCAAGCTCTTGCAGCAGCAGTGAGGTGTGTGTAGCTCTCTGTTATGAAAACCTTCTCTAAGCTTTTCTTTACTATTTTCACCCTTGCTGGAAAACATCGTACTGCAGGAGAGTCTTTTCTCTGCTCAGACCACTGCACAGGCAGGTTAACCTGACCTGGTTGATTGGCACCAAAACGGAATAAAGGCTACAAAAGAACCGTTCTCCTGCCCAACACAGGGGAATGGAGCTTCTGGCAGAGCGGAGAGTACCAAGCAGCCCAAAAGCATTGTGAAGCTTTCAAATAGCAGAACCACTTGCAAAACGATGGCCCCGATTCTTTCTCATTGAAAGAACGTGGAATCAAAGTGCTTTGAGGCTGGTAAGGACAATCATGCATAAAGACTGTCAGACTGCTCCCAGCGTTGGGTTTCGGGTAGAACCGCTTTGACCGCTGCTGCAACAGCTTCTAGGAAACGAGGCAGGAGAAGGAATCTGCACCTAGCAGGGGACCTGAGCTCCACCCACACAGTTTCTGTTCACCAGTTCCCTTCTCGGTGCTTTTAGTAGGTCTGGTCTGTGAATGGCAAAACTTCACATGATGAAATTCATCATTATACTTTGAAAAGGCCATTGCAGAGAGGCCTTGGGTATTTCTCAATTGGCCTCATTAGAACCTGATCAAAACCAGCAGAGCTTGTTAAGTTAAAGGACTTTCTGTTCTCAGCCTCTTCTGCAGCAAATCTCCAAGGATATGGAGGAGGAAAAAAGAATCCTCTTCAGTGTCTTTGTGCACCTCTTGTTTTCCCAGGAACTACAGTGCCTGCGTTGCTGAACAGCACTTCAAACCAGCTCTATCTGCATTTCTATTCGGATATCAGCGTCTCTGCTGCTGGCTTTCACCTGGAATACAAAAGTAAGAGCAATGCAGCCTTGATCTCTCAGTTCCTCTGGGCAATGGGGAAGTGGTTACAGAGCTGTTGCCTCATAGAAGTGGAAGCTGCGTATCGTGGGGAAGGGGCAGTGAGCTTTAGGGCCCCCACACATATGTGGTTCCCTGTCCTCAAGTTGCAGAGAGGCAGGGAGTATAAATGGAGAAGAGCTGCAGCAGGGTCACAGAGTGACCCGCACCTTGCTGCTGATGCACTTGGCAGTGCTGTTTGGTTTCTGTCTTGTAGTACAGCAGGAGCTGTGGAAGCCAAAGTATTAAAAATTCATGGGGAGTTGGCCTGCTCAACACAGTGCTGTAATCTTAGCTCACGAAGTGTCTAAAATGATGCTTGCCAGAGACTGGGAGGAACTGCCTGTTCTTTGCAGTCCTTCCTAGGCATTCGATATTGGTCATTGCTGGAGGCAGCATACAGGGCTAGGCAGATCTTCATAGGATAATTCAGGCTTCAGGAGACCTCAGGAGGTAATCTCATTTAACCTCCTGCTGAAAGCAGGGTCAGCTATGAGATAAAACTAGATTACTTGCATCTTTATGCAGTCTGTTTTGGAAAAACTCCAAGAATGGAGACTGCACAAACACCCCGGGCTGCCTTTCATCACAGGATAAGCGCTGCAGCCCCTGGCCATCCTGGTCCTCCTCCTGCTGAGCTTGCTCCACTTTATTGATCTTTTTCTTGCATTGTAGGGAGCAAAACTGGCACGATATTTGAGGTGCTGTCTGATGGGTGCTATGTAGAGGGGAGGTAATCACCCCCCCTCCATCTGCAGGCTCTGCTCCTGTCCTATGGGTGAGGACAATGTCAGCTGCCTCTGCTACCAGGGCATCATTCTGAGCTGCAGCAGTTATTGCTGGAGATGTTGCCTGCTGCTGATGCCCACTGCTGTATGGAATTACCCTTCTTAACCTGCATCTGCATTGTCCTGACTCCTCTGCATTGGACAGTTCGGTGGGTTCATGTGTAAGGGATTATGCCAGTGTCCCAGCAGAAAGGCAGCACTTTGCTTCCAGCAGGTCTAAGGCAAGGCTGCATTCTTGCAGATCCTGACCTGAGATTATCACTGATATATGGAAACAATATTTTTTTAAAAGATCATCGTTGATAGGAGAACAAATCTGATTGAAATTGGAAGACATGGCAAATAAAGTCTCCATGGAAAGGTCTGCTGGGTTTGGATTTAGATGCTAAAAATTCATTTCCCCCCAGTTCTGTGGTTTGATTCCCCCTGTTGGAGCAGATGTCCATTCAGGAAAGGTGTGCCGTAGCCAAGTCACCGTGGGTCACAGTGATGGTAGCTGTTATCTCTTGGCTGGCTGAATTATTTACATGCAGTCCAGCAGCAGCACAGACAGCATGCAGGCAAGCAGGTGCAGAATGGCAGCCCTCAGCTCTATTCAGCGCATCGAAATCGAATGTTTAGCTAGCAGGCAGGAAAGCAAGCAGGCTCGTGCACTCACAGGGTACTGTACACGGGTGTGATGGGGCCAGGAGCTAGGCTGGTCTGTGTGCAGCTCTCAGAGGACTGGTTAAGGCGTGCTGGTGATCTGGCTCTGTTCCTGCCTTGGTAGCAGTGATGCTGAGCTGAGGAGCGATGTGCTGGAACTGCTATCTGTGTTCCTGCAATCTTCCTTGGGGCAATGCAAACATAATTGTTTCTTGCTGGACACCGGCTCTCCCAATTGCTTCTGATCACAAATCTTGTGTACGTCTCCGAAGCCAACAAATGTTCTGTTTATTTTTTCCAAAGCGGCAAATAGATTTGAAAGTGCATTTCATTTTGTAAAACATCTCCAGAAACAGCATAGCTGCTTGACTGCAGGGACTGCCTGTGCTTTTAGAGGGCCAGCTAGTACTGAGCTTTCCAGGTTTTGGTGTGTTTGCAGATGGAAACTTTGCATATTAATGGCTCGAGCAAAATTACGGCAACCAAGAGGGTTTGGGAGGGAGAGTGTGATCCAGAGCACTCCCTGGGAGCTTGGGAAGTGTGTGTTACAGAAATCCTCTTGCTGCAACCTTTTCTTCCCCACTACTGTTTCAATCGATAAGCTCTTTGAGGATTGCATTACCCTGGTGCAACAATCAGGTTCAGGTTTTCTTGAGGCTTGGGATTGCCAGGTTTGTTTGGTTTCTTTACTGAGAAAATTAATAGGTGTTGATTTTCAGGGCAGCTGGAAATAATACCATTTTTGCTTTGCTCATCCAGCTGGCATTTCATGGCTCTGGTCCCCAGTTTTACCCTTTGTTCAGTTAGAGATTCGGCAAAGGAGTTTTGAGAGATGGGCTGAAACACCAGTTTATTTTCTCCCTTACTGTACTCCTCAAGCAAAGCTCTTATCTCTACACACTTACGAGTCAAAGCAGAGCAAGAAGAATTTAGGACTGAGTGAAATTCAGTGGCCACTGATCTGAAGGGAAGCTATTTCAAGCTGCTTTCTGGCTCTCTGAAGGTCAGGCATTTCAGCCGTGTGCAGGGAGGGATTGCACATTTTCTTGCTGGGAAGCACGACTTGGATTTCCGAAGCAGAGTCGCCATCTCCTCTCAGGTTTCTTTTCTTCATCTGCTTTCGGCTCAGCCTCCAGACTGAGTCTAAGCAGAGCACGAGCCCTTGCAGAGATGCAGGAGGTTATCTGGTGTTGGCAGCTGCTAGCAGAGAGCGAGGGAGGCGCTGGCAGGCAGCAGAGCCGTGGTGGCGAGGAGGTGACTGCAGGCGCCTGCCTTCCTTTTATCTCCTTTTGGTGTTGCAGAAGGATGAGGGGGTGGCATGCATGGAAAGGAGAGCCCATCACCTGGCACGTGGCTGCTGGGACCGTTAATTGGGCTTGCAGCAGTTGTTAATTGGGCTTCCCAGTTGTAATTGTAGCTCAGATGGAAACGGGATTGAATGAAATTTTTGTGGGCTGTTGTACAGGCTCTGTCAAAGTCTGGCCTCGCGTGCTGCTGCTTGTATCACATGGTGAATTCATTCTGCAGATGAGCAGAGGGAGAGGAGGGCAGGAGAATGAAACTGGGCAGCTTCTGCCCAGGAAGACACAAATTGCATGCAACAGACACAGCGCATCCTTTATATTGTAAGCATGGCTCAAAACAGAGTTCAGCCAGCAAGGGACAGCACGGATTATTCCCTCTTGCATCCTCTCCAGTCTTCACTGGATGTGAACTAGGGGTCCTGGACATACTCTACAGCCCAGGGGAATACCATGGGAAACATCTGGGCTATCTTGGTGGGGAACCCAAGGGCCCCGGGACTTTCCCACTCCGTGTCCGTGGTGGAGGTTGGTGGTCATCAGGGGGCTGGGGTGAAGTGAAGGTGTGCACTTCATTCCTTCTGCCTTCAGGCTGTACTCAGCCCTGCTCCCTGCAGCACTCACTGCTCTTACCCACACTCTTCCCTTCCAGCCGTCGGTCTGTCCAGCTGCCCCGAGCCCCCCGTTCCTGGGAACGGCCTCAAGATCGGGGAGCGCTATTTAGTGAACGATGTCGTCTCCTTCCAGTGCGAACCAGGCTATGCCCTCCAGGTACTGAGGACTGCTTTTTTTCTGACAAAAAGGACGACAACAAACATTTGGGAAAGAGAGAGACCCTCAAACTTTGTCTTTTTCTCTCCCTCAGGGACACTCTCACATTTCGTGCATGCCAGGCACTGTGCGGCGCTGGAATTACCCCCCTCCACTTTGCATTGGTAGGACTCTTTTTCTTTCTTATTTGGCTGGTATTTATAACACCTTTCTAAAAACCTGTTTAAATTGGCTGCTGATGAAATGGGGAGAAGTTCATTGCCCAGACAGAGCCAGTTGTACTCTTATAGCAGGACCTCTGGGAGCTTTCCTCACTTTCCCCATTTCCTCATGCGCCCCAGTTTTCAGCCTGGTCTCCTGTCCATATCGTATAAAGGGGCTTTAAAAGTGGCCGTATAAACCAGAGCATGCTGGTGATTTTATCTTGATGGTGGCAGGGCAGCCCAGCAGCCAGGAGCACAGTACACTAAGTTTTATTTCAGATGGATCCCTTTGGCTGAGGGCTGCTGGAGGTGCAGGGCGAACAGGAGCTCTGTGAAGGTCTGAGTCAGAGAAATTCAGGTTTGTTCTGTAGGGGAGACAGAGCATGGGAAAGGCTTCATTTGCTGCAAGGGGAAATTTCAGCAGTCATCCCTGTGGGCCAACCAGATTGCTTTGTTTTAATTGTTTAAAATGTAGATAAAATATTAAATTTAAAATATAAAAAATGGATTCCTCAACAAAAACTCATTCTAAAGGGAAAACCTGAGATTTCTTGATACTGGAAGCAGGTAGTCTTTATGGGTTGAGGGTTTTTTCCCATCTGAAGCAAAGATCTACAGACTGTTTTTTTGTTGTTGCTTTTTGTTTGTTTTTAAATGCATCTTGATATCATTGAAACTGCATCTTTTATTGTTCTCTTCCCAATATCTCCAAACTGCACCTCCTGGTGCCTCGCTGTCCTCACCTCGGTGCCTAACAGGTCCTGTGTGACCAGGAAGAGCCAGGTCACTTGTCAAGACAGCCATTTGCCTGTGACAGCCTCTGAGGACGAGGGCTGAGCCTGCTGAGCATCTCAGGCCTTAGGAGAATAGGGCTGGGCAGCTGATTTCCTCGGTGGCAGAAGCAAGCCCCAGAAGAAGAGACAACAGAGGTGAAGGGAACTTGTTGGAGTTTTTGGATTATTTTCAAGCAGTATTTTGCTTTTAGCAAATCTAGATGTTTAATATTCATATTGCACATTTTACAGCTTTGAGAGAGACATTTATGCATTTAATAGCTTTAGTTAACAGTTATTTCAGGCTCCTGCTGTTCTAGCTTACATCATTTTGCTTTAAAGTAATTATAAGAGCTAACAGCTCCTCGTCTGATGATCTGCAGGCCAGCAATAAGTACAGAGACAGTTAGAGCAGAATGTCTGAGCTAAAGGACTCGTGCCCATGGGAGCTGCTCTAAAAGAAACCAGAAGCCCTTCAGCTCAGCATCAGGGTAGGAGACTCCAGCAGGGAGGAGGAGGATCCCAATATTGCACCGAGGGTCCACGACTATCTGAGCAGCTGCCAGTTTGGAGTTTTCTTTTTTCTTCTTTTGATCAGCATCAGTCATTCAGATCAGTAGGATTTTGCCTGGCCAGGCTGCATCTGCTCGGCACTGTCACAGCGTGTAAACACGGGTGCAATTTAATTCGGGTTGTCTGCTTTTGGGCAGTCACGACTAAGTGCAGCGGGACAAACGCCCGTCCACCTGTCTGTTCCTATCTCTTAGCCTGCATCACACTTGACTGAAAAAGGTCATCCAGCTTCAGAGACGCATAGCCACGTCTCTGCAGCCAAGTGCAGATCATCGTGAGTGATCAGCATCTTTGTAGGAGCTCTGGGGATGCAGCAGCACCCTGTGCAGGCAGGGCTGAGGCTCGTTGTCCTGAGCTAATTACTCACCAATTTGTCTGAACACTGCCCAGACCCCCAGTGGCTGCCAACCAGCCACCCAGGAATGCAGGCTTCATCATTCCCCTGCTCAGAGGACTTTTTGCTTGCCTGGCATTATGCTGGTTTTCTTTCTGTCCACTTCATCCAGATGCTTGACTCCTAAATAATTCAGAAGCGGTACTACTAAAGAGCCATTAAGGGGAAGAAGAAAGAACTTCTGGGAAAAGCCTCGTTAGTAGCAAGTGCACACATAATGAGATACTGGACAAAGAGAATCCATACCTCTGCTGTCAGACTGTTTTAGGAGAGCACCTGGGTGTATTCTGTTGGATGGTGTTACCGTAACAAGGTAGAGGTCATCCAGATAAGCCTGAGAAGATGCTATCTATGCTTAAATTTCATGTGATGCTTTTTGTAAACATATTTTGTGCTGTCATCTGTGGACTGCTTCTTGGTAGGGAATTTACTTCAGTCAGTGTGCAAACACGCTGTGCTATATTTATCGGTAATTGCCTGGAGATTGACAAGTATAGCAGTCAAGGTAGGTCAGTTAACCAGAGAAAGCAGAGGTAACTGGAGTCAAAATAAGATCACTCTGGGTCTCCACAACAATTTTCGCGGTGGTTAAAAATTCAAACAAGCGCAGTGTGCATGATGTGCACTGTTATGGTGTCTACGAAGGCAGCAGACCATCCATCTTGCAGCTTAAATCTGTCTCTCCCACTGCGATCACCAGCACGGTATCTCTGGGTCGAGGCTTTTATCTTGAGGACAGGAGAAAGGCGCATGCATTAGTAATGCAGCCATTCAGTGCCTGGAAAATCTGTGCTAGCTCCTTAACAGTCTGTCCTTTTTTTCCTCTTCTTAGGTTTTTTATGTCTTTAATTCCCGTATTGCTGTCTGGCTGTGGCCATACAGAGACCTGCAAGTGGTCCTGACCATTAACACTGTTGATTTTACAGCCCAATGTGGAGGAACAGCAGAAGAGATGGAAGGAGTGCTCCTGAGCCCAGGGTTCCCAGGAAACTACCCCAGCAATCTGGACTGCACCTGGAGGATACTGCTGCCAGTGGGGTTTGGTGAGACAGTGGGTTTGGGGTTGGTGCTATCATAAAAGAGACAAGAGGAAGATACCAACCCTGTTCAGTAGTGCTTGGCCAGTGCTGGATGCTCTGCTGGCCAAGATGAGTTACAGAAATTGGTGTTTGACATCCTGATCCCACTTTCCATTAAAGGTGCATTTGTATGGTGCTATGCAATGATTGACACTTTTTCAAAAGGTGGTTACAGGTCACCGTGGAGTGTAACAGCTTGATACAGATCTGTACGTATGCCTCTGAATTAGCCATAACACCCTCCCGTAGCGTATTTGTGTACCTCCCCATCTTGAACTACTTCAGTTTGTAATAGCCTAAAAAATATCACCAGCTGTTCCTCCCTTTATAAACGTGAAAGGTGACCAAAGCTTTTGTCAAACTACATCCTACATGAGGTAGATTGCATGCAGCCATCATCACGTTAGAAATTAGGATCTCCCCAACCATTAGTAAGAGAGATTTGCACACCTCCAGCTCAGCTGCTCTCCAGGCCAGCCCCAGCAGGGTGCCTGATTGCCAGGCGCTGGAAGTATTGCATGCCTGGAAGAAGGGCTGACTCTGGACTTATTGAATTAACTTTCCTCCTCCAGGTGTAGCTGCATGGCTGCTGTGAGCTGCTGAGGAAGGGAAACTCCAGCTCAGCCTCCTGCCAGCTGTGCTGGCTGGATGCAGTATGGCAAGAAGGGGGTTGGTGTAGCTCTGTGTTTGCCTGCATAATTTCTGTGGTGTCAGGCAGAGGGAGAGGAGAGCACAGATCTCCAACAACCTGAATACACAGCATTAATAGCCTGATCTTGTCTGAAACTAGAAGGACAAGGCACCCTCTACCTCTGACACAGTAAATGTCCTCCTTCTGATTGACTAGGCTGTATTGGGCATCGCTGAGTGAGCAGTGCTGATGTGTTAAGGCCTGTGGATAGGTTTAGAGGTAAACTGTTGATTCTTACTCCCCAGGTGCTCACATCCAGTTCCTAAACTTCTCCACTGAGCCAAACCATGACTTTGTTGAAATCCGCAATGGGCCTTACGACACCAGTAACGTCATCGGGCGCTTCAGTGGCACCGAAATCCCGGGCTCCCTCCTGTCCACGTCTCATGAAACCACCGTGTATTTCCACAGCGACCACTCACAGAACAAACCAGGCTTCAAGCTGGAATACCAAGGTAGGGAGGCCACTGAACATGCAGCACTGGGACAATCCTGTCCCCAGGTGCTAGTGTTGAGGATGGGGGAGAGAGGGTGGGCTGCTATTCTGTTGAATTCATCCCACAAGGACTTAATCCAAATGAGTGGAAAGGTGTTACAAGAAGACCATGCATAATCCTCGTAACTGGGATCTGTTCGCCCTGACTTATGCCTACGGCAAATAACAAATGTTCCTAGAGTGCTTTGTGACAGTGAAATGCCTTTGAATTAATTCCAGCTAGATTCACTTAGATCTTGGCTCTGTCGCCTGTCATGTGCAACGAGAGGAGTCCTCAGCAGCTGAGTCTGCTCTGGAATTTTGCAGCTGCTTTTCAGTCTCAGCTGAAGTCCGGTTTGGGCACACCCAAACGCATCCCTTCCATCCTCAGCTGCAGCCTAACTTTGTGCTGAGGCAGGCTGCCGGAGGGAAATGAGCAAATGAGTAAATAGCTAAATAATAGAACAGTGGCTCTGGCATGGAAATATGGAGTGAAAGTAGAGAAAAAGCTGACTGGAGTCAAAATATGCGCTCAGTACAGTTTTTGGAAATGATGGGCAAATGGAGATGCTTAGGTTCTTGCCCAGCATGTGTCCTCAGACAGCTCCCCAGTTTTAATATGATGTCCTCTGAGCTGCAGCTGCTGCAGTCTCTGCAGCCAGCAGAACAAGGCCCTGCAAGTGCCCCTCTTACTGGTTTTGCTGCTCTTTGAACATGCTGGATTGGGGCTGCCTTCGGGTCTCACCTGGGAATATGGGCAAAGGACACCAAGGGCAGATGGGGTGCTCCACACTGAAGATAAGCAGGACAGGCTTCGCTCTGCAGCAGCTGGGAGCCAAACAGCCCAGCTTCTGTCTGGGAGAGAGATCTGAGGAGTGGGGAAGATGGAGCACGTGTCTCCAGCCATGTGCTGTAGCCAAGGACTGACAAAGGGCTGACTCCCCAGAAATAGCAATAAAAGCCGCTACTCATACTTAATTGAAAACATTAATTTTGCCTTGGCTGTCCTGTTCATGCACCATATAATTCATGCGCTGCTGCACAATTTCGGAAGGAATGTGCTCGGTGAGGCACTCTGGGTAATCTCATGGAAATTGCTATGCAAATGAGCTCCAGCAAGGCTGACCAGTAATTTGTAATGCCAGGTGGAACATGCTAACTGTTTGACTCGCATTCATCATCGGGATCGTCCACATTTTGTTGAAAAACAAGGCAGATTTCCCAATTAGAAGTGAAGTGCGGGGTAAACCTCTGCATGCAAACTCCAGAGGACCAGGGTGGGCCCAAGTGCTCATGTCTGAGGCTAGCACGAGGCAGCAGCAGGCTTGTCCCTCATCCTCCATGCAGATGTGTGCATGGTTCATTAAAGTTTTATCTCTTTCAATTAAGTCATTGTACAAGGGGGAAGTAGCCAAGCAGCATGATGAGTGTACTGTTCATGCTTCTATGAGAAAATATAACTATGAAACATTCCACTTTATTTTTTTTTCCAGCCTACGAGCTGCAGGAATGCCCTGACCCTGAACCTTTTGCCAACGGCGTTGTGAGAGGAGCTGGTTACAACGTTGGCCAGTCCATCTCTTTCGAGTGTCTGCCTGGGTACCAGCTGATCGGGCACCCTGTCCTGACGTGTCAGCACGGCACCAACAGGAACTGGGATCACCCATTGCCCAGGTGTGAAGGTATGGCTTTGGGCTCACCCTGAGAGAAAAATTCTAGACTTCACTGATTTTCACATGCCCACATGTGCAGACTTCTTTGGAGAACACAGAAATTGTACTTCAAGACCTGTGGTGAGCTCCTCACAGATGTTTCCCAGAGAGCTCCTCTGCTCTCATGCATAGCAGCTATGACATTTGTTTTCTGTGCTTACAACAAACAAAAACCATTGTTGCTGTATTGGCCCTGTTAAACGACTGCTGATGCATTGTCAGGTTTACAACTTGTAGAAATGACTCTTTCTGTTTTTCTTTGCACCTTTTACTTCCCCTCGTTTACCAGCTCACAGTTTCATGCTGACATTGAGCACGGTTAGAACAGTGTTTTATTGTCCTCGGTAAGGTTCTTGCCTGTTGCCAACTCAAACAACTATCAAAGTCAACATTTTTATGATGAGCCAGTGTGCCTGAATAATCAGGTAGAGAAGAGAGGCTTTGATCAGCCCTGCTGTCTGTGAGCACAGCTTCTCCTGCTGGGCTGCAGTGCCCTTAGCACTTGCTGCCACGCTGGGTCCCTGGTAAAAGACCCTTGCAGCTCTGGGGACTCCTAGTGTAGGAAGACTGTGCCCCTGTCTTGTCTCCTTAGTGTGGCGATACTGGGAAAACAACCCAACAGTTCTTGTAGTCTTGAGCAATCTCTGTTTCTTGAAGACCAAGCGTGCTGGGAGGACCCTGCTGCCCAAAGGGGGTCAATCAATGTTGTAGCCATCGAAGCTCCAATGTCCAGGTTCTCTTTTCAAACCCCAAAAGGGCTGTTTCAGTCTTTTTATTCTTTGGACCAGTGGGCTGAGTGTTGTGTGGTTTACTTTAGAAAGGTTTCGTGTGAACCCGTAAGAAATTCAAGGTTGCTTATTGAAGATTTCCACTGCACTTCCCAGGAGCACTGACCTTTATCCCGGCCTCCCTGCAGCACTTGGTCTGCAAGAGCTGTGTGCTGGGGAAAGAGAGGGAGGGCTGATGCTGTGCTGCTTTCAAGTCCTAAGTCCTTGAACTCTAGAGAATGCAAAGCATAAAGAACCGGATCCTCAGCTGCTCTTCAGTGGCTGCAGCAACGCAACAGAGATGTGCACGAGTTGAGAAATTGTTCGGCGCTCAGCGCGCTCGCTGAGTACCTGGTGTGCTGCTGGTAGGGCTCACGGGTGGGTGGCAGCAGGATTATGCCCTTATTTACCTCTGGCATCAGCTCTGCCAGCTACAACCACACAGTCCTTATTCCTTACTACTGTGTTTAAGTAGCTTCCTTGTTCAGCAGCGCTCCTGACAGAACAAAGGGGTGAGGGGTTAGGCACACTTTGGGCCATTTGCTTTTTTTTTTCCCCTCTGTGTGCACATCCGCTGGGCTGTTAAGTGCTGCTGAAGTCAGTGCAGAACTTTCTAGCTGTTTCCAGAGATGCAGCCAAGCTGGGCGGCCCATTTTTGCATAGCAGCAAGCAGCGATGTCTCTCTGCCTTAGGCTAACCACCTCACCTTCCCCACATAGGTCACAGCTGAAAGCCCTTTTAATTAAAAGAGTTGTAATTCTAAAATAAATGCACGGAAGCTTGAGGTTTCCAGCAGCACCCCAGGGAGTTTTTCCAGCGATCAGCAGGCTGCCTGCTGCGCAGGGTGGAAAGGAGCTCAGCCCCCAAGGTTCCTTGGGTGTTTGTTTAGGAAAATGAGCGTGTGGATTTATATAAATACACATGCTTTTCTCAGCTTGACAGACCACATGAGTAGGCAGAGCAGAACTAGGCAGTAAATATTTGGAGCCTGGCTCTAGCTTCACATCTGGCACATCGAGTCGTGTCCAGAGTGGTGGAGGTCTGTGGGGCTACTCCTGTATGAGGAGGAGCGTGTGGTGCTGTACAGTACTGTAGCACTGAGCCCGAATTAAAAACTTGTACTGGGAGGAAGAATGCAATAACCTAAGCCAAGGATAATACAGCAGTGTAGCTTCTAAAATGGAGCTGGCTGAGGCAGATGGCACTGCACTTACCCTGTGCACGTGCCTTTGGTTGTTGCAGGCTGTCAGCGATGTGCTGCAGACATTATCATTCACCTACACAACTGTGCCAGGGAGGTCCAGAGGCCGGTGCTTGTCCATGGGATTTCTGCACCCAGGGACTTGCTGTGGCCCTCCTGCACTGCCATCAGCAGGATGTCATCTCTCTGTCTCTGTTTTTCCCTGCCCAGGCTGTTCCTAGTTACGTCTCTTCAGTTTGCAAGTTTTAGACCTGGAAGATACCTAGTGCAACAGAGCTGTCGTCTTGGTTAATGAATTGGATGCTTCTGTTTTACAAATAAATCATCATTTCCCCCCTGCTTAGAAGCGATCTGTGAGCAGCCAGCTGCTCCGTGGTTCTGGTCCAGGCCACGCTGCATGAGCGGGTGAATAGATTTGCCCACTGGTGGGATCTGGTCAGGAGCTGTATCTTCCATGCATGGGTGCAAACAGCTGGTGGAGCCCAAAGACTTTTCCTAGGGTATAAGATGGAGTTTGTTTGTGCACCTGGCTATCGCATCTGTACAAAACACCCTGACAGTCTCCTTTCAGATCAGGAGCACTTAACATATTTATTCTAATGGAATTAAGTTGAAAAGGTTAGATGTAGTAGTGACAGATACGAATTATTCATGGCAAGGTCGGCTGAGGTTCTGGGGCTGGATGCACCTGTATTCAGAAGAGCTATCTTTTCATCCCTCTGCCCAAAAAAAAAAAAAAAAAAAAAAAAAAGAGGAAAGGAAAATGGGAAATAGGAGATCTTTATGATTTACTGTTTTGGGGTATTTGTTAATTAGGTTTGTGTTTGTTTGATTACCTGCAGTGCCTTGTGGGGGCAACGTCACCACCCAGAACGGTACGGTTTACTCTCCTGGCTTCCCCAACCAATACCCCAATTCCCAGGACTGCACTTGGCTCCTTACGGTGCCTGTGGGCTATGGGATCCATCTCAACTTCACTCTGCTGCAAACAGAGCCCTACAATGATTTCATCACGATTTGGTGAGTACAGCAGAGGCATGAGGACTGACCAGGGCTGCTACCAAGGCTTCATTTCTGCAAGAAATGGCAGATGCACAGAGCATCCCTTGCTGCATTGCGGGGATTCTTGAGCTTGTAGCACTAGATCAATAGCTGACTTTCAAAATATCTCAGTGTCCACTGTGCAAACAGAGCGAAACTTCTTCGGAAAACTGGCCCTAATTCTTCAAGTTCTGAGGTTAAAAATAAAGTTTGTGCTTGCAGTTATCTGTTGGGCCAGCACTGTGCTGCCAGAGGAGATCATCCTGTCATAAAGGAGTGGGGAGAGGGGACGGGGACCCAGGTCAACCCTCCAGGGATACAGTAATACAGATGAAGAAAAAGAAGGAGGATGAGGAGGAAGGAACAGAAAAAGAGTTTCTATGTATGCAGTGTAGAAGCTTGGTTGATGCCTAGGATGAAAGATGTATAATAATGCTTTTTCTTGTGTTTCTGACCTACAATTTTAGGGATGGTCCACAGCAAACAGCCCCACAGCTTGGTGTGTTCACTGGCAACTCTGCTAAGAAGTCAGCCCAAAGCTCTTCCAACCAGGTGCTGATGAAATTCCACAGCGATGCAGCCAATGGGGGGATTTTTGCCATTTATTTCTACGGTCAGTATTGCTTCCTGAGCGTGCATTATACCTGCCTGTGGGATATGGAGGGGCGTGGATCAGTTGTGGTTTGTTGTGGGGAGGCCTAGTTCTAAGGAAGAGAATTTATGGAAAAAATATGCTTTTACCTGAAGTCTTCTGCAATGGGGTGTGGTTTTCACAGGTTTGAGATTGAAAGTCTCTTAGGCAGTCAAGTAAGTGCTGGCAAGTTGTCCCACGGACTGGGCAGACGTGGAAATCCATCTGTAACGTTGTGATAATTCAAGCACAGATCAAGTGCCTGCAAACCAACAGCCATGCCAATCCTGTGCCTCTCTCAAAGTGATGCTGTAAATACTGTCCTCTCCGTGGCAGATCCCATTATGGGATAGCTCCACTTTGCTTACTTAAAAATCTTCTCTGCAATTTTCAGTGGATACGGTATTGTCTTTCCAATGCCATGCTAAACCAATTAGATCATCCTGCTGTCCCATTTTAAATGACAACTGTGTTCCAGCTGAGAGGTGACTTTAATTCTCTGGGGAGGAAAATGATTTTGTAAATCCGTGAATTATTTGGGGATTCTTTGGTGTGAGTGCAGCTCACACCAGAGAGCGAGAGATGTTGGGTATAACATCAAAATGAGAGCATTTGCTTTCCACCACTAAACGAGAGCCCAATTTTAAATTGGATTAGCTAACAAGTTGCTACAGCAGTACTGGGATTTTGGAAAGTGCAAATGGAGACCTCCTCGTGCTTTGGTAATTTGCTTGCAGCAACTTCAACAAAGTCGAACATGAATTACACGATGAATCTGTGCAGAATGTTTTAGCTTACGCTCAGTTCCAAAAGGCGAGTATTATACAGATAGGCTGAATTTAAAGAATGCTTGCTAGGCTTCGGAGGGAATTGGTTTGCTGCTGCAAAACACTGTAAGATTTATATTACTAGACAATGGTGCGTATATAACAGTTATGCAAAAAAATATGGGTTAGGCAGTTTGGCTCAGGAATGAGCTGTACGTAAACACTGCTGCAGTTCAGTGAATGCTTCCTTCTGTAATATGAATTAGATACTGTCATTGCTGTGCTTACAGCCCATCAGCATATGTCACTGTTCTCTAGCCTTGATAGCCCTTCATAGTGAGGCTTTTTTAGCTGCTGGTTGATCTGGGGTCTGCAGCCATTCGTGGGCACTCCAGGCAAGGGAGGTCTGGAGTTTGTGCTGGTAGGGATCAGCATGGCCAGCACTTGTTTCCAGCCCGTTAACCAGATGGGCACTCCAACAACTGCTTGGCCTTTTACTAAAGCAGCACTTATGGGTTTATTGGTCCCTTTATACACGGGACTTTAGGATAAAGCCTAACCCCACAGATTTAACTGGTGGCGGTTGTTGCAGTGAGATTCTTCTCTTGGCTCTCATCCTGCGTGAAGTGCCTTGTACCCCAAAGAGCTGGGAGAAATATTCACAGGGATCAGGCAGTGCGGTCAGTTACATCTTTGGCTTTGCTCTTTGGGGTGTAACTGCAGGAAATGGTATTTCCTCGGGATCCGTAGCAGTGTATGCTTTAATATCTGCATATTGGCAGATCTAGGCCATGCGCATCCTCTTCCAGCTTTCAGTTGTCTCTCCCCATGTGGTGGAGATCAGCAGCACCCTGTCAGAGAACTGCTGCCCTTTTAAATGCCTGCAAAGAAATGTTTCCTTAGGGTGGAGGAAGGGAAACAAAGGAATGATGCAGAGAGCTTGAAGATTCAGTAGCATCCCTTGAAAAATGATGCTGTTGCACCCGTTATTTAATGGGTTAGTTCAGGTGCCAGCTCGAAGTGATGTGTGACTGTGATGGGAAGGGGTTTTATGGCACAGTAACTCAGGGGGTCCCAGAGCGGTTTCAAGGACAGGGCTCCTGTTTTGCCCCAGTAAGAACAAATGGAGGTTCTGTTTTAAGGAGCTTCACTGGTGCTGTATCACCCATATGCTGAAGCCACCTTAATCATACATTTTTTGAAATATGGTCCATTAAGGAGAGGAAATTAATGCTGTAAATGCTGGGTTATCTTTCTGTTTCAACAGATGCTGTCAAGCACTTTTTAAATAGTATTTAATCTAAATTTTTATTACTGGTTCCCCTTTCCCCCGCTGTCAAACATCTGTTTAAAAGATTGCCAGCCAGTGTGTCCCCTGCTGGGATGGCTCTTTGCTGTGGAACAGAAGGGTTCTCCCCCACTGCCCTATCTCCTGCTTTTCAGGCAGTTTTGAAAATTTTGGCCAATCTGGGCCTCCCCCACTCCACCCTTTTTTTTTTTTCTTTTTTTTTTTTTTAATTAATATTCACAGAACCAATTTTTGCACCACACAGATGCTGATAACAACAGAGCTGGCACGTCCCTTTGCTCCCCCTGCTAGAGTTGAGCTCACAGTAGCAGTGTGTTTTTTCCTCCCCTTCACACACTTGGGATCATGCCCCCATCCCTTCCAGTAACCCAAAAACAGCTGCGATCCCCCCGGCCCTTTCCCACACCCTCCAAATGTCACATTTTTCCATGCAGCTTTTGGGGAAATACTCTTCTTCCCCACCTTAGGGGATAGGGGAATTGGGGTGAGAGGATGGGAGTCGACTTCTTTACATGTGTGTTTAAGCATTATCATAAGCCTCATTAAGGTTGCTGCCAGCTTTGCTGTTGTGTGAAGAGTTCAACATAGTGGAGTTAGTAAGAATTAATATTCAGTGGCAGCTTGAGCTCCAGTATCTTAAATTAAAGGGCTGATATAAATTTCAGAGGAAGTTATGCTTGTCCAGGGTCAGGTGCGGGGGGAGCAAAGATTCAGAGAAGTGCTGAGCAAATAGCAGAAAATGTCTTTCATTAATATTCATTTCGATCCCAGTACCATTTTTTTCAATTTAACCATGCTCACAGCTCTCGTGTGTTTATTTTCATAAGCAGCACAGTTCTCAAGCCTTATGCACCCATATACTCGTAAGCAGTACATTTGTTTTGCTCAGTGTTTGCTCATCTTTAATTTTTGATGGGAAATTTGGTATTTGCAGTGTATTTGGGCAGGTGCGTGAGTCATAGGAAATTTTCTGCTCCTCGACTAGAATCCTTGTTCCCATTTAGCCCCACAGTACTCCTGAAGAAACACCGAACTGGGTGAGAGTGCAGTGTCTGAGCTGCTTTGCTTTATGCGAGGCACTGACACGAACCTTGCCCAGGTCACTTTGTGAACTTTGAGCTACGTTCAGAATTTGCAGCTGAAACCATTTGCACTCCTGGAATTATTTGCAGATTAAATTAATGAATAATTCCAGGTTAAAAATAAATTATTGGGTATTTCATTCTGTGTTCAAGGACAGGCGGTGAAGATGAAATTCCCTGAATAATTACTGCAATTTACTTGATGCTGGAGCAGTCCTGCACACTTCTGTGATTGACCTGATTCTGCTGAGGGTCACAAAGATCTTCTCTCTTAGTGTCCCAAAAGACATGGCAGCACCCGTCACTCATCATTCAGTGTTCATCGAAACAGACTATCAGTGTCTGGGCACTGTACATCCCCAGAATGATGAAAATGTGTTTACTGTTAGATGTAAAAAAACGGAAAAAGCTGCACTGGGGCACAAACAACTGGAGCATCTCTCTAGGGTTTGGAAGGGGAAAGGGCTAGTTGCATTTTTGCCAATTCCTTCTGCATGTTGAGAGAGGATTTGCTCTGATGTCTGGTGTGCTTGGCACCGAGACAGTCATCCCCAGCTTAATTTATTGTTCTGCCTTTGCTGTCTTTCAGCCTACCAGCTCTTCAGATGTCAGCCTCCGACCATTGTTCCCAATGCAGAAGTCATCACCGAGAACGAGGAGTTTAACATAGGTAGCCTCTCATGGTCCCCTTAGCCCTTCTTCCCTGCCTGTCCCCAGCCACTGGGAATACCTGGGGGAAGACACACAGACACACGTCATGTCCAGGGGATGGCACCCCAAATCTGGGGCTCCAGGAGACCTCTCCACCCATGTAATTGTGTGCTGTGGGGAGGCGTGCGTGACCCTGCTCAACAGCTGACTCCACACGGAGTCAAATTGACCTCGTTGTCCCAAGACTTTTCCTCTTGGTCAGTGCAGAAGTGGTTTGTCTTTTGTGAAAGCCCAGAGCTTGCTTGGAAGTGCTCAGAGATCTTAGCCACAATACTAGTTTTTGGCCTTCATGCATTTCAGGTGTTTCAAACAATGCCTCGTGGAGAAGTTTAGAGGCCACTACTATTTTTATTTTTTTTGAGAACCTTTCACCCATACCGACTGCCTTTTGTATTTTTGCTGCTTTTCACGGTTACATCCAAGTTGCGCCCGCGACCAGTGAAGTAGCTGTGATTTTTTTAAAAGCAGCTTTTCTCACCTGCCTGCTCTGAGGAAAGTCTTCACCCAAATAGCTAGCAGAAATCAAAACAGTCTCAGCGACGTGACAGTGGTTTATCACAAATGAAGCCGCAGCGTGCCTTTCCCTGCCTTCTGTGTCTGCCCCGTATGTGCCAGCATGTAGCAAGCGGAGCTGGGGGCAGCGTGGCACGAGGAGCTGGTGGCACCCAAGCAGGCAGGGAAGTGGGTGGGATGGCCTGACCTGCACGTCTGTGAAATGCTCCAAAAACATCCAGAAATCCAAAGTGGAACATACACAGACTGAGCCACACAGCCTGGAGGAAGCCTTGATGGCAGAAGCTGGATCAAGAGGTCCCTGCTCGCCGTGCTGCCCTCTCCTCGGGCCTTAATGACTTGATCCTTCTGCTCGGTCAAGATGTTTTCTCTTTCTGTCTACAGGTGACATCGTGAGGTACCGATGTCTGCCTGGCTTTACATTGATTGGAAATGAAATCCTGACCTGCAAGCTGGGCACCCATCTTCAGTTTGAAGGACCCCCACCCACCTGTGAAGGTAAAGCCTGGGGACCCAGCAGGGCAGCTGGAGCTTTCTCCCCCACAGACTGCTGCAAAAGAGGCAGCAATGGATGGCAGCTGGGGGAAGTTTCATTGCACATACCACATCTTCAGACCTCTGGGGTCGCACTATTACAAAAGCACAGAGCAGGGCCTGGTGTGGAGGGTATTGAGGCACCTCTGTGCAGGGAAAGGCTCCTCTCCCTACCTGCCCTGCAGCACAAGCCCGTGCACCTTGGCTAGGCTCTGCAACAAGCAAACAGCAGTGAGAAATTCCCTGGGTGGCTTACTGCAGCAGCTCCATGATAAATAACAGGGAGAATTCCTCTCTCTGACAGCTCATGGGGGATTTGCAGGCTCTCTGCATGTGGGGGGGGGGGGGGCTCTGCCTCTTGTTGGGTGCTCCCGAATTACGCCCCAAGGCATGAAGTCAGGAGGTGCTTTAAGCTCGTACTTGCTGAAGGAAGACTGAGTGAAATCTTGCTGAGCAGAGGGTTGACACACCACACGTCTGGCTGCCTTTGCAAAGTCATTAAACAGCCACCCGGACGTCCTTACCGTGGGAGGGGGAGGAGGATTCTGCGCTGACAGCTTGCCAGAGACACGGGAACAGCCAAAGCAGGGAAGAGCAGGCTGCAGCTAAGTGTGCTCCTCCAGCGAGGTGATCCCACGAGGAACAGCTTCTCTATTAGTGCCACAGAATGTATTACATGGGAGAAAAATGAATGCCCCAAGCACACACTGCATTGTACACCTTGCTGCTGCTCAGGAGGGCTCCCAGAGATGTTTCTGTGCTGCCATGTTACCTTATTTATCCTTTGGATTCCTGCTGGTACTTTTGTTCGCTCCAACCGTGATTATTTCATCTACTTCATTCCCTCCTATCTGAACATTTTTACCATATAATAGGATATTTTTCTGTAGCTTTATTCTCTGTGAAATAGCATGAACTGAAGGAGAGAAACGGAGGTCATTCAATTATTTACTGATGGTTGTTAGCCTGGGGGTAAAGGGACTGCTTAAATTACATCTGGCCACCAATTTACAGAGGTCAACAAATCACTGATGGGATTAAGGATTTGGAAAGAATACTCTGTTCTTTCTGGATAGTTCTGACTATTTTCTGTTAATACAAGTACAGCGTTTGCACCGAGTTTTAGAGACAATTATGGATAAATAAAGATCCCTTTCTTTTTATGCTTTCTGCTCACTTTGTGTGTCAGCCTCCTCCCCTGGGGCATTGTTGGCCTTTTTATTCTGGGTTTTCAGATGGATTGTATATTTCCAGAATTCCACTGAATGGGCTCTAGTGATTAGAGAAAGGAGTTGGAGTTATGTCCTAGCTGACAACTCCATGGGTGACCTGGGATAAGCCTCTAGTTCCATGCCTTGCTCTACCCCAGGTAATAAAGTTTCCAGGAGCTGCCAGAGGAGTGTTTTGTAACTTGAGGATAGTTATTTGGTTGCAGGCCCATTCATTTTAGAAGACATGAAATGATGCAAAGACAGCTGAAGGTTTTTGTTTGGGTAGTTGCTTTTTGCCCCTTCTTTTAAATTTGGTAATTGCTTGAATTTGCACAATAGGGCATGCTTCAGTCAGAGCCTATTTCAGCATCTGGGGACTCTATGAACCACAAGGATCTTGGTGTCCAGTGAAAGGATGTGGGTGGGAGCTGTGCTCTATCTTGACTTGGCTCATGAAGATAGACCTTGGCCATAGTAAGTTGTGTTTCCTTCCTTACTTCACAAGAAAGACAGATTTTCTCTGGTCTCTCCTTCATGCTCCCTTCAGTGCCTTGCCCGATGAACGAGGTTCTGACAGACTCCACTGGTGTGATCCTCAGCCAGAGCTTCCTGGGAAGTTACCCCCACTTTCAGACCTGTTCTTGGGTGGTCAAGGTAGAGCCTGGATATAACATCTCCCTCACCATCGAGTACTTCCTCAGTGAGAAGCAATACGACGAGTTTGAAATCTTTGATGGTAAGAGATTCTCTAGTTTGACTTGCTTGGCAGCAGAGGTGTTAGTTGTTAATCTCTGTTCCCAGGGCATTGTGAGGAGAGTTTCCCACCACCACCTGTAATCTTCCACTGGACTTAAAGAAAGCTTCTCCTAAGTCTCATTGATTCTCTGAATAATATCAATAATTTGATTTTCAGATGTCTGTAAAGTAATTTTTCTCTGCTGAAGCTTCTGCGTTTACTGGAGCTAAAGGCATAGTGCCTGAAGCAGAAGCCTGGTCTTAGCCTGGTCTTACTGCAGTCAGCAGGTTTTTGTTTGCTGTTGCTTTCCTGGGAGCCAGGTGTATTCTTTGGGGCTCATGTTCACAAAACGAGCACTGAGCATGAGCTGTCATTCATGGACTCATGGTAAAGTGGAAGCTCTCACACTCTGATTTCAAAAGGCACCTGATTCTTCTTGCAGAAACACACCCTGGCACATGAGGGTGTGAGTAACAATTTCTGTGTGTCAGCCTTGACTTTTATTCGTTCCCTTTCTCTTTCCTCACAGGTCCCTCTGGCCAGAGCCCTCTGCTCTTGTCACTGAGTGGGAACTACTCTGCTCCTCTGACTGTTACCAGCAGTGGGAACAAAGTCTATCTCCGTTGGTCCTCTGATCATGCCTACAACAGAAAAGGCTTCAAAATCCGCTACTTCGGTAAGCACCCAGCAGAGACTGCATGCCTCTGCCAGAAACGTGGTCATCTCCTCAGCTAAGGATCTCCACAAAATTGCTGCAGAGGGGCAGAGGCCATCTGTGGTGGCAGAAGGTGCCAAGGCCTGGGAGGGTACAAAATGCTGGCCTTGTTCTGAGGCCTCAGTGGGGACTGGTGAGGCTTGGGAAAGCGAGTTTATTTCCAGCAAAAAAACACTCACAGCTCTGGCTGGGCTTCCTCCATCACTGTTACAATTCAGAACCAAAAATATATAACCATAGACAACTTGGCCCTGGATGCATGAAACCATCCCATGCAATTCACAGAGAAGATTCCTGTTTTACAAAACCGTTGTATCTCTGGAATGATGAGGCCATTTTGAGATGTTTGAAGGTTACCATCACAAAATATAAAATCTTGTGTTAGGAGCTTCCTGGTGCCTGAGACACGACTGACATGTCACTGTGCTACAGCATTTGCAGCAAACTGTTTAAAACACCTCATGTCCCGGTCAGGCATTCTGCCACAGCTCTCGGAGGAACAGGACCAGGGAGTCCTGGTTGCTCGTTCAGCACAAAACCACTGCCAGATACTGAATGCTTGCTGAGAATTCCTTAAAATGAATTACTATTTTTTGGAACTTAGCAAGCCTTAATTAATGAAAGTTATAAAACTGAGTTGAGAACTTGCCAGCATGTCATAAATAAGTAATGGCTTTGCTCAGTAAATGAATTAAGTAATATTTAATTATCAGAAATTACTCTTTATTTCTAGAGCTGAGTGAACCTTGGATAGTAGCTCTACACTCATTTCCACTTTGACTTTATATTTATCTATCACAAGTTCTGTTCCTTGCGCAGCCTTAGGTTATGGTAAGCACTGTGTAATCCCTGAGAACGGGAAGGGGATTTGTCTTGATAGAGCCCATCCAGTGATTTATTTATTTTTCCTCTGCCCTTCTCTCCAGCTCCGTACTGTAGCCTCCCGCAGCCGCCAGCCCACGGGCTGATTCTCAGCCAGACGGGTCTGCACCCCGGCAGCACGGTTCGCTTCGGGTGTGACACAGGTTATCGTCTCGTCGGCCACAGCACCGCCACCTGCTCCCAGCACCCCCAAGGCTACTTCCACTGGAACGAAGCAATCCCGCTGTGCCAAGGTGAGAGCAGAGAGCAGTATCCTTACACAGACCCAGGGGTCCTGGGGAGAACTGAGTAAAACGCAGTAAAAATAACAAGCTATTGTAATTCCCTTAATTCCCTCTGAGATCAGGCTTTGAGCTGCATGTAGGCAGTGAAGGGTGGTCCTCTTATATCCAAGTCCTTGGGAACAGATGGGCAAAGAGTAGAGGGAGTTAACTGTTGAGGAGCAGAGGGTCATTGTCAAGCCTGGGGCAGGTGAGAGAAAATCCATCAGTGCAAAGGGTACCATTTCAGAAGAATTTGAATTCTCAGGAAAGCCATAACTTCTGTTAAGGTCAAGAGAAGCTGTTGTCTGGAAGAATCTGGAAAGGCTGGCAGAGATGTGGGTTCCACTGGGATTTAGTGGCTAGAATTTGCTTTATTATTTCTGGAAATCCACTCTTAGCTCTGTGTGGGATGAGATTTCTTGGGATTCAGATGGTGCCCAGTTTCTGTCGGCTTTATATAAGATTTAGGCATGTAGTTGTTCTTTCCACATCACCTCCTAATCAACCGTAATCGTTATGCCCTGTCACACTTAGCACGTGGCTCCTTGCAGGTGTGGGAGAGGAGGGGAGGCAGGGCAGCGTGCACCGGGGGGTTGCTTTCACACCATTTTGTCTCTCTATGCGCACTTTCTGATTGCACCTTTTCCTCAATCCACCAATCATCCCAGCTCCTTTGTGTTGATAAAATGCCCATCTTTATTCAGATGAAGCCTTTCAGTGTCTTTGAACATTCATCCATGTTCCAAGGGAACTGAACACTGGGGATTAATATTACATTGACTTCCCTGGAAACTGGCCAGAGAACGGAGACGGCAGAGGCAAAATCTCGTTGCACTGTGTGCATTGTCACCCAGTCCAAACCTTAAGGAAAAGCAGGATTATTTAGTGTGGGGGTACCAAAGAGCCTTGAAAATTCCTTTCTGTCCTCCTGAATCACTTAGTGCCTCTTGGTGATGCATGGGCTGTGTGCAGTCCTGCCTCTGAAGGCTTGCTCTGTGATGTGGGTGCTTAAATCCATTCGGAGCCCTCTCAAGGTTGTATTTATTTAAAGGCAAGCGGAAAACAGTAAAGCAAGCCCCTGTCACCCAAAGTGCGATGCTGTTGGCAAGGGGGGGCGGGTCTAGGAAAATGGGCACGAGCTCAGATAATGATTTAACCTCAGCGGTGAGGCAGGCTGGGGCTGCTGACACCAGCAGATGAACCGCACAGCAGGCCCGGCACGCGCCAGGGGCTGTCATGGCAACTGCGCCTCACGAAGCCCTCGCCCAGCGACAGGAATCTCTCCCCGATACACGCTGGGTCTTTTTATTTTAAGGCAAATAATGTAATCAGAAATCGGTACTAATGCTGCTAAGTGTTCACTGCCTCGGTGTGCTGGGGATGCCACCTGGGCCTCGGGTTCAGCTCTTTACTCCCACGGGGTGCTGTGGTGTGTGGGGAGTGGACTTGAGGCACAGAGGCAGGGATGGGGTGGATAGAGAGGATGTGTGAGGAGGATTGTACGTGGCTGAGGTAGCACCCGACAGCAGGAATTTAAAGCAGAAACAAGTCCCTGAGCACCAGTACCTTGGCCAGCATGGAAAGAATCAGAGCATACCTCTCCATTACCCCCCTGCCTGGACTGGAGCTGGGGGCACCTGCGGGATCGCTCGCCCCAGGCCCAGCTCCATGGGCTCCTTTCCATAACCCTTTGGGGAAAGTCACCTCCCCACTCTGTTTGCCCATGTTCACGTCTGGGATCTCAGTACTGGCCCATGGTCACCAAGTGCCTGGAGATGGACACAGGAGGCGAGGAGCAGCAGCGAGCCCGAGCCGTAGGAGAATTCATGGCAGAGCAGCTCCCCCCCCTGGCCTCGAGCTGCTGATAGCCAGGCCTGGCTCGGTTCTCCTTGCCCAGGTCAGCTGCATAAAATCCAGCACATCTCTTTTTTTTTCACACTGTTCTCGAAGCCAACTGGCAACCTTTTGTTTTGGGCCGTACTCAATTTCTCCTTTCTGGTGGCTAGGACCGCATGGCAGAGATTTGGGAACTCGATCCACAACACAGCATAAATTGCTCGCACAGTCAGCTGCGTCAGGAGGAGAGGAACTGGGGTCCCCGTAAACACATGGCCTAGTTAACAAATGACATTTCCCATAGCTCCCCTCTGCCAGCACATAATCCTCTTCCCCTTCCCGATCCCCTCTGAATAATCTTTACTACGTGCTCTGTCCTAGCTGACATTTATGGAAGCAGCAGAGAATATTCTGCAGGGAACAATCTTGCGTTGGCACAATGGGGGAGAACACAAGATGATCTAATATGCCTTTTCTGTCTCTGCTGCCTATTTTTAAGCTGCTTTGTTTTTGGAATCCCAGCTGCAGATTTGCTTTCATAGCCTCTGTCCCTTTTCCTAGCACATTTTCTTCCTGGAGACTGAGCTTTCATACCCCTGAACCCCCACAAGCACTCCTCTCTCCCCAGATCACGCTCTCAGTGGGTCTCTCCTGGCCAAATGTTGTTTTTGCTTTTCCCCAGGAACAGCTACTCTTTAATCTTTGTTTTCAGTGGATCGCATTGTCCACGATTTGAGCTTCAGAAATGGAGCAAGGTTATTGCCACCCCAAAAATCAAGCCGGACTCTGTAAATAGGAAGTTACTCATGCTGCATTCTGCTCAGGGATGCCTGACTGCACGGAAAGGCAGGATCCTGCCATCAGGTGCAGCATGCAGCCCACTCGGTGCAGCAGTTTTCAGCCTAATGAGCTCTTCCTGACCAATACATCTTCACATTGCAGCCTGACCATCTGCAGGAGGAGAAGGTTACTTCTTTGTTGTTATTTCTGGTGGCCTAATGAACTTTTGAGTCAACTGCCTCTGGCCCTCAAGCTCTGTATTATCGCTAACTATCTTTTGTATCAGGGCAAGGCTTATGCAATGGAAAATAAATAACCAAGTAGACCACTTCAGAGGCAGGAGGTAGGACTAGCCTGCGGTAGTGATCCCTGCATCATGAAGAGAAACGAAGGCAAGTGGCAGCTCAGCTTCACTGGCCTGGAGTAAGGCTGGGCCCAGGCTCTCTTTGCTCCTGGTGTCCCTCTGTGTCAGTCTGTGTCTCCTGGCAGCAAACAGAAGTGGTAGATTTTGGTGTGGTGTCAGGCTGGAGGCAAAGACTGTTCAGGCCTTGTGCCTCCTCGCTCTGTCTGTTCTGCCTAGGAAGACCGGCCCTGTCCTTGGGGTGGGTTGAAAAGGAGTGAGACGTTTCTTGCTGTCCTTACCAGGGTCTTGCTGAGTTCACATGCTCCCTTCTGACCTCTGAACAAAACTCTTGATGCCAGTGGAAGCTTCCTCATCATGACCTCTCTCTCCAGCTCCCAGGAGCAGAAGAGAGTTGAGCAGAGAGAAGGGAGAAGGCTTTGCTGGGGTCAGTGACAAGGAAAGGGGCTCACTCTCTAACCAGCCTCTCTGACTGGAAGCAGCATCAAAAAGTAATAATAAGAGAACTGCAGGATGGAAGTGAAAGGGTAGGACTTTCCAGGTCTCCTTTTGCCTTAGAACGAAATTGGTATTCAGCGTGGCTGCTTGTCTAGACACCCAGCCTTGTAGAGAGATTCACCAAGCTCCTTAGCTCGATGAAGTGACATACATGTGATTATCATTTCAACCAGGGATATGCCTGATCGTGCTAATACCAGCCTGCTGAATTACTCACACCTATTAGCAACACCAGCATCTGCAAGGTGCTGCGTAATTGTGCTCCAGGCTGGGGCTCTGGCCCACTCATGTAGTAGTAATGGGATAAAAATGGCTTGGACCATGAGTGGTGGAAAGCTCCAGTGGTTGTGCTGATGCTGTACTCAATAATTTTGGTCTCTCCTTTCAATGTTTGGTGGGGGTCCATGTTACCAGAACGTGACTTTTCTAATATTGCTGATTTTTTAACCTGTGTTTGTGCGCAGAGGGAATAACAGGAAGGTGAATGTGTGTCCAAGTATCAGCATGTGGCTCAGGAGGCATAGGCTCAGCTTCTGGTTCATGTATTAGCTGGGTGAGAGCAGCTCAGGCTACTCCAGGAAGGAATAGTTTTCCTTTTGAGCACTTCAAAAATGCATACAATTATTTGGGTTAGCTGTTGGCCTCTAAATCAGTGGCTGCTAGCAGGCTCTGCTCATCTCTGTGCCCTGCAGAGTTTGTTGGCAACCCCGTGGGGGGATTTTCTTGCAGGGACAGCTTTACACGTCCCAGCCTTTGCCATTCTGTGCCTGTCCAGATGGGTTGGCTGTGGTCTCCAGCCCAAGCGAGATGGGCATCCCCCAGAGCCAAGCCTCAAAGAGAGGGATGAGAACCTGCGTGTTGGTTTTGGAGGCAAGTCTGGATTTGGCTTCCCAACTCTTCCAAATGCTGATGAAAACAGCACAAGTTCAAGTGACAGACTCCCAGTGCTGGTTTTCCTAGCAGTAGAGAACAGGGCAATGGGGATTGCGATGTCTCATGAAACTCTTGGAGCATCAGTGAACATGATTCTGGTCTGCCTGTATCTGACTGTAGCTTGCATTTCTGTGGCCTGGCTGGCCCCTTTCTGCCCTGTTTGGCCACAGAGTGAGGATCTCAGCAGGAGTAGGGCAAAGCTTCTCTGAAGAGCTGCTGTCTTGAGCAGCCGTTTGGCATTGTGCCTGTTTGAGTTTTCCCCCTGAATTTCCCCCTTACCTTCTCAGTCATAGTGCTAAATTTAGCTCTCCTTCTGGCACTACATAATTATAGAATTTGCTGCCTTCTGTAATCCAGAAGTGCTGTTGGAAAAGGGATTCGGGTTGTCACTGCTGTGGGATGTAAATACAAAACATTATTGCTATCTAATCCTTTATCTCTGTGTGAAAACTTCTGAATACTGTGTTGATGCACTTTGTGTTACAGATGATAGAGAAAATATGAGCCAGCGTCTCTTCCAGCAGGTATCAGTATTCAGTGTTGGCTTTGCTGTTACCGCAGTGATGCAAAGGAGGTGAAAATCTGATCCTCTGTGAAAGCGGGCATTCATTGCAGCTCCTGGGGTTCAATGGGGTGCTGGAGCTTTTGCAAATAGGCGAGCTTTGTAGCTGGGGTTTCAGCTCACTTATCACAAATCCATGATCATATTGGAAGCTGACTGATTTCTCAGCTGTTTTTTTCCCCTCCTCCTTCCCAGCTCTTTCCTGCGGTGTTCCTAGAGCACCAAAGAACGGCGTGGTCTTTGGCAAGGAGTACACGGTGGGTACGAAAGCTGTGTACCAGTGCAACCAGGGCTTCCAGCTGCAGCCTGGGGAGGAGTCCAGCACCGAGTGCCTGCAGGCAGGACAGTGGAGTAACGGCAACCAGCCCCCGCAGTGTGTGGGTGAGTGGTGGCAGCCCGGGGCCATGCCACAGGGAATTTGGGAAGCCCCTTCAGTAATATCTTCCTGCCTCATAGGTATAATATTTAGGACATCAAGTTTCTAATCCTGTGCAACTTGTGTGTGGTGTCCCCTCTCGTGGTGCCTTGTTTTCCCACCTGTACAATGGAGATACTAATACTGGCCCCCTTGTTAAAAAGCCAACACACTCGCTGAAATACCCCAAAGTACCCTAGAGTTAAGCACCTCTTAATGCTTTGTCTCCTTTTTCTCCTCTGACTCACCACATTTGTCTGCTTTTAGCTGTCACCTGTCCCGACATCAACAGCATCGCAGTTGAGCACGGTCGGTGGCGGCTGACCTACGAGATCCAGTACCACTACAACGCCCAGCTCATGCTCATCTGTGACCCAGGCTACTACTACACAGGCCAGAGGGTCATCAGGTGCCAAGCCAACGGAAAGTGGAGCATAGGAGAACCGATGCCGACCTGTAAAAGTAAGAGCAGTGAAGCTGAGGAGCCGTGCTAGGGGCCCACCAGCTGCATGGGATGTCATGCAGAGAATGTGCTTTCTGTTTGCCATTCGGCAGGTGTGCAAGCTCTGCTGTCTGCATGCAAGCACGCCGCAACCCTGGCTGCTCGTGGCAGTGTCTGAGAGCATGGCTGCAGAACTGCTGTGGTAGAAGAGAGTTTGGAGGCAGGGAGAGGTCATCTGTTGATCTGATTCTTGGCTTAATCTAAATGCTTCCGCAAGAACTCGAGCACATTAGCTCATCTGTTGCTGTCAGGTCCCAGCAGCTTCGCTGTCACTGGTGCCAGATGCTCTGAAGTTTGCTTTTAAGAAAGAAAATAAAAAATTCTGATTTAAGACCTAACCTCTTCCAACGTGATGCAAATGCCAAGTTTACGAGGGTAACAGTGTCACCTGTAAATCAAAAGCACCCTTGGCAAACAAGCAGTTCTCAGTCGTTCTGACACAACTGCCATGCCTTGGATCTTTTTTTTTTTTTTTATCAAAGGTGGAGATTTTTCTCTCAAGAGTGTGGATAGAGGCAGAAAAATTTCTCCTTCAGAATGGCAGCTTTCCCTTCCCTCCTGGCTCTCTTTGTTTCTAGAGATGCAACTGCCAGCTTCAGTGACAGATGTAGTTTTACCCCTGCTAGCTCTTCAGCCAGATCCAGGAGCGTGAGCCTGACCCCATTTTATTTCTTCAGCGTTATTGCCACATAAATTCAAATGACAGGAACTTGGCAATGCACTAAGGTCAGAAGAACCCAGTGTGAGTCTGTTTTCTTGCTGAGTGTGAAAGCTCCCAGAGGGTTTGCAGATCTTTAAGGTAGATAAAATAAAGAGCTGAACTTTGTGGCTGGAGCTGCATGTGCAGTGGCTCCTGGCCAAGCTCCAGCTGTACCTGCGGGAGTTGGATCCCTGGGCTTTCCACTGGGTGTCTTCTGAGGGTTTGATCTGTAGACTTCAGCCCTCTCCTGGAAGTCGCTGTGCCAGAAAAAGCACAGAGGTCTCTGAGTGTCACGTTCTAGTTTGAAAACACCCATTAATGTTGTGCCATTTTGTGGGTTTTCTGAAAGTCATTGCTTAATGGCTGTATCTGGCAATGGGTTAATAATACAAATATCCCCATATTAAAAACTTCCTGTGTGAAAAGCTTCTCTAATTTCTTCCTAGCCAGTCTTATCTTTATGACTTCACTCGTGTCCTGAAGCAGAATTTTTAGTAGTGCTTATATTTGTCGGCTCATGTAACATGACTGAATTGTTGTTCTGCATGTTTAATAATGTTCTGCACTATTTAATAATCTTTCCTACTCATTATGGCTTTAATGACTTGTGGTGATAAGTGTCTGCACTTCTATAAAAAAAAAGACACAACAAAAGACAAAAACAAAACCAACTATCTCCCTGCCCATTCTCTCTTACTGTAATTTGGGATCTCTTTCAGTTATCTCTTGTGGAGATCTGCCAACTCCTCCCAATGGCAACAAGATCGGCACGCTGACCAGCTACGGTGCCACGGCCATCTTCTCATGTAATACTGGCTACACCCTGGTAGGATCCCGCGTGCGGGAGTGCATGGCCAATGGACTTTGGAGTGGAGCCGAAGTGAAATGTCTGGGTACGTGCAGAGCATCTGTTTTGTGATGGTGAAAGAGTCCTGGTGGTATTTCAGGAGAAAACAGGGATTTTGGATGTTGATTAAAGAAGGAACCCGAGTGAGGACTCAGTGCTGCTGAAACATTAGAGTGTTCAGTAAATAGAAAAAGGAAGCAGACTTGGATTGTGTACTGCTCAGTAGATGTGAGATGTTATGAGATTGGAGAGGAGAGCTTTAAAAATGATATGTTGTTTTTGCTGCTGCTCTGGTTTTATTTATTACTGCAGAGACTCAAACTCAGATCCAGCCAGACAGTCAGGTCGGTGTGTGATGACTTCAGGAGGGGCAGGCGAGAGCTCTCAGTGATTCTCCTTGTCTCCCTCCTGCAGCTGGGCACTGCGGTGTTCCCAGTCCCATCGTCAACGGGCAGATCAATGGGGAGAACTACAACTACCGTGGCAGTGTGGTTTATCAGTGCAACCCCGGCTTCCGCCTGATCGGGATGTCTGTGCGCATCTGCCAGCAGGACCACCGCTGGTCTGGGAAGACTCCTGTCTGTGTGCGTAAGTATGTGGTCAGATTTCTTTAGCCCTGGTTATGGGCAGAGGACAAGAGCACACTCAAGGGCCGTTGTTCAGTTTACAGAAAGAAAAAGTAATGTAAGCAGTGAAAAAACAGACTTGGGGGACCAGCCAGCCCTGGTTTTTGCTCAGCAAAGAAATGCTTGCCCCCCAGACTGTTGCTACAGAAGGGTGGATGGGAGGAGAGTTCAGCTTTATTCGTAGCTCTTTTCGCTGAAATATTCCTCATTTAAATGAGTGCTGTCAGGTTGGCAGCATCAGCTGAGTTCACTCTGACTCCCTCCCCGCTGTGCAAAGCTGGCCCTTCCCGTTCAGCCTAGCATGTTGCTGGCAGCTCTGGGTCCATACCGGGTCTCTCTATAACTGAGCAGCAATCTCTGGCACTGGTAATATATACTCAAAAGGCAGTTACAAAAATGGCACTGGGGAAGCTGGAGAAATGCAGTCAGGTTTCCAAAGGTGCCGTTGCTTGGAAGTGAGCCTGTTATTTCTCAGGATAGTCCAAAGATGAAACGGGTTCCAGTTGTCGTGCTGGGAACAAATCTGGAGTGGGAAGTCCTGTAGGCAACCACCCGTGTTTTGTGGAGGAGCAACTCGTGGGTTTTCAGGTTTCTGTGCTAATTTTTCTGCTTCCTTGCAGCATTTCACACCTGGGCTCAACAAGGTTGCGTGCCCAGAGTGAGTGCATAGTGTGCAAGCATCCCTGGGGGTTGTGTAGGAGAGAGCTGAGGCATGGCAGGAGCAGCAGCTCTGCAGTTTGGGCCGCTTTGCTTCTTGCCTCTGCTTTGTCAGTTCTACCTTTTTTGCTGGTTTTTGTGTGCTGAGTTTCTAATGGATGAGCTCCGTTGAAGGTGTGGTTTCTGAGGAGAGTTCATCAGGGTGTGGGGAGGTTAAAGGCAGACATCGTCCCCACCAAGCACACCGCTATTATCCCCTTCTTTGAGACCCATGCTCTGTGCCAGAGGAAAGTCAGCCTCTCTTTCTTCCTCTGATCCACATTCATGAGTCACCTTGCACAACCTGCTCATTTATCTTTCCAGTAAATAAGCTAATTAAGTAAGTCTCTAGAGCTCTAACTAAGGTGTTAATAAGTTTAAGCATCTTATCAGTGGACAGTGCATTCCATGCATTTCATATCATGATTCTCCAGGTGTTTACTTCCAACCTCTCATGTCTGGGTTAGGGTTTTACGTGCAGAGGCACAATAGTAACAGCAAGATACGAAGTAAGGAATGACCTGCAAATCAATGAATATGCAGATTCCAGCCTAAAAATAAGAAATGGACTCAAGCTGTAATGGTTAGCAGGGGCTCCTAAAACTGGAGGTGTTCACGTCTAGGATTCTGCATAAGGTTTTAGGAAAAGAATTATTGAGAAGGCTGTCCCTGGTTCTGTAGGCAGGTGTGAATTACTCCAGTGTCTGAGGATGCTCAGCTGAAAAAGTTTTAATTCACTTTTACCTGCCAAGTACATACACAGTAACCTTGGACCAGGAAATCATATTGATAGAGGTCTTCCCGCTGTCAGGCAGATTCATGGAAATGCAGGATTTTCTAAACATCCATTTTCGTGGATCATCTTGTTCCTTTCAGGAGGGACCAAACCCTTTAGAACAAAGCTCATCTGTATCTGTCTTCTGACTACTGAGCCATCCTGCCACTACTCAGCTCGTTCGTATGCAGTGCCTTTGCTCAGCACTGCTTTGTGCTCGCTTCTGATTCTGGCACCTAAAAGCCTCCCAAGCTTTTGTGCAGAGACCTATAAAGGTGTCTCATGAAGAAGCTGGCCTTGAAGTTATTACACTACATTAGGCCTTATGGATAACATAAATTTAATGTCATTAACGCAGACCACTCTTGAGCTCTGAAATGAGATGGATTGTGGCTTTATTGCTTCTGAATAAGCTCAGGGTACTGTGTGTTACCGCATTATAATTTCCTACCGTCCTGATATTTTCTCTTTAAACCTGCTGCAGTTGCTTGCTCTATGTGAACTGGTCTTTTTGATCCATGCCAACTGGAGGGAGTCTTTTTTTCTGGGAAAGATTCCATCATCTATTTCAAAACCTGCATAATTGTATTCAGAAGTACCTCGGAGAACCTGACATCTGCTTCCTGTAGCACCGAAATGCTGTCTTGCTTCATATTTTTTTAAACCTGTACCTGTCACCAGCTTGCATAAGGAATAAATTCCTGTCCCTGTGGTGTAGTCCAGCCCTGGCAGTCAAACGTGTTATGGATCTTTTGTGGGAATTTCATCTTCCCCTCCGGCTTCCAGTTTTGGCAGCCGTACAGCTAAACTGCTGGACTTTTACTGATGGACCATTACCCTGTTTCAGCATGACAATAATCAATATTGGTTTGTCTTCATCTGTCAGAAGATGTTGCATTCCTTAAGCAGCCAAAAAGCTTTTTATGGAGCATCCTGACATTTCTTTTGCTGTGCTCAAAGTGAAGGTCTCCAGGCTTCACTCGCACCAAGGGCTGTGTCCTCCCATCCAGACCTGCTTCTGACAAGGAGCCAGCAGGGTGGCCCAGGCAAAAGCACATTTAATCATCAGCATTGCCAGTGCTCAATGCTGCTCAGCTCCTGCTGCTCCAGTCCCTGCACCTTCCCTACCTGCAGCTGCCCTGGGGACTTGGCGTGACTCTGAGCAGGGCCCTTTAGCTCTACACCTCCTCGCTGGCCTGAGCTGACATCAGCCACGGGAAAAAGAACTACACAAAAATCCTCATTACAGGGATTTAGTTACAAAGGTTTTCCCCCTGAAGTTGTTCAGACTCGAGAAGGAAGATATAAGCTTTTTAGGCCACATGCTAGAAACCTGATTTTTCTCTTTTTTTTTTTTTTTTTTTCCTCTCTTTTTACTATCCCTCCAGGTGTAACTTTATACTGCAGTGAGCATACATCTGACTTACACCAGGGAGGGGGAGGAAAACATCAGGTTTCATGGCTGCGTGTGCAATGCCCAGGGTAATGTAAGGCAATAGATTAATAGCAGTAGCCAGGATTTTTGAAGAGGAGCTCTACGGATTTACAGTATAAGTCAGTGAGATGCTGGCACTCAGCTGCTTAGAGAGGGGTTCAGAGAATTTCTTATGCCAGTAAAATGAACAAAGGTACCATGTCCTCAGCTTGATTCAGTATTTCAGCAGAGCAGGCCACAGATCTTTGAAGTCAGTGTGGGTTTCAGAGTTGATGTGGGTTTTTTCCACGGTTGCCCTTCTTGTTTGGTTTTTATTTTTTTTCCCCCCACTGGATAATCCACGTTCTTCCAGGCAGAGAAATAACATCTCCCATTTCTGATTGTAGCCATCACCTGCGGCCACCCTGGCAACCCTGCCAATGGCTTGACCCAAGGGAGTCAGTTCAACCTGAACGATGTGGCCAAGTTTGTGTGCAACACGGGGTACCGCCTGGAAGGGGCATCGCAGTCCCAGTGCCTGGCCAACGGGCAGTGGAGCAGCAGCCTGCCCGCCTGCCGTGGTAAGTCATCTGCTGCCACCCCCTAGGTGGCTTGGACTTCATCCTCTGTGCACCTCCCTCGTTGTTACTCTGGGTTCCTGAAATCCAGCCCGACGCTGGCGTAAATTCATCTGTAAAACATCCTAGCTCCTCTGGAATGTGAGTGATGCTTGAACTCCAAGGGCCTGTTTAAATGTATCAAACCTGATTTTCCTTTGGGCTTCACTTAAAGCTCTTAATGGGCCCTGCCCAGCCTCTACATCCTCCAAGACATTCAATTATTTGCTGTAAGTGGGGAGTACAAAAGAAAATATCAAGCCAGACCTTTAGTAGAGGTCCTCCTGGTAACCCTAGACCAGTTTACTCAAAGCAAACTCTTTGGCCTTTGCTGCAGAGCCCCTTTCCTTACAGGCTGCCCTACTTCCACTGGTATTAGCACTCCAGTTCACTTACCAAATTCCCTTCCCTCCCTGCACTCCCTTCATCTGTATTCCATGAATCCAGTATCTCTCTCGATACTGTTGCTGTGTTGGTCAAGAAATCAGCCCTTCCCTGTTGGCTGATGCAAGCCCTGATTTGAGACCATAGAGGAAGGCTCTGCTGTATGGCAGGGCAGGAGCCTACAGAATTGCCTCTCCTCTTGTCTTACTTTTAATGAAGACTTTTTTTATTTCTGCCCCCAAATAATCTTTAAAAAATAATAATAATTAAAAAAAATAACACCTGAGCTGTGGAATATGTGATGAATATGTGATTTGCAGTTTCTTCCCCTTTTCCTGCTCATTTTTGAAGAATCCTTTGTTCTTTGTTACACCCTTTGTTTTGTATTTTTTTGTTGTTTGTTTGCAGTTATAAACTGTACTGACCCCGGGCACCTGGAAAACAGCATCCGTCAAGTGCAGCCAAGTGGTCCTCACAGATTCAGCTTTGGAACAACTGTCTCATATCAGTGCAGCCATGGATATTACTTATTGGGTACCCATGTACTGACCTGTCAGGGGGATGGCACTTGGGACCGTGCCCTCCCACAGTGTCTTTGTAAGTTCTCCAGAATAATACCCATTTTGTCAGAGCGTTGGGTCCTACTCCACAAACCCACCATGGGTTTTCCTCCCGTGTAGTTCTTCTGTTGCTTAAGCTGAATGGTTATGTCAAAAGTCTGGATCCAAAGCCCTTTGCAATCCATGGGAACCTTTCCGTATGTTTCACTGGGCTCTGGATCCTGCCCACAAAAGGAAAATAAGTGATCAGAGGAAAGAAACCATATTAGACAAGGATCGTTTCCCTCTGCAGGGGAAGGCAGCATCCTCTGAGTTTTACTGATTCTGTGGGGCTCCAGCAGAAATAGTGCAGGTAGAGAGGAGAAGCCTGGCTTCTGCACCACAGGCTTTCACAGGAAGCAGCATCAATTAGCCTGACCAAGGACAGAGCGTATTTAGCAGCAGCCAGGCATGGCTGAGTTTCCATACACCCACTCATCCCCGTGGCTTCGGAGGAGGGAAATGATGGTGTGGTGGTGAAATACTCACAGCCTTTATTCTGCTGCAAAGCAGGTGGTAAAGAGGATTTGCTTCTTGACTTGTTCTATATTTTTTCTCCCTTCCTTAGAGCATCCTTGCCCTTTCTGACATTGCGGTTTGCAGAGAGAATTGGGAGGTTCAGAGCAACAATTTGGCTTAAGGGATATTTCCAATAGTATAGAAGACCTTATGTAGAAGGACACAAAATCTCTTGCTGGTCATGTGCTGTAGTAGTTATACCTAGTCTAGGAGCTCCCCAGACATTTTATGAAAGGTGTCAGTGGTGTTGCCCTCTGTCATGCCCTTGGCATTAGCAGCCAGGGGCTGCACCCAAAGAGCAGTGCAGGGATGACACCCACAAGTCTGAGTCTTGACACAGCATCTCAGGAGTCTCCTGGACATAAAAATCCAAAAAATCCTCCGCGAGGATGAGAAAGTGTTTAGTGCATTTAGTATTGCACATAGCCAAAAAAAAAAAAAAAAAAAAAAACACCATCAGGACTGAGACCTGGGTTTTGTGAGTTTTGTGCTAGTATTTCCTTCCTGGACACTAAAGAAATTGGGATCTCTTGTCACCTAGCATAACGAATCAGTAAAGCAGTCAAAAAATGGATCTCCTTAAGTACAAAAATCATCTGAGCTGTTCCAAAGCCACAACTGTTTCTTTTTCTTTTTTTTTTTCTTGTATTATCCTTTGACACTTAAACACAAAAAGTAGTTTTTGGTACATTTTTCTTTGCTTTTGTTAGCAGCATGCCACCTTCTTGCGTTTACAGCACCTTGCACAGGCTGTGGGAATTGACAAGTGATAACCACGTGTTAACACAGCTGCAGGGACTCCAAGGCAGTAGTTTCCTCTAAAAGCTGGGAGCCTGATATTTCGGGCTTCTCCAGTCCGCAGCTGTTCAGCTCAGTGAAAGGAATCTCCTTTCTTCAAATGTTGAACATCCACTGACTTGGAGGATTTGTGGGCATTCTCAAAACTTTGGAAATTCCAGTCAGTTTTACAACTGATTCTCTGATTCGTGGGCTTAATAGTTTAGAACAAATACGAATAATAATGTAAGAGATTCTTGCATGCCTTTGTTTTCTTTCTGTGTCAACCTTAGGATGTGCTCAGGGCTGAAACCCATATCCCTTAAAGGTGTTTATAGCTGGGTGTCTGGAATTACAACGGACTTTCTAAAACATAAGCCAAGAAGCTTGACAGGCTTGGGCTGAGAGTTTTGTCTCATGCCTGTTTTTGAAGAGGAAGTAAAACAGAGCTGATCTCCTTCAAGGGGTGGGAGAGCAAACCCAGTAAGGAAAGTACATGGGAGCAGAGCCTAATGCATCAGAAGAAACAGTCTTCCTGCTGTGTACATAAATCCTTTAAAAACCTCAATACTGCCACAGGTTTTAAGCTTAGCTGAGTCTGCTGGAGTATCTGTTATTAAATTGTTAGTTACAGTGTGAGTTTAAGTATTAGCTATCAAACCCATTTCTTTGCAAAGCGTCCTTGGTTTTAGTCACAGCTCTGCACCAATATATTTCAACGCCCACATGCCCAAACATAAGCGTGCTCTCCTTTTTATTGAAACATACATCATGTTTTCTACCTAATGCCAGTATTTGTATTTTTAGACTCTAGTGGAGGGAGAGAACATATCCGTTACGGATGCTTTCCTTCAGAAACCAAACGATGCATGGTCTTTACGCTGAGGATCCTCATCCAAACCTCTCTAGTAGTCCCTAGATCTGTTGGTATATTTGTCAACACCCTCACTGTCTCCACTTTGATTGCCAAGCTAAAGCAAACCTATTAATTATTGTTACTGGCGGTGATTGGTTTTTTGTGTTTTTTTGTTTTGTTTTGTTTTTTTTTTTCCTACTAGTAATGGCTGAGTGAGCAGTGCTCCATATCCACCAGGATAATTTCCTCAGATGTGACACAGCATCGAGTAATTGATTACAGCTCTGTGTTGACAGGATATGGCACTGACGGGTGTGGATGGGGATGAGGGTGTGCGTGGAGATGCTCATGTTTAAGAAGGGATGGGTCCCCAAGGAACCTGCGAAGTGCCTGTCAGTGTCAGGAGCAGGCATTTACGCACAAACCCTTGGCAGTTGTTGCAGGAGCAGTGTGTGTCCCCCACAAGGACGCGGTACAAGGTGTGCTGTGCCATACCTGCGCCCTGCCGTGAGCCCATCACCGGGGCTGGGCACCACCACTGGGGGGGCTCAGACCACTCTGGGGCAGATGTGTGGGCTCTGAGCTACCAAGAACCCAGGTAGCAACCTCAAACACACAGGGCTTTGCCATGTACCTGCTCTGTCTGCCTCTGAACGTGTCCCCCAGGCAGTTCCCTCGTGGCTGAAGCCGTTTCATCCATGTCTTGCAGTGGTCTCTTGCGGGCACCCGGGCTCCCCGCCGCACGCCCAGATCTCAGGTGACAAGTACACCGTCGGCTCCGTGGTCCGGTACAGCTGCCTGGGGAAGCGGACTCTGATCGGCAACTCCACTCGCATGTGCCAGCTGGACGGGCGCTGGAGTGGCTCCCTGCCACACTGCTCAGGTGAGCTGCACTCGGGGCAGTAGGAGATGGCACAATCCTGTCCCTCGCAGCATAAAGAACACTGCTGCTCCTTATCCTGCAAGGGGGCAGCCTGATGGGCTGTGCTGAGCTGGAGAAATGTGTGTGTACTACAGAGATTTTGGATCGTGGAATGCTGAAAATCACTGTCTCAGCTATCCAGTCTCCTGCAACTTGGATGATAAGCACTGGCAGAGAGTAAACCATGAAGCTTGCAAGAGGAGGAATAAATCACTGCAGCAAATGTTTGTGGCAGGAGGAGTGCTGCAGCCTGCTGGTTACGGTTTTCTCCATGCAGAGTCTGTGCAGGGTGAACGTGTCTTAAGAAAAATCAGGTCCCTGCATCCTAACTCCAGCATCTGACCCTTCTGTGCATGCGTTCCAGTAAAAGAGCACGTGTGGCCCCTTTCCAAGGCCTGACATCTGCTGTTATGGCACTGTAGCTGTCCCAGGTCTTAGTACCTCAGCTGGGAGCAGTTTGGCTGCAGAACTCCCTCCTTGCTCCCATGCCAGTGAGAAAGGGTCTTGCATTGAAAACATCCTGATCAGTAAAAATGTCCCTGGTGAGATAGGTCAAAGTCGTGTGGGATACAAAGAGATATTCTTGCCAAGCCTTCCTGAAATCAGGGCATTGGGATCTCAACTGATGGCCTCCACTGGAAGGGAAGATGCTGAATAATTGGCAGGATGCTGTACAAAGCCCTCTCCATGCCATCCTGTCACTCGTTCCTTGGAGAGCACAGGTAGAGACAAAGTAAGAACTTAGCTGGAGCAAAGCAGTTGTGACAAGTGTTAATTTTTAATTGTACCACTTAGATTTAGCAGCTGCACTTGACCAAATTTAACCTCTGCTTTGGAAGGGAAAAAGCAATGAGGCAGAGTCATCCTCATACTCAGAAGCCGTGTCTGCAGAGCAGAGTTCCTGATCTGTAGCTGCTTGGAAGGGTTTTCTGCTCTAATTCGTCCCTTTTTCCCCGTGCAGTTTTCACTGTCACTTCTGTCATCTTTTTGGGTGGATTTTGGGGATATTCAGCATTACTCTGACTAGTTCTTCCTGACATCTGCTGTGTGTGATTTTTCTGAACAACTTCGTGGAGGCAGCTTTAGACCAGTGCTGGCTGTGCCTGACGGGTCCTCCCTGACCCGGGGCCCAGTGAATGCCCCATGCCTCAGAACCAGGATCTCCACCCAACAGCCTGGGGAAGGACCCCTCTTTTACCCCAAACTCAGATGGTAAAATTACCAAAGCACTGAAGAATGAAGCCTTTAGTCGTGTTCCTCTATTTTACTGTAACAAGAACACAAAACTCTAGCCCAGGGCCTCATTCCCCAGTGCCTCCCCAGTGCAAGTCCTTGCTGGAAGCTGGAGCAGGAAGCGCAGAGGCCTGTGTCTTCTCTGCCTTTTGCTCAGAGGAGGTTTTTCAAGGCCACTTTCCCAACCCAGGGTGGAGACTGGGAGCTCAGATTGTCTCCATTGTGCACCAAAGATCCCTACTGTCTGATGGCAACTCCTGTGCAATGAAACAAAAGATTTTGATGTAAGTTGGTATGAAAGAAACTGTTGAGCCTGCAGCGTTCTCCCCCTTCTTTTTAAAAGCAAGCGTTTTTTCCAGGTGATGAATATGTTCATTATATTTTACATTGCACGTAACACTGCAAAGGTTGTACCTGCAGCAAAGCACAGAAGGCTCGGGAACTGGGAGCTTCATTGCTAGCTGCAGGAGTGGAGTAGTCTTTCCTGGCTTGGGGGTGGATGTGTTTACACAGATCATTAGCAGAGAAAGCCAAGAACAGGCATACATGGTGTGAGCCTGCATCAGGCAGTAAAGAGGTGGGCATTTCTCCAGCCTGCTTCAGCGAACCCCCACGAGGCATCTGCTGCAGCTGCTCCCTTCCTCCTGTCCCCCTAACTTAGAGCCAGCAGCACAAAGTGTTCACAACTTGTACAAGCGGATGGTTCTCAGCTGGATCCCTATCGCCTCCGTGCTCCAAACCCAACAGCTTCTTGTTCTGCAAATACAGTAGGGCTTGCTGAGGTGGCTTGGAGCATGTTGTAATTTCTGCTTGGAGGGAAACCATCCACATGACTGATGCTGGCAACCAAGCTGCTGTCTGCTGGAGCAGCTGCCACGGAAAGCAGCTGCAGCTGGTGAGGACTCCATCTTGAGATTCAGGAATTAGGGCCATATTTTGCAACCAGCTTAAAAACAATGTGCTCCCGAAGTCGGGGGACATTTCATGGGGAACTTTCTCTCTCTGCTGAAAGACAGTCAGAGACTTAAACTGAGTCAGCCACACGATCCAGATCTCTGTGCTTGTCCTCTGAAAGTGTGCTGTGCAGTGGGGAGAAGGGCCAAGCCCCAGGGCTCACTTACCTGATGATATTGTGCTCTCTTCTTAACAGGAGGCAGCCAGGGCGTGTGCGGTGACCCTGGGATCCCGTCTCATGGCATTGGGCTGGGAGATAAGTTTGATGTAGACAGCATGGTCCGCTTCAGCTGCGAGCCCGGGTACACGCTCCGGGGTTCATCCGAGAGGACCTGCCAAGCCAACGGCTCCTGGAGCGGCACACAGCCCGAATGCGAAGGTACTTCTGCAACCCCACACCTCCTGTGCCACACCAATACTGCCTCAGGGTCGGCTGCCTGGCCAGCCCAGCCCCTTGGTTTGGTTACGAGGCCATTCAGGTTCTTGCCAATATCAGGACTGAGGTACAGAGCAGTTAGAGCCCTTGGGCACTGGTCCTCACTTTGTCGTCCTCCTGAGAGCATCGCTCACTGCAAGAATCACGGGGTGAATTTCTCGTTCTGCATCCCACACCCAACTAGGTGGTCCATTTTGGCTGCAGATCTGCAGGTCCGGTACCACTGATTAATTGTTGCTTTATCAAAGAAATGCATCAGAATGAGTAATGTGAATAGACTCAAACCGCTGTTAAAGCTGGCACTGGCACATGCAAGAGTCATTTACATTAAGCACAAATGCAAAATGCAAATTATAATCCAGTAAGCATATTTTTGTATTTAAAAAAACCCAAACCCCTTATTTTCCTATTTGAAGGAATCAAGTGAGACCCCATAATCCAATGTAATAAACCCCCAGCCAGATTCTCTGAGCTGTGCTGCTTACTGCTACTGTTTTATAAAAGTGTTTAAAAATCAATTGGGGAAAGAACAAAAGCCAAAATGAGGCAGGATACCAAATGCAAGGAGACCTGGGCAAGTGCTTCTCTCCAGCTGATTTGAAAGCCAAAAGCTCAGAGACAGTTTGCAAATGAATTGGAAATTTATTCCAAATTGATGGAGCTCTTGATTGAAAAGACATTGAATCATGTTATTAATACACTCAGGTCTTGGTGTTTTTTTTCATTCTGTTTTTTTTTTTTTTTTTTTTTTTTCTCCTTTCAGTAGCTCTGTTCATTAATCTCAGGATAAATAACCCATCGGGTTCCAGAGGCACCAAAATAAGGATCCCTGGCAGATTTTTTCATACTTTATGAATAATAATAACATTAGGCCTATAATGTAGTCATTTAATGTTAAGTGCTGACTGGCCAATATAGGAAAGTAATTTACAGTGATGAGCAGTGAGCTATGTCTCTGTCATTTGTATGCACGGCAAGTTGCACGCGCTACGAGGTGTTCTTATGGCTGCACTTTGGAGTGTTATATCCAAGTTTATGGAACAGGTAGCTATAGGAGACGGAGGGGAGAGATTAATTTTGAGCAAGTGAAAATGAGGGCTGAGTGCCCAGGCAGGTGCTTGGAAGGAGCAGGCATCTCTGCTGACGTGGAAAAGCTCCAGCGTGGCAGCGCAGCCACTCGGCACCTCAGCGGGGCATTAGCTGTGACTCAGCCACTTGTTCGCAGCTCTCAGCCACCAAATTGAGCAAAATCAAGCCTGATGGGGCTTCACAGGTCACCAGCGCTCACCTGCCCAGGGAATTCAATGCAAATTGCTCTCCAGATAAGCTGCAAAATGAGCGCAGAGGGTCTCGGTCCATTCAGCAGGAGGTGTGGGCCCACTGCAGATGAACACAAGCGTGCAGACACCGTGCAAATCCTACCACGTAAGTAGAAGGAAGAGGAGAGGAGCTGTTATTTCCATTTCAGAGAGAGCAAGCTGCCGTAATAGGTTCAATTACAAAGCCTGCGCTTGTCTTTGAAGTCAAGGAGCTGATTGTTGGACTGGCAGTGGCTTCCTGCGTCAGGACCAGTACAGCCAGCTGGTCCATGGAGGGGATGTAAGTGTATGAGAGTGCTGGGCTTCACAAAGGATGACCTTCAAACTCATCAGCTTTCAGTCCTGCTACCTTTTACCAGCTAGAATATTTCCATAAAAACCAAAGGAGCAGGGAGGCAGGAAGAAGCCACAACTGATTTCTCCAAAATGTACAAATTATTTGAAATGAAATTAATTGGAGAGACTCCTCCTGGGACTCCTGCTTCAGCCTGTTTTACATTGCTCCAGCTTTGTTGTCCCCGGTAAGAGCAGCTTCCCTAGCTTTCTAAAAATGGCAGACCTCGTTTAACATCAATTTCCAGCAAGTTTTTAAGATGTAAATGACATTTTAGATGTGTTTTTCCTTCTTTCTCCTCCTTCCTGATGCCCCATTTGTGCTCACGGAATGGTGCAGGAGGGGGTTCACCAGTCGTACTCTGCTGCATGCTCCCTCCTCCACTCAGAAGCCGAGCAGAAATTTGCTTTTATAATGTTTATTGTTTCACCAGTTGAATTAAAACTGCATCCAAAATGAGATGAGGCCCTGGCTGCTCTTTGGCAGTTTCAGTAGACAGAAATGTGTTTATTTAATGTGATAATGCAGGGGGAAGGAACTGAGTTTTGTCTTATCCCAGTCTGACTAAGGAGGACATGTGAAGTGGCAGAACTGGGATTTGGGTTCAGGCTGCTTTTTCCTTTCTCTCTCTGCATAGTTAGGTGGAATGTGGGTTACTGGTTAAATTAAACAGCATGGAAATTACCAGCCCTGGAGCAAAGGCTGTGAGACTCCTAGGCTCTCAGCTGTGTCTTATTCCAGCAGGAGGTTTTGCCTGATGTGTCAGACATCATTAGGGGAGTGTTTCAGCCGGTCGGTCAGGTGGCAGCAAAGCCCAAAAGAAGGATCGACGGTTATAAAGATTAGGGCAGTGGGGGACGCGCAAAGGACACTGTATTCACATGCCACCTCGAGCACAGTCAGATGTGCACTTGTGCTCTGTGAGAAGTCACCAGCCCTCAGCTTTTCCTCGCTGCAGGTTGTGAGCAGCAGGGCTCGCTGCTCCTTGCAGGAGGGTGCCCTTCTCCTGGCACTGGTGAAGGCGAGGAACTTGCCTTCATCCTGGAACTTTATCCTGGAACTGATCCCCATTTTTTTTTCCTGCCACAGGGAAGAGTTTCTGATCCCTGGCAGTGGCAGAAGTTGGGACCTCTGTGCCATGCGCTTTGCCAGGGTGCCCAGCCAGGCTCATCCCTCTGCCAGTGTGCTGGGACTGACTGTGTTGCATGGCTGTTGGTTCTCTGGGGGTTGTTTCTCTGGCTGCCTTCTGGCTCCTGGCTGATTTCACAGACAAATCTCACCACCAGCTCAAAGCATTTGTTTTTAGAGCACTCACCAGACGGCTTTTGCTGATTGTGATGCTCTGTCTCATCTTCCTTGTGGCGCAGGGCACTCTCCTTGTCTTTGGCAGAGATGCTGATGGCTTTTAGCAAGCCTTTCAGTGGTGTTTGCTAAAAAGAACTTCACAGAAATAACTACAGGAACAAAATTTACTTTTGATAAAGAAACAAACCCAGAAACCCCAAGGTGGGGAGCTCTGTAATAACCCACAAATCCCAGAGATGTCTGAAATGTTTCCATAGCAGCACGGAGACCTTTCAGCAGTGCTCATGGTTGGTGCTGTGCGTGCACCCTGTGGTGCTCTGCAGCCCAGCAGAAGTTTTGCTCGGTAGAGATGCTTTGTGTGGTGGGAGCCGACTGATAACCAGGGCTCCTGGATCTTCTGCAGGGAGATGTGTGCTGCTCGGGTCTCAGCACACAGGGTCTGGGCTTCTGGGCTTGTCTGTCATAACTTCTGGAGCGTGGCAGAAACTGAGACTCGGGTGAGACGAGTGGCTGCCGGCGCCTCCTGCGCTCCTTGCAGCAGCTGAAAGTCAAACCTTCCTTGTCATATCAGTCATTTCAAGTTAGTGTCGTTTCCTGGAATATTTCCCCGGTAAAGAAGCAGCAACTGCAAGAAATCCCCATTGCAGCTGATTTTCAGCTTATTCTCTTGAATTTTGACTTAAAGATAATTGGGTTTGAGATTCTTCAGGAGACGTGAGTGGATATGACTATGGGACTTCCAGGGTATTTACGATTTATACTCTGTTAAAAACAGTGCAAAAACAGTTTTCTTTTGGGGTCTCATTCATTTTTCATCTCCAACTGAAGCCGCAGGGAATTATTTACCCACTTACTGCTCACTTGAGTGATTGGATCCTACATATATATAATTTATGATTTTAAGTTTAAGGCTTTTCATCCTTACATTTACAGCTTCTTTTATATCTGCACCACGGAGGCTGCAGCTGATGTACACTGAGATTAACCAATTTCCATAAGTCTCCTTTTAGTCACAGAAGTAATATTTTGGGGTCATCTGTGCATGTTTGGCCACAGGCATCTGTGGAGGAGGCTGGACAGGAGAGAACAGCTGATGTATGGACCAGTAGTGAAACAGTAATTTCAAGCTTTTTCTGGGTTGATAGAATCTGACTTTTATCCCAGCATCTCTTGGAAATGAGACGCGGAGACACTGGCTGCATGAGAAATCCGTAACGAGAGAGCACCTCGGATGGCGTTGGTGCCATGCAGAGTTTCTGTGCGCACAGTCCAGAATGGTTATTAGTTTCCTCCTGTTAGACAGATATGCCTCCAACAAGCTCATATGTTAACAGGCTGTCAGCAAACTAAGCGACAAGGAAGAGGGAGACTTCTCTCCTTGCCTTGGTGGCTTCTGCTCGCTGCTTTCCTGCTGTGGCCCAAAGTTGTGTTTCCCACTGGAGAAGGGCTGGCAGTGGCGTGTTGGGTGCACGTGCCAGGGGGGGCTCACCTCGTGTGTGCCCAAATTGATGCTCTTGCAGAGACCATGGCACATTGCCAGGGAGGGGAAGGAGCAAGGGATTTCCTTGTCAAAGATCCAGGTAGCTTAAGCCTTTCCTTGATTCCTATGATTTTCTTTTATGTCTTGTAATTTCAGAGTAAATGAGGGCTGGGTGCAATTACTGCAGGTGCTTATTTTGTGCTGACAGGGCTTCATGCATCACCATCCACTCCAACGCCCTTTTACTGCTGTGGTGCATTAGACAAAAAATTGGGGCGCTGACAAACCTGTAATTGTCTTCCCACAACGTTCTCCCTCCTCCGAAGGCCTACCTGGAGATAACCAGGCAGTGGTGGTGCTGCAGGGGGAGGGCAGCAGGCTCCCTCGCTGCTTTCCTTCCTCTGAACTCTGCAAAGCTCTCGGCTAGAAGAAGACCTCCACATCAAGCAGACAACAAAAAAAGTTCTTCCTGCAGCCTGGAGGAGCAGCCAGGAGGCCTGGCTGTGGTTCTGAACTGTGGGATCCACCCAGCAGGAGAGGGGTCCAGGTGCTTCAGGACCGACTGCCTGCAGGGATGCTGCAGGACCCATTGCTCGGGGGGTACCCGGTGGCGGTGATGCTGTGGGACCGATGTGGCTGGCTGCCCACGGAATAGCCTGCTCTGTCCAATTTGATCCGGTGGCTTTGCAGCTAATCTGCCTTCTGTGTCAAACAGTCAGCTGCAGGATAACAGCCTTGTTTTTCGTTTGCAGGGATTGCTTTTTTAACCTGGCCGTTTTGCTTTTTAGTTATATCCTGTGGAAACCCTGGGACCCCCAGCAACGCGAAGGTTATATTTAACGACGGCTTGGTCTTCTCCAGCTCCATTATCTACCAGTGCCGGGAAGGCTACTACTCCACAGGGGTGCTGAGCAGGCACTGCACCGTGAACGGGACGTGGACTGGGACCACTCCAGAGTGTACAGGTGGGTGCTGGGATGGGTTCCTGCACGAAGAGCTCTGAATTGTGCTGGCCAGGCTCTGCGGGCAGATTGTCAGCGTGTTGAAGGCCGGCTGTGGATGCGCACACGAGTGCTCTGTGCTGAGAAATTCAGCTGAACTGCCTGCTGCCAGCACCAGTCACTGCGGCTGCAAGCTCTGTGACTGCCTAATGGAAAACTCTTGCTCTGGGTTTGTCTTTTTCCAGCTGGGTGAAGGGAGCTCCGTAATAACTTCCATGAGTAGATGTCAAGTGTTCTGGAGGGGCTCTCGGGGGGGCTCTCCGGAACGTGAGCGGTCCTGCCACCGGGAGCCACCACATGTGGGGGCAGAGCCTGTGCCCAGAGGCCCTCGGTGAAGGCGCTGGGTCTCTCTGTGCCTCTCTCCAGCCTCCAGCAGGAGCACAGCTGACAGCAGATGTGGTTTTGCATAAGAGCCAGTAACTAGGCTGAGGAGCTAGCCCAGATCTGACCCAGGTTTTATTTGATGTTTAACGTGTGCTAATATTTATTCTTGCAAGGCCTTAATGTGCCATTAACATCACTCCTCGCTCCACTGAGTAGAAGCAAAGTTTCCCCCACGTGTTACAGCCCAGCCTGCCCCAGCTAGCTAGCACAGCTCTCCAACTCCTCCGTGCTGCAAAAGCTCCCTTCTCTGTGACTAGTGGGCTACATTCTGCTCTGGAGAGTGTTCAGGACCACCAGGTTTCTAGGATCACAGCTCCAGAAGTATGAGACGAGGGACGGTGAGCCACAAGCACCTCTTTCTTTTTCTTTGGCAGTGATCAACTGCGGTGACCCCGGTGTCCCAGCCAACGGCATTAGGCTGGGTGGGGATTTTACCTACAATAAAACGGTGGTGTTCCAGTGCACGCCTGGCTACATGATGGAGTCAGACAGGGCATCCTCTCTAACATGCACGAAAGACCGGACCTGGAATGGCTCCAAACCTACCTGCAAGGGTAAGAATAAATATGGGAGGTTTTAAGTTTTATGGGCCACCAAGTTTGTTTAGCCTGGGACATGAGGTATTAGGCACTAACTACTGCATAGTGCCTGGAGCCCACCTAGGGGTTTCTTGGTCCTATCATTCAGTCTGTCCCCTGTGTTTATAGCACTTATTCAAATTACTCAACACCTGGCTATCTTTAGGTCTATCAGTCATCACATCATGCCCTGGGGAGGAGGGAATTGCCATTATTCCTAGGGTAGAAGAAGAAAAGTTAAGCACGGAGAGCTAAGTGACTTACTCGTCACAAAAACACAGATCAAACTTGAATGAAGCATTCTGTTTTGCAGGCACACACTTTTGCCATCATCTTGAAGTCTGAAAAATGTTTCTTCCAACTCCTTTCATTATTTCTCCATTCTGAGATTGCCTCTCTAGTTCAGAGATAGGAAAGGGAAATAATAGAACAGTTGCAGGACAGGCTGGATCTCTTCTGCCAGTGTTTTACTCCCCCACCAAGAGTAGATAAGGCTTGTAGCAGCAGCTGTATACTTCTTTTGCAATCTGGAAAATTTACCTGTCATGATTCTGATAGAAATGCAGACCACGTAGAAACTTCCAAATATACTCCAGTTCCTTCAGAGGCTGTAAAGAGCAATTCTTACACTCCTCTTTCATTCTCACCACTGAGCTAATGTTGCAGGAATAATATAGAATGTGGCCAGAGCCTCATTTGGAGGCCAGGTTGATTTGCATGAGCTTAGCATCTTTCCCAATGCTCCCCTGAGCTGAAAATCAAAGCACTGCAAAAATGTCATATTAAAACACCCTAGAGTGAACGAAATACAGGCTGGTTATTGATTCAGCTGCTAATCTGAGATTCAGCCAGGTTTTCCAAAATCCATGAATCTTTCAGGGAGTCTTAGATGAGTTTTCACACTAAGTCAGGCTGGATTCTTACCTTCACTTGGAAGTGAACGCAGACTCAGAACTCTTACTTCAAGATTTGGGATTTGGCTAACTCCAAACTTCAAAGTAAAATCCTAGGGTTTACAACAGCATACACAGCTGGAAAAGTTTGTAACCCCCTCCCTACTAGACCAGTCCCAGGAGATGCTCTTTGAGAGCAGCATATAACTTTGATCCGACACGAATTTGCTTGTTCATGAAAATAACTATGCTGAGAAGTTGAGAGAACCGATTATGCCTTTGTTTTTCATTCAGCTATCATCTGTAAATCCCCGCAAGACATCCCCAATGGCAAAGTTGTGGGCTCGGATTTCAGCTGGGGCTCCAGCGTGAGCTACGCCTGCCTGGAAGGGTACCAGCTCTCCCTGCCTGCTGTGCTCACCTGCGAGGGGAACGGGACGTGGAGCGGGGAAATTCCCCAGTGTTTCCGTGAGTACAGCTCTGTGTCTTCGTGTATGAGCTGGGAGGAGGGCTGGGCTTAAAGCCCAGGCATTTGATGCCCTTTCTCCAACATCTCTGGTCTCCATACAACTGCTTTTAGTGACAACTTTGACCAGCCTGGCAGTGTCACAGAGGGGCCATTTTCAGCATGCATGAAGTTAAATATCTGGACACAATCACTCAGCCCCTTTTAATGTAGGTGTGAGGTCCGGTCTGCAATGGGTTTGAACCCCTCACACGTTCCTGTCTGTGAGGCATCTTTAAAACTCCGTCTGCTTGTCTGCGTGTCTCCTTAGAGACTGAGTTTTCTGAAGCCAGGGCTCCTGAAACGTTGCCAACCCTTGGCAAAGGGCACTGCGGTGTTGCAGCAGAAGTTAGCAACGTTTTGTGAAGGCAGAGCTTTGGCTGGTTGGAAACCCATGTGCTTGATAAAATAGCTAATGCAAAAAATTAGTTAAGTGTCTCATAATGATAAAGGCAGATTTGAGTTTCTTTTCCTGGCTGAATGGCTGGCAGCTGCACAATAGCCATTTTCATATTAAATCATACAAAGCCCTCACTGTGTTCCTTGCACCTTTCCCTGGATCTTGTATAATTAGTGGGCTTTCTGTGTGACATGGAACCGCACAGCAATTTGACATCGTGCAATTAGAGATGCATTTTATAACTAAGCATGCTGCTAAGGTAAAAAAAAAAAAAAAAAAAAAAAAAAAAAAGATGGGAAGAAGGTGGAAGTTAATTAACAGCAGTTGGAAAAAAAAAAAAAAAAGAAAATTACAAGGAAAGTAGCCAGCAACGCCTCCTGCCACTAGTAATTCCCTAGTCAATCACCGAGTTTGATGGCAGTGAGTAGTAAGGTCTGGGCCATCAATAGACCCATCTTTAGCTTATTAACATTGCCTGCTCCTGAGGAGGCTCACTGCAATCTCCTGGTCTCTGCCTGCTGCAGCTGTGTTCTGCGGTGATCCTGGGATACCCGCTCAAGGCAGGAGGGAGGACAGAGGCTTCACGTACCGCTCGTTCGTCTCCTTCTCCTGCTTGGCCCCCCTGGTGCTGGTGGGATCAGCCCGGAGGTTCTGCCAGTCCGACGGGACGTGGAGCGGGACCCAGCCCAGCTGCATAGGTAAGGGGAGGCTCCTCTGTCTTGCAGCCTCAAGCAGAGTTGTCGTTTTGCATTTTTCTTTGTAGAAAAGCGTGGGGTTTTATTGTTCTTTCCCTTTCTGGGTTTGCAGAAATTAGCATTTTGTTTCCCTGAAAATTAGAGCGTTTTCCTTTTGTATGGAGATGATGGTTTTGTTTTGTGCTGACCGTACTAGCTGGTGGTAAACAACCCACCTCCTTGTCTTGAAGTTTGCTGCTTAGACTCGGTGCCTGGCCCCATCCTTCCTGCCCCTGCTGCTGGAGGTGGGCAGGAGGGAGGAAGGAAAGAGTTCCTCCGCACAGCTTCCAGATTCATGTTAGCAACTTGGGCCTTGGGGTGTGAGGGCTGTGGGAGAGCCTGCAGAGGGAAGCAGCAGGCAGAGACCCCAAAGGCTGGTGCTTTGGGGTCTCCAAGTTAACTTGTGGAGCTGGAGACAGTGGCTGTGCATCAGCGCAGCGCTGCACCTGCACTCGTCCTCTGCATTGTGCTAATGCTGCTACTCCCCTGCCGACATCTAGGGTATTGGCTTTGCAGTCCTGTGCTCTGTGGTCTCCGTGCTGCTTCCAGGCTCCCTTAGGGGCCCCCAGCCCAACACATCGATCTGTGGAGACGCACGATATCATTATCGGTAATGCGGCTGAAAATGCAACACAGCCACGAAATCAGCCGTAGGTCACCGTTGAGTGTGGCTGTTCTGTTCACAGAAACTGCAGCAAACCCCAGTTCTGCCCAAATGGTGCACGTGAGAGCTCTTATGTTCTCTGTTGTGTCTGAATTATACCCAGAATGGCAGAATAGCAGCTCCTGTAATGTGAAGGTGATGTATACAGAGAACAAAATCCTACAAATTGCTTTGCTGAGCTGTAAGGCTGGGATTCAGGTTGAAACCTCCAAACATTCTTCATGTGACTATTTTCTGGGGCTTCCAGAACCCTCGGAGACCTAAGGGATGTGTATAATCATAATTAGTCACAGCATTCTCCACCAATTTAAAACTCTGGCTCCAGTCTTGAGTTCCGGAGCTCCCGTGGTGCTGAGCTGCACGGGCTCTGTGCTGTGTGCCTTAGCTGCCTGCCAGAACACCATCCTCACCACGTTGTCTGCCCCCAGCTGGGGCAGAAACAGAGCTCAGCCTGTTCTCCACTGTTCTCAATCATTCTGGCTTGTTAACTACATGTTAAATGTGTCGCAAGTTACATTTATGTAAAAATATTTGTGACCTGAGTGTCAAAGTCTTTTAGTTTCCTGCTGATGCCACCAGCAGCTTCTCACATAGACAGTTGCCTGCTGTTGTAAATTTTGGTTTTAGATGCTAGTATTGGGTTTCTCTCTAATGTTTCCTCACCTCCTTGCAATCCCTAATCAGGGATCCTGCCGTACATACGTGGCACCCAGCCCTCCCGAGCCATGTGTGAAACTGCAGTGTTCAAACACAGCAAACAGCTCGCTGTGCTGCTAGTGAAATGTACCTCGAATTTGTCTCTCTAAAACAAACCACGGGAAGGGAAAGACGTGTCTACAAAACCCTGACCTGAAACGTCAGCTTCCAACACAGGCAGCCAAGCCCAAAGTGCTCTGTTTAGCCAGATCTCATCCAGTTTTGAGACACATTAGATGGTCAGCGCTGCCAGACCCCCAGATGCAGCCAAGAGACCGAGGCTCTGCCCTCTACCCTGTGCCATCCATCACCTTCTACCTCATCCAGACGATGGAGCTCTTTATTTGTTTTAAACACTGTGACTTATCTGGGGGCTTCTATGAAAACTGCATCAGTAACGAATGGCAAAAACTCAGCAAATTTGAATGATGGAAAATGAATTAGTTCGTGTGCTGCAGCCCCAGATGGGCTAAGTTTTGTACCTCTTGTTTTGTGACTCGCCACAGCTTCAAGGACCAGGGAGAACAGCAGGGTGTGCATAATGCTTCAGTGTGAAGAGGCCGATTAGTTAGACCATAAGGAATAAAGGCATAAAAATAAATGACCAGGCTGTTAGGTACCAAAGTCATGCTCCATTTCCCTACAGCTGCAGCAAGAAACGACAGGCCACTTCTGCTCCCACTGTGTTTGTTGGGTTGTGGAGACTTTTCTTAGGGAGTTTATTTCTTGCCTTGCCCAATCCTGTTAATTGGAGTTTTTTGACTAAGCATAGAGAGGGGTTGGTCAGAGCAGGGAAGTGGGGGGAGAATTAAGGTCCTTCTCATAGCAATATCAAGTGTGTTGAATTAAAAAGGCTGGGAATCCAGCCCAGAATCGCATCTGAATGAGATTCCACGGTGCTCCAGGTCTCTGCTAACAGAGTTATCCCCTCACCGGGGTACTGGAGCATCCCTGCAGGTGGGCATTGCAGCGTAGCTCAGTCTTGTGATCCCAAGGAGCAGGAGCTGCTGCCCAGCTGCCTTTCACCCCGAAACTCCAGTTTCCTTTGCTCTGTTTGGGATGCTGATAAAAAAGTAATACATCTCCACCTCGATCCCATTGATGTCCTGCTACTGTCGACACACTGGGAAAAAAAAGGAGAGATAAATGCTAAAAGAGTAGCAGCGAGTATTCCTGCTGAATTGTGTGTATTCATCTTCTGATAGATTGAGACCAAATGAGGCATAAAGAGAGATTATGTATCTGAGATGCATTAAAATTTCCAGCCCCCATCTATCACCACAAACTAGCCAGGTGCCAAGGTGAGCGTGCAAGGGATGGCTGAGCCCTGCCTGGAGGGATGAATGCACTGACCCAGGGTGCAGGGGAGGACAGGGCCATCGCTCCCTCGGAGCAGGGGATGGCCAGCAGGAAAGGAGGGCACGGCGCCGGGAGCCAGCCGCTTTGCTCGTGGAGTATAGAACAGGGGAAGAGAAGGGAAACGTTGCTGAGACAAGATTTATGTTCTTACATTTTCTCCTGGGTGATAGAGTGCCTCTGGTTAGGTTGTGTTGCAACCGTCAGGGATTTAAGGAACAAAAATATCCGTGTATTTTTCCCTGTTGCCGTGTATTCCTTCCGTAGCAAAATATTTCGTTCGCGTTGCAAAGGCACGGGATGGAGAGCAGGGGAAGGCAGAGCTCCAGCGTGGCTTTCACAAGAGCTCCTTTAAAACAATCCCTGTTCTTTTCTTTTAGACCCAAGCCTCACAACGTGTGCGGACCCCGGCGTGCCTCTCTTTGGGATGCAGAACAACTCCCAGGGCTACCAGGTACGGTCACAGCAGTGGGGTCCCCTCGGTGGTACTGGCTGTGGTCAGTCCATGGATTAATGTTTTGTCTGTGGGCAGGACGTCACGGCGTGCTCCGTTACACCTCGGTGCATTTGTAGGGGATTAGCTAGCAATGCATTATATATAATATTAATTACAGCGCTAATTAATAGTTATTAGCGTAATTAGTATTCACTTCGGAGGCGAAATTTCCATTCATTTTCAGACTAAATCCTGTAGGTGGTTTTCGTAATCCATGCAGTGTGAAATCAGCGGAAAAGAGAGAAAACAGCAGAGCAATTCCCTGGGGTGTTCCACCTCCAGCCTCCGCTGCTGGCCCCGTGGGCACCCATTGCCTGCTGCAACGGAGCCAGGGCTGGGGCAGGGATATTTAATTCCACGCAGCCACCCCTGCCAGAATGGATCTGCCAGTTCTGCTGCTAATTAGTTATCTTAATCCTGAGTTTTAATGAATTAATTCTAGTATTTAATTAATCCTGAGACACCCTGAGCCTGATTTTTGCGAGGGTTGCTGGTCTGCAAGCTGTGCACTGTAGCAGAGCCGCCTCATTGGGGTCGAGGTGGTGATGGAGAAGGGAAATTTGGGGAAATTTCACCCCAGCATAGTACAGCCTTCCTGGGGTGGAGGACAGAGGAGATGTTCAAAGCCCTACGTGGGGATCGTTTGCCAGCGTATTTTGGTTTAAAAGCAAATCCCACTGAAGTATTGGGGCTCACAGCCAAACTGCGTCACACTGCCACCTGCCTGAAGCAGGGGGTGATCTTTGCTACCTTGAAACCAAATACACAAAGGCAATAATCTGCAAAAAGTAGGCATACCTCAGGCACGTTGAGGAGTCAGTTTTCAGTTTTTGTGATCCTTTTTGCTGTTCACAGTCCAATTTGGCACTGACACTGTGGCTGAGCAATGTTTATCGATACTAGTTGTTCTGAATGTCCCTTTTGGCAGACGTTTTAGCCATTTCTAAATACAATGCTAGCTCTGGTTGTTTTTACAAGATGTAGCAGCCTTCCTTATCACTGAACAAAGTAACTCTCAGCACAGCTAAAGGCAGCAGGTTTCCAGGGGCTCTGAGGGACGTCTTGGCACTGGATTCTGGCAGGGGGGTGAGTGCAGAAAGCGGGCAAATCGTCTTTTCAGTGTACAGATGAAAATTATAGGAGTGCTTTTGTATTATAAGTGCATTGCAGTGGCAAGTTCGGTGTTTTGTCTCCTGTTGAAACAGGTGGGAAGCGTCATTTTCTTCAAGTGCCAGAAGGGGTACCTGCTGCAGGGCTCAACCACCCGCACCTGCCTCCCCAACCTGACGTGGAGCGGCGTGCAGCCAGACTGCGTCCGTAAGTTTTGGGACATTTTGTGCCTTTGACCGTACAGTTATATTTTTGTTGTGCTTATCTCACCATGCAAATGGCTGGCGCTGAAGAGCTGGTATCTTTTTGGGGAAGGCTCTGAAAAACCACGTCCTTGAAGAAAAGGGGAGCCCGCATGATCACTTCTCTGCTGACATGATTATACCAGCAGCCGCTTCTGGTTTCAGATAGGATTTTTGTTTAACTTGTTCCTTCCTCAGAGATGTAGTTTGAGGTGAGGCTTTGTGCTGTGCTTCTGAAACCACATTTGAGGGCCGAGATGTGAGCTCGCACTCCAGGGACGTGGTTAACATTTAGCCAGAAGGGTTCTCCAGCAAAGCAGTGTTTCTCTTCGTCTTTAATAATGTGTTGCTCTTTGTTTTAAGCTGTCCATCATCTTTTCCCTGCTACACCAGAAGGAATTTGAGTTAATGTATTTAAGCTGTAATATCCATCATGGCCTCTGTATCATAAGTACTACAAATCTTCTCCCTCTCTCTTGTGAGACGGTTTATTGGTGAGATATTTTTCAGTTAACAAACCCTGCAGGGACGCATGCTGCGAGCAGCCCAGGCTGGTAACCCCGCTGGGTGCCTGCCTTTCAAAACTCCTACAGGTAGCATCAGGGGAGAGGGGGCAGTTGTGTTGGAAGCTGCCTTTCCCCACTGCTCGCCTTGGTGAAGGGAACGTGACCCCAGATTCACAGGCTTCCCTCTGCTGAATTGGAAGATGGCAGGGATGCGGCAGCAGCTGTGACTGTAAGTGGGATTTTGCTCCTGGTGCGAGATGTGTTGAAACAGAAGTTATTTTTGACTTATTCGTGTCAGCGAGGGCTGCTGAGCTGTTGCTGTTAGGTTCTGTGAACAGCATTCACTGTCTGCAGCACAGGAGCGTAGAGTGGATGCACTCACTGCTCGTGTGGTGCTGAGCTGCTGGCTCCGAGCAGGGCTACGGGCTCGGAGCTGGGGTCTCGGATGTAGCTTTATGGCTGTGCGAGTTCAGGTTGGTCTCTCAGCCTTTCCGAATTTTATTTTCCACCTTCTTTAAAACGAGGATGAAGATAATACCTCATGAAGGCTGCCGAGGATTTGTTTTCATTCATGAGCGGTTTGAGAGCAACAGAACCAGGAAATTTACAGCGTGGGTGAGAGCGAGCTTCCTGGCGCTGTGATGGATTAGCTGGGTGCCGTAACTTCTCAAGGAAAGTGGTGACACGTTTACTACAAGGCCTGATAGAGCGGCACACGCACACGCTCTCTCTGGTGGCAGGCAGTTGGACAAGCTCAGCTTAGGTTTCTGTAGGCCATCTCCTGGAAGTTATTGAGCAATTATAGGAATTTATGGGTATTGCACGCTTCTGAGGACTTGCTGTGTGATCCTATGAACAGGTAGATGCAAATTATTAGTAGGACACTGGTCCTGTGAAGAAAGGTTATGTAAAAACAGATCTGGAGTGCACCCCCTGGAGTCGTTGGCTTGACTTACTGGGCCCTGATGTCCTGTGAAGGCACGTTTTGGCCTGCAGATGTTTCTGGGACACATTGCTGGGATGAAAGCTGAAAGAGAGAAGGAAGGAGGCTGTTCAGTTTCTTTTCCCAGCCTTTCTGAGTGCAGCTACAAGGGAACCCCAAGAAGCTCAAACTCCTGCTCAGCTCTAAGAGGGTGAACTGAGTTTTCTTCTCTTCCATGTTTCAGGCACAAGGTCTTTAGCATCATTCGGTTTTGACTTTTTTTTCTTTAAAAGATGAGGGATAATGGTGCCTGATTTTTTTTTTAGTTCATGGAAGCTGGAACTGCGTGAAGGATCCCCTGAGAGCTTCAGCCAGGAAGAGCAATCTGGCCAGCGAAGCACAGGAAATGGTCTCATTAATTCATCAGGCTGGGAAAAATCCAGGCATGGCATTGTCTCCCTCAGTGATCAGAGAAAGCTTTTGCTGAAAAATGGTCTTCAAAGACATTTGCGTCCCTGCTGATCTCACTGGTGACACTCTTCTGCCTTTCTGGGTGGGGAATCTCACCTCTGGTTTTGTGCTTTTCAGCTCACCACTGTAAGCAGCCAGAAACCCCCTCCCACGCCAACGTCGGGGCTCTGGATTTGCCATCCCTGGGCTACACCTTGATCTATTCCTGTCAGAACGGGTACTATCTCACTGGAGGATCTGAGCATCGAACCTGCAAAGCAGATGGCAGCTGGACGGGAAAACCACCCATTTGCCTCGGTAAAAGCTCTGAGCAGCATGATGCCAGCTTGGCTTCTCCTTACATCTCTGCAGAGGGGAGCATTGCAGCCCAAGAGAAAACAGCTCTGCTCTTGGAGCTACACTGGCTCTTTAGAGAGAGTCATGGGTTTGCATGGCTGAGCTGGTTGCAGATACCACAGCTGCCACAGGGTCTTGCCCAGCTCCCAGGAGGGAAGCAGGGCAAAGATGGGGGGATTTCTGCCAGGTGGCTTGGACCTAGAAATATCTGCACGAGATGAACCTTGGTCTGCACCTTACCAACCTTTTATTTGCCCCAAAGCTAAAGTCTTAGGTCAGGAACATGTAGTCTTGAAATCCAGCTGCGTGGCTCTTGGGGAGCATGGTAGCTATCTCAGGACACTGGTTTGGAGCAGGTGGCAAGGCAATTAATGATGGCAAGGACAGTAAATGAAAGCCTTGTGCTGATTCAGTCTGCAGCAGGTGGGCAGGAACCCATGCAAAGCCCCTGTAGGACGGTTGGCCCCATTATGTGTGCAAGCAACATCAGGTGAGGGCTGTCCTTTTTGAGTACTGCCACGACAGAAAAAAACAGTGTCTCAACAGTGTCGGATGCACCAATATTCATTGGTTTGGGGTTTGTCCCTCTCTTCCAGCTGACATCCGCCCCAGTGGAAGGCCGGTTGGCACTGCGCGGGACCCGCCGCTCGCCAAGGTGTCAGGTACGTGATGGGGCTGGCTCTCTGTGGCAAAGGGTGAGGTCCATCCCTTCCTACCCTGCCCCCAGAGCAGCCAAAAAAACACCTAAAACAGCAGGGCTGGTGAAAAAAGCCCGCACGCCCCATCCTGTTCCTTCATGCTTGGCTGGAGAATGGACAGGAGCCTTGAGGGAGTCGAGCACCAACATCCACTGCACTCCCTGGAGAGTCAAGCCCTCTAGGATGTTTTACATCAGAGCTTTTTTAAAACTTTGGTGGATGTTGGGATTTTGTGTGTGTGTGTGCTAGCTTTTCCTAAGAATCCATTTTTAGGTTTTGTTTGTTTTTAAAATTTTCATGGCATTTTTTTTGTCAAAACAACAAAATTAAAGTCATCAGCTTGTTTGTTCTCCTCTCTTTGGCTTTGTACTCAGTGATGATAATACAGAGAGTGGGTGGGATTCGAGATATTTAAATACATATTTTTGAATTCGAGGAAAGAAAGAAATTCACTCTATTTTGATTTCTGAAAAATGGAAATAAGCAGCAATGCAATGCTCTTGTGTTTGTGTCCCCGTTTGCTGTGGTTTCTAGTGCCTGCTGACGTGTTCGCAAGAAATTCCCTTTGGAAAGGCTCCTATGAATACATGGGAAAGAAGCAGCCTGCGATGCTGTCTGTCACCAGCTTCGACCCTGTCACCAGTAAAGTCAATGCCACTTTAATAGACCACAGCGGCGTGGAGCTTCAGGTGTCTGGTAAGGGAGCTGATGTGGCCATCTGTAGGGATTTATACTCACAGTGTTGTCTCAGGGAAAGAGGCAGCGTGCTCAGCTACCTGAATGGTGTGTCCTATACCTGGGTTTGCTGTGACTCCAACTGAAAGGCAGCACAACCCAGTCCGTTTTCCATTCCCATAGGGCCGGAGTGGTGGATTTGTAGTGTAATACAAACAATTAAATGGCACAAGTGCCCTTGTCCCTGCCCTTGAAGGAGCACTGTTACTGACCTGGCAATACAAGCTAAACATTAACAGCTGAGTCTCTTCCTGTGTGCAAAATGTCTTTAATATCCTGGGGGATGGGTGTGGGATTGTGGTTTTGTGGTGTGTTTCCTGGTGTATCCCACTGATGGATTTATAGGAGGAGTTGTTGTCCATTCTGAGATGATTTCTCTACTCTGACAGGTAGCAAGTGAATTACTTCGAATTGTTGTTACGATCTCATGATTCAAAGTCACTTGTGTTCCAGGCATTTACAAGAAAGAAGACGTGCACCTGCTTCTCCAGGTTTATCAGATAATGGGGCCAGTGGAGATCTTTTTAAACAAGTTCAAAAATGATAAATGGGCTCTAGATGGACACGTAAGTGCATGGACACATCGTATACAAAGTCCACATGATTCATCCATCCCAATTCTATCATAACCCCAGCTTTCCTCTCACTGCAGCTGGTGAAATAACTCCCTTAGCTGGTAGCAATATGAGGCTGTTATCCTCCAGTGCCCTGCTTGCTTGAAGGGCACATAGGGCATTCTTCCAGCACGTGAGATAATGTTACATGAGCAGTCAGCTCTTCCACACTCCCTTGTAGCTGTATTTTTTTCTTACTGCCCTCTGGTTATCTGTAAGTCTTCCAGATAGCACTAGAGGAGAAACCAACATGATTAATTCCATGTTAACGTTTTATATCTCTGTAACATCAAGTTAGAAGAGCTAATCTTTCCTTACGGAGTCAACTTCTCACCCCAATTTCTGTGTTGGGTAGCTTCCCATGCCCATAAGAGATCTACTGGAGCTTAGAAGAAGTGTGCATCTGATTGACCCATGGACAGTCGTAGCTCAAGGTCATTGCTATCCCTGTTGAATCAGCAGCATGGTCTGTAGCTTATTGCAAACAAGATTTCCTCCACCCCCCTCCCCTCGAGATGTGAGAGTCTTAACAAGTTGTTGGGCAGTTAAACTTCCTTAAAAAATGCCACTTTTTTTTCTGAGGAATTGAATTAAATTAATGCTGTGCGTGAAGTTGAAAGAGATGGGTGCTGAAAACCCAGGGAAGTGTTGCAGAAATGTGTTAATCTCTGGTCTCATGTCATTGCAGGTCTCATCGGAGTCGTCAAGTGGCACGTTTGTGTACCAGGGCTTCGTGCGTGGCAAAGGGTTTGGGCAGTTTGGTCTTCAGAGACTGGGTAACCTTCCTCTAACACTTCCTCCCTTAATTGTCAAAGGCTAGATATTGGTGGTAGTGGAGGTTTTCAAGCAGGGAACAATCCTACTGCCCCTGGCAGTAGTTTTCAACCCTGCTGGGCCAGATTCCTCCAGTCGTTTTTGTCCTGTCAGGTTTCATGTAGCCCTTCCCAGTGAAGGCCCAGCCTGTCTCCCCTGTGCTTCTCTCCACCATATATCATTTACAAGAGAGCTGGCAAAACCCAAACCAGCCACTGGGGTGGAGAACTCGGGTGCCCTCATGTCTCCATAGCCAAGGGAGATGGAGGTGGTTGCATCTGAAGCAGCTGCTGGTTTTTCAGTTTTGAGGCAGAGCCATCCACGCTGCACAGGAAGGAAGGGATCGCAATTCCCTGAAAGCGTTTCCACCCTGCAAGCTGCTTCGTTCTCACCTCTGGTACCTCCCTGCACAGTGGATGCAGCAGCTCTGCTCTAGCTGGTGTTCAAACACCTTAAACATTGGATATTCTGACAAGGGAGACTAAACCCCCCTCCTCAACTTGGATAACACAAGATCTGAGGAAGACAAACAACACAACAAGAACATTTTTAACTTGGGAACTAAAATGAGGCATTTAAATAAACATGTTTCTGTTCAAAGACAGAAGGAGTTTGGAGGCACAAAAGAGCACCTGGGCACATTTTTTTCCCCATCTTGCCAGATGTCTGACCTAAGAGCCCAGGTCCCATTGCTGCCACAAAAAGCATCTCCATCGCACTTTCAGAAGTCACAGAGGCACTTGAGAGCTTAGACTACCCAAGGTCTAAGCCTCTAAATCTCTCTTAAAATGTGGCTTAAGCTCTTAGGCCTCTTAGCATTTTTGGAATCTAACCCTGGAGTCTTCTCACCTTTATGGAGAATTAGATGCTCATTATTGTGGCCTTTGGAAGTCTCTCTTAAAGCCTGGCTTTACGTATCCAAGCATGAGCGTTTCAGTAAGGTTAATCTGTTTACATCTATCTTTAATTGCACTCCTCAATAAATGATAATGCCTGAGCTAGGCTAGATCTCCAAACCTTTCTTCACGAAAGCCAGAAGCTTTTGATTACCTTTTACAGCAACACTTGTAACTTGTTCTGTCCTTGAAGAGGTAGCCTGTAAGTCAAGCAAACCCCATTTCCTGCAGCGGTGTTTTGAAATTTGGTTACCTTTGCTGTGTTTCAGACATCAGCATGATGGAAAATGATCCAGAATCAATAGGACACCATTTTGCATCAAACAGCAGTTCTGTGGCAGCTGCCATTCTTGTGCCTTTCATAGCCCTGATTATTGCAGGGTTCGTGCTTTATCTGTACAAACACAGGTAGGTTTCAGGAAAGATGCCAGTAAGTGAAACAAAATAATGGGGTTGACAGAAATATTTGTGAGCTTGACTTAAAAGCACTCCCCCTAGACCTGGTTTCTCATTTAGTGTAGAAAGTAAAAAAAAAGTAATGGAGCAAGCATGCATGGAAGGACAAGGGTGTTAGGTGAGGAGAGTGCTGAGCGCTATTATGACCATCAATAAGATTTGTGGCAACATTAAGTAGGATAAGGCAAAGTAAATTTCATACTTCGGCTTTGCATATGTTGTAAATCACGAATTTCTCCTGATCAGTGCGTTGCTGTAGAAATGTTGTTGCACTTCAAAGCATTGTGTGGACTGGCTGCTCTACAGACGGAGCATGCTTAGGCCTATAGCAAAGCCCAGAGAGCTTCCTTTACCACAGGTCTATAATAAGATTTGTTATAGATCCCTGCTGCCTTTCCCCCAGGTGTTTACCATGTTCAAAAGCAGCTCTCTCCTTTCCACTGACTTCGCCTGTGCGGTTGTGCTGCCTACAGCAGGAGTAACTGTGACCTCTCTGGATTTTCTCTCTGGCTGTCTGTAGGAGAAGACCAAAAGTCCCATTCAATGGCTATGCAGGCCATGAAAACACCAACGTCCGAGCAACATTTGAAAACCCTATGTATGACCGAAACCTGCAGCCCACGGACATCATGGCCAACGAGACGGAGTTCACAGTCAGCACTGTGTGCACAGCTGTATAGCACTCGTCCCCATGCGGTGAGTGGGCAGAAAGGGAGCACGAGAGAGAGTACAGAGGAAGGTAAACCAAGAGGGTTAGAAGTTTTACTGCACAGAGGCAGAGGAATAACTTGCCGTTGTAAACAAAATTCTGTGATTCTATGATTCTAAAAGCATCAAGCGGCCCTCACAGGCACTTCTAGCCTGGCAAGTTCTTAGTTTGAGATAGCAAAGCTTTACGGGCTTTCATTTCTGCTCATAAGAACCAACTGTTTCCTCCTCTCTCGCCCTTCCTTTCCCATTGTCCAGACTCCTCCGGGTTGGTATCTAGCGGATGATTGTGTTTCACCTCACTAGCCTCCATCCATTCCCTCCCATCTCCCTCCTCCCAACCGTGTTGAGGCTGTGGAGAAGCTGCTACACCTTGTTGGACTTTGTGTTAACTCCCGAGAGACTGCTGGGTTGTCCTCTGTCATCCTCGTCCTCCTTCTGCATCCTGCCGTGGATAACGGAGCCAACCAAAGGTCTGCTCCAGCACAGCTCCTCTCTCCCGTGCTCCCGGTGGGTTTCAGCCCGATGTCAAAGCCTGGGGAAGTGGAGGACCTGGGAAGTGAGGCGGTGGGATCGATACGCTGCAGGGAGCAGCGGGGTGTGTGGGGTCCCCTCCACTTTTGGGGGGAGCTTGGACAGGAAGGACGAGTGCAGGTCACACTGCACGAGGTGCTGCTTGGGGTTCATGGAAAATACCGGTACGGGAGAAGGTGAATACTTGATTTGTCTTTATCTGGTTGTATGGGTTGTTTGTTGGTTTGTCTAAACAGATGTTTTCAAATGGGACCTTTTCAAACTTTTCTTCCCTGTATTTAATTTTCCTTTGTACGTTCTTGTTGGGTTTCTTCTGCCCCCATCTTCGTCATTGACACTGTCTCTTTGAACCTGAGGCTGCTTTCAGGGCTGATAAGAAAACTTCCCTCCACCTCTTTCCTTCTCCTGGTGACTGCCAATTTTAGCCATTCCCAAACACCCTAATAAGAAAACTGCTGACAGACATGAAGGGACAAAAACCTCTTTAAAAATAACTATAACAAATAACGGTGCCCCCACGCACACCAGTAGCATTCAGAAGCCTTTGCCCTTTCCATATTGATCCTCCAAATGGCAATGCAATAAGAGTTTTAATTTCTATCCAAAGCTCTTCCCTTTATTTCCCAGGAGCAGAAAGGTTGGCTTGGCTTTCGTGAGAACAGATAAGGCAGCTTGACATTTTTCCTCCCTTATAAACGAACGATGCTTTTGTGATGACACTTTCCTCCTCTAATAAAGAGGAGCGCTGCTCTTGTTGATTTAGGGGTTTAGTCTGTTTGGTTTGAGTCACAGTTTCTTACACCAGACAAGAGTCAACGAAGGCAACAGTGCCATTTTACCAAACTATGTCAAGCACCTCTCTGAAATACAGTTGACTTAGAGCAGTAAGTCAATGAAGCATCTTTTTCTTACAGAAAACTTGATGGGAGAATAATGAAAACAAAAGGGGTGGTGTTTACATCCATGCTTGCATTTAAACACTGGCTCTCCCCTACCTAACGTCAGCTGAGGTTTTGTCTAATGAACACCACAGGGTAGTTTTTTTCTGTTTTGTTTATTTGTTTACTGTGTGCGTGTGTGTGTGTGCGCGTGTATATGTATAAATATATATTATTTTTTTTACTTCTGTCTCTTATTCAGCACTCTTAGAGTAAGCAGCGTTCTACAGCCTATTTGCTCACCAGCCAGCCTGCCAAAAAATGCCGCCTTTGCTCCCCAAAGCATTGCAGAGGCACTCTGATTTATTCCTCAGAGGTGGGTGGAAGCTCATGTGCGAGCCAGAGCCCTGATGCAACGCGGAGGAAAGTCAGGCGCTGCCGCACAGAGGTGGGTGCACACGTAGCTCAGGGCCAGTGCTGGACCTTGACAGAGCGAGTCCTGCAGCAAGCCATGCTGCCAGCTTGTGCCAAATATGCAGGCAGAGGCAGTTGCAGCCCTCCATGGCTGTGGGACTATGTTCCTTCAGGTAGCCAGGACGGGCTGGCAGGGCGCCTGCCTCTCCCGGAGCATCTCCAGCTTGCAGGACACGGACCTCAGGGCAAGCTGAAGGGGAGGTAAGAAGAGGGGACCCCAAGTAGGCTGAGGCCAGGGCACATCTCCCCTGCAGTTCGTCTGCTTCAGTCGAGCTGCTGTGGTGAAGTCAGGAGCTGCCTCTCGCACACTGATGTAACCAAGATCAGGATATTCCCCAGGTTCCTGCTTCTGTGTGCAGAGAGAGAGCTGGTTCCTGACTTCACACCTGCTCTTCTGGCCCGTATTTGATTTCAAAGGCCCCTTCTACTCTAATTTTGTTATACTTTGTTCTACTCTAATGTTATACATGCCCTTGGCCAAACCTACAGCCTATTCTTCCCTGCCTTTGCCAAATCCCCATATCACAGCAAAGAGACCAGGCTCCCTTGCATGGCAAATGATAGAATCGCAGATCCTGAAACCAAACAAATTCTGAAGGCAGCACCCTTTTGTAGTCCCCTGTGCTCTAGTGCCATTGATGGCAACGTCCTGACTCCTCTCTCAGCACCCACAACTCCAGCACCTTGCAGCATCCCCCAACAGCAGCAGCAGAGCTCAGACCTCACCGGGCTCCTGCCGCTGAGCTGCAGAAAATCCTCTCCCGGCTGCCAGCAGAGCCCAGCCCCTGCCACACACCAAGCAGCTCAGGCAGAGGGGAGCGATGTACGCACACAACAGGTCCCACATTTGCTTTTCAGACCTTTCCAAATCCCACTCAATCAAAGTAATAGCAAAGAGAAGCTTGTGTCAAGGTGTGTAAAACGAGCCCGAGGTATTTTAACAGCAAGGTAGGGAGAATGGGAGCTGTACTTAAACGAGACTTGCTGCTTTCAGCCTATTATCTACCATTTTCTACTGTTGCCCAAGCAACAAAGGCAGTGGCGGGGGTCTTGTCCCATTTTTTTGCAAGCTGGCTGGGACCTGATACGTGACATTCTTCATTCTTGCGCCCAGAGGACTTGCATTATGTTTAAAAAAGAAAAGAAAAAAAAAAAAAGAAAAAAAAAGAAAGAAAAATTAAAGAAAAAAAAAATCCCTCTTTTGTACAGAGATATATTTTTATGAAGCAAAAGTTTGTACAGTAAAGACACAATGTAAATGTTTTTTCATTATTGTAGTAAACAGTAGTGGAAGATCAGCTTTTTTTTTGTAAATGTAATAAAATGTATAAATATGGTTTACATAAAAGTGTAAATATGTAATCTATACATACACTTGGCTTGTCTGCAATATATACAATTTAATTTATCTGTCTCTGTATATGAGGCTTTTCATTGTGTCCAGGCATACTTTACTGAATTTGAAAGCTATTTTAAATTTTTGAATTAAAATAAAATATAAATTTTTGCATTGCTTTTCTTACATTCCTCTGGTGCCTTTTTCATGAGCTGCCGAAGTTTTCTTCTAGGGTCCTCTGGATGCTGACCTGCACGCACACACGTGCCCATGCATGAGGACAGCAGGGATGCACCCATGGCCCCGGGGCTGGAGGCTGGGGGAAGCTCCTGACCTTCATGTCCTGGCCTCGTGCCACAGCCACTCAGAAGCACGTCCCGGCTCTCAGCAACGCACAGCAGCAGCAAAAAGCGGAGGACTCAGGCCAGACCTTGCCCCTTTCCCCATCAGCACCGCGGCACGCCTCTCCCTGCCCTGGGCAGACAGCCCCAATCTGGACACGGTCTGCGCTGCGCAGCCAGCAGCAGGCTTATCTGCAAGGAGCTGAACCAAACCGACATCTGTCTGCCAGCCCTTTTGGTGCCCTCCTCTCTTCTCACTTGCTCTGCACTAATGAGATGTGATGTTTTTCCAGCTGTGGTCTCATCCTCCCCTCCCTTGCCCCCCAGCAGGGAGCTGATGCTCGGTCTGCCGGGAGGGCTCGGGGAGCTCACGGGTCCTCCACCACAGCAGATCAGCAGAGCCCCTTTGAAAACAGGTACTTAAGATCCTCGAGGAAACAAACAAAACCCTTGAAACTGTGATTTATATCTCGACTTTACTACTGAAGGCGGGAGCACAGCTCCCCAAAGTGAGACTAACTGCTGTTAATGTCTCTTGATCCAGGCCTGGTGCTGAATTCGCATTGCTTCAAGTTGGAAATTAATTTGGCAGAGAATTTTCTAGTTGGAAAGGGACATTGAATATGTTGTTACGTGTCTGCTGTTGTGCTTTCTGAGTGTGTCTGAAGTTGATGAATTTTTCAGTGATAAATAGGCACATTTTCATTTCTGGTTTCCCCGGTAGAGTTTGTCAACATGTTTTTGCTCTGACCCATATTCAGCCTGATCTCAGGGGTTCTTGCTCCAGTGGTTTGCTTTTCCTGATGGAGCATTGGAGGGCAACCTTGGGGTGCAAACCCTCAGGCCCCTGTCCCTTTCCAGTCCCTTGTCCCTTTCTTCTGGTCAAGACTCCAAATGAAGTATTTTGGAGCTTAGAAACTAAACGGGGCAGAACTTTAATCCCTTTGAGCCCTAGAGAAAGGTAGAGCCAGACAACAAATTAATCATTTAATTGCAGCAGTAAGCAGCCTGGAAGAAAGATCTCCATGCCCCTACCAAAATGGTGGAGTCCAGCAGTCCCTGGGACCACGTTAAAGAGCTGTTCCTTGAGTTACAGCACCATGAATGTGAGATATCCCTGCTTTTCCTCTCCATCCACGCAGGTGGTGGTTCCTCCCCAGCCGCTGCTGTAGGGCCAGGTCGCAGCCTCAGCGTGGTGCAGGAAATAACGACTTGTCACTGCCCCATCCCAGAGCTCGGGGTTAATCCCTGGCTGGGTGCAGAATTGATTATTTTGCCTTTCCAGCAGGTTTTTATCAGGCCTATTCAGCGCTGCAGGCAGGAAGAAACAGGGCTGTGAGCAGAGCCCTGCTGGGTGGTGGGACAGCGGGGTCTGCGGAGCCCCCGGCTTCTGCAGGCTGCCTGTCAGCTCCGGTGGGTCTGCTCCAGGATGCTCCAATTTGCTTTAATTAGGTTGTGTTCTCTGCTGAACGCCTCCTCCCTCCCCCTCGCCGGTGACTGACTGCAATTAGCTTGTGTCTCAGTGCTGATTGACAAAATTTGTTTTATAAAAAGGGTGTTCCACGCTCTTTGATGTCCTGCTGCCTGCTCCTGCTCTGCCCACGCCGGCTTCGCTGATGCGAGTTTGCTGCTCTCTGTGGCTTTCCCGTTGCCTTTTATTTGTCTGATTTCTAAGCCAGACGCTTCGTCTTTCTTGTTTCATTCTCTTCTCAGCTGGCCTCGGCTGGTTTACCTGAAATGAGGTTGGCAGGAAGGCAGCAAGAGGTTTCAGCAGGCAGCATGCTGGGCCGCGTGTTGGCCAGTGCTGGAGCTGGGCACAGCCTGGCCACGGCCCAGTGAACCTCAGACATTTTTTTACTTTGAATTCTGGGGCAACAGCACTGATCCTGTTTGATTTAGGAGGACACGGATGGAGGAAGGATTGTCAGCACCTTTGGGAGGTCTCTGGTCACCCTTTTGGTTCACAAGGGCGCCATTTTGGCTGGGGTCCTGCAGCCAGGCCATGTTCATGGGGCAAGGCCACCTGGCCCCTGCTTCGGGCCCAGCTGGGGGCTTCATGCTCTTAAGGTAGATGTTGTAGCATTTCAGTTTTATGCTATTGCCCACTTTTGGCACTGTAATCTTCTGCAAAGGGATTTAGTGTCCTTAAAGTATGTCCCCCAGGGCACCGGCAGACTGTCAGTGTGTGAACAAGGGCTGTGGGCTGCCCTGGGTCCCATAGCACTGAGCATGGTGTGAAGATGTGGTAGAGATGGTTTTGGGAGCAGGGTTTGCAAGTCCAAACCCAGCTCGTGTAGAGGGAAACAGACGCTGGAGAGGAGAAAACCTGCCCCATTGGGTCAGCCAGCACTGTGTCTCCAGGCCTGAGGATGCTGCTACGATGTTCAGCTGTGCCGAATCAGCCAGGCACGAAGGAAGCAACAGACAGAGAACAGGTGAGGAAAACCAAATCACAAAATGGGAGAGGCCTGTGGAGCTCACCTGTCTCTCAGGGCTCCCCAAACCTCCACAGAGTCCCCTTAGAAATCAATAAATAACATTAAGCTGTGCTGGCACATCTGACCCCTTCCAGCAGGTTCTAATTTAGCCAGCAGAATAAGCATTTACAGAGCTAATTAACAGCAATTTATATCAGCATTTTGTAAATGACTGATTAACTCGTGGGGGTGCCCCATACATACAGTCCACCCACGGCTGCAGTTCCCTTTGCTTTTCAACAGAACTTAGGCTGGCGAAAGGAAACACCCCGCTAATTGTTTGAATTAGATGAAGCAGCCACCCTGCCTCATCTAGTCCAGCTGGGCCCCACTCAGGGAGCTCAGGATGTTTTTTCTTTTAACCCCACATGCTGCTGGCTCCCAGATTGCACAGACCCTGCTCGGTGGGACTTTGTCAAGCCGGTGCTGGCCGACCCTGTTGTGCTTAAAGCCATGCAGTGTCTGGGGTCTGTGTTTTGGGGTGCAGACGTGATGCAATTGCACGTGAGGATGAGGAGGGCAGGTGGCTCTGGGCAGGGTAAGTTCTTCCTCCTCACACCCCGTCTGCACCAGGGGGATGTGGAGGGGAGGAAGGAGGCAGCAGCAGCAGCCGTGCAGCTGTCCAAGCGAATTACAGCCATGCAGCGGCTGCGCTGGTTCCGCTCTACAGCACTCGACAGAGCACCTGGAAATTCATTCGTCACTGGAGGAGAAACGAAGAAACCAAGTGAGGTGAGTAATGAAATGCTGGAATAATTAACCACGGAGGGAGGGGAGCGGAGCACAGCTCCGTGTGCCAGCTGCCAGGGCTGCAGCCACCCAGGAGGCGTTCGCTGGGAGCGGGGCCGTGTGTGCAGGGGTTGTGCTGGGCCCGGGGCTCTGCCTGTTGCCCCATCCTGCAGTTTCTCAGATGGGAAGGATAAAATGTCATGACCACACACCTGGGAGTGAAAGGGAAATCCCTGATTTACCTGATACACCCCTTACATCAATTAGCTGGGTAGTTTTGGGGTCCAAAGTGGGACCCTGCAGCTGAGGTTTCTCCCTGTGCAAAGCCCTCGCTCTGACCCTGTACATGGTTCATGGATGCTTGGGCTCCAGGCCTGATCTGTCCTTGTAGGACCAGGAGAGAGGAAAAAGGTTGTGTGGGTAGTAGCTGCCTAATGGCCACTTATGCATGAAAGAAACTGCAGCCCTGATGTTGCCTAATTACTCAGTTAACATCAGTTTAGATTGTTCCAGTTTTTCTCATCAATTTTTAAATTCCATTATAAGGCTTCCACTTTGTACACTGCTCTCTGCAGCCTTGCTCGCCCTGTCTCTAACAAACAAGAAACTTAAACCTATTCCGTAAAAAGTAAAACCGACAAACAGCAGGAAAAAGGTGATGTCAGAAACACGTGGGTGCAGTCGGGCCATCTTGTGCATTTTGGGCACGCTGGAGGATGGAGGAGGTGACTTCAATGGACTGTGTGGGCACCCAGGCCAGGTGAAAGCAGTGCTGAGTGTCACAACCCCAGCAAAAAGTGCTTGAGCACCACTGTGCTGGGTCAGTGGAGCTGGTGCTTTGCTGCTGCCACCTCTCCCAGGGCAGCTGCAGCTCGCCGTGCCCAGCCTGGGCTCAGCCCTACCCAAAAAGCACCCGTGGCCTCTCCATCAGGCATCAGGAGAGCTAAGTGGTAATTCACAGGGAATAATTTACAGCTGATTTCCCTCCCCTTCTCTTTGAAGAGAATATCTAGCAGCAGGTTGCAATTTTGCTTAATTCCTTCCTTATTGAAAGGAGTTGACAAATATATTTGTCATGATCAGGTCTGGCGCTCTGCTAGATTTCATTAGTGGCTCTGCATTAACGAAGTGCTCTGTGCTGTTCATCAGCTGCTGTTTCCATGCCCTTACTGGATTGCTGTAAAACCCCTTGCAAATTTTTGTGGGGGAGGATCCTTTGAAACCCTCAGCCTGGGTAAAACTTCAGTATTCTCAGAAAGCACATGAGACGATGACCAAATGCCACAGTCCTGCGGTGACCTGACCATAGCACATATGCAACAACGGTCTCGGTTTCAGAGGCTGCAATCAGGGCTTAGGTAGCTGAAAGAAGAGTGATGCTCTTCCTCTGCCTGGTGTCTGTCCTTCCTGGCAGAGCTATGGGCTGCCACCATCCGATGGCTGATGGCCATGCAATGTATGCTCACGTAGCTCGGAGATGTGGCAGCACCTCCTGGATCATTTCAGAAGCATGAGGCTCCCCCTCTACAAAGGGGCCAGCGGCCCTGGCCAGCTCTCTCTGTCCTCTGCTGTGGGATGTGGGTTATCCAGCCACACATACACACAGTTTGTGGGTTCAGGCACCCAGGAGCCATACGCTGCCATCCCTAATACAGCACGTTTGGAAAAAGTACAGTAAACCCACCTTGGTTCTTCCTAGGAGTCAAAGCGAGTTAATTTCTGTTTTCATCCTAATTCAAATGGCAGTTCCTGAAAATACATGCTAAGACCAGGATCATAAATTATCATGTGTAGAGAAACAGTGATCAGGTTTGATGCTTGACCCACTGCTGCATTCAGCCTGGCACACCGAGGTGCCTGGTGGAAACGCACGCGGGCTGTGCTCGCCTCCGCTCCGCCTGGTGACTGGGCACCACCAGATGCCCCTCTGCTGCTGGTCTGCTTCCCAACCATCTCTGCCTGAGCAGCACCATGAAAAATAAACACCAGGAATTCCCCCCTTGCTAGGTTTGTCCTGCAGGTGTGGGTGCTGCCACCCCCCTTTTTGGGGGGGTTGTTGTGTCTGAGCCTTTGCTTCCCCGCTCCATCCCCACCCGAGGGCTCTGTTGCGAGTCCCTTAGCTCAACTTTACTCATGGCATCATCACAGCTGGATGTCCTACAGGAAAATACTCATCCGCCTTCTTTGGCTCGTTTCCTAAAGGTTGGAAACAATTGGTGTTCCTGGCACCGTGACAGCGATAAAGTAATAATCGTGAAAGGGCTTTCTGAGACAGGGAACAGTCCTGGGACTGCAACAAGAGAGCTGGTGATCACATCGGAGCAGGAGGACGGCCGCCACAAATCAGCTTCTCTCATCCTTACACCTCCTCACAGGGTGTCGAGGTGCCCTCAGCTGTCAGTGATGCCTGAAACCTGGAGACGTTTCTGCGCCACGGTCTGAAGGTCAGCCAAGCGTTTTAACTCCTCCAGCAGTGGTGGGAGCTGCGTGCTTCAGCATCCCTGGACGTCTCATCTCTCTGTTACAGCTTGCTCTGGCTAGACTAGGAAAATGGAGCGTGGATCTTATACTCCTGATGACTTTTTTCAGTTTTCTGGCTGTTTTGGCAGGCCCAGCCATGGCTGCTGCAGGGCACTGCTTTACCAGGTACCCGTCCCAAATTGTGCTCCCCTCCCAGCTAACCAGGAATGTCCCTCTCTGCATCTCCAGATTTCTCTGCTGCCTCAGAGCTGGCAGGGACCTTCTCTTGGGGCGGCTGGTAGGGACACAGTGCTCACAGGGTGCTGCCACCCTGCTCTGGGTGCCGATGCTGCCAACCATCCTCCTCCCCTGGGCAGCATCCCCTCGCCACACTGCGTCTCCGAGCGCTGAGGCTCAGCTGCAGGATGTGGGCGATGGCATTTGTCTGCCTCACCGTGTGTGTGAGAAGGAATTCATTAAAAATTTCCACTGAAGAAGGATTCCCTCTTCCTAGCAGACACTAACAGGGCTGAGAACTGTGTGCAGGCTCTCCACCACCTTTGCTCTTGCCTGCAGGATCTGAACCATGGGAGCTCACCACACACGGCCACTGCAGGGCTGTGCTTCAGCAGAGGATGGACAACGATGGCTCTGCAGCCCTTTTCCTGCTGTCGCCAGCATCTCCTGCCCATTCCCCCTTCCCTGGAGGAAAACACAGAGCCCAGCACCATGGTATGACCCAGGGGTGGAGCTGTGAAAACCTTAGAAGAGGTTGCTGCAGGAAAACCTGCTGCAATGAGCTTTTGAAGCCATATTTTGGGGTCAGTTAAGGTCCCTTAAAAAAGGTACTGGGGCCATTTGGGAAGTTGGAGAAGCGAGGAGCATGTGGGATCTGCCAAAGGGTGTGCAGAGAGCTGCTAGCAAAGCCAGAAGTGGTTCCTGGCACTTGAGCTGCTCTGTATTATGCTGCAGCTCCCCGAGCTTCACCGGGGCCTTGGGATAAACACTTGGTTTTATCTCCTAGGAAGATGCCAAGATTATACGAATTCCTCGCATCCTCATCTGAACAGATGAGTGATATGAAATCCATCACAGGGGGCTGTTAGATGAGCAGCAACCACAGTAAGCCTGCACTTAAATGAAAAACCCAAGTATGACATATTTTTGTATTATTTAACTGATTTTTTGCATCTTGAAGGGAGGAAGTGAGCGAGCGAGGCGGAGGGAGGAGGGTGCAGCAGCCGGGGTGCCTTTTCTCTTCAGAAATGTTCCACGCACTAAAAGGAGAATTTATAGTTCAGCGCTAGGGGGGAAAATGCATTATTCATTTTCCAGACTTTGGAAGAAAAAAAAAAAAAAAAAAAAAAAAAAAAAAAAAAGAGGTGGCATTTCATTTGTACTTACACCGTGACTTGCAGACGAGGCCCTCTTGCAGAAATCAGCCCTCAGGTTTCTCCTGCTTGCTCCGGCCAGGCTGGGTACCTCCAGGTACCTCGGCTTCCTGCCCTGGTTGGGCACTTTAGGCTGATCTTTGGCAGCTTTTGTGTTTGACCCCAGAGAAGATCACAGTTCGTCAATGGGCAGAGCAATCCTGGAGGGATGCCTCAGCCAGCCCTGGCAAGGCTGCGTCCCAATTAGTCAGATAGGTGCAAAGTGCTAGGATTTAAGATGCCGTGTGACAGCAAAGTGCCATTACCGTGTAAAAGAAGCTGTTTTAGTTATTCCAGTAAGGAGAAAATTATTCCCCCCTGTAGACAGGTGGGATAATTAATCATTATCTTCTTCCCATTAGATTTAATATTCCAGGGCTGCACGTGCACCCTGGTTAGGGACTGCAGCCTTCATCAGCCCAGCTCTGACAGCAGCACTGCTCAAAGGCTTTGAACAGCCTCCTCTTGGAGCTGCTTTATTCCCATCTGTGGCTGCCGGTTAATTGGGTTAATTGTGGGGGTTTCATCCAGACCCAGCTGCAGAGAGGGCCGGGAGCATCGCACCGCAGTCCTGATGATTTTTTCTCAAATTACTCGCTTCTCGTTCCTTCTCTGCTGCCATCCCAATTTGGGGTACCTGCTCACCTCTGCTCAGTGCTGGGCTGGGAGCAGAGCCAAGGGAAATCTGTTTCTTGTAGCTGGCACCAATATTGGTCTTTGGGTAATTGCTGGCAAATGAGCTTGCCTAAACTGACTGGAGATTTTTTTTCTTCATTTTTAGAAGGTGAAAACACCAGCACGCAGCGAGAGAATTGGGCTTCTATTGACCCTAACACCTCAATCCTGCTCTCTAAATGCAACATCAATAGCAGGAGCTCTGCAAAACTTTTCACAAAGTCAGCTTTCGTTTTTTAGGATGCCTCCAGGTCTGCCCAGCCCCATCTGGCTTCTGCCACCCCGGAGACCCTCACTGCTCTCCTGGGACCCCAAAAGCTCCCCGGAGAGAGCTGGGTGCAGCCCGTTCAGGACAGCCACGGTCCAGCTGTGCTGAACGGGGCCGTGGGTTTGGCCAAGTCTCTCCCTGAGGGCTTCCAGGTTTTTCCCCTTAGAGGAGGCAGGTTGGCTGAGCTGAAGATGTGCTTTAGTTTCACCTCTTCATCAGGCTGCTTTATATGCTTATTACCGTATTTACACATCCTTCCCCCCACACTCCACTCTAGCCTTAATTTTCAACTGTTAATCAGGCAAAGCACTGTGGCACGCTCTTCTGTAATTAAAGAATTAAAGCCATACCTGAAGAATGCAGATGTGATGGCAAAATTAAATTATTTAAATAAAGCTAGCCCATTAATTATGCATGTCCCTCAATCTTTCATCTCCTGATAAGCTCCAGCAGCTTTTGGAAGAGGAGGGGGAAAGAAAAGTTGAGAAGTCTGAGTGAATTAATGCAGCGCGGGGAGCCCGGGCTGGGGCGCTGGGAAATGCAGCTGGTTAAATGCAGTTTGCAGCGGGGGCAGAGCTCTTCTTGTGCACACCCAGACCGGCACCTGCTGGCTCTGGCACGAGGGATGTGGGCAGCTGGAGGTGACCAAAGCCTCTGGCCTCGGCTCCTGCAGGCTGCAGCGGAAAACAGCACTGAGTGAGCACAGCTGCTGGAGACGGGGCTGAAATAAAGGAGGGGACAGCCGTGGGTCTGATCAGACAGCTGGAAAGCCAGCGAGAGGTGGTGGTGGACAAATAGTCAGAAATTTTTCTTGTTCCCAGATGTCTGCTCCTGGTCCGGGTCTCCAGGCAGTGGTCCTGGAGAGCCTGAGGGTGGCTTTGATCCATGGACGGACTTAAGGCACCTGGTCCTGCGAGCAGCAAGCTCCCTCCTGGGTCCAGAAATGGGCAGCCTGATGCAGACAGTGGCTCTCAGCCCGGAGTGAGCCTACAAAAGTGTCTGGACAGTAATGAACAGCCTTCACCCACAGCAGGTTTCCCACTGAGGTGCTGTCACCAGCCCCTCCGAGTTTGCGTGCTGCCCTGTGGCTGCTGCAGCGCTGTCATATCCCAAGGTGAGGGGAAGGAAACGTTCAACACCTGACTTCTGCTCTTAGGGAACTGCAGAGGACACAATAACAGCCTCTTTCCTGCAGTTTACAGTGAGCTGGAGGACAATTCAATGCTTCCCTCTGCAGATGAGCAGGACACGTTGTGCATTAGAGGATCCTGTTTAGAGAAGCCCGTTCCTTCTCGCCCCGTGTGCTCTGGAAGTTCTCTCTCCCTGTCCCAGGTCATAACCCAGGAGCCACCAATGAATCTTAGCTGATGAGAAAAGCAGCAGGGGAAACTACTGGAATTCTTGCTTACTGCGTTTCATATTAATTAGTGCTAATTATACCCTGTTATTAAGAGTGAGAAATCTGGCAAGGGAAATATTGCAGCTGAGATTGCAGATAGCACTATAGGAAGCGCTGGCACTTGAGAGTCAAAATTAGGCAGCGCAAAATAATTATTTTGGCTGGCTCTGAGAGGGGCTGAGCAGCCTGGATGGAGGAATCCCACCCAGGCCCTTCCCCAGCATGGAACCAGGCACGGGACATCTTGTAGGGGGTGGCATCCACCTTCTAACCCAGGCTCTCCTTAAAAACACCCAGTTACCACCTTGTACTGGTCCAAGAGGCTCCTGGGGCATTAAGGTGTTATTCCACAGGGTATTTTTTTTTTTATATATTCACATCTGGTGCAGCCAGAGGAGTATCTCACTGGTTACAAGAGCTGGACCAGCAGAGCACAACGCTCTTTTTTTTTTTCCCTGTGCTGTTGTGCTTGGCTCCCCTCCCTCTGCTTGCTAACTGCATCCTTATTCATGTGCTGGCTAGCGCCCTGCCAACACAGTGGCCTCCAATAAATATGTCAATAACAATCTGAAATCATCAGGTCGTGATGCCCTTGGACTGGCTTTATTGAGTGAGATGATTTGAAATATTTATATGTGATGGCTGTGCTGGTAGAAAAAGAGTAATAGAATGGAAGGAGGCTATTAATGTTTGACAAACAGATTTACTTGGATGTAATCAAATTTCAGCATATGCTTGGGGGGGGAAAATCAACAATGTTAACGAATTGCAGTGCCGGCATGCTTTGCTGTAGCCAGCCCATAACTGAGTTCTGTAGCAGTTACTGCTGAAAGATAACATTTATAGCTAACACGTTATTGCTTACAAAATTAAGTGATGCCTTTTTTTTCTTTTCTTTTTTTTTCTTTTTCTCATTTTGGTAAAGGACACAATAATTCTCTCTGCTTTGGCCACCAGGACAGTGAGTGCTTCTAACGTGTAGTCCCCGGACCCATGCAGACAGCCCTGCCGTTGGATAACAAGCACCCACTGCCACAATTTCCCCCATTAGGTTAAAAACTTTTTAGGTTTCTGGCAAAGATCAGCCCTGGGCTGTGAGGAATGACTGTAAAACCCCTTGTGACTGTGCTGCCGTGTTCAGGAAGTTTTCAGGAAGCCCTCACGGGTTTTTCTCCAGGCTGAAACTCTGCCTCCTTCCCTGCAGAACAGTGTTGGGTACCGAAATATTGCTTCGAGTTCTGCCGTGGGTGCACTGAGCAGCACACTGGGCTTGATTTTACATATAGAGAAATTGCATGTGAGTGGCCGTTCTCAGGAAGATGTTGTTAAACTTCTGGTTTTGGAGAATTGTCTCCTGGTGACCTGTTTGTTTCACCAGCTTTAGTAATGAAGGGATGCCGGGCTTTTTTGGAGGGTATGAACAAAAGGAAAAGAAGAAAGGGTGCTGGGGAGAGAAGGGAGAGCCTCAGCTCTGGGCAGCTCCCAGGGGGGAGGAGGACATGGGAAAGGACACGGAGGATGGAGGTGAGCAAGATGCTGGCCTTGTGTTTTATACCAGCACCAAGGAGCAGCCCCCCTGCCTCCCAAATGGGTGCCTGCACCAGGACGGGACCCACAGACGGACTCAATCCAACCAGGGCAAATCCCAGAGTGATCCCTGGTGGTTTGGGGGCAGCAGCTCACTGTCCCTGAGCAAGTCGTCCTCTGAGCCATGCCCCGGCCTCACCTGGCTCCGCTTGCCCTTCTCAATCATTTAGGGCAGGTGGCAATGCAGAGGAATTATTTAAGCGGTGGCTCTCTTCCCTTCTGCCTTGTAATATCCATCTTATTTTCTGTTTCCATGTGTTATTCATAAAGCTTTTCATGTCATCTTGTTTGCCAGCTGATGGGGAAGCCTGTGGAGGCAGGCAGGTTTGTTCTGCATAAAAGGCCATAAATAATCTGAAAACTGCCAAGCAGTGGCACATTTCAGGGACTTGTGCTTAATACTGGGAGGCTTCCCGCAGCATCACCCCGTATCGCAGCTACGGGCAGCTAACTCTGGGGTCTTTTCCACTGCACCAGCTCACTTTCCCCTCTGTTACTTCCCTCTGCGAATTAAAGGATGGGGACAGCGATGCTCTAATAACATCCCAGCGTCTCGCCGATTGCCCCTCTGGGTGAGGTTAGTTTCTGATCAGAGGCATTGGCCTAAAAAGCTCTTGGAGGGGTGAGCAGGAGCTGTGTGGGGCTCGGTGAATTCCTCCTGCTGTCATCCAGCTGTACAGAGCTGTTCAAAATAGGAACTAACACGAGCCCTTTGATCTACTGGTGAAAGAGTCCTGCAGTTTAGCTCCTGACAAGAAAATATAATTTGTTTCTGGTGCAGGAAAGCTGTTATCCCATGCAGGAGCAAGGCAGAAAAACCCCAGTGAGGGCTGGTGAGGACAGCCCCTGCCGGGGGACCCGGGCCAGGAGCATGACGGTGGCACAGGGAAGGACAAGGAGGGGACAGGGGGCATGGAGCTGGTGGCCGAGGAATTCCTGGAGGCATCCTTAGGAGGAAAGCTGGCTTTATTTTACGTGGGCAGCTCTGATCAGGAGTTTTGGAGGAGGCACACCGAGCAGCAAACAGGGCTTTATGTTAAATCCCTCGTTCTTTCCTCCTGTTGGCAAAAACAGACAGAACTTCATTTTCGGGCAATTACCCCGAGCTGAGAACAATAAATAACTCCTGGAGTTATTTATGAGAAGGAGGGGTGGAGGAATAACTACACACCACATGTATGCTAGCCCCAGGAAGCCAGCCGGGCAGGCGGACACGCAGAATCCCCACCACTGCCGGCAGATTTACGGAGCGCACCGAGATATACGGGGGGTCTGCAGCTGGGCTGGGCACAACAATAAATCAGGCAAAACCAACAACCCGCTCATTCCCGGCTCCCTCGTGGCAGGTTGCTGTAGGTGTCTATTAAAAAAAAATAAATAATTTAAATTGAGGAACGGTTGAACTCCTTTGCAGGATAACGACAAAGAAATAGGTGTGTTAATATGCGAAATGAAATAACAAAATAGAAGTTTCTTGCAAAGGAGAACACCTATTTCTACTCGGGTAGTTTAATGAGAATTTTACCCTTGACTTCATCCAAATGAGATGCAAATCACCATTGTATTAAGAAATCATAATTTAACGCTCACAAATAGGTTTTGCAGCTTTACGTTTTAGGCCAAGGCACGGCTCTGTCCCCATATCCCCTTAGGAGCTGTGTCCTGCAGGCTCGGCTGCGAGCAGCAGTCCACAAACCTCACGGACAGGTCACGTCCTTACTCTAGAAGAGGATTTGGCCAAGCGGGATTTCTTGGGTCAGCATTTGGTGACCCCACCACGGTGCGATGGGGAGGTGTTGGTGGCTGTTGAGGGACCAGTGACTGATCCTTGGTGCAGCCCTGCATGCGGCTCGGAGCCGAGCACGGGTTTCTTTTGGCCGTGCCCATTCCCATGGAAAGCAGAAGGACGAGAGGGAGCGAGCATGGGGGCTGCCACATGGGACATCGGTCCCAGACACTGCAATCTCAGCACCGTGCTGCTTCCCACGGTGTCCCCAGCACACCGTGAGGTCTCCGAGCCCCTCGGTGGTGTTGGTGGCAGAGGTGGGGCTGTCACCACGAATGCTGGGGCTGCTGCAGGTTCCTCGGGTTGAAGAGGCAGCTGAATGCATTAGCGCTGCAGCTGCCTCCACCCCTCGGTAATTCCCTTTCTCGTCTCCCGCTGCCGCGTGCCTTAATGCTCGTTACGTTTCCCCGAGCAGCCCAGAAATGCCTCAGCCCATCTCTTTCACAGCAGTGTAATTAGGACAAATGCTTTCTGCTCCTACAGCTGCCAAAGGACCTGGTAGCTGTTACGGTTCCTTACCAGGCTCATCCCGGCAGCTTCTCCTCAGGGATGCGATGTGGGAAGAGGAGCCGGTCCCTGCCCAAGGGCTGACATCCCCCTAAATCCTCACTAATGGGAAAAATAGGGGCTGGGGGGTCGTGCTGTCCCCATGCAGCCAGCACAAGGTGGGACAAAGGCTTCTCTGTGGCCACTGGCCATGACATCCCCCTGTGACCATCACCCAGGCATCAGGGCATGTACGTGGCTTTCTGTGGGGTCACCTCCGTGCTGGTGTGTAGATGCTGGTGAAAATCAGGGCCTGGGGGATTTAACGAGCAGGTTAAATTAACCCACACTGCTGTGGGGGGGGCTGGAGGCAGCGCCCGCTGCCCCGTTCCCTGCTTAGAAGTGGAATTGCCAAATAAATCCCAACTTCATGCTCAGGGAGTTAATCACTTGAGCTCACCCTCTTATTTGCAGTTCATAGGTGTGTGCGTGCACACATCCCTACGTGCTTTCAAAGGGAAAATAATTATCGCAGAGATAAAGCTTTCATTATTTTTAATAGCATCAGGTCCACCTGTTGAGTTATTACAGTAATAAAAACTAATTAGATCCCCGGTGATACGTTCCCCCTGTGCATGCTGCCCGCCTACCTTATCGATTGTTATTATAGGAACACAGAACTGTATATCAGGTCATTGGTAATAATGGCTGAGCCCTTTCCACAGGCATATAAAACAACACACATATTTTAATATAAATAACTGTTCACTCTTATTTAAAAATCTGAAAGGGAAAGCCTTGATTTATTTGGCAGCTGTAGCTGTTCGTCGAGGTTCAGCTGCACACACGAGCTTCTTCCTCGCGCCTCTCGGTCTTGCTGCACAGTCTGTGTCAAAGGAAAGCAAACCCAAATGCAGGTTTTTAGAGTATCAAAGCCTTTCTGTTCAGACTTTTGAAGTTTGACTTTAGTTGTTCAGTCTGAGTTTTATTTTTTTTCATTTACGGGCGCTCTTCAGCATGACTTTGGTTTGCTTTCAGTTCTAGAAAAACGCTTTCATCCCAAACAAACTAATTAATTTGAGCTTCAAAAAAAAGTTCCATTTATTCTCCCCTGCTCTCTAATTTTTTAAGCATCATTTTATTTTACATTTCTTTTAAAAATACTTCCAGATTTGAGAGCACCAAAAAAAATCAATTATTCACCTCGCCCGGTTTGTAACGCGCATTCACGGCTGATAAACGCAGGCGCTGGTGCCTGCCAAGCACGACTGCCAAAGCAAATTTGCTGTTGTAGTAGGGCACAGGCATGGGGAAAAGGGTTTGGTAACACGTCACTTGCGTGGGTCTGTAGCAAGAAGGTTTCAACATCCGTGTGTAACCGGTGCTAACAGAACGGCTGCTGCATGCCCAGAGATGGAGATCTCCCCCTGTGAGTGTGTAAGGCGCTTTAAACCACCAGCAGGACATAATTACCCTAACGAGACTTTGGGCCAAGACCTAAGGAACCTTCCAGCACTGTCAAGACGAGCGGGGTGATCAGTCCCAGTTTAAAATCCTGACTCCTTGGTGTCTCTGAGAGTGAGCCCCGCTCATTGAGGGTGCTGCTGTCTGTCTGGTTGGTGTGTCGTTTGTGTCCGGCTGTGTTCGTGCCATTCCTTTGGCTTTGCTTGAAGGAAAAACCCGAGCAGCTTTCCTGGGCTGACCTTGGGGAGCAGAACGGGACGTGGGCTCCATCCTGCTCCCCCTGCCCATTTTTGCTGCGTGCCCAGGTTTGGGTTTAATTCATCTTTAGCACCCAGGCCAGCCCCACCAGCAAGGACACCCGGCAGGTTTTTTGCTCCCGTCTCTGGGCATCAAAAATCTGAAAAGTCCGTTTTAATGAGAAGCTGCTCCTTTCTGCTGCAGGAGGCTGGGACTTTAATTATCCCGTAGCACTACGCTGACAAGCCACCCGGCCTCGGCAGACCTGGGTGATAATTAGACCTGTTGGCTCTCCGGCGGAGGAGAACAGTAATTTTTGCGTGCAGTGCTTCTGCGCATCCTCTAAGGAAAGCACAATCATTCAGAAACTGGAAGTTTGACAGGATGCCAGCTTTAATACACCCGTTGAAATGTTTTCCTGTCAGCAGTGGTGCAGCCACATGTCCATCACCAGAGTTTTCCTCTAGGAACTTTTTCTTTTTTTTGGTGAAGAAGAAACAGCCGGGAATTACCTCCCTTCGTTCGGTTTTGGAGTTTTCTGCCTTTGGTTTGGGCTTGGATTTCCTTAAAGAGAGACGTCAAGCAGAGAAGAGAAGAGATGCTTCAGAGTCCCTGCTGTGATAGATGCCCTTGTTAGGGCTAACGAGCTTGGGCACCCTTTGCCACTGCCTGCAGCAGTGGGGACGTGGGCGAGCCCGGCGCACGTCACCGTTCATTGAAGGAGCAGGGGGAGCCTGGGCTGGGTTCTCCCACCTCAAAAGGGACTTGAGTCAAAATCCCAGCAGCATTTTGTGCCAATTCCCAGACCACGAGCTGGGGGCTGTGAGCACAAAGCAGCAGGGGTGGCGCTGGCCCCGGGAGCAGCCTGGTGGCCACCTCGTGCCAGCCCCAGTGCCACGCACGAGGAGAGAGCCTGCGACTCCGGGCTCTGGGATTCCCTCCAGGAAGGGACAGGGGATCGATTTCGCACCGACTGGCCTGATTTTATCAGAGCATCTCTCTCTTCTTCTTGGTTTCCATTTTTCTCGCTGCTCCCATGCTCTCAAGGTCTGTGCTGTGCATCCCACACCTGCGTGCTGGGTGCCGCTCTCCTCCCCTCCCAAGGCAGCAGCTGGGTGCAGGTGCTGGGGGGCTCAGGATGCCAAATTCGGGCAGGGCTGGGCTGCACGGGCACACCGGGGCTCCAGGCACTCGCTGCTCCTGCAAACCTCAGCGCCACATTTCAGCACCAGCCTGCTGCAACGCCAGCTGCCTCGCAAGAGCATCATCAGGATTAATTTATGTTTACACAAAGCCCGGCAATCCCAGGTGATAAAGCAGCAGGTGACGGCGAAGAAATGACTTGAAGACAAAATCACCACTCGGTTTTTATAAGCAGCGTTTCCCTGTATTGCCCAGGGACTCGGGAGCACCATGAGCAGCAGGCGATGGCTGCAGTTACCTCCCCAAAACAATTTTCCTGCTAACAGAAAGGCAAAAAAACTCCTTTCAGCGCCCGCAGCCGAGCTGTGCAGGGCTCCCCACGTGCTGCCCGCGCCTCTCTGGGGACGAGCACTGGAGGTGTAGGATGCTGGCCTGCAGTAATTCTTTCCAAAACAAAGAATTCAAAAAAAAAAAAAAAAAATCCCAAACAATTGCTACAAAACAGGCATTATGCAAATACAGCAGTTACCAAGACGAAACCTGTGTGCGTAATGAAGAACAGGAGAAGGGAAAAGTCATTTGAAAATAGCGGGCGAGTTAATTGCCTGCATCTTTCTTTCTTTTTATTTTTTTTTTTTCTTATTTTTTTTCCTCCTACTTGAATTGAAGGAAAAAAAAAGAAAGGGGACTGGCAGAGCTGGAGGATGGAGGTGGTTGCTGGGTGATGCTGCTGGGTGCTGCTGGGCCGGGGTCCTGAGCAGGGGGTCTTCACCCTTGCAGCAGATTTGCTCATTATTTGGTATATATTTGTTTTCAAAGGTTCATTCAGGAAATGAGACAAAGAGTCCTTAAGATTGATGTACTTCATAGTGAGACTCTACTGCATCTGTTCAGCCCTGGCTGGTGATATTCAGCTTTCTTTCATTTTAATGGGGGTGCAGGCTCCTGGACAGTAAATGTGAGCTCACCAACAATAATATTTATTTTCTTAGCTAGGGTACATGGCCTTTATAAAAGTAATTCACCTACAGCGAGAGGTGTGCAGGCTACAGGGTAGAAATCAGCAATGTGACGGCTTCTGCCATCCCATTATCTGAGCCTGGTCTCCTCTTTGTCATCCCAAAACGACAAGTGCAGGATGAGAAGTGGGCACTGCCGCCGCGTAGCCGCAGGCTGTTTGTCCAAGCTATCTGTTGAATGCTTATAAATAACAAAGCTATTTGCATAAATAATTCATGTGCACACACAGCAACTGGGAGGAGGGAAGGGAAGAGGCTGCGAGCGCTGCACCGCGGTGCTGCCCTGTGCCCAGCTGGGAGCCCAGAGGGGGCACTGGGGCTGAATTCCCCCCCCTGGGGACACCCCAGCAGCTCTCTCCCTGTAGTCCTGGTGCAGAGGGTCAGCTTGGGTTCCCCCATTAATCCCAGGGGATTTTTTTTAATGTGCCTTTAACCAGGATGAGCTAATCGAATGGGGCTTTATGTACGTTCCTTGACTTGCTAGCACTTCGTTTTGCTCTCCTGGCTCCAGAACCTGCAGCAACCCTTCTGAAGGGCAGCACTCCCCTCCTGCCAGGTGCTCACAAGTGCAGGAAAAGACATGGACAGAGCAGGGAAGGGTTTAACCAGGACCACGCCAGCAGCCTGGGCAGAGAGGAATCCCTCTCCTTGGGCACAGGCACGTAAATAGCAGCTCAGCCCCATCATGAAGTTGTCCTGTTGGCTCTTTCTCAGCCATGACATTTGGGATTCATTTTCCTCATCTAAGCCCATCTCCCTGATGCTCACAGAGGTGCTTTCAACCCACTCCTTAGCTCTGCTGCTGCTGCAGGCTGCTCGTTCCCATCCAGCCAGATCATTTTGGGGCACGGGGCGAGCGGCGTTCTCCAGAGAAGCCTCTCCGGGTTGTTTTCCTGCCTTCTGCTCCCTGACTCCTTCATTTACATTTATGTCACCTGCTGCCTTCGCTGCTCTGCTGCACGGTTACACTTCTGCTGTGGCCTGGGAGCCCTGCTTCAAACCCAGCGTGGGTCTGGAAGAGGAGGAGGAGGAGCTGGAGGGGGAGGAAGAGGCAGCGTGGGCTGTGCAGGAGCTGCGAGGGAGGATTTCAGAGAGCATTTTATGGTGGCCACTAAAAGTAAATGTGCCAGTGCCCTCCCTGGGAAAGAAACCATAAAAAGAAACAGCAGAATAGCAGATTTTTTTTCTTGTTTCATTTTCTACCAGGGCCGTGGGAATCAATTATTTAATGTGTACGGGGTGAGGAGCCGGGCACCGCAGGGACCACGCTGACCTGAAGCTCAAACGGCCGATGTTGGATGAGGACAGGACCCCCATGTCCCACAGCCACGAGCCACTGCCCAGTGTGACCAGTGTGACAGAAGCCCACCTGAGTGGAGCACAGAGCAGCCACTTCTGGGAAAAACGACCAAAAAAAAAAAAAAAAAAAAAAAAGGCAAGGAGAGCAGCAAGGCGGCTTTAGAAAGAAGCCGGCAGGCACGGCAGCAGAGGTCTCTGGAAAACCTTTGCATATCTAATCAGTCGCGGTTCAGAGTCCGGCCATGCAGCCATCAAAAGCGCCCACAGTTTTGCTTTTTAATGAGAGATTTTCATACATTAACACTTCATTAAGTCCGTAGCTAAGTCATTTTCAGGTCAATTTAAAACACGAACGCCGCCTGGCCCGGACTCTCGCCTGCTTCTTAAGACACCCACTGGCAGCCCCCTGCATCCCCCTCTGCCCCCACCAGCTGTCACAGCAGGAGCAGAGCTGCGGGATTTGGGATGGTTTGGGGTTCGGGGTGGGCTCATGGCTCTGCACCTCCCCAGCCCCATAAATGCTGGGGGCTGCTCTGAACACCACAGGAGCTCGGGGCCCTCCCTGCCTTCACAAAATGCTTTCTCAGCACTCTCGATTTGGGGCTGTGGGTTGGGGGGCCCTACAAAGTGGGTGAAGGACAGCTGAAGACTTCACCATGAGCATCCCATGGGACCCCATGGGATGACCCAGGTGCCATGTATCAGCCCCCAGCTGCGTTTTGCTGCTTGCTTATAAGGGCGCTGCGAAGATCCATGCCCTGCTGTCAATGCCTGGCTCGCTCCTAACGTCCATGAGATGTTTTTAATTAGAATTTTTTATTTTAAAATAAATCCCCCAAAGCTGAAACTGTTCAGAAGACTACCGTCTGCCATCCTGAAGTGATACAAGCTGCAGTCATAACAAGGCAGGGAAACCTCCCTGAGCAATGAGTGTGTGTACAGCAATGTACATGCAGGAAAGCAAAAGAGTGAACCCGTGGCTGCTCCCAGCTGTGATTTACTACCACTTCTTTTATAAATTAAATATAGCTGTATGTTAGCTCTTCAGCATAAAGATGGAGAGATAGGGGTGGGCACAGACAGGGGCACGCTGCGTCCAAGAATTACTCTCAGGAAATATCGCTCCATTTGCCCTTTTAAACAGCCATTTCAGCTTATTACAGAGCATATTGCTGTGGCTTCTTAGAAATCCTTCACCTATGCAGCAATCCTTGGCCTCTCCCTCCCATTAAAGGATTGCAGTGCACATCAGCAGTGTTATTAAATTAAGCCTCAAAAATTGGAGGGGCGTGTTGGCACCTTTCAGAGGGAGATAAGGTTGGCAGAAGGTTAAGTGGCAGAGGCAGGGCATCCTTCCCCGGGATGGACAGCCCAAGGAGCACCTCACGTTTCTTAGGTCCAATTTGTTTTTTTTTTTTTCCCCCTTTCATCACCTCCTTCCAAACAGTTTGGCTAATTGGAGGTGGAGGGAGCAGGCAGAGCTCAGCCCTCGCCATCGTGAGCTGGGGCTGCAGCAGGAGAAGCCCTGATCCACCCCTGGTGGCATCTCAGATGAGATGTGTCCCCTCTGCCCCAGCTAGGAATGGGCAATCCCCAATCACAATCCTTCACAATCCTTCAGTCTCATCAGTGCAGGGCCAGAAAACCTGATGGTCTCCCCGTGACAGCTCGTCTCCGTGGCTTTTTGTTGCAGAAGGGATGGTGACAAATAAGTCTGTAATATTCCTGGCCCCTGCCCTCTCCTGCTGCCTTGACACCCAACAAGCATGGCACCGTCATGGCTAGAAATGTAATTTAGGTGATGGATGGGCTCTGCTCAATTCCTGTAATATCCTCATGAAATTTTTAAGCAGCGCACGTTACCTTGTTATAAATAGCTGCCTGGTTGGGGCACCCCGTGCACTGCAGGGGACAAACGTGAAATGCTGGAGGGGGCAGCGGCATGGCAGGGAAACCAACCCCTCCTTTAGGGAGATGGGACAAATACTGTGCTGGGGCAGGCTTTGCACATTTTGGGGGAGAGGCACACGACACGGTGCAGTCCTGCGTGGTGCTGGCACGCGAGGCGAGCCGAGGGCTCCTGGGTCTGCAGCCTGCTGCAGAAGGCAAATCCACCATTAAGCAGCTTTGCAGCATTAGCGAGGCTAATTCTTTTACCGGGCTGGAGCGTTTTATTTCGATACCGCAAAGAAGGTCTAATACCATCTCAGCAACTTCGGCAGGCACAGCCCGTGGCCCAAACCCAGACGCAGAGCAATAATTTCCTAGGGGTACTGAGCTCCAGCTCACAGGAGGGGCAGCGAGAGCCTTCCTCACCCCGACGATGCCCCGAGGCTGGAGGTCAGGCAGTGTTTATGGCCCCGGCAGTCAGCCCTTCTCTTGGCCTGCTGGTGGCAATGGCAGAGCTGTCTCGGGAGAGCATTAGCCAGGGTGATGGATTTGGGCTGTCATTAGTGCTTCAGTTCCTGCTCCTCTGCTGCCTGCTGCACGGGGAAATGGAGACAGCCGTGCACGTACTGGGACCCGCGCTGTGACCGTGCACAGATGCACACACAAACTCTGTTTCGGCCTCTGCTTCCCCTGGCCAGCAGTTTCTACCCACTGCTGTGAATCTGATGGCACTGAGTGGCTCTAAATAGATTTGTCCGCAGGACGCCTGCTTGGCTCATCCAGGGCTCGTCCTGAAACGCCAGCCAGCCTTCCCAGGTCGTTCTCTGCGATTTTCCAGCTGCAGAGAAGAAGCAGGCAGGAAATTATTCAGCGGCATATTGGGGATAGATGTTGTGGGCAGAGAAAGGGACGGAGATGAGATCAGTTCCCCGCACCGCTGAGGCACGTGGAGGTGTTTGCTGGGCTCGGCTGGATGCCTGAGCAGAGGACGGCTCCCCAGAGCAGAGGGTTTGACAGATACTAAAAGAAAAGTCAAATCCCTTCGATTTTTAAATGTCAGGGTCCTGATCCCGTAACGCTGTCTGCATCGTGTCCCTGTGTCCTCTGCCTGATGGTGCCAAGGTGTAGCCGGCCCGTGGGAAAGGTGCCAGCCTAGCAGGGATGTGAAGTACAGAGAGGGATTTGTCAAAGGTACCCTGGAAATTTCCCTTCCCTTCCCACAAGCATCAAGCCATTGCTGCCTGCAGCAGCTCCGCTGAAGATTTAGCCCCCAATATTTCCTCCGAGTTGCTCAATCTGCTCTCGCTGCCCATAATCTCCGTGCTCATTACTCCAGCCTGGCTCTGCCACCGCAGCAGAGAGCTGAGAGGTGACGGAGGAGCAGGCTTAGGGGGTTGCTGGCTGCAGCTGGCACGTTTAAGCAGATTGTTCTGGCCGGATTTGCTTTTCAAAGCCTCGGAAGTTCGGCGGGGTTGTTACGTTTAACTGCCCCCCGTGCGCACTGAATTGTTTCTGGCCGGCTGAAAACCTTTTGCTACACAAAGTAATCTTCTGCTAGGGAAGCTTTTGCTGGGCGAAGCATGGCTCGTTGGTAAAATCAAGCCAATGGGATTGTAGGTATTGATTTTTTCCTACATCTACCACTATTTGAGTGCCTAGAAAACATTCCTGTAGCAAATGATAGTCACTTTGGGACAGCCTTGTAATTGTGGGAGCTCAGCAGACACTTTCCCTGAATGCAGCCTAGTTGTCCCACCAGCAAATTTGTCAGAGATTGAAAGCAGCTGTTTAAAACCTGTGTACACACACCACAAAACAGCCCAGCAGCCAGGCAGCAGCCTGCCCTCTGTTAGAGGCCGCGCGGGTCACGAGCTGAAAAGCATTTCCTTCCCCATGGCTTTTGGACAAGGGGTAGGAAGCACAGCCAGCCTGTGATGACAACAAAATAACGTCCAAAAACCCTGCTGGGTACCGATGCTGTGCCCTGGGTGTGGATTTCTTAGGAAACCCCTCAGTGTTGGGCCATCCACAGCACCCCTGGCTCGTCCTCTGCCAGGATCAGCCCCTTGCAGCATCTGCCGAGGTTCCACGTCTGGAGCTCATTAGCTCCAGCAGGCATAAGGAGACCCAATCAACATTATTTAATTTATAAACAGGAAGCAGCTGGCCCCTTCTTTGCATATGGAGCTAATTTTAAAAGACATTAACCCACCCTGGGGTGGGAGCCAGCACAGGTTGGGCAGTGACCAGCCAAGTGCTCCGAGGGGGTTATAAAGCAGAGGGTGCTCTCAGGGTGGCTGTTTCCACTCCTTAAAACCATCTCTGTGTTGCTGTGCTGGTTTGGAGAGACCCTTTGGGTAAGAATCCCTGGCGTGGGGACCTCTGGCTTTTTGGGGAAGATGGGCAGGGAGGTTTGAGGGGGGGTCAGAGGGTTTGTGCCTGTCCTGGTGCTGTCCTGTGGTGACCTCCAGCAGGGCACTGCTGTTTTGGGAACCATCCTTTGCTGTCCCCAGTGATTTGTCCTCTATCTCAGAGCCATCACAGGCTTTGCTGGCTCCTTCAGCTCTCCAGCCCACGTCCTGCCAAGCAGAAGGGCAGCAGGATGAGCTGGACAGGGTTTGCCAGGACACGTTACGGCTGCCCTGGAAGGGCAAAAATCCAGCTTGCCCTTGCCTGGTGCACACCTTGGCACCACAGCTGATGTTTCCTTCCATTTGGGAGCTGTTTTGTGCTGTTCCCAGCCCCAAACTTGTCTGCTGAGCCCACCTGCAGGAGGGATGGGGCTGTCAGCATCCCCCGTGCTGCCTGGGCCAGGTGCCTGCTGGAGGAGGCTGGGGCTGCTCAGCCCCCCGATGGAAAGCCAACAAATCCCAGGTGATGGGGAAGGAGAGGTGCACAGAGGAGGAGGCTGGGGGTGGCTTTTTGCCTCCAAAAAGGAGGATCTTTTATTGCTGCCGTGCTGCAGCTCAGCTGGAAGCGCCTCGGTGCCTGTCTTCCCGTACTCCGCACTCCCAGCAGAGAGAGAAACTGGCTTCATCACGGCTTACACACACCACCCGCAGATTTTGGGCTGCTTTGAGACACCTGAAGGCTATTTCGGTCTCAAGATGAGCTTTAGCAGCTCCTGGACTGTCCTCCCTACTGCTCCTGCTCATGGGGTCGGGCTGGGGGTGAGCAGGGACAGCACCGGCTGCTTTTGAGACCGGTGAGATGGGGGCTGGATCCCGGGCAGGGAAAGCAGGCAGCGTGCCGGGGATGCGATTAACATTCAGGAGCTCAGGCAGCAGACATGGAGCTCAGGTTATTCCTAACAGATAAACACCATCTGCGCCCTCAGAGCAGGGCAGGTTGCGATGCCTGCTCCCGGGAGATGGTGGTGCCCTTGAAATCTGCCCCCGGATGGGTGATGCTGGGCTGGTGGAAACCCTGCTGGGGGGAGCAGCACTGGGGGACAGAGGGGATGGAGCTGAGAGCCCCCTACCCCTGGGAATTCTGTCACCCCCTATGGGGGTACTGGGCCATGCTGGGCTCTGGCTGCACCCTCAGCACTGGTGTCACAGGGGATGCTCAGGCTTAGCTGGAAGGCTTTGGTAAAGGTGCCCAAAAAAGTAATTTTTACATCCCACTTGAGGTATTCTTTCACCTTCCCAAAAGGCTTTTTTTCCTTATTTTTCCCCTCCAAAAAAGGCAAAGGAAAGGAGAAAAATACAGGAAACAGCGGACAGAGCAACTTTTTCCACCTCTTCCCCATTTATCACCCTGAAGATTAAAGCTTGTGGATGCCTTAGCCTACATTCAAATGCCAGGATCTATTTTTTTTTTTTTTTTCCTCTAACCTAGTTACTTCCCCATCAATGCAGCCTGCCCTGGAGGTGTTAGAGCTGCAGTGAGTGGCACCGCAGCCTGCCGAGTCCCAGCTCAGCCGTGGGGATCCAGTAGCCCCGGGGCTGGGCTGAGATGGAGCCTTGTGCACGGAGAGGTGCAGGAATTAATGCCCAAGAGGGGTGGAATATTTCATTAGGAAGTCTGGAGAAAAATGAAACGTAAAAATAATCTGCAGAAATGAGGAGATACAGCTGGGGAGGAGAAAGACCGAGGAGCAGACGGAGGTGGTGTGACCCCATGGCCGGCTCCGTCTCCATCCTCTGCTGGTGTGGGAGCATCACATCCCCAAATTTTCCTCCCAGGGCCCTCTCAGGACCAGAGATCTCTCCCTTGTGCTCCCCTTACATCAGAGGGCCACGGGGAGGTGTTGGTTGTGGTCCAGGAGCAAGGCATTCAGCCCCCGACAGCTCTATTCCTCACCTTAATTAAATTAGGGCTCTTTATAAAGTAATAACCAACTTTCTTCCCGGTCACTCATCATTTATTCATGCAGCGCTCATTATTTTTGAAATCCCTTTGCTTCTCCCACCTCCCCCCCCCAAAAGGTGCTCATCTTTAAGTCTTAATTATCAGCCAAAGCCCAGATCCTGGCGAGTGTTTCATTCCTCAGAGCGAGGCCGTTTGAACTCTGCCATCGCCGCCTTCAGAGGCATCAGCCTTGCACCGAACCTGCTCCATCGCCATTAGCATACATGGTAATTTATACGGCGGTTTTAATTGAGTGCTCAGACCTCGGGGTCACGTATGGAAATTAAACAATACGAGGAGAGGCTCCAGCCACTTCGGGGGCTGCGAGTGTGCACGTAGACGCCCACATGAGCGCGGAGACCTGGGGAGCAGAAGGAGGATGCTGATGGTGTGAGGAAGGAGCAGAGAGGTCCCTGCTGCCCATGATGGGGTGGAGGAGATGGAAACACCCCAGGAAAACGCAGGGAAACTGAGGCAAGCTCACTGGTGGCTGCTGTGTTTTGCCCTACAGATCCTTGTCTTGGTTTGTTTTCCCTGGTTGGCACCGTTCTGGGAAATGTGAAAATAATAATAACCATTAAATGCTATAATACGCCGTGATCCGATGACTCATGGGTTAATTCTCACTCAAAACCAGACATTTATTCCCGGGATGTAAAACATTTTAACAATATTAGTCGTGAAAAAGGAATGGGGGCTCTTTTGTCAGGATTGTGTTTTTTAAGTTCCATTAATTCTTTGTTCAATTGATGCATATTCAAAATGGTATAAGTGGGGCCCTCACTGTTTCAATTAGCATTAATGCACAATTATTTTTCTCCATATTTATGCTGCTCTTGCAGGGCACGGTTTTTGGTTGTTGTTGTTGCTGGGCTTTTTTAACATTTGTATGTTAATTTGGCGTTTAAAAGATCTTCTCCCCAAACTGCTCGCGTGGTGATAAAGTAGAATGAGAGGGCGAGAGATTTGTGGCTAAAACACCAGAGGAAGAAAAGGCTGTCTGTCAAAGCAGGAGCTAAATCCTGGCTTTTACCAGACCATAGGATATAATTGCATCTAAGGTGGAGATCTCAAAAATTTATTCATCCCTGTTTGGCAGGATCTGGCACCAAACACCCTGGGGGTGCCAGGGGTTGGGGTGTGGGTCCAGCCCCCAGCTCCTCGCTGTTCCCTGCCTGCTGCTGGAGCAGCTCCGTGCACGCGGGAGGGGAGAGCTCGAGGTTTGGGCAACCCGAGATGAAATTGGGGCAGCTCTCCTCGCACGGTGACTTTTTTTTTGCCTGGAGGAGCTGCTAAATTTTGCAGCGCTGGTCGTCACCTCCTGCCCACGCAGCGGGGCGAGCGCGAGAGGAGGCAGCAAGCTTTCCCCATCCCTCGTCATTAGAGATGCGCAAGCCTCAATTTTTAAATACTTCTTTTTGTCATCAAGTGTTTGTGTGTTTTTTTTTTTTTCCTTTTTGAAGGAAAATCTTTCTCCGTTGGCCTTTCACAGCACCCGGTTTGAAGCTGTGCCCCCACAACGCTGGGGTTCAGAGGAGGAAACGTCCCCCAGCCCCTCAGGGCACAGCCAGGATCCGGCACAGAGCAAGGGGCTGGTGCAGGACCCAGTGTGGTTTGTGATGATGCTGCGTGGGCTTGTGGTGCCGCTGAACGTCCTCCTGTTCCCTTCCCAGCAGCTCTGCTTAGCAGCTGCTAAAGAAACCTTATTCCGAGGCTAGAGAACAGGCTCTTTTCCTCAGGGCTCTGGGGACCCACGCAGGCAAACTGCTGATCCATCTTCCCTGGCCCTTTGGCAGTGAGCTGGCTGGGAAGGAGCAGAGCTGAGCCCCACCAATGCTCCTGAGCATGTTTTAGAAGGGAAATATTTCCAGCACACCCCCGGTGAGGGCAGTGAGCCTGCTGCCCCATCCCCTGAGGGGTTGTAGGGTTCCCCTGCAGGGGAGGCTGTCGCTAGTAGGGCTGCAGCCACGGGGGAGCTGCTGCTGGCATCCCAAAATCATGTGCTGCTCCTTGGCAGTGCAGCCAGGAGGGCATGAAAGGTTTGGCTGTGACCCTGGGGATGTTACACCTGGGCAAGTGATGGAGATGTCCCCACGGAAAGGGCCAAGTGGCTGGTTCAGGTCCTCACTTCTCCCTTTTGCTCCACCACCGTTTTCCCTGGGATCCCTGCACCCATCCGTGTGATGCTGCTTAATGCTCCCAACACAGGGGCCAAAGCTGCTGTAGGATTCCCTGAGCTGCGCCAAAAAGAGGAAGACAGGAAGCCCTCCCTTTCCCACTCGGCTCCATAAATCCTGCAGTGGTGCTGAGCCTCTTGAGCCAAAAGCTGGTGGCTGGGAAAACCCAGCTCAGGTGCACGTGGCTGAAATAATGGCCCAGGGCACCCTGTGCTCAACTCCAGCTTGTGTCCTTCACCCCATGAGCATGCAGAAATGCAGAGGGCAGCAAATATCATTTCCAGGTGTCTTCTCCTAGCACAAAATGACACCTTTCTGGCAGGGGAGCAAGCAGGACAATGCTGCAGGTAATGCCTGCCCAAGCTAACCAGGGCAGCACCAGCTCAGGGTTGTGGCCCAGGGTAAAAACAGGGCCAGGATCACCTCAGGTAGGAGGAGATCTGCTCAGATCCACTGCAGGAACACAGAGCCCTCGTCCTGCACGTGGCTGCAGGCCAAGACCTTGCCCAGCATCAGGCAGGGTCCCTCTGTCCGACACGTTGATGGAGGATTTAGGACTTAATTTCCCATTAAATACATACAAGCTAAAAAGGGCCGAGGGGATTTCTAATGCCAAAGAACATCTGCGATAGTGAGACATGCAGTCAGGGGCAGGGATATTTATAGATTCATTTAGTTTGGCTCCCTTTAAGCATTTCAGAGGCATTCCTCTGTGCACCGCGAGTTGGTTTCTGTCAAAAGCCACAAGCTCGAGCAGTCAGGAGAGCAGGGCTGGGGCACACACTGGGGACACCCAGACTGTGCTGGAGGGGCCATCGAGGTGCTGCACCCCTGCTAGGGTGCGGTGCTGGGACCTCAGGGACCCTCCTGGGGCAGGGAGAGGGACAAGGGGTGCAGGAAGGGGCTGGCTGCAGGGCAGCTGGGTGATATTAAGCTCATGGGATATTATTTAAAGTGCAGTGTGTGAGCCAGGGCTGAAAGGATCCCCGAGACAGACCCGGGGTGTAAACCCAGAGGTTTTCATCCCAACCACCCAGCCCTGCAGTGTTTGCCCTCTAAAGCTGATTTTCCCAACAGGGCACAAGTGATCGTGGGAGCCAGCGATGGTTTTACCACTCTGGGCAAGCAGCAGGAGCTGCGGCTTCAGTGCTGAAGAATTTGAGGTTCAAGCCTCGTCCTTAGCTCATCAAATTCCCTCATGCAGAAAACATTTAAATATTGGGACCCTGTTGATGCAGGCTGCCAGGGAGGTGTGCATGAGTGCTTCCCCTGTTCCCTAATCTGTCATAACGAGCCTCAGCAGCTCAGCATCATTTCCATGCACCTTGCAATGGGATTGGGAGTAAAATGCACCCAGGGCTGAGCATGGGTAGCGCTGGGGATGCTGTGCATGGGCAAGTCACTGGCCCAGCACTGAGGGAGACACAGCTTAACTCGAAAGTAAGCAAGAAAATAAGGATTTTAGGTATTAGCTGGCAATCTCTGATTAATGATTTGAAAATGCCACTGCAGCGCGTTCCCATGGTTCTGAACTTTGCCAAACGTCTCCCGTCGCTCGGGACGGATCCTAACGGAAAGGTCTCACGTTCCTAATTTCATAGTTCAGTGTATTAGAAAATAGGAGGAGGGCTTGTAAGGAGAAGGAAATGCTTTAAAGCATCTCACGGCTGAGCAGTAAAAACCAGACACCCATTTCTCATGAGTTCAGTGCTCAGCGTGGTATCACTGAAGGGGTCAGGAGGTTCCTGGCCCCCAGGGAAGGGCAGCGTGCCCCAGGGGCTGCCGATGCCCCCATTTCGGGCTCCTCCACATCATTTGGCTGCAGGCTCCTGCCTGTTGCTCCCGAGAGCAGAGGTGCTGGGACAGCCCTGTCCCCGTACCCTAACCCAGAGAAATTTGGGGTCATTTAGGTTTGGCAGGAGGCTGGAGACCCCGAGGAGGATGCGAGCAAACCCCTCCGGGCGAAGGAAGGGAGAAGCTGCTCTGGCATCGCCCCCAGCCCCAGGGGGGCAGCGGGCAGCCCTAAAAACCCCTTGGGGTACGGGGAGCCTCGCCCTGAAGGCTGCGGAGCGGGGAGCGGGGAGCGGCCGCAGCCTCGTCGGCGGAGCTCGGCCCCCCCCCTAGCGTCGGCGTGGGGATGGGCAGGGCCGGGGCCGTCCTCCCCCACCGCCCCCAGCCCCAAAGCTGCGGGGTGCGAGGCTCTGCCCTGCGGTGGGGAGCTGGGAGGGATGGGGGCGAGCTGGAGAGGAGATGCAAGGCGCAGGTACCCCGGGCATCCCCTCCTTCTCCCAGCCAGGGAGCCCCCAGCAGCTCTGTGGATTTGGGGGCAAAGCCTCCAGCCTCCCCAGCTTCCACCCTCCAGTTTCCAGCCTCCATCCTCCCCAAAATCCATCTTCTCCAGCCTGCCCAACCTCCAGTCTCCAGTCTCCAGCCACCCAAGTCTCCAGCCCCCATCCTCTCCAGCCTCCAATTCCAGCCTCCAGCCTCCATCCCAGGTCTCTGCAGCCTGCAGCAGGGTGCCAGGTACCTGCCCTAACCAAAACCCACCATCTGGCTGTGTCCTGCCAAAACACCAGAGCAGACGTGAGCCAGCAGAGCGAATTCACACCAGCTCAGCACACAGCATCATGTAGCCACTGCAGGTTCTTTATCTGGCGCTGGGAGCCCTGAAGCTGGATTTACAGGGCCATGAAACCCCTGTGCCTGCTCTCTAGAGATAGGGAAGAAGTTTATCCCAGGAGGAGCAGAGCGCCTTTCAATCCATCTCTATGGGAGGATGGGTTTTAATGGAAAGCATTGTGCTGCTCCTGTCCCGTAACGCTATTGACACGGTCTCTTTAGATTTTGGCTCGCCTTACCTCCACCAACACAGCAGACACAGGCACTATGAGCAGTCTGCACCATTATTTATGTACATGCAAATCCCCTCACGTTGAGGCAAACCGAGAAAATCCGTCTCCATCTTGATCCAAATCCCTAGAAAAAAAAAAAATGATCCTTCTGCATCCTGCTGTCCCCCTAAGCACCTTTGTTGGGCTCTCGTGCATCTGAAATACGGACCCTGTGGCCGAGACATCCACGATTTAATGCAATGGAGGCAGTAAAGAAAGAAAGAAACAGGGCAGAGGGCAGGGAGTTAATGCAAAATGTTATTGTTTCTCATGGTACCAAGGAAAAAATATTGACCTGAAATAAGCAAGAGAGCTACCGAGCTGGGCTGGGGAGAAAAACGGCTGAGCAGTGGGCAGAAATCCCCAGGGGATGCAGGACTGGGTGCCAGGGAGGTGTAAAGGAGGAGAAGCTTGTAAAGGGTGTAAAGGAGCCTGGCTTTGGCTTTCCTAACACCTCGTGCCTGTAATTCTGATCACCAAAATGAATCCTGTGCAGTGCCCCCGGGGATTCGTTGCGCCCCAGCACAGCCTTGAGCATAGCCGGGGGTTGTGCCGTGCCCCCCCGGGGCACCCGGGTGCGGTTGCAGCCAGACCCAGAGAAAGCAGAAATGAGAAAATCAGATCTGATAGAAACTCCGGGGAGAATCTAGGCCGCTCATGCAGAATTAATCCATCAGGAAAAAAAAAGGCTGAGGCATCCCTGGCGTTAATGAGGGAACCCACCGGAGCGGCCAACACGCCGGGAGCTCCGCAGCAGCCACGAGGTAGGGCCCAGCCCTGGCTGCTACAGGAGAGGAACCCTCTGCAGGAGACCCTGGTGCCTGCATTGCTCAGCAGCCAGCAGGATGGCAAGCACCAGGTGGGACAGGAGGGCTCCAGCTTCGAGATTTGGTTTTTCCCAGGGTATTTCAAGGCTGCTTTGGGTCCCACTACTGCTGCATCTTGCTTTAACAAGTGGGGAGCTCCGACAGAGAACAGGGGCAGGAGGTTCAGTGGGCATCAGCAGGGGCTTTCTTGCCAGGGTAAAGCCTCAGGCTTTTCACCCCAAGCAGAGGACACCGTGTTTCTTGGTGCTTTCAGAGCTGCTGCTGCAGAGAGAGAAAGAAAAGGGGAATTGCTGGCACTATTTGCAGCTTGAGCGGTTTTTCTCTCGCAAATCATAATTACCCTCATTAAATCCATCTCCACAGGAATGGAGACACAGGATTAATAATACACATGGAAAGATTCGAGTGCAGATTCAGGGCCTCGTAAACCCCTGACAATGGCAGGGCCCTGATGCGAGAGAGGATTAGGGTTGTCAGCAGAGCGCGGAACAGCCTCTAAGAGGACTCCAACAGCCCCACGTCCTGCCACGAGGAAGAGCAGCAAAGCCGCTGCCTACGGACGGAGCCGCTCGTTCTGCTTCCTAATCCCACCATTGTGCAGGAAATCCGGGGGCAGCCGTGTGCCTTTTGTGAGGATCCGTGGGGATGAACCTCTGCTGGGATGTGTCCCAGTCCCCAGCACCCATCTGGCAACCCCCAGGGCTGCCAGCCCGAGGCACCCCAAGAATAATTTCACCCCGTTATTGCTGCACCCCTCTTGCTAGATGTGCAGGAAAACTGTGCCCATCACAGCCTGCAAAGCACCTGCAGATATTTCGATGGATGTTTCCTAAAGCCCAGCACAGAGGTCTCTAACAGCCTCCCGACACGCTCCTAACAGGCAGTAATTCCATTTTTAACCTGCCATCAAATCCTTTGGCTCAGGCAGCAGCTTGAGGTGTGGCTGGGAAATGCCAGGAGCCTTTGAGGCACCAAAAATCTGTGTTTTGAGCTCTTTGTGGCCACTGCTCGCAGCGTTGTGTGGTGGTGACCCTCCCTCGGCCAGCACCCTGCCGACAGCTGCTGGGATCTGGCTGTGCTTGGCACGGGGACACATTCTGGGTGGCACTGGGGGACCTGCACCTCACCACGACCCTCGGTGCACCCCAACTTAGCCAGGTTTCTGCATGGAAAGCCCCCCGGTGGGTGCAGGGGGTGGCACGGATGCCCCTTGGAGCGGTGGCTGGGCAGGATGCGGGCAAGGCCTTTGGGGTTTAGTTTCAGAAATGAGTTTCTTTCGGAAAACATACCCGGGGAAATGAAAGCTGACATGACCTTGATGGAATTATTAAGGGTATTGATCGGGCTGGGAGCTCAGCGCTGCTAATTCCATCAATAAGAAATATGATATTGCACCAGTTGGGCCCGATGATTGATGGCTTGGCTGTGGGTTTAATAACCCCTTGCCCCTCTACAGCACCTCTCTGGATACACCTTGGTGTGTCGCAAGGTGTCCTGGAAACACAAATGGATGGTGAACCTCAAGGGGAGAGCCCGGACCCGGTGTTGGTGGAAGGGGCAGGAGCCAAACCATGGAGCTGCACAGACACCAGGCCCAGCAGCACTAAAACGCCTCTTTTGCTGGTTATAAGCTGGTGATGAGTGAGAATTGTTCCCTTTTAATGAAAAATTCCCCTTTGTTGGTGGGATTCGTGGTTGTGCCCATTGCATCGATCGCTGGAGCAAAGCTGGCACGTGGCCCTGAGTCCTCTGCAGGAGCGGTGCCACCGACGTCCCTGCAGGAGGTTTTGCTGGGGACAGACTGCAAAGACCCAAATCTGATTCTGCCAAGTGCCTGCATTAAATCTGAGGCCCAGGTATGAGATGGAGGTGGAATCCCAACCACATCTCACCCTCAATTTGGTCACCCCACATCTCCAGGTGCTGCAGGAGCTCTCGCCGTCACCCCATGGGGAGCTCTGGGGACAAAGCAGGGCAGGGGCTGGGCAGTGCCCCAGGGGCAGTGCTGGTCCCTTGGGGGCAGCGTTGGTCCCTTGGGGGCAGCCCCTCTGTGCTGAGACCCTCACGGGTGCCACAAGCCCAGGGTTTGTGCACAGGAACAAAAACCAAGCGGTGCTTCCCCCAGCGCAGCCGAAATCACCTGGAGGCACAACACGGCGCTGGTGGCGGAGAGAAATGAGAAACGTGGAGCTGTAATTAACTCCTGCAAAGAGACATTTGGGTTTCATTCCAGGCTCCGATCCGGCAGGTGCCTGAGCATGACAGGCACCGGCGGAATCGCCCGGCACCTCGTTTATTCCAGGCGCGGAGTCGCGGCGCGCCGCTTGTTGTATCGATTCGCTGGTGTTGAACACGACTCTATAAACAACAAATCTGCTGGGGATTTCCTCTCCTTTTCCTGCAAGACAGGGGGAAAAAAAAAAAAAAAAAAAAAAAAAAAATTGGGTTGGGAGGGAGGGGAAGAGAAAGGAAGGGAAGGAGCAGGCGCCTCTCGGGCAGCACAGAAAAGGCATTTTCAGCAGGCCGTAAAAATGGATTTGATGCCAGGCTGCTTGCTGACGGGAGCAAGTTATTACAATAGAAATCATCGTTTAGGAGCAATGTTTGCTCCTCTTGGGGAACCGGGGGCCAGAGCTGGGCTGGTGCTCAGCAGGGCTGCTCCTCCTATGAGCCCAGCCCCATCCTGCCCTGCCAGCCGGGGCTGTTTCCCTTTTTCTCTGCTTTTTTCCATTTCCACCTGCCCGTGTGCTCCTGCCTTGAGCTATGCGGGAGGGCAGCAGACCCATTCCCAGTGTTATTTCCCCTTTTTCCTGCCTTGGGGTTGCTGGAACACGGAGTTTATTTATGTCATGCAACGAGGGAGGGTGGCAAATCCGTGCTGCAGGGAGAGGATGAGGATGCACCAAGGGATAAAACAGCAGCTGGGGTGACCAAGGGGGAAGGGTGGCTGTCCCCCAAACCAGGCAAGCTGTGGGATTTTTAGAAAGCAAGCAGGGAACAGCCCAGCCTGAAAGAAATTACAGGGCTGACAGCTCCCATTCAGCACCTGCCCAGGTGGGTGCTCCCCCACCACCCACCTGGGGCTTTTCTGGTATAAACGCACCCGGCCGAGCAGCCCCAGCTTTTTGGGGGCAGATCCCAGCTAATGGAGCCTGCACCAAGGAATTCCTTTGGTTTTTCTGTTTAACAGCTGTGTGAGCCTGGGACGTGCTGGCTGCAGGGAGATGCAGTCCTCTGGGGAGGAGCAGGTATTAAATGGTGGGGAAGGGAGGTGGGGAAGGGCTGTGAGCAGGAGGGATGGGGAGGGAGGGCCAGGAGCCTGCTTGCCTGGCCTTGGCTGGTTGCTCAGCCCCGGCTGGAGGAGCAGGGCTTTGTGCTGTGACACCAAGAAGTGCTGATTTCTCCTCCGAGAGGCGAACGAGGTCAAGAATTAATCCTGCTAATGAGATGTCAGGACTGCTTTGTGTGTCCTTGTCAGCCGGGCAGGGTGACAGTGTGTGAGAGGTGCCGAGGGGACCCTGAGGCAGAAAGTTGCTGGGTTTTTTGTTCTTTTTTGTTTTTTTCCTGGAAGGAGACCGAGCTCCCTGCAGCACCGCGCTGCCAGCGAGGGCAGCCGGGGGCATGGGCAGGACCCTGAGCGTGGGGCTCATCCTGCTGGGACCTGGTGCCCTCCCAGGCACCCTGTGCCACCAAATATATTTGGGATTTTCCTCTCTTATTAAGTGAGATGCTGGGAGGAAGCTGGTGCCCTCTGCTTGTGAGCTGATGGAGATGAATTTAGCACAGCAAGGAGAGGAGCGAGGCTCTGATCCTGACCCTGCTCCCCCTTGGCTGAGGGGTGCAAGGGCTGGGGGTGCTGAGCGTGTCTGTGGGCACTCTGAGCAGCCTGGATTTGGGGTGGGAGCTGAGGGCCCTGCTTTGTGGGGGTGTCCAGTGGCTCCAGCCCCCACCAGGCTCCATCCTTTTTGGTCGCTTTCCACCCGCGCGAAGCAATTAAGTTCATAAGGCATCAGACAATCAGCCAGCAGCCCACAAGACGTTGTGTTTAATCATGTACTAATGGCATGTTCTTGGCAATAATTACAAGATAACAGTGTTTGCAGGCTGTAATCAGAACAATTCTAGTAATTAAATCAGCCTTTTGTCAGCGCGTCCCTGCCCCTCTGCCGTGTGGCAGAGCAGCCTTCGGACCCCTTCCTGCAGGAGCTGAGCACCCTCGGGGTCACCGCTGCCGTGCCAGGGTTGGCACCACAAGCTGAGACTGGAGAACTGGGGGCTGCGGGCCCCCAAACCCCCTCGAGGGCTCAGGGGCTATGGGATCACATCCTGGGGAGCGCTGCCACCAAACTGCTCTGGGATGGGTGCTGAGCCGGGGCAGGATTTCACCCTGAGCACCCTGCATCTCACCCAGCCTGATTTTGCTCACCCACACTCCTCTAATTTGACCTTTAATAAGATTTTTCCAGCCTCATTATACTGACCAAGCTCACTGTTATATTTAAATGAAAGGGTTGTTAACAAAGGTAATTCCCTGAGACCCTGTATCGGCTCTTCCCTCGTCTTGGAGGAGTCTGGTCACTTTTTGGGTAGAGCCAGTCTCCAAATTTTGGCCTTTCCTTGGAAAAACAGGATCAGCTCAGCTCCTCTGGCCACCTGTGAGTACATCAGGCACCTGCTTGTCCCTGCCCACAGCACAGCAGGCAGTGGGATGGGGCTGGTTCCTTGCAGAAAGGTTTATTTCCAAAACCCGCTGTGCTCCTGTGTCCCTGTTGTCCCAGCTGTGCGCACTGCTTCTGGCCACACAGCACAGCCAGCACCTTAAAAAGTTTCCTTTTTTTTTTTTTTTTTTTTTTTTTTTAAGAACAAAAATAAGGAGTTCTGTGGCTCCTCCAATAATTAACTTAGTTCTCAGCTGTTAGTTCACATACCCGAAGCCCTCTATTTAATATTCTAATTTGTGGTTAATCATTTATCAAGAGAGAACAAACGGTGATTAGCTCGTCTCTACCTCCCCGAGGGTGAGGGAGGCAATTTGGGCTAATCAATGCATCGGCTGGCACGGGGAAACTTTTATCTCATTGCCCTGAGTTATTCAGGTGGCAGCTCTGCCCCTGTGCCACAGGAACGTCCCTGGGATGGGGTACGGGGCCTGTGCCTCTTGGTGCTGGGGATTTTCTCTTCCCCTGGTGTGTGCAGGGCTTTGGGAAGGGCTGGGAGCTGCTTCCCTGCCTCCCTGTGAGGGGTGTGTGTGGCTAAATGCAAGCTGCAGCAATCAGAGGTCCCCGAATTACTCCAAAAATCAGGCTCCCTCTTCCTTTTAAATAAGAAGGGAAGAGAAGGAAAGCTGCAGCTTTTGGGGAGGGCTGCTGTGGCCCTGCAGGGACCTGCCTTGAGTCCTTCCACTTCACCCCATCTATCTAAAGCAGCTTTTTTCCAGCTCAGCAAATCCATCTGGTGGGTAGAAACCCCCCTGGGTGGTGCTTCCCCAGCTGTGAAGGGGTCTGGGTGCTCAAACCAGGGCTTTTTCCCCTTTGGCCACTGCTTTCAGCTGGGTTTGGAGGAGGCAGGAGCAGCTTCACCCCAGGGTGCTGGCTCTGGGAGGAGAACTGGGTGAGCCTGAAGCCAAAATGCACGGTGAGCCCCGCACCTTCACACCTCTGGAGCTGCACCTACAGGCTTGGGAGCAGCTTTTGGAGCCCAGGAGATGATTTTTTTTGACGACCCCCAGTGCAAGACCCAGCCTGTTTCTGCTCTGAAGGATGCGACAAACTCAGCGGCTGATGCTTGGATGCCCACAGATCCCACCCACCTCCTCGCTCCGTCTCGGGCACGACCCCTGGGGGGCTCAGCAGCCCCCTCCCAGCCTCCTGCAGCCCCCCCGGAGGGGTGGCTCCGAGCCCCATCCCCACCGGGCAGAGCCGCGGCCGGGGCGTTGCGCAGGCAGGCGGCTCCCTCTGGCGGCTCGGGGCCGGCCGGTGCCTCTCCGCTGGAGCCCCCCCGAGCCCGATGTCCCCCCCAGGGGCTCGGTCACCTCGGGGGGAAGCTCCCCGGGACCGTCCCGAAGCGATTTGGGGAGCCCGAGGGGTGGCCGGCGCTTGGCACCGCGCACGCAGCGGTCGGGGATCGTTTGGGGCTGGGGGCTCCGCGGTTGCTTGGTTTTCCCAGTAGCCCGTTTTCCAGCTCCCAGTTCCACCCCAGTATCCGATCTGGTCATTACTGGGTGAATATTTACGAGGGCTCTGAGGGAAAGGCAGATTCGGAGCGCGTTTGGATGGAAGCGGGGTCTGGCCCCCGGTTGAAATGCAGCTGCCTCAATTTCCTGATTAAATTCCAGCTTGCGAATAAAACATTTGCAATTCCCTTCCAATTAGGGAAAAAAAAAAAAAAAGTCCCCTTAAAGTTAGCTGATTGCAAGCTGCTGCCTCGCCACTGAACCTGCAAAGGGCCCGGGGAAGGGAGCACGGGGCATTGTTGTGGGGACAGGCAGGAGCCATATGGGAAACACCCTGCTTGTAGGGCCGGGTGTGTGTGGGGATGGAGAGCACCCGGCGCTGGCTCTGCCTGGGTTTGGAGCTGCCAAAATCCCAAATCAGCCCCCCCAGGGGACGTGCACCCAGGTGGGATTGAGCCATGGCCCCATTTGCCCTTGGTGCTGGGATGATGCCCCCGTGGGACTGCGGCACCCCGGGGTTTGTTCCCTTGCCAAGCCAAACGTGCTCTGCTAATCAATAAATTGATTTTGGTTTATCCTGCGAAGCGAAACCCCGTGGCTCCCGCTGCTTTCATCCTTCCTGCTGTCGATGGCAATAACGAGGGAGCCACCTGGGGATCTGGGGAGAGCTGCGGGCTCCTCCTGAGCTGTTAGGGGATCGATGCCCCCCTCGGTGCTGCTAATAGCGGGCTGGGGAAGGGCTCGGTGCTGTTTGGGGGTGTCCGACCCGTTTCTGGTGGCTTTGCTCAGCCCCGTGGAGCCGCTGATCACAAGAGATCAAGGGGGACAAATCGCCGTGCACATTTGCAGAGGTGCAAGAAGGGGAAAAAGGAGCAGCCCTCACATAAGAAACTGATGGAGAGGCTGAAATTGTCCCCAGGGGAGGGAAAAAGCAATGGAGATGCCCAAGGAAGAGCCTTGAGGAGAGAGAAAAGCAAGCCTCGCACCACGTCCCCCCCCCACACACACACACCCAGCACAGACTTGTTTTGATTCAAGGAAATCAACGCATTGTCTCAGTTCATTAACAATCCATCTCGGTTTTATTGTCCAGTTCTTAAAAAGTTGGCGATTTTTCTATTCATAGTTATAAAATAATCCTATTTTACACAGATTTACAGCTGCCTGAGCCCGGCAGTGGACAAGGCTGGCTCCGGCACATCTTAAATAGTCAAACCACAATTTCTGCTTTTTAATTAAAAAAAAAAAATAAAATAAAAGGGAAGACAAGGGGAATCAGCACCAACCCCTCCCCTCCAGCCCCAAACAGGACATACCAGAGCGAGAGGGTTTGTATAAAAGTCGATTTATTTCTTTGGGATGGGCACAGGGAGGGGCAGAGGGGCCGGGGGCGAGCCTCAGCACCAAGGACGGGCACGGGGGCGATGTCCCTTTGATCCTCACCCCGACCCCAGCTGCTGGAGGGGGGGATCTACCCCCAACCGGGGATCCCCCCGACCCTACACCCTCCCTCCTACGGGCTCCCCACTTTGTGCAGCCCTCGGGGCCAGGATGGCGCGGAGGTGGCTTCCTAGGGGGTTGCAGTTTTCGGACCCTGGGTCCCCTCAATACAGGGGTCCCTTGACAGCCCCCGGCTCCGTCAGGCGTGCCGAGGCGTAGGCAGAGGCTCCGAGGCAGGCAGCTGGCTCGCAAAAACCCGGTAACCCCGTGGGGCCGGGTAAACCCGGGCGGCCAGCATCTCCTGGGGCTCCTGGGGGGCCCCGCTCCCCGTCCTTGCCATCCAGAGCGTGGCCGGGGATGCCGGGGAGACCTGCGAGGGGAGCGTGGCCGTGAGGTGGGGGGCTCAGCTCCAGCTCCCGGCACCTTTGGTGTGCAGCAGGGCATGGGACGTGCTGCCCCCACAGCTGGCAATGCCATAGGGCAGGATTTGTGGGATTAATCTTCCCAGGTTTGCAGGCATGGGCCAAAAGTGCCTGGTTTTATCCATTGCTTAGGACTGGGGGTGCCCCCAGGGGCTTACCTGGGATCCCTGGGGGTCCCGGCATCCCTGGGTGCCCGCGGCCGATGTCTCCCCGCTCACCTTTCTCTCCACGCTTTCCTGTGGGGGGAAGAAAAAAAAAAACAAAAAAAAGGGAAGGGAAGGCTGGAGCTGCAGCAGGAAGCATGGGGATGCTGGAGGGGGTCTATGGGGTGGGGGGGCTCAGTATGGGTTCATGGGGAAATAGGGGAGTGGGAGGCAGGGTGAGCCCCAAGGGAGGTTTCTGTGCCCTATTGCTGCTGAGGGCTGCGCAGCGTGGGGTGGGCACGGCTCTGTTTTGGGGATGCAAAGGGGAAAATACAGCTATGACCCCTGCCAGAATTGGGGTGGGGAGGGGAAAACGCATCCTGCACCCAGCTGCGAGCTTCCACATCACTGAAAATCCCACCCCAAATAACTCAGCAGGTGGGTGAGCCTGCCCCTTTTGGATTATTTCACAACCTCCTCTGCTTTTTTACCCCGACAGAGCCCCCCCACCACCACGCCACCCCTTTGCTCACCCCCCGCCACCCACCACCTACCTTTGGGGCCGATGTTGCCGATCTGCCCGGCAGCCCCCAGGATGCCGGGGACACCTCGAGGTCCCATGGGGCCGTGTGGGCCTTGCTCCCCAGGTGGACCCGGGGGTCCTGGTGGTCCGGGGGGGCCCATGGCACCGGCTCCCCCCAGGGCAGCTCTCTTGGCGCTCACGGCCACCTCGGCCAGCTGCTCTGTAGGGCAGAGAGGGGTCGGTGTGGGATGGGACGTGGTGTGGGGTCCTGCTAATGGGGTGTGCGTGCACCGGGTGCCCTTTGCCCCCCCCCCTCACCTTGCAGCATCTTCAGCACCACGTCAACGATGTGCTGGTCCCCGGCATCCCGGCCCTACAGGCAGCAAGAGGAGGGGTGAACCGTGAGGGGGCATCACACCAGAGCCAGCCCTGTCCTGCTCCCCCAGCCCAAAGCACCTCCGTGTGCACCCTCACCCCCTTCCCGACCCCTTTTTTCCCCGTTCAGCCCCCATACGGGTGCTCCAGCCTCGTGCCGGGCCGGCCCTACAACCTGCTCGCCACCTTCGAGCTGCAGGAAGCTAAAATTGGGCTTATAGGGGAAAAATTCTGTTCTGGGAAACACGGGAAAAGGCTGCAAAAGTGCGCCTTGGACCTAAATCTGCTGATTTTATGTACGGGGGGGGAAAAAAAGAGCTGAGCTGTTCTGTTCTGGAAAGGGGGGCTCCTGAGTCGAGCTCAACGAGCTGCAATGTGGGGCTTATTCTGAACTAATCAGCTCAGCTCCAGCTGTCCGGAGGAAGCAGTCAATGAGGGAGGGTCAGAAAATGACCGAGACGCCACCGACGTCCCCAAATCACCTCCTGGGTGGGCGCAGGAGGTGCGGGGTGGCCGTGGGCTTTTTGGGGTGTGGTGTTTTTTTTTTTTGGGGTACTCACCGCTACGCCCCGCTGGCCGGGCATCCCCGGCACGCCGCGCTCCCCGACGAGTCCTCGGGGGCCAGGAGGACCCGGGTAGCCCCGCACACCCGGTGCGCCCGCGTCCCCCGAGGGGCCGGGGAAGCCGAGCTCGCCCTGGACACCTTGCTGCGAGGGGATGGAGAGGGTCAGGGGTGCTGAGCTGGGCGTGCGTGGGGTTAAGGGTCACCGCCGGGTCCACGGAGGACGGTGGGCTCGGGGTGAGGGTCCCTTGGGGATGCTCAGCAGCGGGGTGCGGGGCTCTGCTCGCCCCCCAGCAGCCGCTCACTCACCTGCCCCTTTGGTCCCGGCTCCCCCGATTCACCCTGGGGACAGAGGGTGTAAGATTATGGGGAAGCAGCACGCATTTAGGCAGTGCTCTGCAGGGGGGGCGCACGCACAGCCCCCCAAGAGCTGACCCCACACTCCCCCCAAGGGTCGCTCCTGCCCCCTACCTTCTCGCCCTTCACCCCCGCGAGGCCGTGAACGCCGGGGTCACCCTAAAGCAAAGACAAGAAAGCTGTGAGACCCCCACCAGCACTGAATCCCCCCCCCCTCCTGCTGCTCCTCCACGCCGGGGGATACTCACGATGCCACCTTTGGGGCCGGTTTTCCCTGGGGAGCCCTGGAGGAAGGAGAGAAGGGGGTGAGCTGAGGGGTGGGTGCGCCCCACGAGCACCAAGTGTCTGCTAAAAGCCCCCCCCCGGCCCCAAATCCCTGCACTGCAGCCATCACCTTGTCTCCTTTGACTCCTGGCAAGCCTTGGGGTCCTGGGATTCCTGGTGGCCCCTGCTCACCCTTGGGCCCCTGGAAATTGAGGTAAGAGAAGGGAAAAAAAAGGGAAATGAATGGCACAAACCCTGGGGAGCGTCCTCTGCCCCCAGCTGAGCATCAGCTCCACCACCCCAACCCGACCCAAACCCCACAGCTGTGGGGTCACAGGGCAGGACGGGGGGAGGACAAAGCCCCCTCTCCACCCTCGTGAGCCAGGGGGGTTCTGCAGGGAAGGAGCCCTGTCCCCATAAGAACAAAGCTCACTTTGGGGTCGTTTCCCACCGTATAAAAACCCCCAAAAGGGGCCAAGCGCTCACCCCGCCGGCTGCCCCGCTCAGGCAGGGCAGGGAGGAAATTCCTGCCCCCCCCAGGGGGCTGCTAATCCCAGCACTATTCCCCTTGCTGGGTAATCCCCCACCCCGCTGGGATCAAAGCCACGGCTCCAGCCTTGCCCCCCCCTATAACCATGTCCCCCCCCATGTGCTCACCGCTCTGCCCTGCTCCCCGGGGGCACCCACGAGGCCACGCTCACCCCGGTCACCCTACAAAGAGAATAAGGTCAGGGGCAGTGCCCGGCACAACCGCAGCCCCCCCCCCCAAGTGCCCCCCACTCACCTTTGGCCCGGGGACACCCTGCGGTCCCTGCTCGCCACGGGGTCCGGGCTCACCCTAAAGAGGAAAAACACCCAGATTAGGGGCATTGGTGCTGTTGGGTGCTGCTGGCGGGTGCCATCGTGAGCCCTTCATCCTTGGCAGGGGGGTGCACGGCCCCCTCCTGGTGCCCCCCCAGCCTCGGAGGGGCGGCTGCCGGCTGCAGAGCGTGGCCACGGAGGGGTTGGAGCCAGGGCTGGGGTCCCAGGGGGTGCGATGGGGGTGCTGAGATGCATCCCGTGGGCTGCAGAGGGGTTTGTGAGAGCAAAAAAAAAGGGGAAAACACGGCCCCGTGCTGCTGGGGGGGGGTCATTTGGGGTCTCTACTCACCAGCTGCCCCGGGGCGCCCGTGATGCCTGGCTGGCCCCGAGCACCCACTTCGCCCTGAGGACAGACAGAGGCGCTCAGCATCAGGTCCCTGTCCCCCCCCCCCCAAGGGATGCAGGAGGGGAGTGGGATGCAGGAGGGGGACACGGGAGGGGGACGAGGCTGTGGGCTCAGCCCCACACCCACCTTATCTCCCGGGCCACCTTTGCTTCCCGGCTGGCCCGGCAAACCCTGCGGAAACACGGCAGGATCAGACCCCACGCACCCCATCCTTAGGGGGTGAGGTCCCCGTAGGGTGCTGGCCCCGCACCCAGCACCCCCCAACCCCCTTTTTTGGGGGGGTTTTCCCTACTCACAGCCTGTCCCCGGTGTCCTGGAGGCCCCGGGCGGCCGGGCTGTCCTGCGCTGCCCTGCGGGGAGGAAGAGGATGTCACCACCACGGCACCACGGTGGGACACGGGGAGCCCCGTCCTCGATCCCACAAGGGCCAGGAACCCAAGCCGCCCGCCGTTCCCAGTATTTCCAGTGGTTATATACTGGGAGGAGGAGGAGCAGAGGGTGCTGGTTCCCCCCGCAGCCCCTCACCTTCACGCCGGGGATGCCCGGGGTCCCGTCCTTGCCATCGATGCCCGGGAGACCCTGCAAAAAAAGGGGACGGGGGGGCTCGGTCTGACACCCCCAAAGGGCCGGGAAAGGAAGGGAAGGAGCCCAGCAGCCCCGCGTGCCCCCCTCCGGGCCGGGGTGCAAGGACACGAGGTGGCCCTGTGGGGACAAGGGGGGGACACCGAGAGGCTGCTCCTGGCTCGGGGCGCTGCCAAAGGTACTCACGTTCTCCCCCTTGGGGCCGATGTCTCCTTGGGGTCCCCTGATCCCGCGGCCACCCTACAGTGGGAGAGAACAGGGGGGGGGGATTGATGGGCACGGAGAGGGAGGGGGTGCCCGGAGAGCCCCCTCTCCGCACCAGGGAGTGGTGCCAAGGGGGGGAAAAGGGGACATTTGGGTTGCCCGTGGGCCACCTACCAGCTCTCCCTTCTCGCCCGGCTCCCCCGGAGGTCCTCTGGGGCCTTCCCTGCCCTACAGGGGGGATAATAGGGCTGAGCAGGGGGGCACGGTGCCACCCACCCACCCGCAGCTGGGGCGAAGCGAGGGGGCACTCACCGGCCGCCCGGCCGCGCCGATGGTCCCCACCATCCCCTTGTAGCCAGCAGGACCCTGCAAAGAGAGCACGGAGGGGGGATTCCTCCCAGCCCAGCTCCGACCCCATTAACGGCACCTCCAGAGGCCGAACAGCCGTGCTGGGGGTGCTCCTGGCGAGCAGCCCCCAGCCCCTGCCCTGCCTCCCCCCCCCCGGCGCTTACCGTCTCGCCCTTGGGTCCTGCCATCCCCGGGTAGCCCCTCTGGCCCTGTGGTCCCTGGGGGGGAGGAAAAAAAAAAATTTGGGCTCAGCTGGAAGCTGCCCAGGTACCAGCCAGCAGCACCTGGAGGGGGGGGGCACAATTAAAGCAGAATCTGATGAGGGAAATTGGCCACTTTTGCCAAACTCGAGGCGTTTTCGCCCTAATTCCGCCGGAGCCCAGCAGGCTCCTTTCCAGCTGTCGCTCCAATCACAGCAGCAGCCCCAAAACGGGGCTGCCCCCCCCCCAAAAAAAAAAAAAAAAAAAAAAAAGCTCAGGGCTTCAAAGCAGGTTTGCCCTTTGCTGCAGCGGGGAGGGGGGGTCGGGGGGCTCAGCCCGGTAATTGCTCTGCATCTTCAAAGAGCTCCGTGGGGATCCCGGCTTAATCCCCGCGTCCCCGCAGCGAGCTGGGCACCGCAGCCCCATTTGGGTTGGGGTGGGCTGGGGGGGGGGCTCAGAGGGAACGGGGGATTTGTCCCAGGTCATCCAGTCAGCTTTTGGGACCCCCCAGGGGTGGCAGCTCCACTGCTGGGAGGATGGGGGTGAGGGGATGGTGGCTGTGCCCCGGTTCCAGGGGTTGGTGTAGGGTCACACCGACACCACGTGCCCCGAGTTTGGGGGCACAAACCGGCCCCCCCCCATCCCCTACACAGCCCCGAGCACCCCAGAAGAGCAGCAAAGAGAAATAAATACGGTACTGGAGGGCCTGGGATGCCTTGCTCTCCGGAGACGCCGACGTCACCCTTGGGACCCTGGGGAAAGGGATGGGGAGAAGAGGGGTGAGAGGCAGGGTGACATGTCCTGGGGGGCTGGGACCCCTCCCTTGGGGCCTGGAAGGGGATGGGGTGGGATGGGGATGGGATGGGAATGGTTTGGGGATGGGGATGGGATGGGATTGAAGTAGGAATGGGATTGGGATGGAAATGGGGATGGGATGGGAATGGGCAAAATGGGGATGGGATTGAAATGGGGATGGGGATGGGATGGAGCCAGGTTCCCCAGGGCGCACAGAGCCCCATCCTCCATGGGAAGATCACCCCCCACCCTCCTCCTCCTCCTCCCAGCCTTCATCTCCCTCCTCTCCTACCTTCTCCCCCACCTTCCTCATTTCCCTCCCCACCTCCCTCACCCCCAGCTCCCCAAATCACCCACCCCAGTCCCCGCTGGGATGCTGGGCACTGGCTCAGCCCCACTCACCTGCCTGCCCTGCTGGCCGGGCTCTCCCAGGGCACCGGGACGACCTCTGTGTCCCTAAAGGCGAGGAGGAGGAGGAGGAGGAGGAGGAGGAGGAGGAGGAAGAGGTGAGCTCCCCAGAGCCACCCTGCCCACCACGTCCCCCCCCCCAGCAGCAATGCCCCCGGGGCTCAGCACCCCACGGCCGGCTCCGTGCGTGCGCATCGCTTCAGGGACAATCCCTGGCTGCACCCCGCTGGCTCCAGGGCTTCCTCACCTTCAGTCCCTGCAGTCCTTGGGGGCCCTTGGGACCCGGCGGGCAGTTGGTTGGGCACTGAAAAAAAAAAAGAAAGAAAGAAAAAAAAGAAAAAAAAAAGAAAAAGCACACGTTGGGCTGGGGAGGAGCCGTGCGCGGGCGCTGCTGTCCAAAGGATGAGCTGACGTGTGTAAAGTCAAGGCTGGGAGATGCAGGAGCCCACCACCCCCAGCATCGCTGCATTTTGGGCCCCTGCTCCCCCCCCCAGGCACCAAATTCCTGATGAATTTTGGGCCCGTGCAGCGGATGCTCTCCCAGCTGCCCTTAAGCCGTGAAAGCCTGCTGAAGGGGGCGAGGTGGTGGCAGCTCTCACCAAGAAATCAGCGCTGCCCTCCAGTCCTTGGATGTGTCCCGGGGGGCCCTGCGGGGAAGGAAGGAGACCGTCAGCACCCATGGGAGCAGATATCGGGGGGGTAAATGTGGCACCCAGGAGGGAGGTTGGTGCCCGTGGAGCTGCAGCACAGGCTGGATACTCACGGGTTTTCCTGGGGGGCCCGGGGGACCCCGCGGGCCGTCGGGTCCTGGGTCACCCTAGGAAAGAACCCCGAGGAGAGGGGATTTATTTAGGACTGGGTGGGCAGCAGGAACTGCCAGATCTGGCACGGAGAGGGGAGACGAAGCGCCAGGGACCCCGGCTGTCACACTGGGAACGGGGGCACCCCTGGCTGGGAACTGGGGGGCTGATGGTGCAGGGGGACCTGGCTGCGGGTGCTGAGCCCGTTCCGGCTGTAGGGGATGCTCACGCACATTATGGGGTCTCCCACGTTTGCCCCAGGTGCCCCCAAAGTGCTGAGATGGGTTTAGGGAGGGCTCCTGCCCTGCGCTCCCTGCAGCCCCCTCACCTTGGGTCCCAGCGCTCCGATCTCCCCGGGGAGTCCAACCTGGCCTGGAAGCCCCTTAAGGAGAAGAGAGACATTCAGCGAGCAGGAGGGGGAGCCCCAAAACCCCCATTTGGCAGTGCTGAGGTCTGAGCTCTGGCAGCACCCCCCCAAACCGGGGGCCTGGCCGACCGCGCCGACCCAAGCACAGCACTTACGGGCGGTCCTGGCAGCGAGGGGCCCTGCAACAAGAAGAGACACGGTGAGCCCAAATCTGCTGCCGCCCCCCCAAACCCGACAGCAGCCCTGCTCCGTGCGGGGCGCATTGGGGGGGGGGTCAGGGTTTTGTCGCTGCTCTGTTCCAGCCCCGTTTGTGGGTGCTGGAGGCAGGAGCGGGCGCATCACGCGCGGTGCCCGGGGGACACGCGGATACTCACGGGGAGCCCCGGTGGCCCTGGGAGTCCGGGCTGGCCCTGCCGGGACAGAAAGGGAAGATGTGAGGGTCTGGCCCACCCTGCCAAGCCCTGCTGCTGCTGTGACAACTGCTAAATCCCCCCCCCAGCATCCCGTCCCCGTGCCCTGGCACTGCCCCGTTCCATCGCCCCGGTCCTGCACCCGCGCGTCCCCTCCACGGTGCTGGGATGGCCCCAACCTGGTCAGGGCCCCGCTCGCTGCAGGAGGGGGCAAATGGGGGCCCTGGGGTGATGCTCCCCACCCTTACCTTCAGTCCTGGCCCCCCCATGGGTCCTGGCTCCCCTTTTGCTCCCGTGAGACCCTGCAAGAGGAGAGAGAGAGCAGGAGGTCACTGCCAGTGCGCCCGCCCCGAGTCCTTCTCCAGCATCCCGTGTTTTTCTGGGGTTGTTCCCATGGCGGGGGGCTGAGGGTGGGGATTTCTCTTTGTCACTCGGCCACGAACACGTCCCAAAACAAATTGGGGCTGGTGCCTGTGGCGAAGCCGGGTGGCACAGGGGAGCTGGGGCAGCACCACCACAGGCAGCACCACCACAGTTAACCTGGGGCAATAACGCATGCCTGCGGTGACGTTGCCACCCTTATTTATTTCTGAGGAATAAATAAACCCCAAAAGGGCTTACAAATTGACATCGAGAGACCCTAAAGAGTTTGGGTTTCCCATTGATAAGCAGGTGGAGGTCTGATGCTGGCAGACGTGGATGTGCTCACTGGGGAGGGGGGCACCAAACCCATCGCGCACCCCCCGTACCCCACTGCAGGGCCAGGGCTCCAGCCCCTCTCCCCGGCTGTGGCAGCCCCAGTTCTGCAGGGAAGGGGACAACGGGGACGTGGGGGTGCCACCGGGGGGGCTCCTGCTGAGCTGTGAGATTTGTGGATGGAAGAAACGAGCCCGGGACGGGCGCTGCGGTTGAGGAGGAGGAAACGTGTCCCGGAGCCTCTCCGTGCATCCCGAGGAAAGGGTGCCAGGGCTTTACGCTGCACGAGGCTTCTCCACGTGGTGTTTTAGGGGAGCCAGCACCGATCCTGGCCAGCAGATCGCCCCCAGCACCCCCATCCTGCAGCCCACCCCCCCCAGGGGACCCCAGGCGCTTGCGGTGGTGCCGTGGGACGAGGGCTGGGTACTCACGTCGATGCCCGGCTTCCCTGGGGGCCCATCGGGACCGGGGGCTCCAGGCTCCCCCTTGGCACCCTGGAGAAGAAAAAGGCCACGGTGTGAATTAGAAAAGGCTCCTCCAGGAGGGGAGAGACAACCGGAGGGCTGGGGGGGGGACACGGGTACTCACCGGAGAGCCGGGGGCTCCAGGAGAGCCTTTGTCACCCTGGGGAAAAGGAGGAAGGTTGCCAATGGGGTCAGTCACCCTACAGAGCTGGGGTCTGTCACCCTACAGAGCTGGGCCCCGCAGTGAGGGGGGTGCTCGGGACCAGCTCTGCGCCTCCCAAACCCGGTGCAAGGCTCCCGGGGCCAGGATGGGGATGGAGGTGAGAAAAAGAGAGGGCTTTGGTGCGGTTGTAGGGTATAAATAGCACTAAAAAAAACACCACCCGGGGCCGGGGTGGAGCTCGGGGAGGGAGAAAGGGCCCTGGGAGGCTCACAGATCTCCCCTCTGTTCAGGCTCCCACCCCACAACCCCTGGGACGCTCCAGGACCCTCGGCCCCTTGCCACCACCCTCGGGCACCCAGCCTGGGGGTCCTGCTGCCCCTAATCCCCCTCCTCACCAGGCAGGACCCATCCCTGGAGCCAGACAGGGCAGTTCCAAGCACCATGGACCAAAAGATCCCCAAAAAAAAGCATTTCAGGCCCTATTTCCCCAGGAGGCTCCAGCCTGCTGTCCCCAAGCTGTCCCCAGGTGCCAGCTCCCGCTGCCACCAGCGCTGCCCAGAGCCACGGGGATGCTCCAGGGAGGGTCCGGGGGGGCCCCACAGCCCAGCCCTGGAGCAGAGCAGAGCAGGAACCCGTCGGCACCGCAGCCCCTGCCTCGGCCGAGCCTCTGCCCCGGCACAAAGTCCCCTTTGTGCTGCTGTCCTGTCCCCCCCCCGCCGCCCGCACTCACGTCAATGCCATCCGCTCCCGGCACTCCTGGCGGACCGGGGGGACCTCGCGGGCCGGGCTCTCCTGGTGGCCCTCGCTACGGGGAAAAGGGAGGGGGAGAAGGGTCAGGAAGGAGAAGACGGACCCCTGGAGATGTTTGGGGTCAGGGGCTGCGTGGGGTAAAGGTTTTGCCACCAGCTTGCACCGGGGACGCTTCGCCGGAGGGAAAAGCGAGCAACCCCGTGGCACCCGCACCCCTGTCACCACCTGGGCCATGTCAGTGCCAGCCTGTGCCCAAAGCAAAAAGCAGAGATGGAGACATTTGGGGAATGGGGAAATCCCCCCCAAAAGGGGTTTTAGGTGCCCAAAGCCCGGCGTGAAAGGGGAACGCTGAGCTCCCAGCACCGGGGCTGGCTGGCTGCCCGGCGAGCGCGCTCGCGGTGTCGCGGCGCAACAAAAGCCCCATTCAGCCCGTGCCGAGGGAGCCCCCAAGCAGCCCGGCCTCCAGCTTTGAGGTTTTCAGGGCAGCAGCTCCGCAAAGAAAGCTCTGTGACCCCAACGGGGAGCGGGTTTTGGTGGCGGAGCCCGAGCCCGTGGTGTTCCTGGAGAGGATAAACGGCAGCGGCGGCGGCGGCCGCCGGGTCTGGCACACAGCGGGGCTGCCGCAGCCCTCGAGGTTCATTTATTTTAAAAGATTGTGCGGGGATGGGACGTCCAGCTGGTTTTTTTTTTCACAAAATCGAGGGCTCCCTGGCTTCGCCGTGGAATTAAATCCTGAATTTGGGGCCGGGAGGGAGAGCGAGCCCCCGGTGAATGGCACCTTTGTGCGCCCCGAACCGTTTCCAAAAGCTCCCCCGTCCCATCCCAGCTGCTGCCCGGAGCTCCCCGGGCACAGGAGGCAGGCAGAATTTCCCCAAATTCTTCCCAAAAGGCGGGGAGAATTTTTCCCAAAGCTTCCCCTCCCGATTTCCAAACGGGACTGGGGGGGCCCCGAGGGCTCCCCTCCACTCCGTGCCCCAAAAGGGACCCGCGCAGCACCCGCTCCGAGGGGCGCGACCCCATCACATCTCCCCAATTTTTTATCCTCCTGCCTCTGGGTGAGTTTGCCCCCCCCCCACACCAGGACCCCCACCCTCAGCACCCCTCTCCCCTCAGACAGCCCCCGCGGAGCCCTTCAGTGGGGCTGAGCCCCCCCCCCGGAGCCCCCTCAGCCTGGCTCCGCAGCGCGTCCCGGCAAAGCAGAAGCGAACCCCAAAATTTGGGATGCTGGGGGGGGGAACCCCCACCCCTCCTATCCCCAGGGGATGTCCGACAGGGTCCCGAACACGTCCCCAAATCTGAGCGGTGCCACCCAGCCCCGTCCCCACCCCAGAGAGCTGGGGGGGGCTTTGGGCACGGGGGTCAATTTTGGGGGTCCCAATTGGGGCGCACGGGCGGCTCCCAGGGGTGCACCCGGGGGGGCACGGGGACGGTCCCCTGGCACCCCCCACACCCCAATACAGCCTGGGGGGGGGGTCAGGGGAGGGGGGGGGGGACACAACTCACGAGCTGGGCCAGGCAGAGGCAGGCGTGGAGGAGCAGGGAGAGCCCAAAGCTGCGGCCGGCCATGGTGGGGGGGCGGCCGGCACCGAGCGGTGGGGGCTTCGGTGGGGGCTTCGGGGAGCTGAGTGCGGCTGCTGGAGGGCTCGGAGGGACGGGGAGGAGGAGGAGGAGGAGGAGGAGGAGGAGGAGGAGGAAGAGGAGGAGGAGGAGGGAGGGGGTTATTAATATGCAGCCCCCCCCCCCCGCAGGTGAGCGCGCTGCTATTTGGGGCTGCGCAGGGTGGCACAAAGGGGGCTTTGATGCACGCCAGGGGCTGGGAGGTTGTGGGGGGGGGACGCGGGGGGGGACAGAGGGGGGCTGATGTGCCTGCCCCCCCCCCCCCCTTTGCCATGTGAGCCCCCCCCCCGTGCATCACCGGTCCCCAGTAAGCCCCCAGTATGGTGCTGGGAGGGGATGGGGCAGCGGGAAGCCCTTGGGTACACGTTGGGGGGGGCACCGTGCTGCCCCCCCCCCCCACCAGGGGGGGTCGCATCCCCCTGCCAGCCACCCCCCCCCCCGGCGTTGCCATCCCCAGGAGGCTCGGGGATGATTCATCTCTGCCAGATCGCCTTCCTCCCCCTCCTCCTCCTCCTCCTCCTCCTCCTCCTGATTCACCAGCGGGGTGCTCGGCCCCCCCCCCCCCCCCGAAGGGCACCCTGGAAGCCCTGCGCCACCCCAAGACCCCCCCCCAAATTACTGCACGGCGCCATTCCGGCACCCCCTGCGCCCCCAGCCCCCCCGATCCCCCCCCAGCCAACCCCCCCCCAAGTCCCTTTGAACCCCCAAGACCCCCCCGATCCCCCAGCCAAACAGCCCCCCCACCACCACCCCTGCACTCCCCTAAGCCCCCCCAGCCCCCCCCAGGCCCCCAGCCCCCCCAGCCAACCCCCCCCAGCCCCCCCAAGCCCCCCTGATCCCCCAACCAACCCCCCCCAAGCCCCCCCCAGGCCCCCAGCCCCCCCATCCAACCCCCCCAACCCCCCCAAGCCCCCCTGATCCCCCAACCAACCCCCCCCAAGCCCCCCCCAGGCCTCCACCCTCCCCATCCAACCCCCCCAGCCCCCCCAAGCCCCTCCAGCTCCCCCCAAACCAACCCCCCCCACCCCCCTGCACCCCCCCACCCCCAGCCAAACCCCTCCCTGCCCCCCCCAAGCCCCCCCAGCCCCCCAAATCTCCCCCACCCCCCCCACACCCCCTTAACCCCCCCCAAGACCCCCCACACCCCCCACGCCCCCCCCCACAACCCCCACACCCCCCCTCCCCCCGCCCCCATTCACTCCCCCTCCCCTTCCCACCCCGTCACGTGACCCTCCCCATTCATGCCTCCCCCTCTCCCCCCCCCCCTCCCCTCCCTCCTCCCTCCCATTGGCTCCCGTGGGGCCGTGCCTCCCCTCAACCAATCAGCGCCGGGCACGGGCCGAGGGGGCGGGGACTCAGGAGGCGTTAAAGCGCGCGCTGCCCCCTCATTGGCTCCTCCCTCCTTACGCCCCGCCCACTACCGGCTGACCGGAAGCAGGAAGCGGCGGGGGCTCCGGCGGCGGCGGCGCCGTGACCCGCGGGCGGGCGGCGGCGGCGGCCGCGCCATGACGGGGAAATCGGTGCGGGACGTGGAGCGCTACCAGGCCGTGCTGGCTGGGCTGCTGCTGGACGAGGCCAACAAGTTCTGCGCCGACTGCCAGGCCAAAGGTAACCGGCGTGGAGGGGGGGGGGCTGGGAACGGTAACGGGAGCGGTAATGGGGAGGGGGAGGGGCGGGGGGGGGTTGGGAGGGGGATTTTGGGGGGGGGCTGAGGGGGGTTTGAGGGGGTTATGGGGGATTAGAGGGGGTTTGAGGGGGCTTTGGGGGGTGGTGACCCGGTGGGGGGGTGAATAGGGGGTGTATTGGGGGGGTTTAGGTAAAGGTAATAAAAAATTAAAGTGAAAAAAAAGGGAAAAAAGCACGAATTTGTTTGTAGAGTGCAGCCTGAGGTCCCCGGGTGGGAGCTCGGTGGTCTCTGGTGTTGTGGGAGGAGGCCTGGAGGGTGGGCATGGCGTGGTGGTGGATGTGGGGGGGTGAATGGGGGTGTATTGGGGGGGGTTTAGGTAAAGGTAATAAAAAGTTAAAGCGAAAAAAAAAGGGAAAAAAAGCATGAATTAGGTTGCAGAGCGCTGTCTGAGGTCCCGGAGTGGGAGCTCGATGGTCTCCGGTATCGAGGGGGGAGGAGGCCCAGAGGGTGGGCTCGGGGTGGTGGTGGACGTGGCGGGGGTTGAGGGGGCTGGGGGTGGCCCTGGGGGGGTCACAGGGGGGTCACCCAGTCGAGGTTCCTCCCCCCGGTGCTGGGGGCAGCCGGGGGTGTTGGTGTCCCAGGAGGCAGGGGGGTGGCACAGCCCCCACTCATCCCCCTGTGATGCTGGAGCCTTCCTGTGGCTCCCTGCTGGGACAGCGGAGCGTTTTCCATATTAAAAGGGCTAAGGGTAGGGCTGTTTTTTATTTAAAATCCTGTTTTAATGAGTTTTTCTCGTGGTTTGGAGATTGGGAGTTGGGGATTGTGTCCCAACAGCCCCAATAAATGAGCTCTAGGAGCTGGGTCTCGGTGTCCAGCAGTGCCCGGGGGCTGCAGCGTGACCTCTGAGAGCTGCCAGCTCCCCCTGAACTGCCTGAAAATGGGGCTGCTCTGCATATAAATATAAAATATATTAAAAAGTAACAAATAAAAATATAGGCTGCTCCTATAAGGGGCTCTCAGAAGCCCAGAAAGTGGTGCCCTCGTAGCAGCAGCTCAGTCTGGCAGCCCCTCACACCTCCACCTGGCTCTGCCCAACCCCGCAGGCAGGGAGCTGAGTGTAAAAGCCTGCGAGTTCCTTATCTCCTGGCTCCTAACGCCAGCACCAAGGGCACAAATAGCTGTCTTATCTCAAGGCAGGGCAGTGTTCTCATCACGGTCCCTGGTTACTCGTCGCGTTGCTGTTCTGTAGCTGCTCCTGTTGACGGCGTGTCCTGGAGATGCAGCCTCCCTGGCACTAATTCTTAAGTCACAGCGCACAGTTAAGCCTCACCCCCGAAGCCTTAAGCTGCTTGTGCCTGGGGAAGCACCTGAGACCTGTTTGGAGGAGTGGGCTGCTGTTGTGCTCAGTCCTGCCTGGTGAAATAATGATCCCAGATCCTAATGAGGCTCGTGGAGATGTGAGATCTCGGTTTGGAGAGCTCCTGGCTGTATCAGGGTAGGCCCAGCGAGCTCTCCAGCCAAGCATCGTGTTTTGTGCTTCTGTTGTGGCTTGCAGTGGCAAGGAGGGCCTGAATTTCGTGCTTGCTGCTGCTGCAAGGAACTGCAGAGCTCCTTTCGGCATGGGAACGAGCACAGTGTGCTTGTGCAGAGTGAGGAGCACATCTCGTTTGATCTACGGCTTAATAACTACAACTCCGTGCAGGTCTGCACTGACGAGACCACGTGGCACTTGCTGCCTCCAGATGGTTTTCCTCAACGTTTCCAGTGCTACCTGGAAGCGTGGCAGTGCTTCTGTGCAGCCGGCTGCTTTATGGCTTTGGGTGAGCTCTGAGCGGGATGTGCATTTTTGGAGATCCCGAGGCCCAAAATCATCATCTTCCCTGCAGAAGTTGAACTTTTTTTTCACGTGCGAGGCGTTGCAGCGCGCTTCGAGCGGGCTTTGTGTCCTTGCTGAGCTGCAGATGTTGGTGCTGCGGCCCCGTGTTGGGAGCAGGCATCCACCAAGGTCACCGCTGGATCTGGGTCGCTTCGTTAGCGGTGCTGGGGGGTGGCTGGAGGGAGGTGGCACTCCTTGCTTGCTCCTCCAGACAGCTCGTGTTCAAGGTCATCAGGATCTCAGGGCAAGTCTCAACAAAGCTGAGGGCAGAGGAAGAACCTGGCGGCTCCCCCAGCCCCTCTGAAGGCAGTGCTACAATAAAACACTGACTTTTGACTCTTTTTTTTGTGCCCAGCTTACCGGATCCGTGGCGTTTTGCTGCTTGAGCTGCGCCTTTCCAAGCTAGCATGACACATAAGCAGAGACTGTTCAGATGCCACCCACACTTCCATTATGCCTGTTCCCAATGACCTAACTGCTTGCTGGGTTTCCGTGCTGTATTTCTTCTATCTGCAGAACTAAATGAGGTTTCGGTACCTGCAGGTGTCAGCTGCAGGAGCTGCGTGTACCCACCTGATCTCGTACCTCCACAGCGGCCTCAGCATCAGTCCGAGCCCTTCTCCCCTCACGTGTTTGGGATTCGAGTGGCTTCCTCAGCACACAGGACTCCTTCCAAGGCTTTGCTTCTGCGCAGCTGTGCTGTAGGAGCCACACAGTAAGAGTGAAAGGAGAAGTGTGAGCACAGCGGCTTCCCTCGGGGCTTCACACAGCTGCCCGTGGCCAGGGCTAAGTTGTTGGAGACCAAAAAAAAAAAAAAAAGGGACAGGGAAACTGGGAAAACAAGCTCAGGGTGGGTTGCTTCTGCAACAACAACAGTGTGCAGTGCTTTGAGGCTCTTGTTTTGGAGGAAGTGGGTGAGATCTCTGCCCTGCTGCTTCCTCTTTCCATTGTGGGGCTTCTGTCAGTGTTATCTGTGGGTAAAGTGGGCAGGCTGATCAGAGAATGGGCAGGTGAGTGTGACCTGTGCTGAAAAAAAGGCCTGGCTAGAGTGCTTTCTGGCAGCTGAGCTTGTGTGAAAGCTTCAGTGTACATGCAAAGGGTCTTCCAGTGCTTGGACAAACCAGGCTTGATCTTGGTGGCAGCCTTTAGGACATCACCTGGCAATGCTGGGCACAAACAAAACATTTATCCTTGCAAGTGCTATCAAAGGTATTCACATGATGCTATCAGGATACTTATTGTGATTATCAAAGCAGTGTTTCTGCATGGAGTCCTGGCACCACCTGCGATGGCACAGCTATAACTACCTCAGGACTACCCAGTGTGGCTGAGGTGGAAGGCTGGAGGGACTGAATCATCATAATCCTCTTTATTTGAAGGTCTTGGCTGCTGTGTGCATTGCTGGAGTGCAATCCTTAAAAGAGAAACGAGCTGTTGGTGAGTGGGATCCTTTCTCTTGGTGCATTTCTTTGTGGCAGGGACACTTCTGAGAGCAGTGGTGGTTCCATGTATGTAGGATGTCAGGGCTGCCAGGCACTGACAGTCTGTCAGAAGCCAGGCTACCCAACACCAGAGTGAGCCCGGAGGCTGGAGCTGTGACGCAGGTGCAGGAGGGATGTGGTGTAATCAGGAAAATTGGTCCTGACCTCAGATGTCTTCCAGTAAGTGGAAACAGTCCTGTGTTGAGTAATACTTGAATTAACTGGAGTCTTCTCTGTGTTTCTGACTTTAAAGCTCTGTGCTGGACCTGTGCAACATGCAGCTAATTCTGTTTGATTTTCTCCTTCTCCCAAACTGTTCCCCTCTGCTCTCCCAGTCCTGTCTATCCAACAGGCTCCTTGGATCCAGTTTCATTGGAACCAGAACCAATTCCTCCAGGCAGCACCAGCGAGGACTGCTCTAGCTGTTCATCACTTAAGGTTGCCCTGTGCTCCTCCTGGTTTGTCTGACTCTCCCCTCCGTCCCTTGTGTCTTGTGAGAGCTGCTGTGCCAAAATCAACCCCTTCTTGTAACCTGAGTGGTTTGCTGGAAAGCTGTTTGCTCCTGAACACAACCTGAACCCTGATCTAATTCCTCAAGTAGCTCTTTTTGAAAGAGGGGCGGAACTTGGCAATTACCTGTGAGGAGGTCGTTAAGTGCTGGATGGGGTAGGAAGTGGCTGGCAAACAGGAAGAGTAGGATAAGAAGCTTGTGGCTACTGCAGGTATGCTTCAGGAAGGGTGACCTCCAGTAAAATGGGGGTTAGTCATATTGCAGGTGGCTTAATCCAGCCAAACGAGTGCTAATATGAAGCACGTTGCTAATAGTCAACACAAAATCTGCTGTGACTCAAATCCTCCATCGGCAGAGGAAAGCTATTGAATCACAGGTGACTTCTCCGTAAAAGAAACGTGAAGAGTAACCTAAATGCTTGTCTAAAACAATCGTGTGATGAAAAATCACTGTGGGGAAAACGGAGCAGTGGATAGTGCTGCATGCTGTTTGCCTGCAGTCAGCTTCAAAATCAGCTGTAGGTCTAAAGCTGCTCAGCTTGCTTTAGAAAATCTTGAATTAGGAGAAGCGCACTTAATGGAAGCTTGCCTGAAGGGGTGCATATATCTTTGTGTGTATGCTCAATTTAATTCTTAGCTGTGGTCCTAATATTCTGCAGTTATCTTTACAAAGTGCTGCTGCTTTTGCAGTGTTCTACCACAGAACACTGGCCTGAGAAGATGAAATGAGCTTTGCCCACGAGATTTGCTTTATCCTTTAGTGATCTTTGTCCTGGGGGGTCTGAGTGGTGCTGCCCTGGTGTGGGACCCTGCCTGCGAGGGAACCCAGCTCCAACTGGGAGCCTGACCCCTGTGCTCACCTGCGTGAGGTAGGTTGCTGGAACTTCCCATCCAAGCTGCCCACCTGGCAAAAAAGCATCCTCCTTTCGAGAGGGACTTAGGCTGGAATTGGCTTCTGATTAGTAAAGAGTTACTCGAAGAGATCCTTTCAGAAAAGAGATGCAGAGCTGAGTCACAGAGATGCAAGTCTCTGCATCTGACAGAAATAGATAACAAAGATAATCCTCCGAGTAGAGGGCATCTTGGCAAACCGTGTCTATTTTAATGCTGTTGTTGTTCTCTCCCAGCTATATCGACCCATCTGTGGAGAGCCAAAGTGTGCTGAGTGGCTGCTACAGCAAAGGGTGTAAATTAAGGGCCCGAAAATGCCATGTGATTCTCCAGTCATAGCTGCAACTTCAGTGGAAGTTTGTTCCTATAGTAACTGCCAGATGAATTATATAAGGTAGCAAACACTCAGGAGCTTGTGCCAGCCTCTCCAGAAAATGCCTCTGGTTTAAAGGTAACTCATCCTCCAAAATGCAAGCAGGCTATCAAAACAAGCTAGAGAAACAAGAATAGCTGTTGGCTCCTTCAGGTTGGTGCGGAATAGTGATTATTTTGTGTGTCCCAGGAAATCTAGGACAGAAAAGCTTGAGTTTCTGAGAGAGACTGCGTTGAATCAGAGCTTCGTTTGACTGTGGAACTGGATTTGCCTGTGCTCTTGGGCCTTTCAGTGCCATGGTAAACTGCTCTCCTCTATTGTCAAACTACATTGCCATGCTGGCCAGATTATGCCTTTTCATCATGAATATCAAGTCTTTTTTGGTGATGGATAGTGAAGAGGACTTCATTTCTAGAACAGGTCCATATTGTAGCAAAAAGTGGCCCAGAAGCTGACTGCTGTGTCAGGAACTACAGTAAGGGCTTTGACTCCAGATCTACAAACTCAAAAATCTAAATTCAAATCTAAATATCAAAAATTAAAAAAAAAAAAAAAAATACAGCTGCATGAGCAGACTTGATGGTAGAAAAATTCAAAGCTGAATTGCCTGAAAGACAGGGCTTGTTTACTACCTTTTTTTTTGTTTAGCATTTCACTGTGATTCAAGCCTCCTTGAAATAAAGCTGTTGCTTTTACACTAGCAACTCCTAGGCTCTGACCTGTGTGTGGCATTGGCCAGACCCCAGTGACCAGCCTTTTATTATCAAATCTCAGGAACTCTTAAGTCCTGTTCTTTGTTGCCCATCTCTGTTAGGACTCCTGTGCTAACCTCCTCAGAAAATACGGGGTTCCGTGGGACTGATTTTATATATTGTTAGGTGGTGTTGCTGTCAACGTTGGTAATGTTAACCAGTTGTCTGGCATAGTCTTAGTATAGCATCTGCTTGAAATTGTTGCTTTCATGGTTTATCTACCGAAGCAATAAACATCCCTTCCTTAAAACAGCAGGAAGGACCCACCCTGCTGTTCGCAGCATCCATTTCAATTTCCTCTGCTTTGCTCTGCGTCTGTATTGTCGCAGCACCTCTTCAGAGAGCAAGATGGTAACAACGATAAGACTTGGGTTGAAAGCTTCTTGTGCAGTCTTACCACTGCTCACTGTTAGATCTGGTGTTCTGGGAACAACAGGTCAAATTCTGTGTGACTGCCTTCAAAGCCATCAGGCCCTGGGACAGTAGGCATTTCGGGTAAACTGCAGAGGCTTCATAACCTGCCCTGGAGAGAACTGAGCCAGCAGCAGTCTGCTTGATCTGAGTTGGCCAGTAATGTGCCTGTTGTAAACACTGTGGTTTGGGGAAACAGTATATGGCTGCTGATAACATAAAGAAGAATTTAAAGGCGAAGCTCCAAGCTGTTGTCTGCAGCAATGTTCTCAACCACTGTAGATGCCTCTGGCTCTTCTTTTTGCATGCAAAGAATGGCTGAGGCTTGTAGGTACTGCAGCAGTCCTTCATTTGGAAAAACAAACACCAAAAAAAAAACCTGCTACTAACTTACATGCATTAATAGCTACCTGGCATAATCAAGAGATCTTGAAGTTTAACTGTCCTTTTCACTTGCCAGCAGGGTTTACCTTGTTTTCCCCCAGATAATCTGAACACTTGACTGCAGAACAGACGTCTACAGTCGAGAGGAGAGGAAGCTGTTTTGTAACATGGCTTTTGTCATAGCTTCTCTATGAATGGAATGAATTTCAGTAAGTCATTAAGCAATCTCTTTCCAGAATAAGGAAACCACAAGTCAAAGGAAGCTCTTGGATACTTGGCTATTTCCTCATTTGGCACTGCCAAAAGTTGGGCTTTTTTGCTCTCATCAACTTTGACTCGATGAGAAATTTCCAAGTGCTGGTGAAGGCTGGTAGGAGAGGATGTGGATGTCAACTCGCTGAGACTACACCTCTCCAAGGAGCATTTCCCACATCCCCTTTCCCTGTGTGTGCAGAGGGGGTGGTTGGACCTCAACACATGTAGTAGTGTTAGCTGGGATCAATGGGCCTGGCAGGCACACTTCCCAGTTACAGCTGGGCTTTTGCTGGATCGCCTGCGAGTCAAATGATTGTTTGCACTAAGAATATTTCATTAGGCTTTGAATAGCTGTGTGCTCTCCTTCCTGCCTGTGAAAGCATCTATTTTTCCCTGACCCCCTTTCCCCCCCCCCTTCTCAAAAGAGCAGTGGCTTTGCAGCCAATTTCTGTTTTATTTTTAAATGCCTTCTGGAGGGTTATTACTGAAGAAACTTGCACAAGTAGCTTGAGCCAAAATGTAATGTCTGAATAAAGGATGAGGAGTGAATCCCCTTGGGATTCCTTGATTAAAAGCACTCCAGGGTGTGAACTTTCAGCAAGTGGCTACAGCGTGGTGTGTGCTAGCCAGGCTGGGCTTGGGTTTTAAAGGGAATTGCGAGCCTTTTCACCAAGGGCAGATCATTCAGACAGTCCTTGTCGGCATTAATGATTCAGTTGTGGGTGCTAACTTATGCTGGTATGGGCTGCCTGGTATGCAGTGTTTATTTTGACATGCTGGGATATAAAACAGGCCATGAAACCAGCGCATGGAGGCACTGACTGGGCAGCAGGGTTTCTTGCATGTAGCTCTCTAGTCCGTTCTGGATACGGGTGCATCCCCCTTTAGAAATGCCCTGTCAGGCATTCAGTGCAGCTCTCTTAAATGACAGAGCTGACTGGGATCTCTCTGCAACCAGTCCAAGGCCAGGAATATGCATGGAAGTGGTCTCATCTAGCCTTAATATTGTGCTGGATCTGAGTGCATAGCCAAGCTCTTGAATCTGCTTTGATTAATATCCAATTCTTCTTGAAAACTGCGTTTTCCTTTAATCTCTTGTTCATCTGCAAATGGCATTCTCCAGGAAGCATTTTGCATATCTGAGGCACTGCGCAGGGGCATGAGATGATTAATCAGAACCGAGCAAGTGATGCCCAGCTCCAGTTAGTGCCAAGGAACTTGCTTTGCTTTCTATGGATGTTAAAATTCGGTATAATACTGAAAGGAGCGAGTGCAGCACCAGGCGTGCGTGTCTGATGCCGGTTGGCATTGCAGCAAACTTCAGTTTTGCATATGGAAAGTGAGTTTTCATTCGGGCCTCCAGCTCTAGAGCCATCTGGTAGCTGTGCGGATGCCAGCCTGAAGGGAACTATTTTTATGATGCTAGTGAGTGTGTTCATGCAAGGACCGATTTCTTTCATGTTTCTTTCTACTGGTTTAATAAGCCAAACGCTTCTGTGAGCTGTGCCTTAAAACCTTTGGTCTATAAGCTCCATTTTTGTGATTCCTCCAACCTGGAGGGCACAAAGCTCCTGTGGTGTCCTGGGCCCTCATGAGTGTCCGAAGGCCTTGGGGAGATGAGGCCTCTGGTGGCTCCAGCAGTGCTGGTGGTGTTCTCTCAAGTGGCTTACTGATCTAAAAGGTGTTTTTCTCTGAGAAATTGTGCCTTCGTGCTTTACAAATGTGTTCTGCCTCCTCTGTCAGTGCCCAGTTGCTGTAACTGCTGTGCAGTTTTCAGCTCAGTTTAGTTTCGGGAAGTTGAGTGCTGTAACATATGACTGAACTCGCTTCTGTAAATACCTTCACCTGGGGCTTTCTGCAAGTCAGTCACCTTGAAAATAGCATGTGAAACTGTGGGGAAATGACTGCACAAAAATCTCCCCTGCCTGATCTCTCTGGGCACTTCCTCATGCAATTTCTAGAGCGACTCCTTTGCTGTGGCCTCGAGGGGGAAGTGGGAGCCTTGTTTACAGCGGCACTGAGGCCGGCCTCCCCCTCGCCCTTGAGACAAAACACAGTAAAAAGCAGTAAAAACATTGTTTTGGCTTTAAGGTCTGGGGCACTAAGTAGTGAAGCTGAAGGTCTGGTAAAGGTATGCGTGAGGCCGGGCTGGTGCCCCTAATCTGGGCCTTGGGGCTTCACCCATTGCTCCCTCAGCAGCAGCCATCTTGTGTGGGGTACCCCTGCCTCCAGCAACAGTCCCGTAACCTTCCCTTGGGGTAATTGGGGTAATTTCAACCAGCATGGAGCTATCTGGGCTCTGATAGCTGGGCAGACTTCATTTGCCTCGTTGCTACTGCTCGCTCTGCTCATCACTGATTATTCAGGAGCTGCCCTTGCCCGTTGCGTACAGTCTCGCTGTGTCAACCTTCTGCTGCTGCCTCTTGTGCAGCTGCTTATCTTAAAGAAGCTTTTTATTTTTCACTCCAGAGGGGTGTAGCTGGGTTTTGTTCCTCTTTGAGAGACCTCAGGCAGCTTTTTCAGAGCTGTCTGAGTACCTGCTGCACGCTCCCATGTTGTGAGCAGACTGCTCAGCGTGTGGGGTCACCGCCTTCCTCCTGGCTCAGGCCACAGGAACAGCCCCACACTGCCAAAATTCTGACCTCTTCTGCTTTGTCGGTCTGAAGTCCTCCTCACGGCACTTCTTGGCACTGCAAGTACTGCTGGAACAGCCCTCGTGGAGGGGAACCGCCTTTCGTTGTGTAATATCTGCATTTGCCACCAAGTGCTAGCTGCTGGGAGGCTTTCAGAAATCCTCTGTTTTAATGTCCGCTAGTGTAATGGAGCTGCTTTTACACCGGTGTCTCCCAGAGTTGGCACCTAGCAGAGATAGCCAGCTGTTATCCCAGCACTCAGCCCATGCTGTTTCGGGTCCTGCATCGCAGCTGGGGTGACACCAAGGCAGGATGGGTGTCACAGCACCACTGAGTCACCCATCCTGTGTCACAGGGTGGGAGGCTGCAGGGGCTTGAACTAGCCCATGTGACGATCTTGAGCTGATTACTATAACCCCGATGCAGTATCTAGCTGGCTATTAATCCTTTTAGTCCTATAAAAGCTAAATATATCTGGAGTTTAAATCTAACCTTGAATCTCATGCTTAATCCTGCCATCAGTCTCTCATATTATAGCTTTCAGGAGCAGTTCGGATGAGACAGGGTCTGGCTGGGAGAGAATGTTACCGGATAAATCAAATGGAGGATCAGAGTTCCTGCCTTTACCTTGGTGGGTTACAAACATAATGTTGAGCAAACTACAGACATTTATTTCCATGAGTTTCTTTGACTGGCATGCTGAGGTGATGCTAATAGGATGGGCTTCTCCTTTTATTTAATCACTTCTAGACTTGGGTAGATATAACATGTTGAGGTGCAGTCATGAGGATGCTTCTATAAGGTGTTTCTTAGGCAGGGAAATGACTTTGATCAGCATCATTAAACCAGTGCCTTTCCAAAGGATCACTTCTAGTGAAAAAGCAGAAATAGATGTTGGGCCAGGCCAGAAAACTTGGGAAAGCTTTTTCAAAAAATAAAATAAGGTAGCTGCAAGAAATTCTTCTGGGGAAGTTAGAGGTTGCATGCCTCTGCCCTGGAAGGAACCGTGAGCCAGTGATTGCCTTATTAGTGTTAAATCCCTCAGGATGCTCTGGACTTGCCCAGTAAATTGGAGTTAAGTTTAACTTTCCTGGATATGCTAGATGGCTGTTAAATGCAGTGCTGCTTTTCTCGGGCTTTGAAATTACACTTTCCCCCTCTTTCTCCTCCCACTTCTGTATCATTTGCTTTGTGGACTGCTATTTTAACTATGGCAAGGAAAGGCAGCATAACTCATCTGCAGTAATGCCTGTAGTCCCTCTGGAAGTACTTGTTAAATTTGCTGTGCTAGTCAGGTACCTCTTCGAGGAAGCTTGTCTTGGAGCAGCACTTTTTATCCTGTAGCAATAAAAGTGCACCTCATGCTCCTGGAGGGGTGGAGGGAACTGGGGAGCTCTTCATGTATCTGCTCTGCTTAAAACTGTTCTGCTCCAGGGCTGGAGGCTGGTGGTTCTTCTTCAGGATGTGGCTTTGCTGTAGGTACCATCAGCCACAATAATACCCAGCTGCGACTTAACCACACAGATGGCAGCTCCAGCCTGGTTATCTCATATTTAAACCTGCTTGTCTCGCACTGCAGAGGACTGCTTCCAAAGCTGGTCTTCAGTGGGTTTCAGGGGCTGGGGCTGTGTTGGTCCCAGCCAGGGAGGGGGCTGTGAGCAGTGGGAGTGCCTGTGCTGGGCTGCAGAGCCCCTCATCCCCCCCTGATGTGCTTCAGCCTTCCTGCAGAGAACTGTTTGCAGTGAGTAAAACAGCTCGTTAATCTTTCCCTCGTGGTTCTCTTCCCTGGCATGATCTCCCGTCCACACCTCAGAGCTCTCCTGCCTGTCTGAAAGCCGCATGCAAAGTGAGTCTGATTAGAGCTGTAGAAACTGGGGAGTGAACTGTTCCCAGGTCCTGGGCCAGGATCTGGCCTGGGGGGGGGTCAGAGCACCGGGCTTCGTGCTGCTCTCCTCACTCATCTGCTTCTTCCCACACAAGGCCAACAGAAGACTTGATGCAGATCATAAGTTTTATGCTGCTTTTCCTAGAGCAGCAGTGGATATTGTGGAGCTGGCTCTCAGGTAACCCTATCACAGTGGAAAGGTTCTCTGTTGTTAAAGCAGGAGCAGCCCTATTTTGCTGTGACTGTTTAAGCAAGGGGAAATTGAGGTTTGTGGTCTTGAGTGGTTTGAATGCTTATTTTATTCCCTCTTCCCCTTGGAGTTATTTGTGTAGAGCTTTCAACATGGAGGAGGGAGGTAATAAAATACTGGTTCTAACTACAGTCACTGGGAGATGATTTTTAAACATTCTGCTGCTAATTCAAACTTCTAGCCTGGACTCCTCAGTCCCAGTTCACTTGGTGCAGTTTCTCAGTTGCTCAAGGTAACCATGGATTGACTGGCTGGCATGAAACACTTTTATCTCTTTGCAGGGCCACGATGGGCATCCTGGAATATTGGTGTGTTCATCTGTATTCGTTGCGCTGGGATCCACAGGAACCTAGGAGTTCATATATCCAGGGTAAAATCCGTCAATCTTGACCAGTGGACACAAGAACAGATACAGGTAATGCAGGTGAAATGAAGGGATTGTTGTAGTAGTGGGGGTTTGTGAGCTGGGGGGGAGTCATAAAGTCTCAGAGACCAAAGAGGTGGGAAGTGAAGCAAAAAGGTAATCGGGATGAGTTCTTTTGAATTGCAGTGCATGCAAGAGATGGGGAATGGAAAAGCAAATCGTCTTTACGAAGCCTTCCTGCCGGAGAACTTCAGGCGACCTCAAACAGATCAGTATCCTTTCTTCCTTTGCTGCTGGGGAAACATGGAGAGCGTTCACCTTGTTGCTTAGTAGCTGCCCTTGTTGCATAGGAGGCTTAACTTCATGTGCCTGGGCATCAGCTGTGAGAACAAGTTCCTGGCTAGGCACCCTCTGACATTGCTTCAGCCACAGGCAGCTTGCTTCCAAAACAAAGTGGAAGAGAGCTGGAAGGATTGTTTCTGAGCTGTGCAGATGGAGATCTGGAAGCTGAGTGTTACAACCCAAGGTGTTGTGTGAGATGCACTTCAGGGCCTGTGGCAAATAAGAGGCTTGAGCATTTGAGATCCTTAGTGGAGACAGCTGGAAAGATCCAACACTTCTGAAAATGAAGCTGTAATTTTCTACTACATCTATTAAATAAGGGTTTCTAGCCAGGTAGTGCAAGGGGCTTTACAGATGCGAACCTAAAAGGAGCATCTCTTAGTTTTAGTCGTAAGCTGGTGGTTGAGGTGGTCCTGTATGCATCAGATCCATTTATCTGACCACTGTGCCTTGTGCTGATGACACGTGTGCTCTTAAGTGATGTTCAAAGTAAATACACATCAAAGAAAAAAGCACGGTTGGAATTAAGCCCTGATCTAGTGTACCTTTTATAGCACTGTCATGCTTTGAATAGTCCAAAGGAGCAAAAATTGAGCAGCTAAAGTAGTTGGATCCAAGGCTAAATTATTTTAAAGTTACTGCTGGAAATGCTCTTTAGGCAGTCGTTAATTTAGTTACAGCTTGTACCTTGTATCCGTGTGTTAAACAAAGCTATGCAAATCTTCTGCTCTTGAATCATTTGTCTTTAACAAGCTTCTTGCAGAGCTGTGGAGGGCTTCATTCGTGATAAGTATGAAAAGAAGAAATACATGGACCGAAGTATTGACATCAATGCATTTAGGGTTAGTTCCTAATCACTTCTACGAAGGCTTGAGTGCTTGTTAAGTGTGGGTCTGTCTCATGAGTAAGCAGTGAGTGTATGAAAACAGACAGGCTTAAATTTCCTGTATTAGTGACTAATTTCTACAAGGCTGATCGGATTCAGTCGTTCTGTAGAGAATAATTTAAGTTGGAAGGGACCTCTGAAGGTCAGAGCACGACTGATTTCTAATGTAGGTCTTCAGCTGTATATCTGTGCTGTTGGATGGGTAGCTTGCTAGGAGCTTGAAATGAGCAAAGATTGAGGCTTTTTGGGTTAGTAACAGCACACAAAGATCTATCGTTCTTACTGCGTGATGTGAGCTTTGACCTCATGTCAGTGCTTTTCTTTACAGAAAGAGAAGGATGACAAATGGAAAAAGAGTAATGAGCCAGTATCAGAAAGAAAACTGGAACCTATCATCTTTGAGAAGGTGAAAATGGTAAGACCAGAAGCCATGGCCATCGATCAATTGTAAAGACTTCTCTTGAGCAGGACGGAGGTATTCCAGCTTCATATGGAAGCATTTTTTCAGGCCTCAGTCATAGCAGTGGATGCATTGAGTCACACTAATGGTAGTAGCTTGTTTTCCACTGCTCAGACAGATACTGAGCAGATGTGCTCTGCCTTGCAGTGCAGAGCAGATTGGAATCCAGCTACTCCCTGCTTAGCTTTCTAACTTGAGCTGTTATTTTTCCTAGTTTAGAGCATGCTTAAATTTGTCGATGGATTCCGATATAACAGGACAGTAAAACAACTGTGGAATAGTTGCTCTGAATTTCTGTTCACTTTTCAAAGCACTTATGTCCACTGGGAAAAGGACTTTTAAGGGGTTTAATCTCTCATTAAAGCCTCTGATATATCAGAGTAAAAACAAGACTTGAACAAGACTTCTGGTGTTCTTTCCCTAGCCTCAAAAGAAAGAAGAGACACAGCAGTCTAGAAAGAGTTCTCCTAAGTCTTCTGAACCAGTAATGGACTTGCTAGGACTTGGTAAGAGCCTCTCCAGCATTATTGCACTTGTTAAATTGCCCCCATGTTCTATCTTTGGTCTTGTGAATTTGGTGAACTCTGAGTACTTTATTTCCCTCTCTGGTCACTGCAGCAGAAACATCTCTTTTCCTTTTTGCTGGCGCAGTGGCTGTAGTATTACAGGAGCACTTAATGGTCTCCAGACACCGTGTGGCTCCTGGCTACTCTGAGGTTAATGGGACAGATATGGCACAGTGTGCTTCCTTGGTCCTAAGCCAGTTCCTTCCCTTCACCAGAAGGGAGAGTGAAGAGCTGGCAGTGTGCTGGCTGAAGTAGGTTACAGGTCAGGTCACTGGGTTGAGTGGCATATGTGCAAACTGCTTCATTGGCAAGGAGGCAGCCCCTCAGCCTGAGGCCATCTGCGTGCCCGTCCATCACAGCTTTCTTTCTCCCAGATGCTCCCGTGACAAGCACCCTTACAAATGGCAGGCCGAGCAGCTTAGAGAAGGATCTTGATCTTTTTGCATCGGTGGCATCGAACTCTGACTCCAGGAAGGTAAGAAGGGAGCATCAGTGTTTGCCAGAGATGCTTGAATGAGGAGACAGTGATCTCCACCTTCCTGCAGTGCTTCAGGCAGCTGATGCATTTGTGCTGTCTCCTCCTCAGGTCACTGGTTCTATGCCAACCTCTGGAAGTGCTGGTTCTGTTCCTGAAAACCTGAACCTCTTCCCCGAGCCAGGAGGCAAAGGGGACGAAGTGGGGAAGAAGCAGCTCTCTAAAGACTCTATCCTCTCCCTGTACGGCTCTCAAACACCTCAGCTGCCCGCGCAAGGTACCAGATCTCAGAATAGAGCAGCACACTAATTCAGAGTGGGTGGGGGTGTCCTGATAGCTGACAAGCAGGGATGTGGGAGTGTAGGTGGTCCTTGAGAGCTGGCGAGGAGCATAACGAGCTGCGTAGCCTGGATGTCACGGCCGAGCGAGCGTTGCGGCAGGCTTTGATTTGAAGGTCAGCCTTTCAGCCCCAAGAGTGAGCGCGATAACACTCCTCCCCTTTTGTTTTATTCCTCCTTTTTTCAGGAGCAATGTTCATGGCCCCGGCTCAGATGGCGTACCCCCCAGCAGCTTACACGGGCTTCCCAGGAGTGGCTCCTTCCAGCAGCATGATGGGAGGCATGATGGCCCCCTCGGTGGGCATGATGGCTCAGCCTGGGGCTGCGGGGATGGTGACCCCCATGGCCATCCCAGCCGGGTACGTGGGCAACGTGCAGGCGGCTGTCATCGGTGTCCCCAACGGGATGATGGCTGCGCAGCAGGCTGGCTACGTGGCCGGCATGGCAGCGGTTCCCCAGCCTGTCTACGGTGTGCAGCCAGCTCAGCAGCTTCAGTGGAACATCACTCAGGTGAGGGGGGATCTGCTGCTGACCCGAGGGTGGATGGAGGGCAGGGGAGGCACAGGCAGGAAGCTCCCTGTCCCTTGTGCTCTCAGCCTGTCTCCTGAGGTTGGGTGAGGCGTGCTGGTGCTGCAGACAGGGATCAAAAAGCAGTAACAGTGGTCTCAAGGTTCATGGTGGAGACCAAAAATCAGTGTAACATCAGCTGAAAGGAGAAATTCCTCAGCTTGATAGATGGGCACGCACCTGGGAAATTGCTAGGTAGTGATCCTCATTTTTATGGGGATAAATGGGAAACAAAACCTTGACTCTCCCTTCATGTAAACATTTGAGGAGAGATGGGTCTAAATGACAGGTTTGTAGACAAAACTAGTGTCCTGTATAGAAATCAGAGCTTCCTGTGAGCTGGATGACACAGGTTTGTGTTCATGCAGTAGCATCTGGCTGCATCTGTGTTCTGTGCCTTGAGCTGAAGGAGCTGGGCTGGGGACTCGCAGGCTGATTTGAGGTATAGCAGGGGTGCTATAAAACCCTGTTGTGAATCAGGAGTGCTACTAGCACTAGTACCAGCTGATTCATCTTCCTCTAAGAGGCTGCTTAGCATGGCAGAGAAAGGTCAGATAAGAGCACGCACCATGTTTCGGCAGCGCCTTGGATTCTATAATAAGATGAAAGGTGTGTGTACTCGAGGGTGAGTGGAGTCTGCTTTTGTAAGTCTAACTTGGGGTTGATTGTAGAGGACTCGAGCCTTTAGGGTATCCTTAAATGAAGCTTTATTGCCTTGTTTGAGTCTGTTCACTGTAACTTTTTACGAGGATTCGCTTAAGACTAATGTGTTGGGGAGGAAGAGTTTTACTGTAGCTGACTGCCGTGGGCTGGCACGTTTTCCCTGGCATAGCCCTGATTTTCTTCTCTTCTCCCCTCTGCAGATGACCCAGCAGATGGCTGGGATGAACTTCTATGGAGCGAATGGTATGATGGGCTATGGACAGTCGATGGGTGGAGGAGGTGCCCAGGGAAGCAATCAGTCCCTCAGCACTCAGATGTGGAAATGATCCCGTGCGTTGTGACCATTTTTGCCTTCTGTTCTGTTCTTCAAAACTGCTCCATGAGACATTCAGGGTTTTTCTTTCTGGCTGGCTGCCCAGCCCGAACCTCTTTCCATAACTGAGACCCATCTCTGCCTTTTCACTGTCAGACACGGTGAAACCTCAGTGACCAGAACATGAGCTCCCCTGTATTTAGCACAGTCAATGCACACTTCTGGGGTGGACCCCCCTCCTTGCACAAACCTCCACTAATGCTTCTGGGTAGCACTTAATGTCCTGGGGTCTTAGCAGAGGTGTGACTGAGGAATGTGGGAAATCTGTACTTATAATAATACTGCCTGTAATTTCAGGCCTTTTAAGAACCACTTAAACTCTAGTATTAGTAGGGGTTTTGGTTAGCAGAGGGGTGGAAACCCTGTTTGGTGCTGAGGAACTGGATTTTAACCCAAGCCCGGGGCAAGCAAGCCTTGCTACCTCTTCCCTCGAGCAGCGTTCTCTGGAGCTGAGGCCTTGCTGTGCTTGGCTCGCCAACCCTCATTGGAACCAAAGTCATTTTGAAGACCCCTCTCCCTCCCCCCATGAGCAAGCAGGATTCTCGCACAGTGTGGGGGCAAGCTGTTTGGAATGTGAAACTTGCACTTCAGAGTGGCTTTTCTGTCTAATCTGTGGTATCGATGTATTTAACTTTTAACGAACTAACTGAGAGTTAACTTATCAAGGGCTGAGAGCCCGCTGCAAGTTTTCTTACACTTTTAAAATGACTATGACATCCTAATTTATACTTTTTTCATATATTTTTTTTTTGTTCCTGTGTAACCCCAGTACCCCTTCCCAGCTAGCTTTAGACATTTTAATCTAGGCATAAAAAGTGGGTGGGTCAGATTTCTTTCCTCATCTTCAGTAGAACACAACTGCTTAAACTCATCAGCGTGAGCAAGAAGTCAGACTTCTGCGGTCTCCTCTCTCCTGTGTATATGTAAATTCCCAAATAAAATATTGCAGTGAAACCTCAGCTGACTTGTCTTGTTTTTCAAACAGCCCGACAGATTGTGCTGAATGCTGCTCTCCCTGGTGCGAGTTGTTCACTTCAGGTGTCGGATGGAAGGCTCCCAGTCCCAAATCGGACGAGCTCCATCTGCTTTGTAGCAGGGCTGCGTCCCAAATGTCAGGCAAGAACGGTGTTTGCCTGAAAGCTGAGGCTGCCTGCAAAGAACCAGGCTCAGCAGGGGCGAAATCAGGTCAGTTGACAGCTTTATATACAACAGAAACCTGCAGCGCAGGGGTGCGGGTGGATGCAGCATTCCTGCAGCTGGGAGGAATGGGAGAACTGCAGCTCCACGCTGACGTTCAATAAAAGCTGACCGAGGTCTATTCAAAAGGTACACTGTAAGCTTTCAGAGAGAGGGTTGGGGGGATTTTGGGTCGCATAAAGAAGACAGGAAGGCCAGTTTTCCTAGGGCTGTGCGTGGCTGTGCGCAGCTGCAGGAGAGAATTTGAATTGTGTGAGCTTTGAGCTGATGTTACTCCGCTTGCATATTAATTATGGTATTTCTTTCCTCCAGCAAAAGCTGTTCTTCTCAGGTGGGAAAGAAGTCTGATCCCTCAGAAAAGAGGGTTTCATCCTTTAACATCTCTGTTTTGGGGGAGAGGGTTGGCTCTAAGCTACACAGGGTTTGTGGCTGGACGCTTTGTGAAGCTCAACTCAAGGCCAGAAGTTGTTTTCAAGCTGGCTTTAATCATCTTCACTTGCTGCCCCAGTACTGTACATGCAGGTACAAGCCAATGAAAATGTGAATACTTCAGTTTGTTCCTCCTTGGGAAAACTGGCTAAGAATATTTTACAAAATAGCGTGCACCCTCACAGCCATCAGTCCTGCTGCATATAAACCACAAAAATACAAGAGTTTTACATTAAGAAAGACCACGCACATATAAAACATTACATAACACAAGTATAAAATTGCCATTTGCTTTTTTTTTTTTTGTTTTAAATCTATAACCATTCTCAAGTATCCATCACAAGCCCATCCCCTTGTCTGGAATACAGAACCGGGGCGTAGAGAAGCCCCTGGTTCACCCCTCGGTGGCATTTATTTCAAGGTGGAGTTGTTAAACTTATGAATCTGTCATCAAAGCAAAGTTTACTACAAAATGAGTGGATTAGTGAAGGCAGCCAGATCTGTTCACTAATGCAATTACATCCTGACTTCCAAAAGTGAAAAGCTACCCAGGGTGAGTACTGTGAGTTCTGCACCTACCTCTCCTTTGCCTCTCAGGTCCCGGTACGGAGACCCGCGGCTGCCGCGCAGAGGGGGAGATGTCTGCTACCTGCTCTGTCTGAGGTTGGAAGCTAAGCTCGTAGTAGCAATTAACCCGTGGCTAATGGTGTTCTGACAGCTCTCCAGTCTGATCCATCTCTCTTGGTTTGGGTAATTCTTCCCAATGCAGTTTGTTGGGTACTTGAGGAGTGAAAAATGGGAAGTAGCGTAGGTTTGTGTGGGTGTATGGTTGGATGCACCCTGGTCAGGACGCTCCTCTTAGCCTTTTGAAGCAAGCTACCTGGAGAGAAAAGGCTCTGGTTAGCAGTGGCTGGCTGAGAAGTCTCGGGTGCATCTCATTGCCTCGTACCTTTAACGATCTTGGACCCTTCTGTGTGAATTCTTTGTTGGTGCACCTTGCTAACTGCTCTGCTGCCCTACTTTGTATGGGGCCAACAAAGTTAGAAAGGCGTAGGCTGTGTGTAAGAGGTTTAAGGTACAGGCAAAATCCTTCACGTCTTGTAGTTTGGAAATAGAAATTGAGTTTTTCTCATAAAATGAACACTTCAGGTGCTTCTATAAACTTGGTGCTTTTTGTGTGCTTAAGCGGGTTTGGTTTTGTGTTTTTTTTTTTTTTCCTGTTGCTGCTAGTGATCAGATTCAAGGATAAACTGCAGTTCAACCTTGAGCTGCTACTTTAATTTGTTATTAAGCTGGATGTATACGCTTGTTTTTATATTTGAGGTATAAACTTCTGAGATCAATGACAGATTCTTGAGTCCTGGACAAGCTTCTAAATGGCCCAGGTGCTTGCTCATTTAAATTTTGAGGTGGGGAATAGGACAACATGATGGGGAAGATTTAGTTCTAACTGCACGAAAAGATCAAGCCCTTTAAGAAAACAAGGCCACCAACTTCAAAGTGCTAACGTTCACCAGGTATCCGCTGCCAGGGGCCCTGGCCACTTGCTTCGAGGAGGGGAGCGCTGCTGCCCCCAGACCCGACAGCAGGCACAGCTTCGTGGCTCTCACTGCATGTATCAGGGCAAAGATCCCTTTTTTTTTTGGCCAGCACCAGGTTCCAGCAGCTCTACAGATGGCAATCGCCATGCAATGCCTTTCTTCACCCTTTTTTGTGTGCTCCTGAGGCTTTTTCTCCAGGAAAAAGCCTCCAGAGGGAGGTGAGGACGCTGTCCTCAGCTCCTTGCATCCGAGCTGCTCACCTCATTGCTGACCCTTTTTGGGGAGGTGCAGGACTGGAATGCCCTTGTGTCAGGCTAAGGAGTAGCCTTTGGGCGCTGTTTATCCACCTGCTTTTTAACAGGAGAGACCACGAGGTGCCTGCTGCCCTGCCACACCATCCCTCCCTCCAGAGAAGCGCCCTGGCTCCTGGCCCCGCTGCCCTCCAGCTCAGCCGTCAGTAGTGCAAGTGCTCAACGAAGCAGGGGCCGGAGCCAGCATGGGAGCAGGTGGTAAAAGCACACCCAAAACAATTGCTCTTCATTGCACAATTACAACAACAACAAAAAAATAACCTGAATGTGATAGAGTGCACTAAGCTCTGGTTCTTAAAGAGGGAAAAGGAGGAGGAAAAAAAAAAAAAGAAAAGAATCAAATGAGGTATACCGATAATCAGCGCTCCAGCCAGGCTGTGCCCGGGGCAGACGATCGGGGGTTTAACAGTGTGGCGGTTATTCAGACAGCGAGACAAACACTTAGGCCCTTTACTGTACATTTTCTGCCTTTTTAAAAACCTAAATCCTCAGGAAATACGGACGAGCTCAGCTAAGGTGACCGCCTAGGCGGGGCGTTATCACAGCCGCTCCCTCCGTCTGTTCTGCGTAACCCCTCGGTTCCAGAAGGTGCTCCTTGCAGATGGTTCGTTTTCCACAGGCAGCCGTTTCTGCAGCCTTTTTAGCTCCTGAACACCTCTTGCACCTCTAACCACCAGCCCGTGGGGGTGCTCCCCATGCCTGTGAACACGGTGTAGGAGGAAGACTTCCAGTTGAAACAGCTCCGCTAAAGGAACAGTGGAAGGGGCCGTCACGCCTTTGGCACGTCATGGGATGCGAACCTTGCTTTTGTAGAAGGTAATTTTAGAAATCTGTTTAGAGGCATGAAAACCTAAAGGAAAGCAGAGCGAGCTCTTAATATAATATCTGTTTCCAGCCCTGATGCAAAACACTTTCAGGCTTCGGACTCAGGCACCGAGAAGCACGGTGCCTGAGCGCTGTTCCTTGACCTTTAAAGTGCAGTTATTTTCCAAATCAGTAACCAAACGCACACCCTGAAGGGAGTTTACAGATGTGCATCGTCCAAGCGTTTCACATCAATCTGGGAAGGAGTGTCTGAGTCTCAACTGGAAGAAAATAGGTGGGCTCTTTTCCCCTTAAATCATCACCAGGGCTGTTTTATAACGGGCCTTGGAGCAGTAAAGCCCCTTACATCGCACGCTGCTGCTAGGGATTTCCAAGCCAACTGAAACAAGCACAGGTCTTTAAGCACGTTAACCTCACGCACACAAATACGAGACTCGGAGCGAAGCGTGGTGCTGCCGAGAGCAGTCTCGTAAGGAGCTGAGCAGGAATAATTCCCTATCAGCAGGGGCAGCCCTGGCCCCGCTCCTGCAGGAGTTTCTGGCCTCCTGTTTGCAGCCCAGTGCTAGGCTTTAACTGCTTCTGCAGGAAAGGTTTTAAGGGGTGGGAAAGGTGGCCGTGGAGGGGACGCTTCCCACCACCTCTGTTGCTTTGTGGCATTTTCCAAAGCCACCTGATGGGGTTGGTTACTGCGGGTAAGCTCACTGGTTCTGTATCTCACTGGGTTTCGGGACAGCTCTGTGCCCAAGCATCCTTTCAACGTGCTGTGGAGCTGATGAAACAGGAGCTAATTTCTGACTGTGCCCGGAAGCCTGGCCCGGTGCCCTAGGAAATGTTCAGGCGCTCAATTTTGGCAAATGAAGCCCATCCCTGGCTGGTAGAAAACCCAGGGACAGCTTAGGCATGAAATCCCGTGGTGTTTTCTGTGCTTTGCTGCGTGGCTGCGACTGACTTGATGGGAATTTAGGAGTTGTTTAAGCATCGGTTCAAGGCTATTTTGGCAAAATCCACCCTTGTTACTGAACTAGGGCGCCTTGATTCCAACACCAGGGTAAGCTGCCCCGTCAGCTGTGCTATAGAAAGATCATCTGTGTCCCAGGTGGGTGCTGCTGCGAGTGCTGGGTGTAAAACAGCCTGCAAAGCTCGCTTGGTTTGACATTAATAACTTTTTTTTTTTTTTCTAGGGGAAAATATCTGCAAAGTAGAACGGCCTGAATTTCCTTTCTGGGTGGAGGAAGGAGATGGAACAATCTAATGCACGATGCCTGGTTAGTGCAGCCACCTCTTGCCAATCGGATAGCACACCAAAAATGCCCTCTGCAAGGAAACGTTCCCCCAGAAAAAACCTGAGTCCACGTGGTTTTCCTGGTGCCTCGTGTAGAAAGCAGCGGGGTAACTTGGCTGTTCTGCTCTCGTTTGAGGGGGGGATGCACGGCTCATGCAGGCAGAAATGAGAAGGAGCTGACGCTGCAATGTAAACGTGGGTAAACACTTGGGTTGCTTCCCCCTCTGTCATTTCTCCATGCCAGCGTGAGGTGGTCGTGACCCAGAGGCTTCCCCAAAAAGCGAGCACCAGCTCCCTGCGGGGACCGGGCACGCGGTGCTGAGAGCGAAGTTAAGGTTTCGATGGGTTTCGGTGTCTGGTGGTAATGGCAAGTGCTTGAAGTGGCTGGCACGGTGGCTGCACCTCGAGGAATCGCCCCCACGAGCCCCTCGCCTCGCAGCAGACAGGAATCCACCCCCGAGGGAGAATCAGGGAGCGGTTTGTTCTGATCCTGGCTGTGCCGTTATCCTCCAACACGTTATCAATTCCTTAGTGATAAAAAGGAAGCCAAAATATTTGGGTTTTCCATGCTCCCTGGAGCACCCAGCTGTGCCCTTCAGGCGCTGTGTCTGGGTGCTGGGTTCTCCGAGTGCCAGCCATGGTTGGTTTTTGGGGCTGGCGCAGAACCAGGGGAGCCTTTGCTGGACCTCAGCACCCGCTGGGGGTGCGCACCCGCTGGCTCTGTGCTCCCTCAGCTGCTTTTCTGGATCTCAGCAGCAGCACTGTGCTGCCTGGGGGGGAGAAGTAGGGCTCCGAAACTTGCTGGAGAACCACAGATCCAGGGATGTATCCAAACCAGTGAGCGGAAAACCCCCGCAGAGCTTTGCCCATGCTGCTGTCCCCATTCCCTGTGCTCGTGGTTAGTGTCCCACTGCTGAGAGGCGGGCTCCTCCTTCTTTTTTTCTGCTAAAATTGAGCTGGTAAAGCAAAAAGAGTTAGTTCCAAGGAGGAAGGCCTCCTTTAAACCCCTTGTTTATGCCTGCTCCAGCGAGCCGGGCATCGAGCTTGCCCCCTCAAACCGCAGGAGCCCCTGGCTTGTGCCACGTCCCCGTGCCAGGCGAGGGCTCAGTGCTTGACCGGGGAGGCCCTGGGGTCTCGAAGCATCCCGTTGCCACCCCCAGCCTGCCCTCGGAGGCGTGCAGCAGTTGTGGTTTGGTAAAGATCTGAGATACATGACAGCAGCTGGAGTTCCTTGACACGACGATGCTGGAAGCGGGGTGTGGGGTTTCGCTGCCCCCCCAGGTCTGTTTTGTGAGGGGACAGCTTCGTTGCAACAGTCTTTTCCTTCGGGTTTGGTTTTGTTCCTTCGTGGCAACAGGTTCGAGCTGGTTCGTCCTTCCCAGCATCGCCGGGAGAACTGCAGGTTGTTCTTGTTGTGCTCTGTGCAGTGTGAAATCCTCTGCTTTGCCAACAAATCGTTGTTAAAAATAAAAAAATAAAAAAAAATCCCAACTGTGCTGTTGGTTGGTTTGTGTTAAAGACTGAAGGCCAGAGCCATCTGGGCAGTAGAAATTCCCCATTAACCTTTTGTCCTCTTCCAGTCTCAAGACTGCTCGTGTTTTGGTGTGTTGTGGTTTGCTGCTCTTTTCCCTCTCTTTTGGAACCTGACCCTTCAGGACAGTCATTGTGTGAAGTGTATCTTACGAAGAAACCAGAGTTTCTAGTGGTGTCTCCCCTGAGTAGTTTCAGCAAATTTCATTAGGCACCTTCAAAAAAAGCTTCCGTAATTCTCGGTTTTGCTACAAGAACTGGTCCCTCGGGGGAACCAAAATGCTGCTTTAAAAACAAACAAACAAAACATACAAAGAAAAAACAAAAAACAAACCAAAAAAAAAAACAACACTCATCCTGAAAATGAACTCAAAGCATCGAGTCCTTTTGTTTGTAACCTCTCAGTCCCCCTAATTCCAGATCAGCAGAAGACGCCGTTGAGATGTTCCCCTGTAGCGTGCCCGGGAGCCGGGACCCCCCCCCCCCGGCACCCCCCTGGAGGTGTGAGGAGGAGGAGGAGGGTGGCGGAGGAGGAAGGCAGGGGCTGGAAGGCAGCAGCTCAGCCAGCATCACCCCGTCCCTGCTTCCTCGGGGCTCCCGCACCCACCTCGGGCAGCGCAGAGTCGATGTTTTGGGGCTCGCCGTGGCCATGCGGGACGGCGGCGAGCGGTGAAACACGAGGACAAGCCCAGCCCGTGCTTGGTGGGGTGGCGCGCGCCCTTGTCCGTGCTCTGTCCCTTTGGCAATGTCACTGTCACAGGCTGAACGCTACCAAAATTTAAAAAAAAATAATAAAATAAAAATAAAAATGGTCACCGGAACAGCTTGCTCAGCGTCGCAGGGTTTGTGTCAGAAAACGAACAAACGGGCAGTGTCTGGCAGATGTATCCGTCAGCGCCGAGTCTCAGATATTGCAGTGAGTGTGTTGTTAGCACGTGGCAAGCTACATAATCGAAGATGCTACATTCCTTGAAGAAAAAAAAAAACAGTAGTGCTGAGTTGGATTTGTTTTTTTTCTGAGTTTCTTTCCTTGAAAAGCTCCCTTTTCCTCGGAGGCAAGGAAAATGAAATCGGAGGAGAAGAAGTCGAGGCGTCATGCTACTTCTTGCAGTGGCGCTGGATGAGCGGGACCGGGCTGCTGTGGCCGAGAGGAGCACGGCGTGGTGCCCGTCCTCCCCGGGGGGCTATGGGGGGGCTGTGGCTCCCCCCCCAAGGGCCTTTGCTGCCCCCTACCTCAATGCCCACGGCCCCCGCTCCCTGCGCGCTGGGGCGCTCGCTCGGGGAGGAGCGTGCCGAGAGCAGGTTTGCTTCGGGAAGGAGATTTAAGAAACCAAAAACCAAAAAAAAAAAAGGAAAAAAAAACAAAAAAAAAAAGAGGATGGGATATTTACAGCCATCCACTGACAGTTTTGGTAGGTCAGGACGTCTCCTTCCCCGCCCGGCCTCTGGCTCCGAGCTGCTGCTACGGGCAGGAGGGGCTGGTGGAGCTCTCCAGGGACGACTGGGAGAGGCGGCGCGCCAGGGGCCCGATGCTGGAGTCGGCCAGCGAGGAGGTGGGGAAGAGTTTGTACCAGCCCGTCACCACGCTGGAGAGGTCGAGCTCCTCCAAGACGATCTGCGCCATCCCCATGAAGCACTTGTGGTCCATGCGCCCGTAGTCACCCCACACGATCACCTGCGGGGCAGAGATGGCGTTAGCGGGGCCGCCCGTAGGGTCCGGGGTCGGGATGGGGACGCCGGGTGCGTGCGCCCTGCCCGGAGGCTGCCCCAGGACATCACCTGCAGGACTTTGCCCTGGGGGCTCTCCTCGAAGAGCAGGGCCTGCTGGAAGGACGGGTCGCAGGTCTTCTTCACCGCCTTGGTCTTCTTCTTGGCCAGGCAGACGCCGTTCTCCAGCAGGTAAACCTTCACGTAGGTGGCTGCGGTGGGAAGGGGGGAGAAGCGCTGGCTCGGAGCCCCACCGGCACGGCGCTGGCACCGTCCCCGTCCCTCCCCAGCCACCTACCAGGGATGGATTTGGAGCCCAGCTTCGGGGTGAGGCCCCTGGCCTGGATCACCTCCACCTCCAGCTGCCCGCTGCGGTCGGCCATGCCCACGTGGACGTCGCCTGGCCGGGGGAAGGGACGCGCTCAGCACCCTCCCTGTGCCCATCTCCCACGGGGACGAGCTGCAGCCCGGGGCTGGGACGGTCCCTGCTGCCTGTCCCCAGCCGTGGGGGGCAGTGCTGGTGCCCCCCAAATCCTCAGCAGCGCCCTGAGCATCCCCCCGACAGGATTTGAAGAAGGACAAAACCAAAGAGCTGGGTGTGAGTGGCTAAACGGGACCGGGGACGGCCACCTCCTGCCCAATTCCTCGTTGGGGCAGGGGCACGGAGCTGCTGCCCAGGGGTCTCACCGGGGTCCTGCCCTGCAGCAGCAGGAGGAGGGAACACGAAGGGGCACCCGTGAGCTGGCCGTGGTGGCGGTGCTGCTCTCCCACTTACGCTGTCCTGCTCGTACGTACGCGTCTCCCGCGGCCGCCGCGTCCCCGGCGCTCGCTGCCTTGTGGCCCCAGGGAGAGGGGGGGACGGGGAAGGGGCGTGCTGATGTCCCAGCGGGGTTTAATGGCAAGGAGACGAACCTGGATGTTCTCAAAACACACTCAGCATTTCAACAGCAGGTAAGGCTCGGCCCGGGGCTGTACAAGGAGCCGGGGAGGGGAAGGAGGCGCAGGGCTCTGGTGTGCCATGGTCACTGCCGGGCATCACGGTGACCCCCTGGGGACAGCCCAAAGGGGTCCAACTGCCCCCTTCCCTTCCCTCCTGCCCCACCAGGAATGGGGCAGGGGGCTGGTAGGACCGGGTCATGGAACTGCAGGGATCCCCGTCCCCAAGCAGGACACGGGGCAGGCACCTGGGGGTGCCCTGGGAGCAGTGGGGGTGCTGGCACTGTCCAGAAACAGCAGCAGGACGGGGGTGGCTGCAAGCCATGCACGGCCCCAGCACGTTCCTAGCAGCGAGGGGAGCTGCCGGGAGGGATCCCGGGGCTGGTGCACGTGTGGCAACCTCAGCATCCCCTTGCCCCAGCCCCGGGTGCAGCACGGACCCCCCCCAAATCCCCCCAGCACTCACCCATCGGGGGGGTGGCCAACGTCTGCCGCCCCACCAGCTGCCCCGGCCCCAGCCCGTCGAGGAAGTCACTGAACTGGCTCTCGGCGCCCAGCCGCATGGTGGGGAAGATGAACCTGTGTGGGACGGAGCAGAGCGCTGCCACGGAGCCCCACCGTGTGCAGGGCACGCGCCCCAAAGGCTCCGGGGTCCCCTCGCCACCCCAGGCCGTGTGCCCGGTCCTTACGTGCCGTCGGAGCTGTTGCTGTTGGTGCTGCCGTCGGTGGACTCGCGGCTGCCTTGCCGGGTGACCCTGGTCCTCATCTCCACCGCGATGCCGGTCTCGGTGCTCCGCCGGATGTTGCTGCGCAGCTTTTTGGGGCCTCCCTCTGCAAGCAGAGATGTGGGGTGAGGACAGGGAGCCGGCGATGGCACACGGCAGCAGGAGAAGCGTGGCCGGAGCAGCCCCCGGGCACCACCAGCAAGCACCAGTCCCACAGCATGGCCAGCCCGAGGGGGTCAGGTTTGACTTCTGCTGATTTAGGGCTGCCCCATAGGAGCTCTGCACACCCGGGTGCAGAGTGGGGCGGAGATTTGGGCACCTCTCGTGCACCGTTTGCCCGTGGATGTGTTCAGCCAAGCGCTGCCGCGATGCTCCCCGGCGCTGCCAAAAGCTGCCGGGCACTGGGCCAGCCCCGGCCCAATTCCAGCACCCAGCCCCAGGACGAGGGGAGCGCTGAGCTCCCACCCTGACCCCAACACTGGTCCCTGATCTGGTGTTCCTCCAGCTGTGGGACCGGCACAGCCCCCCTGGTCCCCTCCCCGGTGCCACGAGGCCGGTCCCCAAAACCCCTGAGTGCCTGCAGTGGAGCGGGCAGGACGCTGTGGTCACTGCTGTCGGTTTTTGTATCAATCCGACTGCCTCGGGTCTTTTAAGGTGATGGGGAAAACTGGGGGCAGTGGCCAAGGACTGGCAAATGCTACTTAAGCACAAAGGCTGGCACGGGGCTTGTTTCTGGAGCTGTGCTCGGAGAGGGATTGGGCTCTGCTGGCTGGGGAGGTGCAGCCCTGCTGGCCCCAGGTGGGCTCCTGCTGGCCACTGGCACGCCTGGCTGGGCTTCTGGGGCTGATTCCAGCCCTCCCGTAACACCTCGGGTGTGCAGGGCCAGAGGGCTCCCAATTACCTCCTCTCCTGAATCATGAAATGCCAACGTGAGCCAGAACAGAAAGCAGTAACCAGAGGAAAAGCCTGCACCAAAACGTGCTCTTTGCTTCCCCTGCCTGTTGAAAATTTAAGCATTTCCCACGCCCAGAGCACCTGACGAGTCCTTTCTGCAACCTACCCCCTCCCTGCCAGCCCACCCCGAGCTCCAGCTCAGGTCTCCAAACCCCCTCAGCACCTGGGGGAGCACGGCTGAGCCGGGAGGCATTCACGACGGGCTTTTTTTTGGGGGTATTTTCACCAGAAACGTTACAAATCCCGGGGCAGCGGGGCGCACACACCCCCCCCCAGCTCACCGCTCTGGTTGAGCTGCAGCGTGCTCTTGCTCCACTGCGCCAGCCCCACGATGGCCACCATCTTAGCACCCAGGCTGGAGCGGCGCTTCTTGCTGGCCATGATGCTGACGGAGTCGGGGCTGCCCCGGGCGCTTTTCTCCAGGCTGTACATCTCGCCGCTGATGCTGGAGCTGCGGACGACATTCCTGGCGGCGGAGGAGCCGGCGTCCCCGTTGAACATGGTCGGACGCTGCCTCAGCTCGCCGGCTGGGATCAGCTGCAAGGAAAGGGGATAAAAAGGGGAGAGAGAGGGGGGTGGGGGGGTGAAAGCAGGGGGTGGCATCGCCAGGAACGTCGCCGTGCCCCCCCTGCGGAAGCCCCAGCTGGGAGGAAAGGAGCCCTCCGAGGCGTTTCCACGAGGGAATTCAGGTGCTGGGGCTGTTTGTCCCCACCCCAGCCCTGCACCCCCTGATGGCCAGGGCCAAAAGGGTGCCCTAGGGTTCGGCGATGGCCCCAGCCACCCCTCCTAGGGGTGCCCAGGGGAAAAAGCACCCGGCCAAGCCCCCCCTCCCCGCCACCTCCTTCACCAAAAAGCAGCTGCAGCATCGCTGCGTGCTGCTCCGCCCCGAGATGGCTGCCTGCCACGGGGCCGGCCCCAAAAACCACACCGGGGGGCTGCCAGCACCCACAAAAAGCCCTGGCAGCAAAGGGGGTGCCTGGGGAGCCCCCCCACAGCCACACCGGGGTCTCACCGGCTGCGGGGAGGCTGCCCTCACCCCAAACCAGCCCTCACCTCCTTTTCCTTTCCCTTCCCTTCCTTCCCCATGAATATTTAAGCTCTTTTGGGACGGGAGCATCCATCTTCCAGGGCGAGGGGAATTATTAACCGCGGGCCAAGCGGAGCCACTTGGCGGTAAGGCGCGAAGGCAGCGCCTGGGGAAAGATTTCTCTTTCGGGACGGCGCGAGCGGGGAGGGCACGGGGCTGCTGCTGCCCCCGTATCAGCCACGCGGCTCCCGGCATCGCCTGAACCCGGGGAGTTACGGGTTTTGGAGGGGGAAAGTGCAGGGTTAGTCCCTGCGCCCTGCCTCAGTTTCCCTGCGCCCTGCCTCAGTTTCCCTGCGCCCTGCCTCAGTTTCCCCACCTGCCCGGGGCTGAGACAAAACCCCAATGGGCTTGGCCAGGCCTTTCCCCGCAGGTCTGTGGGGGAGCAGAGCCATGGCACAACGGGGCCGTGGAGTAACGGGGCCGTGGAGTAACGGGGCCGTGGAGTAACGGGGCCGTGGAGTAACGGGGCCGTGGAGTAATGGGGCCGTGGAGTAACGGGGCCACGCTGCTCCACGGCCAGGAGGGCACCGAGGGCTCCTGAGGCCGTTTTTTCCCCCCAGCACCCAGCTCTGGTGGCAGCAAACGAGCTGATGAGAGCACCAGGCTAACGAGACCGCTGCCAGCACAGCCCCCGGGAGGAAAACCCACCGCGAACGGAGAGGAAGGCGCGCTCCTCAGCCCGCGGGAAGGATTTGCTTAAAATCCTGCCCTAAAATTTCCCCCCGATCTGCTTAGGGCTCCTGCGGGGAGCGGGGCCAGGGGGTTGAGTGGCTCTCGGTGCTGAGATGAGCTCGGCTGGAGCCTGGAGCACCCCAGAGCCAGCAGCCACCACCGAGCCGGCCCCAGCACCCCAAAAGCATCCCCCAGTGTCCCCAGAGCATCCCCGGCTGCAGGAGGCTCCCCTTCTCCCACCCTCCATGCTTCATTCCTTCTGCCCACACTCCAGCAGCGGCTCAGCCCCATGCAAGCCCCTTCCCCACCCCGCACAGAGCCCCCAGCCCCAAATTGGGGGGGGGGGGGGCAGAGCCCGCAGCCCCCCCTCCAGCCCCTTACCGCCGGCCTCGCGCCACGCCACCACCGCCGGCAGCGCCCCAGAGGCCGAGCCCCATCCTCCCCGCGGGCTGGGCTCAACGCCGAGCCCCCCAGGGATGACACAAGGGGCTGGGGGGGTCCGGGGGGAGATGTCACAACCCCAAAACCCCCCCCCCCCCCCCCCCGAAACCCGCAGCTCGCCGGAGCCGATGCGCAACGCGCAGGAGAAGCGCGATGGCCGGGAGCGCGGCTCCCCTCCCGCATCTCCATCACCAACACAGCCCCCCCCTAAAAAAAAAAAAAAACCAACCCCACCCTATAGGCACGGGAAAACAGCGACCCCCTTACCGCCCGGCGCAGGTGGGGGCACCCCACTGTGTGTCTGTGTCCCCCCCCTCCCCGGCCCCGCTGCGGACGGAGGGTGCCAGCCCGGTGAAATCCTGCAAGGTTTGTGGCGGCGGGGCTGTGCCCGCGCTGCTTCAGCATCTCCATGGTTACCCAGCTGACCCAGTTCTCCCAGCCCCAAGCCCAGTACGAGCCCAGTATGAGCCCAGTACGAGCCCAGTACCGCGGGCATCGCCACACCGAGGGGGTGGGGGGGCGCAGGGGGTGCCCCACAGCCCCTATGGGGTCCCCGCTGGATGATGCTGGAAGTGGGAAAAGGGGGAGCAGGGATAAGGGGTCGAGGGTATTTGGGGTGGCCACCCAGCCCTGTACAGTGGGGACCCCAACCACCCCGTTAGGTGATTAACAATAACGGCACTAATTGCAAGAAGGGAGCGTTGACAGAAAAAAGGGGGATGTTGACAAAGGCCGGGGGGGGGAGGAGCCGGGTGGTGCCCCCCGCAAAGGTGAGGAAGGGTCCCTGATGGGGGCAGAGGAGGTAAAGGAGCACCTGATAAGGTGCCCGATTTGTTGGGAAGGGCACAGAGGGGGTTTGGGGCCTCTATGGGGTGTCCCCAATAATGGGGGGGCTCCCTGTGAGGTGCCAGTCCTCCTGGACGACCCCCACGGGGAGCTGGAACCCCAAAATTCAAGGAGGGGGCCGCGTGCGCCCCACTGGTGGGACGAGCGGTGCTTAGAGGAGGGAGTTCTCCCCCAGAGCCCAGGTTTGATCCCAAACAAAGCTTTTCTCCCCCTTTTTTTTCCCTGCTTCTCCTTAAAACCAAGTTCAAGCTCAGCCCTGTGCATGCTGAGCTCGAGGGGGTGCCCGGGGGGGCACCGGGACCCTTTGGGGAGCCCAGGAAAGGGCCCAGCTGCTGCGGGACCGAGGCTGGGTGAGGATGAGGATGAGGATGAGGATGAAGATGAGGATGAGGATGAGGAGCTCCTGCTGGGGGTGACACCACGGGGGTCCTGGGGGGCTGAGGGAGGTCCTGGGGGAGAGGAGCAGCCCCTCCTCGGGTGGGGTGAGCACCTCGGGGTGCCCCCCAGGCTGGGCTCTGCTCCCCCAGCTCAGGGACACCCCCAGGAGGGGTGGATGGGGACACAGCACCCTCACACCCCCACTTTGTAGGGTTGGGAGCGGGGGGGGGGCACCCCATTACCCCTGGGATGAGCCCCCCGGAGATGCCAGGACCCCGGGGACGGTGCCCTGCCCGTGCTGTCCCTGTCCCCGTGTGACGTTGGGGGGGTGAAATCAGCTCTGTGCCGAATCCCACCGTTACCCAGGGCAACAGCAGGGATCAAAAGGGGCTGCGGGGGGGGGGGCAGCCAGGGGGAGCCACCCCACAGACCCCCAACGCTGCGGGTCCCTCGGCGCTGACCCCAAATCCTCACCCTTTAGGGGTGCTGCCGCTTATGGGGTCCCCATCCCCGGCTATGAGTGGGGGGGGGCACAGGAGCACGTTTGGCACGTTTCTCCCCATGGGTGGGGTCTCCCATGGGTGCTGATGGGTCTGGGGGAGGAGGGGGGGCACAATATGTGGGGCTGGGGGCTATGGGGTGGGCAGCCCCTCCCTGCCTGCCCGGTGCGGGGCTCCGCAATGCAGCTCGCGCGGCGAATCCCATCAATATTTCATGGAGCTGCTTCCTCCAGGGGCAGGGCTGCGAGCAGGCAGCTCTGGCTGCTGCTGCTGCCCCCCCCCCAAGCAGCTCCTTCCCCCCCCCCCCTCCCCTTTTTTTCCCCCTCCCGCCCCGTTAGCAGACAGCGCTGCGCCTTTTGGGGCTGCGCCTTTCGGGGCCGCGAGGACCCCTGGGGTCCGAACCCAAATTCGGAGTTTTTTGGGATGGTTTTTTTGTTCCCGCTCGCAGCAGAGGTGCCGGATCCAACAGTTGGGCCCCCCCCGAGCAGCCCCACAGATCCAAGACGAGTGCCCCAAACACACCGGGGTGGGGGTCCAGGAGTTTGGCTGCCCCCCACTGCCCCCCCCCCAGCTCCGTGTCCAGCAGTGAGCGTGGCCCCGTGGCAGTTTCTTTTTTAAGGTGAAAACAACAAAAAAAAAAAGGGCTCAGCTCACCCTAACGAGCCTCACGGGAGCCTTCCTCCACCACCCTGCGGCTGAATTTGGGGTATTTTTGGGGGATGAGGGGCACGGGGGGGCTCCTGGGCACCTGCTGCGACCCCCCCGCGGTTGGGCACAGAGCATCCGAAGTGCCTTGAAATGGATGCGAGGGGATGGTGCCGTGCAGCCCGGGCCCTAAAAAGCAGTAGGATCGGTGTTTTCACACCCTGGAGCCCGTGGGAATCAAGGGGCAGCAAGGGATGGGGTTGGGGGGGGGGCTGCAGGGGTCCCCCCCCCCAGTTTGGGGGGCGTGAGGATGGCTGAGACACCGCGGTTCATCCCCTAAACGCATCAAAAAGGCTCCGAGGAGGGCCTGGAGAAAAGGGACGGGGAGCCCTGAGTTTGGGGGAGACCTGAGGGGGGAGCAGGGAGCGGTGCGGGGGCACCGTGGGCGTGTGGGGGTGGGCACTGACCCCGTTGGCCCCCCCCAAAATGCAGCGAGGTCCCCCCAAAAACGCCACGTCCTGGAGGTGCACCGGGAGAGGACCGGGACGGGGCCCCTCGTGCCGTGCTCGGTGACCCCACAGGACCCCCGAAGAGTGGGGGTCACCCCTTGGGACCCCCCCCACATCCCCGGGACCACCCACGGGGGGGTCTCCAGATCCACCGAGCGGGACGGACAGACGGACGGACAGACGGACGGATGGACAGACGGATGGAGCACAACCAAGAGGTGAGAGGCGAGCGCCGGCGTCCCGTGGGGCTTGGGATCGGGATGGGGCCACAAGGGGATGCCCTGAGCCCCCCCCCCCAGGATGGACGGACGGACGGACAGACGGACGGACCCCCCACCTCGCCCGGTCCCTACCCCCGTGTCCCCCCCGGCGGGGCCCAGGCGTGCACGGGACGGGGTTGACGTCAACGGGCTTTCAGCGGGGATGATGGATGGCACGGGAAAGCGCTCCCGGTCCCGAGCCGCTGCTTGGGAATCGCCCCCCACCCCCCACAACACCCCAAAAGCCTTGAGGGGGGGTGTGTGTGGGGTGGGGGGTCCCGGTGCACGACCCCCGGTGCCCCCCCGGTGCTGGCAGCACACCCGCAGCCCCGCTCTTTGGGCACGGGGATGCTTTTGGGGTGCCCCCTGTCCCCGTTTGGGGACAAACCTTGGGGGGGGAACCGGGGGCACCTCCCGGGGCTGCCCCTAAGGGTTGGGCCCCCCCTCCCCTTGTGCCCCCCACCTCGCCGTGCCCCCCCCCGAGGCTCCCGGGGCTCCCGTCCCGTTCCTCCCGGGCACGACGGCATCCCCCGGGTCGCCGCCGTGGGGGGATGCGGGGCTGCAGGTGCGGCCCCATTGACCCCAAAAGGAACCGGGACGCCCCCGGTGCGCCCCCCCCGACCCCTCCCCGCTGCCGCCGCGGGCACTCACCGCCACCGCCGCCGCCGCCGCCGCCCGTGCCCGCTCCTCCCCTCGGCCCCGGCGGGCTGCTGGGAGCGGCGGGCGGGGGAGCCCCGGGCTCGGCCCCGATGGTTTAGGGCCGGGGGAGCACCCGGGAGATGCCCCCCGTCCCGTTAGGGTTTCCCCTTCCCAACCCCCCCCCCCCAGAGATGAGTCTCGGAGCCGTCGGTGGGAGCCGGGAGCTGCCCCCCCCCCCCCCCCGCTGCCGTCCAGCCCGCTCGGGAGCCACCGGCTGCGCCTTGCCCTGCGGCAGCCCGATCCTAAAAGCCACCAGTGGGATCCTAAAGCCATCAGCTGGACACCAAAAGCCCCCAACAGGATCCTAAAGCCATCAGCTGGACCCCAAAAGCCCCCAACGGGACCCTACAGCTGTCAGCTGAACCCCAAGAACCATCAGCTGGACCCCAAATGTCCCCAATGGGACCCTACAGCCGTCAGCCGGACCCTACAGCTGTCAGCCAGACCCTATGAGCCCCCAGCATGACCCTACAAGCATCAGCCAGACCTCAAGAGCCCCCAGCGGGACCCTACAGCCGTCAGCTGGACCCTAGGAGCCCCCAACAGGATCCTACAGCCCCCAATGGAACCCTAAAACCATCAGCCAGACCTCAAGAGCCCCCAGCGGGACCCTACAGCCAACAACCAGAGCCCCCTGGAGCTGCCGGCCGGACCCCAAGAGCCCCCACCCGGAGCCTGAGCCCATCGGTTGGCCCCCAGGAGCTGCCCCTTCCCCATCACCCAGATCCCAAGAACCACCCCAAGACCTCAGGAGCCACCGGCTGCACCTTGCTTTGGGATCCCCAGACCCCAAAACCCCCAGCTGGACCCCAGAGCCACCGGCCAGGCCCTGCTCCCCCCAGCTGGACCCCCAGGAGCTGCCCTCGGGTCCTGCTCCCCCCCGGGGAACCTCCAGCCGGACCCGGAGCTGCCACCCCATGGATGCTGCTCCTCCAAAACCCCCCAAATCCGATCCCAACCCCACAAGCTGCCCGCCGGGACGTCCCCACTCGCCGTCAGTGCCCCCAACCCGCAGACAGGGGCTGTGGTGGCGGTGCCACGAGGCTGTGAGGCCGTGAGGGGGCTGCGGGGCTTTGCTTTGTGCCCGAACACGGCTCTTTTGGGGGAACGGGGACACCGCCACGTGTCCCCAAAAGGAGACTGAAAATCTGAGGGCAGAGGCGGCCCCGGTGCCCGCGCTGCCCTTGGACTCACCTTGGCGCCTCGCTGTCCTCACGGCAAATTCCTCCCCTGCGCTGGCTGCGCCCTGCGGCTGGCATGGCAGCCACGTGCCACCAGGGAAGCCTCCTTCGCCCGCTTTAACTCTGTCCCTCCCCAAAATAACGCCACGCTCGGCCTTCCCCGGGCTCCCCACCTCACCCTGCGGGGTCACGGGGCTGTGGCAGGCACCAAATCCCCGTCGCTCGTGGGCAAAACCCCTACAAACGTCGCCGTGCCGGGCGCGGGGGGTGATTTGGGATTTGGAGGGTGGAAGGGTGCAACGGGCGAGTGTGGGTACGGGGAGGATGGGGGAGAAAAGCCCCTCGGGGTGCTGGATGGAACGTGGGGACGCGGCGGGTCCCGGTGCCGTGCGGGGAGAGCCGGGCGAGGAGCAGGAATAGCTGAAAGAACTAAATATGGAAACGTGGCTAAAACAGAGCCGGGGTAGGGAGCCGGTTTCCTAACAGAATTCAAAGCGTATAAACAAACGCGGGGAGGGAGAGAGGTTGTCTGGAAGGGGGGCCTTTATGAGTAATATTTAGAAAAAAACAGCTGAAAATACCTCCGCAGGAAAGGCCAGTCCATCAAACGAGGCTGCAGCGTGCTGGGGCCGGCGGCGCTTCTGGGAACGAATCCTTTCCGGGGAAGAGATAGCGACAGCACGTGCCTGGCTGGTGGAAAGCTGCTCCCGTCTCCCTCCTGCAGCTGGTTGGTGTGTTTTTTTTTTCTTGCCTGCCACGTTTCGGTGATAAAGCACGATGAATAAAATATCAGGCACCGCGGCGTGGTCGCTACGAAGCTCCCTCGCCGCCCCTCTGGGTTTTTTTTCTCCTCCTGGCAGGTCGCCCCGGGCCCCTCAGCCAGCTGCCACCAAGGCCTCGGCTTGGGGCATCCTCGCCGCTTCCTCCTTTAGGTTTTGGGGTGGTTTGGGGGAAAAGGGGGCTGTTTAAAGCCATTTTTCCTGTGGAGGTGGTGCAGGAGGATTCACGGGGCTCGGCTTTGCGGTGCTTGGAGGAACTGAGCTGGATCCCAGCTCCCTGCAGAGCCAGGTCAGGGCCGGGCTGGGCGGCTCGGCTCCTTTGCAGCTCATCAGATTTACAGATTTCATAGCTCTAGGTTGGTTTTTATTTATTTTGTGAATGAATTCTGCAAAAACCCGCGAAATGTGGCTGGGCAGGTGCCTGCTCTGTACCCCTGGCAGCAGCGTGTCCCGTTAGCTGCTCTGCTCCGGGCTGCACGGCGCGCTCAGGTGGGGAAAAAAGGTGCTGGGGACACCGAGGGAACTCGGGATTTGAGCTTCCCCAGCTGCCGTGACTCACGGTCCTTTTGTCAGGGGGTGGCAGCGGGTCCCTCCCCTCTCCTGGTGTCCCCAGGAGAGCAGCAGCCGAGCAGCTCCGTCCTGTTGCTCAATCTGGTGGTTTTCCTTTCAACGCCCCAGGTTGCTGCAGGTCCTCCGAAAGACGCGTGGCCGAGGGCAGGGCGACTGAAATGTAATTAAATGAAATCTGATTAGATAGCAGACATTATCTGTTGGACAAGATCTGGCCCTAAAAAGCTGCCTTCCAGCCCGATTTACAAGGCAGGGTGTCCGTGTCCGGGCATAATTTACATCCAGATTTTAATTTTCTGCTCATTTCTTTGCTGGGGGGTGGCTGCCCCGGAGCAGCAGCTGGTTTGGGGTGCCTCGAGGCCTGCTGTGTGGGGTGGGACGGCAGAGGGCTGCCTGGGGAAGGGCTGGGCTGCAGCCCCTGCTCTCAGCTTTCTGATTTTTCCCCATTTCTGAGGTGTCAAAAGGGTCAAAACCCCTTCCAAAACCTGCCCGGGGCGTGCTACAGCTCCTCTGGGTCCTGCTGGCGCAGGAAGAATTGGCCGAGCAGGTAGCAGATGGCGCTAAGTGTGAAATCAGCAAACCACAAAAAAAAAAAAAAAAAAAAAAATATGCAAGCACCAATAAAACAGAGAGCGGAAAAAAGCTTTTTTTTTTTGCCTTTTTTTTTTTTTGGCTGCTCCGCGTTTCGGGCTGGCTGACACAGGGAGCTCTGTGTCTGCAGATGGCTGCACGCCTCGGGGAAGCCGGGGCTGCTTCGCACAACGCGGGCATTGCTGCCCCGAGAGAGCAGGTGGGGGGAGGAAACGGGGGCAACACGGCCCCACAAAACATCAGGGGGAGCCACAAAACATCAGGGGAACCCACAAAAAGTCAGGGGGGAAAAGGGGTGGGTGGGGAGGAACCCCGCAGGAGGCACAGCTGGCTGGTTGGGCAGCTGCGCCTGGCAGCAGAGCCAGCGGCAGTTCTGGCTAATTGATTTATAAATGAGTCATTGCGACCAGGGGAGAGCCGCAGCCGAAGGAGATTTCGCCGAGAACTCGTGAGAACGGGGAGGGGAAGAAAAACAAGCCGGTGGCAGGCGCGGTATTTCCCTTGGCTGCCTCGCCTCGCCAGCGCCCTGAGATTGTGAAGTCACCCTGAGATCGTGAAGTTGCAGGATTTTCACTAAAACTGCAGGAATTCGCTGCAAAACGTCTCCCTCTTCAGCGTCAGCCCGCGGGGCAGCCTGGCTTTGAAACCAGCGCGTGTGGCCGCAGGGATCCGTCCCGATTCCTGCAATTGGGGCAAATGAGCAACGGATCCCGGGGTCCTGCCCGTGTGTGGGGCAGGCGGGAGGGCCCCGGTGTGTGGGGTGAGCTGCTGTACCGGAGCCCGGCTGTGGTATCCCCCTGAAGGTGCTGGAGCCGCATAGGACGAGGCCCAGGCACGCGACTGGGTTATCTCTATCGCGATATACCAGTCGCGACTCAGCGTGGCCTGACGGGAGCCGTTCCCTCACGGGGAAGCCGCCGCCGCCCCTCAGCCACCTCACAGCGGCGGCCCCCTACAGGGCCCGGGGGCACCGGGGAAGCGCGCTGCCGTCACGGGGGGAACCGGGGGCAGCCCGGGGATAACGGGGGGCTACCGAGGAGCCCCCACAGGGCCCGGCGGGGCCTCCCCGGGCCTCACGGGACGGGGCCTGAGGGGACCGAGCGCGGCCTAGGCCCGGTGCAGGCCCAACCGCCGCCGCCTCCGCCGCCTCAGCGCGAACTCTCGCGAGATCTCGGCGCGGGTCACGCGCCTGCGCGCTGCGCCGGCGCAAGGGGGGAAGGGGCGGGGCGCCCTCCCGAGCCGCCTCACGGCGCCGCCGCCATCTTGGTCCGCGGCCGCTGGGCGCTCGCCGGGCTCCCGCCGCCCCCCCCCCCTCCCTCCTCCCCTTCCCCTCCCCTCCGGGTCCTCTCCCGTTGCCAGCCGGGCCCGGGGGGCAGCGCGGGCTCCTCCCAGACCGAGCGGAGGCTTCGCGGCGCTCGTTGGGGCCGGTGAGTGGCGGGGCCGAGGGGCGGGGGGGAGGCGGCGGCGGCGGCCGGCGGAGGGGGCGCGGGGCGGGGGCGGCCCTCAGGGGCTCCCCCCTCCCCCTCCATCCCCGCCCCCCACCCCGGGCTGCTGGGTTCCGATTGGCCGCGCCGCGCCGCTCCGCGCCCGCTGATTGGCTGGCGGCGGGGGTGGAGGCGGGAGAGGGGAGCCGGGCGCTGATTGGGTGCCGCGGGGGAGCGGGGCGGTGATTGGCTGCTGGGCGCGCGCGCGCGCGCGCGGGGCGGGAGGGGGCAGGAAGCCGGGGCTGGGGGCGGCGGGGGGGGAACGGGAGGGGCGGGGGGGGGGGGAGGAGACACCAAGCGGGGGGGGGGCGCGGTGTTTTGGGCCTTTTCCGGGGCTTTTTGGGGCTTTTTCTACCCCGGAAGCCTCTGAGGGGGTCTCTAAGGGGGAGAGGCCGAAGCCCGGTAACGGTCCGGGGCCTCCCGGTACGTGGTGGGGGGGGGTGAGGGGCCTGCAGGCCGCGGGGCAGGGCCTGAGGGCGGCCCCGGTGACGGGAGCGGGGCGGGGGCTGCTCGGGGTCCGGCCCCGTTCCCTTCCCGTTCCCTTCCCGTTCCCTCCGGGGCCCTGCCAGGCCTCGCGGTGCTCCCGCGGGGAAGGAGCGGGGGTCCCGGCGCCCTCCCAGCGCTGCCTCTCCTCGGTTGAAGCCCCCCCCCCGCGCCTGCCGTGTCCCGGTGCCGGCCTGGCGGTGCTCGGATACATCCCGGTGTAACTCCGCCGCCCTCGGGCAGCCTCCCGCTGCTCGTGCTGCCCTCGCTTGGGGCACCGGCGGCTGCCCGTGACCTTGGGCTGCCCAGCACAGCACGGGGAGGATTTGGGGGAGCTCGGGGCGCCGAGCTGCTTGCCCCCAGTGAGGATGGGGGAGGCCAAGGGGGCAGCCAGCCCCTGGGCAGCTGCGTGACCTTGAGGTGGGCTCGGGCCCTGCGGTGCCGGCCGGTTCCCCGAGGGCTTCGTGCCCCCGGGAGGTGACCCCTGGTCAGTGGCGGGGTTCTTGTGGCACCCCGGTGACGCCCGGTGCCAGCCCCTGATGGTGCGGGATCCATCGCCTCCCCGTAGCCTCGTGGTGGGATGCTTGCCGTGGGATTGGGGCAGTGCCGGAGCTCAGCTGTGCACCGTGATTCCAGAAATTAAATAATAATAATAATTAATAACAAAACAACAATAATAATAGCAATAATTATAATCCAGAAGTAGTATTGGTCCCCATGGCTGGGCCCGTGTGCTGCTGGGGGGCTGCGGGGAGCCCTGGTGAGGCAGGGACCAGCCTGGGCATCACCTTTTAATTTGTTTTATTTTATTTTATTTTTTATATTTTAGCTTCTTTTAACATAACTTTTATATTTTATTTTCTTTTATTTTTATATCTTATACTCATATTTTAAAATTTTAATACATTTTTATATTTCATCTATCTATATACATTATATTCCATTTATTATATTTATTTCATTTCATTTTATTTTTTATTTTATTTATTTTTATCCCCCCCCTCCCCCCCCCAGCCCTGACCCCGCGCCCCAGGACGCGCCGCTGGAAGGGGCGGGGGGGAGGAGCAACCCCCTTTGAGCGACAGCCGCGCGGACCAATCGGCGGCCTCGCCCCGCCCCCTCCGCGTGCCTAACCGGGCGCTGGGTAGCCAATGGGAGCCGGGGGGCGTGGCCTCGGCGCCGAGGGGCCGCGGGCGGGCTCTGCTCTGACCCCTGCGCCGCCTCTCAAGGTAACTTGCAAACAGGAAGCGGGCGGCCGGGCTGCTCCGCCGCCGGCAGCCAATAGGAACGCGGGGCCGCGGCTCCCCCCGCGGCTCTCAGCCAATGGGAGCGAGCTGGGCGGGCCCAGCAGGGTAGGCTGAGCGGCTGCTCTTAAAGGGCCAGGCGGCCGCCGGTGCGGCGGGGACGCGGAGCGGCGGCGGGCAGGGGTCAGCTGAAAGACAAAGCCATGGCGGGCCCCGCCGCCACCCCCCGCGCCTCAGCGCCGCCGTTTCCAGCACGGAGGCCGAGCCCCGAGCCTCCCGCGGCCCGGTAAGGCCAACACGGGGCGGCGGCGGCGGGGTTGAGGCCTTGGGGGGGGGGGGCGGCGGGGCCCGGGGCTGAGCCCCCGGTGAGGCCCGGGGGGGGATGGGGGGGGGGGCTGGGCCGCGCCCGGTAACGGGAGGGGATGGGGGAGGGGATGGGGGGGGCAGCGCATCCCCGGTGGCACCGCTTGGACGTGGGGGGGCCTCCCCCGGTAGTGCCCGGCCTCACGGAGCCGGCCCCGGTCCAACCGGAGCACCCCCGGTATGGGGGGGGAGGGGGTGCCCCCCATAGGGCCCGCAGCCCCCGCTGAAGGTCACCGGGTGCCGCAGATCGGGGGGGGGGGGGGCGGAAAGCGGCTCCTGTCCCCCCCCCACACCCCCCTCCCGGGCCCTGCCGGTGGGCACCGGGGCTTCACCGGTAGCCCCCGAGCTCCCCCCTTGGCTCCGAGGGCCGGGAGGGGGCAGCTCCAGGCCGGCTCTCGGCAGCACCGGTGACCTTGAGGCTGCCCGGCGGCACGGCTCCGGGGGGGGAAGGACAAAGTTTGCTGGCAGCACTTTGGCCCAGAATTAATAAATAATAAATAAAATTAAAAATAATAATAAAATAAAAGTGGGAAACGGGGGCTGAGCACCGGGGCACCGGGGGCACGGGGGGTGGATGCAGGTGGGGTTGGGGTGGGATTGATGCCGGGGGATGGGGCACGGGGCTGGGGGGTGCTGGGTGTCTTTGCCATCCTAATCTCTGCTGCAGGTACTCGCAGCCCTGTGTTTGGCCCTTTTCTGCCCCAAATCTGCTGCCTGTTGGCCTTAAAACTGCTGCTTTAGGACCTGAAGGTGCTGGCGTTGCTCAGCACCTTTCCGTAGGGTGAGTAGAGGAGCGAGCAGGGGGCTGCCCCTCGGGGCTGGCCCCAACCCGGAGCTGTCCCTGAGCCGTGGCAGCCTCCGGGTGTTGTTTCAGTGCCTTGATCCCAGTTCAGACCAGCAGGCAACGTCCCCTTGTCGTGGTGCCTGGTGCTGGTTTCGGATCCGAGAAGGGGCAGAGTGAAGGGGTGGAGTGGAAGCCGTCCCAGTAAGCACTGGGAGCACTGGGGGGTTTCTCCAGGACGCCCCAGTAGCACTCAGATCTGCAGCAGGTGCAGGGTGTGCTGCGGGGATGGAGCTCATTGTTTGGAGGCATTTTAAGGTGTTTTTCCTTGAAATTGGTGTGCGTTGAGCTGCTGCCTGCCTTCGAGGGGTAGCAGAAGGTGAGAGAACGTGTGGAGGCCTTGATATAAATAAGAAATCCTGCAGAAGTCCTCGTTACAGCCCATATTAACCTTATTTCAGTGCCAGAGCTTGCAAAAGGCCATCCAGGTGTAAGGGAAGGTGCTGCCTGGTCATCACAGGTGAGGAGCAGCAGGAAAGCCACGAAGCTTGGAAAGGGATTTGGTGTGCGGGTGGGAGGAAGGTGGTGCCCTCAGCCCCTTCAGCCAGAGCCCGGTTCCTTCTTAATTTGGTTTTTAATCAGGCCAGGGGCTTGCATTTCCTATCGTGGTGACATTTGCCTTCCAGCAGCGTGGGCACGCGAAGCGCTTTCCTAATTCCAGGGCACATCAGGCTGCCGGTGTCGTAAGGGAATTAAATTTGCCTGACTGGTCGCTTCAACTCTTCCCTTACCGTTTTGGTTTAAAAAAAAGACAATTTACCATGTGCCTCCTAGTCTCAAAAAATGTAGTGACTGCTACGAGGGGCACTGGCTGCAGGATCAACCTTCAGGATCGCTGCCAGAGCTCCTCAGGAGCTCCAGGAAGTTGTTTTGTTTGTTTTTTTTTTTTTTTTTTTGTGTGTCGCCTGTTTTCTTCTCAAAAAAAAAGAAAATAATTCTGTGTGCTGAGCTCTCATTCAGGGGATTTTCTTCCGCCGCCTCCGGCTTGCTGTCGCGTTCGGTCACTTCCTGGTGGATGGAAGTGGGTCACTTTGAGTCGGCTCCTTCGTTGACTGAAGGTGACCCCAAAGATTTGCATGTTTATAGCCCAGGATGGGGTGAAAACAAGCAGGCCTGCTTGCTCCATCCTGTCTGCCCGCTGAGCGCTGTGGGCTGTGCTCACTGGGGCCAGATTTGCAGATCCTGGGTGGCAGAAATCTCGTGTCTGTGTCTACATTGATAATTATTTTAATTTTGCATCATGCCTTGTGATAATTTAAGTTATAAAACCGAGTAAAGAGGGAAATAGGAACACGGAGCATCCCAATGACCCTACAGCCCCTGAAAGCCATACATTCACTTCGTTTTCTACCAGGACTAACGAGGTTCCCAGAAGATGTGCCTGCTAACAGCTGGCCCAGCCTCTCGCTGCTCTAAATCCATCCCAGGCTTCTGTGAACGTCTCACGTTTGTCATTCATCTTTTGTAGGTTGCATCCACTGCTGTAGCTGCCGTGGTGCGGTTTTAATCACGCTTTCTGCCTTGTCCTCTTCCCTCTCCAGCAGCACGGCGGTGGCTGAGGCTAAAAATGCAGCAGAAGAGCACAGAAACATGCTCAACTTGTGGCATAACCTTGCCCGAGGTGTGCTGCGGTGTCAAGTGGTCACCCTCTGGTCCAGCTGCTGCCCCGTGAGCACCCCGTTCAGCTTCCTCAGCCACCGAAGCTGTGAGGGTATCGAAGGGATGAGAAAACGCGAGGGCACTCAGGAGGGCTTGCTGCACAGAAGCTCGTCATTTCATGCAGAATTCTTTATAAATCATTCAGAATATTCCAGGGACTGCGGCTTAACAGCAAGCTCCAGGGCTGTCTGATCCATCCACGCTCACCAGGCGTGCTCCTGGTGCTGCCAAGCCGTGGAAGAAACGTGTGAGTGATGCGATCAGAACTTCAGTTGCCTAAAATACGAGCAAATTCCCTCAAAATCCAGGTGAGACCCCGCTGATAGTACCCCAAATGCTGCTCAGGAGCAGCTTTTGGGAGCCTTTGGTGTCCGGCTGTTGGCGGACACCGAGCAGGAGCCCCCCAAAGCTGGAAGCAGGCACTGGGTTACAAAATAAAGGGGAGCAAATAAAAATGTCCCAGGAGCAGGAGAAGCATCGTGAGGTGCGTGGCTTGTAAATTCTTCCAACCATACGAGGCAGCAAGGCGATTTTGTGCCGGGTTCCTTGAGGTCGGAGGCTGTGGAGCCAGGTACCCGAGCTGCAGCTTTGTCCCTGTGTGTGCCAACTGCCTTGTGTGAAGCAGACTCGCCGAACTTGAACGCTCCTCACTTAAAAGAGCTTTTCCATTTCTGCTGGCTGCTTAATTTAGGAGCTGAAGAGCCAGCAGGGTTCATCGTAGACACTTGTTATTATTTGTCTGGGAATTTTCTCCCTTTGCTGCTTGCTCCGTGCCTGCCAAAACTGTGCTGCAAAGAGCAGCTCTTTAATAATGTTTAACTGTTGAAATACCAAATATCAAGTGTGACCCTTGTGCTCCTTCAGTCAAAGAAGAAAGGAAAGTAAAATAACCAGTGCAAACAGCAATCCAGATTATTTTGTTTGCTCTAACTTTTAAAAGAAAACCAGTCCAGCGCTGGTTTTTATGTGGTGGTTTAATCTTCGCAGCCTGGCTTTTTGGCTTGGAGGCCGCCTCACAATTTGTAGTGTGGTTTCTGTGCCATGCCATCCTGCTCGTGGCTTTCTCCTACGAGCCTCGGGTGTATTTATGTGCAGGCACAAAACCCTGCCCAGCATTAAAAATAGTCTGCGCGTGGCTTCAGCCTTTCTGTGCACGGTTTAATGAGGACTGCTGCTGGACGGGGGGCTTTGAGCGGGGCTGTTCGGCACTCGGTGCACTGCAAATAGAAACCTCGGGTGTTATAAATTGGGTACAATTCCTGGGATTTTTATTCTCCTGAAAGGGCAAAGCTAACTGACAATGACCTGCCCGAGACTCTCATCCCATTGTGTGCCTGCTGCGTTGAGGTACGGAGCTCACCACGTTTTCTCCAGGTGCTGTAGGATATTCCCTCGTCCCGTGTCCCCGAAGCGGTTTGCAGCAGCAGTTCTCGTTCCTGCCAAGCCTGCCCAGGCAGCACCACGTCCAGGAGGAGATTCGGGCTCAGTTGTGGCTTTGTGCAGCTCTCTGCAAGATCCAGGCTGTAATTCCACATCGCACTCAGTGTCAGAGAGGTTATCGGGGCAATTTCTGCTCTGCATGAGCAAAATCAGGTTGGTTCCTCGCGCCTGCTGCCTCCCACGGGGAGGAACACGAGGTGCTGGGGTGACAGCAGCAAAAACCCCAAAGCCCAGCGGTGCTGCTGGTGGTGGCAGGTGGGCAGTGGGTGGCCCACAGCAGGTTTGGCCCCGCTGGGGTTAAGGGGCCGTGTGTTGGAGCTGGCCACCCAGGCCCCCCTCGCCTTGGCCTCGCAGCTCCTTTGGGCTGAAATCAAACGCCGTGCCTGGGAGGGATGAGACCAGAAGTAACGTGTTGGAGGCATCGGGGAGGCAATGTTCAAACAGTGCTTTGAAGATAAAATGCACGCTGCTAAGTGCTCCGAGAAGAAAGGGCTGGAAGACACCCGAAGAGGTCATCCTGTTCATGCTTCTGCCCCGAGGCAAGACCAACCCGACCGGAGCCCTTCCTGACTTGTTTGTGCAACCTTCTCTTAAAGACCTTAGGCAAGAAGTACTCGGTGCCCTCCGCAGGTAATTTAGGCTAGGATTTAACTCTCCTGACCACCAGGGAAATGCAGAAACGTGCACCTCGTCCAGCGCCCTGGAATGATCCTCCCCGCAGCTGGGAGCAGCAATTTGGGGTGCCAGCAATGTGTGATGCTGCAGGAGGGAAAGGTTGAAAGAAAACTGAGCAATTGCAGCAGCTTCGTGTGATGGTGAGCTGGAAGGAAGCGTTTGGATTTTAAATTGGGTTGGTTTTGCAGAAAGCCTCTTGGGTTTGCTTTGAGAAAGTTGGAAGTTTGTGTTTTCATCCAGAGTGCGGCTTCAGAACCTTGTAGGTTTGTGAGCGTGACCTTGTCCCGCTACCTGAAAAGCTGCCTTGGATATTTAGGTGTCTTACAGGAATGGAAAAGAGTTCCCCTATCTTTGGGGTGAATGATTTTGGCCCATGTTTGAGCATTAGCTTTATTTGTGATTTGTTACCTGTGCGTGGTGGTGTTAGTTCTGACGCTGCAGTGACAGCATCACCACGGCTGTGACGTGCTGAAGGACTTGTGGTGTACACGGAATGGTAAGGGCAGTTTTGTGTTATCTCCTGAGTGTTTTCCACCTCGTAACGGGGAGGTGGAGCTGGGCCACTTCATCTAGGACTGGAATTCCAGGATTGTGGCCTGAGGGCGTCGTGTGTGCTGAAAGCAGCGAAATAAATTGGTACCTGTTGAGCTGGAGAGTTTTACAAAGCACCTCGCTTTCTCCAAAGGTGCCTTCAGATGAGGCAGGGGTGGATGTTCATCAGGAAGGCAGTTCTGGGACAATCCCATACAGGTGTTGGCTATGATGCCCCAAGCTTATCTGCAAAAAAAAATCATCATAAGATGCAGCGAGTTAACAGGGTGCTGGGATCTGACTTAGTTAACGTGAGCTCGGTTGGTAAATGTATTGTAAGGCCACAGGGGGCAAAACCAACAAAAAAGAAACAACGTGGGATGGTTGAGGGGATCCTAAGGCAATCTCAGCAGCGATTCTGTATTTGAATGGTGGTAAAACCTTGGGGGGGAGCTTTTTTTGCAGCGGCGTTTTTCAGAAATACTCGTTTCGTTCTGATTTGTGGCTGTAATCGAAGGACGTTGAAGCGAAGCATCTGTCCGAATTTCCATCTCGTTGCTTTTCAGCCTCTCCCTTCAGATTTAGCCATTTTGGGGGACTTTGGTGTCTTCGTGGTTGCTTTGTGCTCCTCTGAAGCGAGCTGCCCCAGGATCTTGTGTTTAATGCTTGTAGGTGATGTGCTGCGATGAGCAGGAGAGCTCAAATTGCCGCCTGTTGCTGGCTGATGGGCTCGGTGAGCACCTTTGGGGCCAGGCCTCAGCATTTCACCCTTCAGCTTCTTTTTTCCTGAGTCTGGGAACAAAATGCTCGCCTTCCCGGGGTGTATATCCATGACATCTATGTCCTGCTGCAGACTTGTTTCTGGAGTAAAGTTTTGAGTAGCTTTAACAGGCTTTTTTCTGTTCAGGCTTTTATTTTGGTGTCTATAGTTATTTTTTCTCTTAAGTTTACCAAAAAATCACCCTGTCAATGACTCTTGCTGCGACTCTTACTCAATTTCCTGACGATCCTCATCAGCAGTCTCCTGAAGCTCAGCTGTCCCTTGGGCAAGCAGCAGGCTGTTCACTTTGCCTTCTGAAATCAGAAAAAAACCTGGGTCTGCCTCAAAGATAGGAATTTTTTGGATTAATCAGGAGGATTTCTGAACTCTAGGTTGTTCGAGGAACTGTTGCTTCTGAGGGTTTTGTAGCTCGTTGTATTCCGGCACGGCGTTTAAGTGGGTTGAACGCAAGTCATTTGTATTTCTCAATAAAGCCTTGAGAAGTGATTTGGCTTGTCATCGGGCTGGATCGCATCTCCAGTTGCAGCAAAGCCCCTGGCTGGTGGTGGTGGTGAAATATTGCCAGCGTGGAGCAGATCTGAAGCATCAGCTTCTATTTATCTGCCTAAACTCCTCTTTGTCTGGATTTGACACCGCAGATCAAGGGGAAATCAAGTGCCAATTTAAGATTGTCAGTAGACTATTTCTCCATCTGTATTTTCTTATAAATACTTGAACTATCTCAGTTGGTGGGCGGGCAGGATTGTCATGCAGATAGTTGTCGGGGAGTCCTCAGGTCGCTGATTTCCATCGGAGCCCTGCCTGCCGTCTTCCCCGTCTTGAACTCTTGCCTTGAGACTGCAAACACGATCCGTGCTCCTCCTCGTCATCCTCCCCAGGTTAATTAAAGAAAAATGCAGCTCTTCGTAGACTCTGCTGGCGTTCAGCACAGTGCCTCTGTGCATGGGAGGTGCCAGCCCTGTCCCGTGGGGCTCTGCTCCTCGGCCGTCCTGGGTGTAAGTGTGTGTTGGGCACGGCTGCCCCTCGGGGATCTTGCTGGAGCCAGGATCCTGCCGGTGTGCTAAAACAGTGCAAATCCACCAAACCGGACACTCTGCAAACAGGCACAGAATAAATGATTAAATTACAGTTTTTAGAAGTAATATCAGGCTGACATTGATGTTCTGGCTTCGCTTTGAGGGGTGTTTGGTGCCGTGTCCCGCGCTGTTGTTGGCTGCAGCAAGCAGCAGAAGAACTGACTGTAGGGCAGGTGAGCACTGCAGTGCGAGCTGTGGCTGGCCATGGTCGTGGTCTGTGACTCCTTGTGAAGAGGCAGAGCTGGAAGAAGGAATCAGCAGCCTTCAGTTCCTTTTCTTTTTTCTATATGTTCTTTTTTTAATCTTTGGAAAACCAAATAAAATTAAATCAAAACACTTTGCGGAGGCTGTGAGTATCTCTCACGTCGTTGCCGGGACCTGCACTGGCAGATCTTTGCCAATTTTCCTGGCGCTGAGCCAGGCTGGCCCCTTCCTGTGTTCCTGGGATTCGGAGGGAATCTGCATGCCTTTGACTCCCTCATCCTTCCCTCAGCACTAACCCTTTCCCATTTTTCTTTTTTTCTCCCAGTTTCCAGCATGTCCACAGATGGCAGCTTCGGTACAGCTGGCAACAGCGATGCCCAGCAAAGCCTCCAGTCCTTCTGGCCACGAGTCATGGAGGAGATCCGCAACCTCACAGTGGTAAGTGTCTCCTCCAGTTGTGCTATTTCTGGAGGATTAGCCTCTTTTTGGACGTGTTCCTGCTGCTCGCGGGGTTGGCTGTTCACACACGGCGATGTGGCCCTAAGAGCTGATCATCGTCCAGCCGGGTTTTGGACCGTTTGCTACAACCCTCAGAACCTGAGGCAGGCACTGGAAGAAAGAAGAAGGTTAACTGAATGTTTAACAGCCTAAATGATAACCTTGGCAGCTTCTTGCATGGGTATTATGGTCTGGCGGGCAAAGAGGAAGGGATTTTAAAATATATCCAGGTATAAGGGGAGCTGCCAGCAGGAGGTTAAGGGATTTGAGACCATGCCTCATGCTGTAGCAGGCTGTTCAAACTCAGGAATACAAAATCTGCGACAAGCATTGCTTCCATGTAAGGATATCCTTACCAAAATACACCTCTTAATCCTCCCCACCCCCGTTATGGATTCAAACATCTGGCTATTGGCAGCCCGTTAGGATTTTGTGAATGGATTTTTGGGTTTAGGCTTCCGTGTGTAGCTGTCGTGCCCTCTTTCAGTCAAGCCTCCTTTGACAAGCCTGAAGTCTTGCAACTCCCTTGAATGCCAAGCACATCATCACTTGCTTTATTAATTTAAAGGCATTTGATTAAAAAAAAATCAGGTATAGGCTGAGAATAAGAATATTCAGTAGCTTCTCTTTTGTTTTTTTTTTTTTCCCATCCCCAAAAGAGATGTGCCTGAGAACAAGGGCATATAATAAAAATGACTTTTCAGGAGAGATTGATAGATGACTGTGATACTGTGGTCCTGAAAGCACGCTGCCGTGCTTGTAATGTGACTGGAAACAAAAGAGCTCCAGTGGAAGATGGGCTGTTCAAAGTGAAAACCCCAATCAAGGAGTTTGAAGATAAGCTGCTTTTTTCAGCCTGCGTGCGGATAGTTGATTAAAGAAACAGATGTAGAATTTTGTATGCATAACCAGAATTAATTACTTTCCTCTTTTCAGTGCAGTGAATTCTGGTGTTCGAGAGCTGTAGTTTGTCTTCATCTCCACATGAAAGGGGTTTATTCTGCAGCTTATCAAGGATGGGCAGCTTAATTTTTAACTGCTGCATGAATCTATTTATTGCATCGCAAGGTAGTAAGCCCCTGAAAAATTAGCTGAGGATGCTGAAGGGGAGATGGCGAGGAAGAGGGATAACAGCAGCGTAATCAAACCCTGAAATTTTTTGTGCATCTTATTGAAAGGGCTCCCGTGTTTGTGGACGTAAGTGCCCTTGGAGCTCGTCTGCTTGTACTGCGTGGTAGAGGTCAGAGCAGCTCTCTGGTGGAGAAGCCTGCTCTGCTTGCCTGCTTTTCACAGCTCTCTCTGGTTCTGTGCACTTGCCATGTGCCACCACTAGCTGGAATTCAGGGGAGGAGAGAAGGGAGCTGCTTTATAGGAACGAACCAGAGGTCCCTGTTCTCTGCCCCGCAGGACAAAAGGGACTGTAGCCTGATCTTGGAGAAATAGGAAACGAGACAAGGCTGAAACCAGCACTTCAGCTCCACAGTGAGTTCGAAGTGGCCTGTGAACACATCGAGACCTAATTTGGAAAAAAGAAAAGATGAAGAATCGGTGCCTGAAGTTTGTTGTGCTGGGCAGTAGCCAGTAGTGGTCATGCTTCCCTTCAGCATGGCACTTGCGTATTAATTTTGATTTATGTGACGTTTGCCCGTCAGCCTTAAAGGAATAAAGGAGCTTTAAATTTCTGCGATTTCTCTCACCGTCTCTTTTCTCTAATGATTTTAATAGCATCGTACCTTGTGCAACGCACTTGGGAGTGCAAGTGTCTGCTTGCAGCTCTGCTGCTCGTGGAAGTGAACTGCTTAGCACCATGAAGAGCCTTACAAATTAGGAATTTGGTCTTCATCTTTCTTTGAGGCTTGCCCAAACCTCACGGGGCTCTTTAAAAGGGAATGAGCTTAAAAAAAATAAACTCCAGAAAACCTTGGGGATATTTTTTCATGCCCTGGCAACCCCTGAAGCTGTTTATGTGGCGGTCACTGGCTGGAAGTGCCACCCTCAGCACGCCGTGAGTTCAAGCACCGGGCTCAGCCCTGGCTGCTCTCTTCTCCCATTGCCCCAAGTCCTTCCAAAACACCCCCCTGGCCCTGCTGCTGCCACATTCACACTTCTTTCCAGAGCAAGGGCAGACTTTTCTATTTATTTATATATATACAGACACACACGGCCCTAAAATAAGATAATTTTTTATATATAACTTAACTAAAATACCCCCTGCTGGAGTGCTGGCTGGGCCATGTACGGCTTCCATATTTTGTTTCAATAGAAAGCAGCATTTTCAGCATTTTTTCCCCTCTTTTGTTTCACTAACATGTCTCGCAGTGCTTTCTTCCCCAGAGAAATGAGTTTCCTTTTATTTCTTTTGACATTTTTGTAGAGAAGGGAAAAGATGTTTTTGAGCAGCCCTTTTGTGGGCAGGGATTCTGCATTCCTGACGCGATGGTACGTAGCCTTTATCCCTCTTTTAAGGGGCTCCTGTTAGCAAAGCTGCATTTTTTTATTCCTCTCTATCTTCGGAGAGGGGAGACCAAGGCTTGTAGTGAAGCTCAGCAGCTTCCCTCACCCCCAGAGGGAGGTGTTGGTGCCTCCTTCCACGCTCGGTGGCATCTCTGTTGCTGCACATGTCGGGTTCGTGCTCACAGCTGAGCAGGATGATTGATTACAGTGACAGCTCTCTCTCTCTCTCGCCGTCTCTTAAACCATCATTACACCATTTTGAGTCAGCGCTTCTTTTTGCTGGAGAATTGCAAGAAATCCATCTGAAAACGGGAACGGAAGAGGTTTTTGGACAAGGCTCTTGCGGAGGTTTTTGACACCAGAACCTGTGTTGAACAACAGTGAAGTGCAAGTAAAGGATTTCATCCTGTGGCCCCACAGAGCTCCTGTTTGCCCTCATTTTCTCAAGTGACTTTTTGCAAATTCCATTGCTTTCTGGGTCCTAAGACACCTAATTGAATTAGTTGCTTCAAATACCCATTTCTGCCTCTATTTATAACATCAGAAACATTCTGTTCTGCAGAATGACTTCAGCTTTGAGGTGAAATTGTAACTGCAAGTGTCTGACAGAAGATTGAAGTACAGCTGTACCAGTATAAAACACAGAAAAACAGATGAGAATGCTTGGATCTGCAGAGAAACTGCCATCCCTCAAAGAAACTAAGTTATTTTTATCTAGTTTTAGCCAGTTCAGTTTTGGACAGTACCGATTTATTTTAACATTTCTTTCTTTTGTTTTCAGTTAAGTATCGCTAAAGAGTCTCTCAAATCTGAATCTCTCTGCAGAAAGACTTCAGAGTTCAAGAACTGCCCCTGGCTCGTATTAAGAAGATAATGAAGCTAGATGAGGATGTGAAGGTACAATCGTGGCTTTTTTTCCTAGGTGTTTATGACCCTTCTGGTGGATGTTGTAGCGATAATTCCTTGCAATTCATTACTCATTATTGTTACTGTGTGTAGTTATTTTTAAAGCACATTATAGAGCAATTGCCTGGGATGCAGTATCAGCTGGCCTGGTGTAATTAAACTGAACTGGGAAAGCGGAGTCATTTGGGATCTTTGCTTAAGACTTCTGCAATTGTGCTTGCTTCTGTTAAACAGCAATTTACTGCATCGTTCTGGGCATTTTCTCCTTCATTTGTTTTCTCTAGTGCTTAACTGTTTTTTTCTCGTGTTTCCTCCTTATTTTTCTCAACTCTTTCACAAAGCTGTAGGGTGTTTAATGTGATCTCACGTAAACGTGTGATATGCTGTTTAAAGTTCTCCGGAAAAACAAATAATAATTTAGGTAGATAACATGGGTTTGATACCAGTATTTGAGCTGAACCCTTGACGTGTGACTGATGAAGACAACACGTGAGTTGACTGATGAAAGCTTGGCAGCATTTTATGAAAATAGAGGAAAAGAGGAAGGAATCAGCTCTGGGATGTTGATGCTTGCACTGTTCCTGTCCTCCCAGTTTTCTAAACTGGAGAACTGTCAGATGTGTCTCTCCTAAGAGAGCAGAGAACAGTTTGCAGTTTCTTATTGTTTTTCTCAATGTGACACCATCCTTCTCGTAGGACAACCTTTAATGTTTAAAAGGGATTCAGGAAAAAGGTGTGTGTTGTCCTCCTGTGCAAGGGAGCTCTTCATTCGGCCTGTAACTGGAATGAACCCAAGCTGCTGAGGTCCTGAGTTGCTGCCTTACCCAAATGAGTGTCGTTTTTTTTTGATAATGAAGGGAAAGATGAGATTTAAGGGGAAATCAAGTCTCTGGCCTTCCTTCAAGCATTATTTAACAAGAAGCAGCCTGTTCTAGGAAGTCATCGCTAATGCCAAGCCAGCTCATAATGAAAGTGCTGCACTTGAGCTAGGTACTTCTTAAGGCTAAGGAATTTGGTAATTTGGCGAGGTGCTTGTGGCTCCAAACCTCCTTTGCAATTTCTCCGTTCATTTTAACATACTTTATAGTTGTAACATCAATATAGGAGCCAGGCTTTGTAACGAGCCCTCAGCCTGTCCTGCTCAGCTTCTGCCCTCATTCAGAATTGTCCTCACGTGCCAGGAGGAGGTGCTGGTTGTTACCCATAGCCAAGAACGCGCTGATGCCAATTGTAACTGCACGTTGCTGGCCTACCGTAATCCAGCACGATACAGAGCTCACGTCTAACTAGGCACGTATGAAACAGGCTTGGAAGACAGCCTGTATACGATCAGTACTCCTCACTGCGTGTTTAACTCCAGCCTGGTAATTATTTGGAGTGTCAGCCCCGCAGATCTGTTACGGAAATTCCCCAAGCTTCACCGTTAAACAATGCAACCGTTCAGATTTGAGTAACGTTATGAAGTTACCCTGACTACCACTCTGCTGCATTAGAATATTGATGGTAACCTCAAAAAAAAAATAAATCTGTAAATTTAATTACAGATGATCAGCGCTGAAGCTCCTGTGTTGTTCGCCAAGGCAGCTCAGATATTCATAACAGAATTGACTCTGCGAGCGTGGATACACACAGAGGACAACAAACGCAGGACTCTGCAGGTAACAGAGTTGCTCCTACCTAGCCTTCATCTGCTTCGTAGGCTGTTTCCAACTTCTTGTTTCCATAATATGAGGTTTGTTTTGTAGACAGTAACTTTAGTGCCTGTGTTTATCATCACAAACCTTGGTACAAAGCACAGTGCCCTGTGTAACTTAAATGAGTTTTGCTTAACCTGGTCTTAAAAACAAACAGACAACAAGAAAAACACACAGAGCTGCAGCTGTCTGCTAATTGTGGCCTGCTCTAATTACTTGGGGTGTCTGTAACTGTTGAACTTCATCTGATTTGTTTTTCAGTAGTGATTCTGCTAATGTAAGCTTGTGGCTGCTAGTCTGGGTTGATAAACGTGCAGAGATGAAAACAAAAACACCCACCTCTGCAACAGATCACTGTTCCCTTTGGACTGGGAGTCAATTCTTGGTGGTTCAGGAGTAAACTGTAGCCCTCTAGGGTCTTTTATGAAAAAATTGACGTGCTTTGTCTTAAATATTGATCAGAACTACCTGACCCTGCAATAACCATCAGTCCAGGCCCTCAGATCAGAGGTGAGAGAAATTTAGGGCCACGCTGCATCTCCCACACCCCAGTGCAGAGATTGCCATGGTGGCAAGCAGACAACTCTGGCTTCAGTCCAAAGCTGTGCTGTTGAGTGGGTGTCTAACCACTCAATCTTCCCTAAATTGGGCTAATGCAACTTCCTTAATCCAGGCTTTAATGCAGTTACTGTGGGAAGGGTTATTTGGTACACATACCAATAACATGATGCTTCGTAAGCAGCAAGTGTTAACTCGGGCACGTCCTGTTAACAGCTTTCAAGTTGTTATTTCAGAATTGTGCTTAAATCCTGATCCTAATGTATAAGACCTTTAATTGACCCAGGTTTTCTTTCTGAGAGCTTTGCCTCCCACAGCAGCTGCCATCCTGGAACAGCTGCTCTCCGCATGGACAGTGCAGCTGGAGGAATGCAGGCTCTCTTATCAAGCATTTAGGAAAAAATTTGGAGTGGAGAGGTCTGAGTTATGGGAGTCTATTCCGAAGGAAATTGGCTTGAACCCAATCCTCAGCATGGAGAATGAAATATGAGAGACATCTGTTCAATAAAAGTTTTCTTCCTGGTGAAGATACTTTTATAATGTATGCTGCCTGCAGAACAAAAGAAATGTCTCTCTTGTGCTTTCTATGTGATGATTGTTTGGCACTTAAATGCCAAGACAGTATGAGGTTTAGAAATGTCAACTAGCCTGAAATGTGAGGATTGATAGTCTTTTAAATCTTACCCACTCATTAGGCAGCGTAGGCATCTTTGTCTCAACTCATGTTCATATACATGCTTTATAAATTTATCTTCAGCTAATGAAAATGAGGCTTTTAATAGCTTCTTGAATCAGCTCTACTTTTTAAGGTGGCTTGCAGAAATTTTTAAATGACAGTACCTTTTTTTTTTTTTTTTTTTTTTCCTTCAAGACATTCAGTCTTCTTTATCCTAGGGTTGTTTCAGAACTTAAGCAAATACATTTAAGTGATGACTTATTGCTGGCTGACTCTTCGTTCAGGTTTTTAATGTTTTGACCTGATGTTAATGTTTTGTTTTCTTTTTTTTGGTTAAGATATAAAGGAAAAGGTTTATATATACGTTGTATATAGCAATTTCAAGAAGATATTTGCCTTGCCAGTTTTTCTTAAAAGCTCATTGGCTCTTGCACATCCTTTTTCTGATGCATGTTTGGCCAGTTTGCTAAGTATGTTTTTATCTTCCTGCTTTCTTTTAACTATTTTGCCCTTCCACATGCTGAAGCCTGTTCTCTCAACATCTCTTGGGATTCCCCTGCCCTGAATAAGATGATCCTGTGATTCTTTTTTTTTCCCTCCTCTCCCCAACATGTATTCTACATATGTTTCTAGTAATGCAGTTTCTAACAGTCATCTTCATCTTTTTGCAAAGCTTTTTGCACAGATCTTTGGAGTGGGTTTTTGTTTGACTTTTTAAAGTTCTTTGTTTTTAACAATTCCCCTTTTTTAATGTGCTAAAAGGTTTGTGACTGTTGTCATGAGCCCTCTGTAGTGAATTACATCAGTGCTGTTGTGAAGAATCTGTTTAGGCCTGGTGCCTGAGTAAGTAGATGACTGTAAAAACCTGAGTTTGTTAAACACCTTTGATTAAAAAGCCTTGACTTTATTCAGTGAGGAAACCGACTTCTAAAGCTGAAGAGTGGTTTTCTTTTTGTTGTTCTAGAGGAATGACATTGCCATGGCGATTACAAAGTTTGATCAGTTTGACTTTCTCATCGACATCGTTCCAAGAGATGAGCTGAAGCCTCCAAAGCGGCAGGTGAGACAGAAAAGTAGTTGCCCTGTTGTCTGTCCTTTCCTTGGTGCGATTTCACTCTCTAATTGGTAGAGTCTTAATAAAGAAGTCCAGAATCTCAGGTTTAAACATGAAGTTTGTGCCTCTTTTTTTCACAGGTTTCTTCACAGCAGTTTTCGGGTTCTTTTTTTTTTATAGTTTGCGTAGAGATTTACAGAAGTTTAACTTGGGGATTTAAGTAAGTAACAAAAACATTGCTAAAGAGCTCTGAAAACAAATGTTGCCAGCATTTAAAAAAAAATAACTTAAAAGTGTGCTGAGTCTGCATCCTTCTGAGTGTTGTGAAAGGAAGAAATAGGCATCTTTGCAGGAGGTGCTAGTGCTATGCACCCTTTGGGGCAGTCATTGCTACTGTAAACATCCTTGACTGGAAGCTGTAAGGTGTTAGAAGGAGCTTTCAGTCGGATGTTTACAGCGGCAGGCTGCTGCGGTCATCTGAGCACAAGATGTCCTTTGAAAGTTAACAGGCTCGTGCTTCACAAAGCGCTTGTTTCCCTCGTGTTTGAGACGGTGACAAAATTGCAGCGAGGTGGGGGTGAAGCTGTCTTGCTGCTTCAGATGCACAGAGAAACAGATCCAGGCGAACTCATCTCTTTCGCTTAAAATCTTGTTCTTTTTGCTGCTCCAAGTTCACCAGCCCAGTGATTATTGGTCTCTCTTCGTTACACGTTGCTTGAGAAAATTTCTGGGCTTCCTGCTGCTGGTGCACCTCTAGGGAAGGGTTTGGGCAGGGCTGCACCTTGCTCAGCAGCTCCTGGAATCCTTGCCCAGGGCTTGACTGCAGCAGTTTCTTCTCTGAACAGTAGATTGCAGTGGCTTATAACAGTTTATGTGCTTTCTTCAGCTGTTTTTCTGGTACTTTTGGAGGTTTGCAGTGCCTTAGTCTTTGAAATGTGCAAAATGATCCTTAAAATATCTTTTCTTATGGGTGCTACTGGAGAGGCTGGAATACTGTAAAAACAACTTGCTGGCAAGTGTTTTACTTGGAATATGAGAGATGTCAAAGAAAAGATTCCAATATAAATCAGGACAGCATGCAAGAAGATACCTGCTCTGAGCGCAGAGGCAGTGGCCTCGTTGTAGATCTGGATTTTGGAGGTGGTTTTAGTTTTTGTCTTGAAATCCTCATGGTCCTACTGCCGTGACCACCAAAGGGAGGAAATCTGCGCTTCATCCTTTTTGGTGACATCCCGAGTTGAGTTAACCTTGGGTTCTGATTTCCAGAAGCACTGTGACTCTCTAGTAAGTGAAGAAAACGCCTTCCCACGTCACGGTATGTGCAGGAGTGTCCATCCCAGAGCTGCAATCAGCTGTGGTTACAATTAGTATTATCTCAACACTTCGTTACTGGTGTGCTGGGAGCTCTGTGGTCCATACACAGGGTGAACATCTTGTATGGGAGCATGGCACGGCTCCTTCTGCTCTTCATCACAAGTTCCCTGCTTTATCCCTGCAGTAGTACAGCAGAGATGACTTATCCAAAGATCTTTAGTTCAGTATTAAATAAAAAGACAAAGCAGCAGCTGGTGCAGGTGCTCTCAGTGTTGCACTTAACTGGGGGGAAAGGGAACCCCCATTTCAGTTTGGTTCAGGTTGCAGTCTGAGGTAAGGCAGGAGAGTTCTGGCAGTGCAAATTCAGTTCTTTTAGTGCCTCGTTCAGTTATTCTACGTTGTAGTGCTATATATATATATTTTTTTTTTATATATATTTATATTTGAGTACTCGGTGTTGGGGAGGGAGAACATTGCCCATATTTTCCCTTGCCTGGAGCCTTGTGATTTACAGCAAGAAGAAACCCCTCGTGATTTATAACCAAATTAATGCGTGAAGTATTTTAGCAGCATGTGTTGGATGCGTGCAAGTTGCTAGGTTCACTTGTCGTGATGCGTCACACCAGAACTGTCTGCAGGATTGCACAGCATCAGCAGCGGGACCCCGTCAGGTTTGGACTGAAATAGGCCTTGGAGATGAAATATTCACTCTTTCTGAACACTGCTGAATCATTAAAAAAGACTTCTAGCAGCAAGAGAAGTTTGGAGAAATAGCTGCCTGATAACAGCCCAGGTCAGGGCTTTACAGTGGAAAATATTCCTCTGATTCAACAGTGTTGAAAAGGAGCTGCCTGTAGGCTGACAGCCTGCGCTTTTTGGCTGGGGGTGCAATCTGCATTTTATCTCTACCACGGAAAAGACTGTTTGACAAGTTAGTGTTGGTTACGTGGAGGAGCTGGGAATGAAGCCGTGACTGTTATGTTGCTCTGGTAACTAAAGCTATGGCCTGAAAATAAAGGATGGCAAGCCATGCGATATAACCTACTGCGAGCAGATGGGGATTTGGAGTCACTTCGGTGTCTAGCAAAGGCACCTTTAACCTGGAATAGATACCTGGGGCCTTAATTGAGGTTTTGGGTAGGAACTGAGGATTGGAGTGCTCTAGAAATAGCGTGCCCAAGGCCTGGGCTTCACAGAAACAGCGACAGCTCTCCTGGATGTGCAGGGTTATGGTGAGCTGGAGACGTGTCCTGTTGAATATCTATTTTAAATTTGTTATTAATCCCTTCCCTAGAGGATTGGATGAAGCGAGGGGGAATTAATGGGTGAACTGCCGTGTGTAGGAAGTCCTGCACGTGTTTGGTGGCTGGCGGTGCTGTGGGGCAGCGCCGATGTTTGCTCTGAGAGCCCTGCTCCGAAGTCGCTCCGTGGTTACAGCCAACTGTGAACAGCTTAACCTTTGGGGCGTGATCTTCTGGTAGGCTGTTGAGAAATCTCCCTTTGTTTAGCTGCTGTCCCTCCGAGAGGCTAGCATCTGGGGGAAAAGGCTCTCTTACTCAAGCCTGGTGCCCATCAGGCAGCATTCACCAGTTCTGTTTTAACACAAATTCTTCTTTTTCCATCCAGTTGGGGATGCTGAAGGTAAGCCACGAGCAACCTGCTGCTAATGCAGGGGAGCGGAAGGGACTCGTGCAGCCTGGAGCCTACCATGTTGTAGCACGTGTAAACATCCTACACTCTCAGCTGTGAACTCGAGGTGGCTGGGAGAGGATTGTTTACGCCTTCTGCCATGGAGTGAACAGCTGGTGAGCCGCATCCTCTGCGAGGTGCAGACCTGACTGCTCCTCCGGGGAGCCTGAGGGTTTGGAGTCTTCAGCATTAACTGCTTGCCACTTAATAATCGCTCCAGATCTTGCCTAAAATTCCCTGCTTAAGATATTGTTAATCGTAAGGGGTTTTTCTTTCCCAAAGACGTCCTTAGATAAAGCAAAACATCCATGTTGCAGCCTGTGCTTCAGTCCGTGAGCTAGAGCAGAGGCTTTTTCTTCACGCTCTTGAGAGATTCCTGCTAGCAGCAGAATCAGGCTGCCAAGAGCCATGGTGCAAGATGAAGTCGTTACGGATCTGGAAAAGCTGGGTTTAAATAAATAAATAAAGGCACTACAGCATACATCAAGTGCGTGCCTTCTATTCCGAGGGGCTTAACATCAGAGCTAGATTAAGATTTGTGTTGGACGTGTGGGCTAAGAAGAGGGTTTTGCTGACAGCTGAGGCTCTGTGAGTCTTCCTGGTGCATTTGCAATTCATTCAGTGCTGAGATAACAGGCGATGATGGAATTTACTGATGAGGAGTTGCGTGGTTTTCAGCTCTGGTAATTTTATACATTCGCTTCTCATAATGAAATTGGTGACTGCGTGATTAGACGTAAGATATTGGAGATGGTTTTGATTTCCATATAGCTGAATAAATCAGGAAAGCCGGTTTGGATTTGTCATCTCAGGGTTACTTGAGTTAAACTGTTAGGGATGAGGGGTTGATCATGGTTTCCCGTGGAGTATGCTTATGGGAGATGGGGTGGGCAATCTCTGTGGCTCTGTTCCCTCCCCGTTCACCTACCTTTTCCCTGTGCTGCAGGAGGAGGTGCGTCAGGCTGTGACCCCAGCCGAGCCCGTCCAGTATTACTTCACGCTCGCCCAGCAGCCTGCTGCAGTGCAGGTTCAGGGGCAGCAGCAAGGGCAGCAGACCACGACGTCCACGACCACCATCCAGCCCGGGCAGATCATCATCGCGCAGCCGCAGCAGGGGCAGGTGAGTGCTGAGCAGGGTTTGGGGGCTTTGCAGCTCAGTGCAGCCACTGAAACCTTTAGTCAAGAGCAAGCAGTGGCAGCCGTAGGATGAATTCTTTTTTTCCCCATGCAAGTGAAGCTGGAATAAGTTTGAGGCTGTGTTTGTCCACTGTCAATCATGTGACTCTCACTGTGTGTGTTTTTTTTCTCCACTCCTCACCTTTATTAATAGCATACTGAGGTTAGGAAACTGATTTGAAAAAACAATGAAGAGATGCTTTAAGAGGCACAGTGTTGACATTGATAGAGAAACGGGGCCTGCTCTGCTTTTCTTAATTATTTTTTTCCTTTATCTGGCAATCGTGGTGTGTTGGTGAGGCTGGTGTGGCACCTTTTGCTTTTGTAGGCAGCAGGTTCCAGTTACCAGCCCACTGCCATCTTCAGAGCTCTGAAGTCTCAGTTTGAGCCCTTACTGGCACTCATTTTCTTGAATACATGTGGCGTGTCTCCGTGCCTCTCGTTGGCACAGTTACCTATCTGTAAAATCAGAAAATCAGCTTCCTGCTTCACAGCAGCGCCGTAAAGATAAGCGTGCAGGAGCAGGCCAGGTGTTCAGAGATGTTAATAACAAGGATCACGCAGGTCCTGGTTTCTCTCCAAGGCACTTTAAGCATCAGGAGATAACGGTGGGTCTCGGGAGCAGCCTGCCTGTCGCTTTTGGCATCCTGTTGGCCTGTGTCGGGTCCTTGCTCGGCCCTTACCTGCTGTTCTGAACGCAGACCACCCCTGTGACGATGCAGGTGGGAGAAGGCCAGCAGGTGCAGATCGTGCAGGCCCAGCCGCAAGGACAGACCCAGCAGGCGCAGAGCGGGACCGGGCAGACCATGCAAGTCATGCAGCAGATCATCACCAACACGGGAGAGATCCAGCAGATCCCGGTAAGGCTTCTGACCACCAGAAACGTGTAACGTTGCAAACGCACCATCTGCTGGTGTTCTGGCATGAGACTGTACATGGATGCTTTATTTTATTTTTTTTTTTAATTGTAAGAGGAAGTTTGGATTGAGTGGTGTGTTTCCTGCACTAGGAGAGGAAAACAAACCAGGTGTGATGTGAAAGGGGGAATAAATCCAACCCGTCTAGTGCAGACTCAGTGCCCACCACCAACACTTCCCCCTGAGTGGAATACTTGCTATTAGGAAGCAATAAATAAAATAGTTCCAGAGTAAACCTGAGTTCTCCACTACAACATGGTTTCAATAAAGTGTAATTAACTTCTGTTGCCTTTTCTTGGTTCTGCCTCTGCAAATCTGAAGTCGGGACCTGGCAGACTGAGTGGGAAAGGTGCCATCTGTGAGTTATTAATAAGCTTTTATGTTATAAAAAATATTTTACGAAATACTTTGGAGGAATTGCTTTGCAGAACCAGGAAATATCTTCTCGCTTTCACATTAGCATAGATCTGCTGAGGCCTTAAGAACGGGATTTTGAGTGCCCAACATCAGAGGTAAATTTTGGCACGTGTCCTAGGTAAACACATGGGTCAAAAAATGGCATTTTTTCCCCTCTTTGTAGCTTCTAACAACCACAAAGCCGGGGCTCTTGATTCCCATCTGGAAAATTTCGCACCTCTTAAAAAAAAAAATCCATCCAGTTCTGTGTACTTAACCAGCAACACGAAGGTCAGACCAAGTGACCGAGACAAGCACTTCACTTTGATTTCTCTTATTACGAGGCTTCCCCATGGCTGGGGCAAAACCCATCTTTTCCACAAGTCTGGCTTGTCAAGGTTCGCTAAGCTTCCCCCTGTCTCTTTGTGCTTTGACACAGCATCTGGAGAAAAGTTCAGGTGGTCGGTGCTGCCAGATTTTTCCAATTCACCTCCCACTTCTTCTCATCTCTTAAATCTTCAGCTAATTCCGACTGCTCGGCTTAAGGTGTTGGTCCGAAAGGAAGCTCTCTGCTTGCCAAATGTGGTGTTTTCCTACAAGCAACCTTTTTTCTCCTCTGTGCTCTCCACTGCCTTTCTCTTACATTCTTATTTTTTCTTTCTTTATGGAAGCCTCTCTGAGATACTTGTTCTTAAAAGCCTTTGGGAAGGAGATCTGCACCCCTGCTTGAGTGAATCTGTTAAAACAGTACCGAGTGTTGCAGCATCCTCCTTTGGTTTGGCAACAGAAGAACAGTTCAGACTTGTTTTCCAGTCGTCTCTGCTGAATGCTGCAACTCCCTGCAAGAAAAGGATTTGGAGATCTACTGAGGGAAAGAAATCTTCATAAAGCAGCTGTGAGGGGACCGTAGCGTTGTGCACAAAGTGCTGTTCTCCACGTAGGTGCATCCAGTTGTAAGTGATCATGTGCTTTATGAAAATGTGTGTCTGGAGGCTTTTTAATTAGTGCCTGCTTTTGGCCAGGCATTTTCTTCTACCGTCCTCTTGCCTGGGAGCATTTAAGAGCAGGTAGTTATGGCTGGTCCTCAGATGCTGCTTAAATTAACAGATATGAGATAAGAACTGTCAAGTGCCTGAGCATGGAAGCTTTGTCTTCAGGAGCGCTTGGGTCTCTAACAAGCATAAGACTATAAAAGAGAGTAACTTGGGAGTGGTGTTTTAATGAAATACTCACAATTCTCCCTTCAGCATTTAGCAGAGATGCTGTTTTGCCTGTAGTTAAACAGATCTCCTTTTAATCACAACGTGTCGAAGAGCCACAGTGTGTGGAAGATGAAACACCTTTCCCCCTTTCTGCTTCCACCAAACGAAGGACAATGGAGCGGGGGAGCCGTGCGCTCACCACGAGAGCTTGTTAGTGCCCTCACCTGGAAATCACTTTGTGTGGTTCCACAGAGCTGCAGCCCTCGGTCTATTCAGTGCTGCCATCCATTTCGCTCTTTCTGCTGTGCTTTTATTATTTTTCCCTTTCTATCTCAATACAGTTACCATTGTCTTCTGATGGTTCTTTTTTTTTCACCCTGGTATCAGTTAGGGTTCAGCTAAGAATCCTTCTTAACGCAGATATAAAAGTTTGAAACACTCCCGTAAAACCAGGAGCATCTCTGAAGATTGCAAGAGTGCTGAGAGAATCTTCCCAAAACTCTCTGCTGGCTTTCCACACACTCCTGATACTCTGCTTCTTCCCTGTGTTTGCTCTGGGACTGTGGGTTGCCTGTGGGAAGGTGGCTTTATTCTTTTTAAAAACTGAGCAAAGTTGGAAGGAAGGAAGCCTATACATCAATTAAACGGTAATCGTTTGTTTTCCCATGTTAATTTTGTGTTAAATTTCATCTGCATCTTAGCCTAAGCATTGCCAGGCCAGCTCTGTGGAGCTTACTGACAGTTCTGGTAGAGCAGTTTTTCTAAATGGCTTTGATCCATTCTGTTGGTAGTATAGTTAAAATCGAAGCAGGAAACCCCCAGCGTGGAAAACATGCTCTGCAGGCAGATCTCAGTGCAGAAACAGATTCTTTATTGAAATGTTTATGCTCATGTGGAGTTTATTTGCTCTTGAAATAATATTGGAGCTTTTAGACACAGCTGGTGAAGTCAGCGGTGTTTGTGTAAATGCCAAGCCCATGTTCTAGGCACTTCCAACCTTTGTCAAGTGAGCCGTGTTCAAGTGTTTTGTATGTCTGTCTTCACCCTTTTTAAAAAGAAGAAAACTTAAAATATTTTTTTTCTGTGTATAATTAACCTGAAGGCTATGAATCTATAAATAACGCAAAATGAAAAATTCAAGAGTAATATCAAGCATGTGGTGAGCTTTTTATTGCTTCTCAGATGGGTATTAGCAGTATCAGCTGTTTGTATCACAGAAAATGCAAAACGAGAGCTGAGGTTACTGCGATGACACTTTCTTCACATCCCACTCCCCCAGGCATCTACCCTTGCAAGATCTGGGTTGTAGGAAATAAATCTGCGTTTGAACGTAAAACACAAAGCACCGACACAAAGAATTGGCCTCTGCCAGGTGGGGAAGAGCTGTAATTAAAGGTTCCAAATACTATCTTGCAATATCCCTGGGTTTTGTCATCTGCACTGCCTTCGTTTATTTGAAAATTTCCCGTATTTTCTTTTTATATTTTTTTGGCAGAATGTAACAGGAGTGTCATTGTGTGCAGCTAGCTCGTGAGAGCTTTCTTTATGTGAAACAATGCATCGAAGTCGTAACTTGGTTCTCCTAACTAAAAAGACAAATGAGTGTCCTTGATGCTTTCGGAAATTTAGCAATTAATATGCTTTAGCTACTAACTGACCACTTCCATTCTGGAGAAAGAAAGAAAGAAGTGATGTGGTGCTTCTTTGGGGTTTACTTCAAGAACCTGGAGGAGTTCTGTGGACATCGTTCTTGCTTTGGCAGGTAGTGGTAGTTGCTCATCTCAACCGGTAACCAACTGAAGCTTCCCATGGCATCTATTACTCTGGCTTCTGTTGTGGAAACGAGAAGGCAAGTTTGTGTGTTTCAGGTTACACAGTTCCCTGTTTAATTTTCTTTCCCTGCCCCCTCCGCTTGTCTCCAGGTTCAGTTGAATGCTGGCCAGCTGCAGTATATCCGCTTAGCCCAACCTGTGTCAGGCACCCAGGTAGTCCAGGGGCAGATCCAGACGCTTGCAACCAATGCACAGCAGGTACGCACTCTGACGGCAGGGCTGACATTAACTGTTAAAGTGTTGTTCCCTAGCTCCTGAAACTGCAAAGTCCAGTTGAATTTTACCAACTCTTGGGCTAGGGTTCCTGCGTTTCTTTTCTTCCTGTTACCTTGGTCAGAATAACGAAGCGAGGAGCGTAGTGGAAGTTTCCGTTACCTGTACGTGAAAGCTGCATGCGTGTGTGTGCGTGCGTGCGTGGCTCTCACTGTATAAAGCTCGTGCTGCCTCTGAGCTGATTGCAGGTAAAACTTCAGTTCATCAGCCTTCTCTTTACTTCTGCTCCTTCTGGCTGGGTGAGGGAGGAGCAGCAGCAGCGCGCGCTCTCAGGAGGGCTGTTGTAGAGGTGAAACATCAGGGCCAGCGTTGCTGCCAGCAGGTTACCTCGTGGTCTTGGTGAGGCTGGTCACCAAGGGATTCTTCTCTGCCTGATAGGAGAGCTGCTGCTTTTCTGTGATCCTGGAGCCGCATTCTCCTGGTGCCAGTCAGAGAGGACATGCTTGTGTTTGGTTTGGAACAGCTGAACCCCATGTCCCCTGTTCTTGACTTGCAGTTAGCACCAGCATGACTGCAGTCCAGCGGCATGAGATGTATCTTACCACGTGGTGGGGGAACGAAGTTTGGAAGAGTCTAAATGCTCTTGAAAGGCCGCGGCAGAATATTTTGGTGGGGTCCTAGCCCTCTCCAAAATGCCCTCAGTGATCATCCTTCTCTTACCCTTGCAGATAACGCAGACAGAAGTCCAGCAAGGACAGCAGCAGTTCAGCCAGTTCACAGATGGACAGGTAAGAATTTGGAGGTTGTTGGTGCTACGTCCCTTTGAAGTCAAAGGCTGGAAAGACTCTTTTAAAGTCCGTGTGTTCGGGCAAATCGACTCCTCCAGGTAAAACCCTGCTACTGCCACCAAACCCTAAGCAGACGCAGGACAAGTGAATGTTGTGCCACTCTTAATTCAGGTGGATTCTTCACGTTTGGCTGCAGCTCCTCCAAATTAACCCAGCCCCTTGCACTCTGCCTAGGATGCATTTTAATCCTAACCAATTCAAGAATAAAGGTCCTAACGTTTAGCTATTGACTATTGCATAAGCAGCGCCAACTCAGTCTGGGCATAAGAAATTCACAGAATTACTCCAGACATCCATTGCTTAAATCCTACCAGCGGCGCTTTGTGCTCCGTTTTCTGGGACAGATATGACTTGGACTTGGGAGCTGCTGTTATCAGCACCACTAAACTCGTAGGGTTAATGTGCTCGGAGGGAAGGAGCGCTGTGTGTGTGTGATGAGAACTGACAGCCCTTTCTTCCCCCTCCAGCAGCTTTATCAGATCCAGCAAGTGACCATGCCTGCAGGCCAGGACATCACCCAGCCCATGTTCATTCAGTCCACCAACCAAACCTCAGACGGCCAGGCCACGCAAGTGACAGGGGACTGAGGGCACCTCGTGTCTCCGTGTGGAAACAAAACCACGTTACAGCCCCACGCTGGCCGTACCGACCCGGTCTGATGAACCCATCTGCTTCTCTGTATCCGTGCTCAATATTCAGCCTACAGTAGGCTGCGGTCTCTGGTGCACTATACGCCTTCCTCTGGTGGGTATGAGAGAATATCCAGCAGACACTGACAAGAAGGCAATATTTGTATTTTTAATTTCAGAAGTCAATATTTCAGTGTATTCAGCTGCTCGTTCGACCCCCTGGAAACTGAAGAGAAGTCATCGAAAGGAATTGGCAGCATCTCATTGAACGATATGTAAAACGTTTTTATCTAGTGAAATGATTAAAGGGTACTGCCTCTGGTTTGTTGTAAGAGCTTTATTCCCGGTATTCTCTTTGTATTTTTCTCCGAATAGAGCTAGATTCAGTCCCACCATCTCAGTGGTCCATTAGGGGCGTGGGGGGGGGGGGGCAGTGTGTATGTGTGTTAGATTTTCCTCTCCTGCCTCCTTTTTTGGTAAGCCGGAGCATTGAGTGTATGCAGCTAGGGGGCAGGGAGTAGGGGAAGAGTAATTAAAGTGAAAACAAAAACATTCCTTGTATTATGACTGTATTTTCTAAGGGCAAACAATTCTTTAATTTGGCCTGGTTTATTCCAGAAACACTAATGGAAGTCTGGACAAACCCCAGCCCTGCTGTTAACTGTTGTACTAGCTTCAGTCGATGCATGTAATATAAGCTTCATGAAACAAAATAAATTTCCTTTCTAAGATAACGTCTGCACTTTCTTTGGGAACCGGTGCCCAGCATCAACCTGCCAAGCGAAGCGCAGCCCCAGTCCCTGAAAAAATCACCCCAAAGTGGTGAAACCAGCAAACGGGGCTTGAGGGTGGCTGCAGAAGGGGCTTGGTTGGGGTCTTTGGGAACACGAGCGGTGGGGTGGGACCTCTTTTTGGTGCCCACCAGCCAAGGAGGTCTCTGTGGGGTCGCTGTATGGTGCCTGCCTCAGCACAGCAGCATTTTGTCAGCCTTCCCTGCAGCTTCTGCAGCAGCGAGGGGTTTGGGGCGGGTGTGAATGAGCTCCAGGAGCCAGGTTTCACTGAGCACACGGCGAGGATCCCGGCGGCGTTGGGGCCAAGCCTGGGTCTTGGCTAAAACACGGCTGAGGTTTTGTAACTCCTAATCTTTGTGTCCACCATCGGGCGATTTGACATACTTGGCACGTCGTCCAGGAGGGGCTCTGTGGCTTTGTGCAGCGCCTTGGCAGAGCTGTGACAGCGCAGGGACAGTGCCAGCACCAGCAGCTGCTCATTTTTCCTGCCAGAAGAGCCGAGCTCGCCGTGGTTTCGCAGCGAGGAGCAGCACCAGGAGTGGTGTAAAGTCCATAAACGGGGCCGGGTTGTTCCAGCGAGGGAGTTTGGTGCAGGAATTGCAGCTCCTGGGCCAGGTGAGGAGGTGAGGGCACCCCTGGGAGTCCTAAAAGGGCTGGGAGCCAGCAGCGCCCTCAGCTCCTTGCAGGATGGGCACCACCGCGCCTGGAGCAGAGTCAGCACAAAAATGGGAAAAAATAGAATATATTGGGTGAAAACTCCGCGTGTGGGCTGCGGCCACGAGAGGGCACCCACGGGTGGCTGCTGCGTGGGGACGGAGGGTCCTGGGGACGGAGGCTCACAGGGATGGAGGCTGGCAGCCACCCGAGCTGGACTCTGCCCAAGAGCTCTGTACCCAAAGCTGGGCTCTGCCTTGCGTTTGCTTGAAGGAGTTTAATTGGGGATGGATGTATAGACAGACAGATAATTAAACAAATAGCTTGAAGGACACAAAATGTGTGTGAGCTGCAGCGAGAGCCCCCCCCTGTGATTGAAGGCAGGCTGCTCTCACCACTCCGGCTGGCTCGTAACGGAGCTGGTTTGGCCAAATTTTTGGCAGACGCGGGTGCTCCGCAGCCCTCCCTGCCCCCTGTCCCTGCTCCCAGTTGTCCCCAGCTCCCGGGGCACAGCCAGCCCCGAGCACCCCGTCCCCAGCATTTTCCATCCCAGCCACCGAGCCCCAGCTCAGGCTCCCTCGTGCAGAGGTTTTGGCCACCTCCTGCCCTCCGTGCGCCCCCAGATCCTCCCTGGGACCCCCCCAGAGTCCCCCACAGAGGGCACCAGCCTGGGTTTTGCTCCCATCCCATCCCAGCTTCCCCATGGAGCCCCCGTCCCGCCGGTCGCCCTCCCCAGCCGGCAGCTCTGCAGCTGCATACCAGGGCTGCAAAACTTACTGGAAATCCTCTAGATGCAAATCCTGGCCTCAAATCCCGGCCTCCCCGTCCGTGCCAGGAATTCGAGCTGCAATCCCAAGAGGGCAGCAGGCTCCGAGCACGCAGGCCCTCCTCGCTCACCAGCACCCGGCCTCGGAAATCCTCTTTAAAAGTTCCACCAGGGGCCGGATCCAAGGATGAGAGGGGGGCTCTGCGGGATGCCCGTGGCCAGGCAGGGGGTAAAAAGCCAGCAGAGCCTGGGACGGCTCCCCAAAACCTCTGCTGGTTCTGCTGGCTGGGCCAGTACCCTACAAAACCTCCCAGCTCCACGGCAGCAGGGGATTTTCCCAGGATCTGCGCAGGTGGAAAGCGTGACCCCGGTGCAGGATGCACCCCTCCCAAAATCACCCCCGGGTGCTCTGCTGGGCCGGGAGGGAGCAGCAGCACGGCCACAGCTGCAGCCTCCGAGGTCCCCTTCTCCCCCCAGCTTGGAGAAGCGATGACTTTGTTTAAAAAAAAATCCCTAATTCTGCGAGCGGAGCTCCCCCAGAGCTTCCCCAGCACGTCTGGGACCTCAGCCTGCACCCTCCCGCTCCAAAGTGGGAATAAACCCAAAATTTCCCACCCGCCCGGCCCCCCCCCGTGCCCGTGCCCCTCTCTGGAAGTCCTTTCAGGTCACCTTAACTCCGCAGGCTCCGATCAATCGCCAGGTGAAACCGAAACCGCGGGGACGAGGGGGGCGCAGGAACCCGAGGGAGATGCTGAAGGTCAGGGTGCTCCACGGCGAGGGGGGGGGACGCTGCATTGAGACCCCCGAGGAGCTCAGAATTGGGCTGCAGGAGGGCGCGGGGCAGATTTTGGGTTGGATCCACACGGTTACAGCCCACACAGAGCCGGATCTCGTTGGCGTCTTGGTGCCGTGGTGCTTTTGGGGCACCCTTGGGTGCTTGTGGGGCATCCTCGGGGGGAGATTGGTTTTGCAGGCTGGCCCTCGGGGTGGGTTTGGCCAGCACGATTTCCCCCGAGCCCCCTCAAAATCAAACCATCCATTTCTTGTGTGTGCTCCCCCAGCCCGACCCCATTACCGCAGCGCTCACGAGGGCCCCGTGCCCGTGCCAGGATCTCCAAGCACCGCGTTAAATAATTCACCGCCCGGAGCTGGAACTTGCGCTCCTCTCCTGGAGCTCGGGGCCCCGGGGCACCCCCCATGGGGTGAGGGCTGGGGGGGGGGGGAACCGGCTGCAGCGTGCCTCAGTTTCCCCGTCTGGTAGCGGGGGAGCTCGGGGGAATAAGGTGGCAGAGCAAAACCCTTGTGGGTGCGCGGGACCTCGAGGACAGGGGAGGAATTGGGGATCCTGGGGTGCTCCGGCCCAGGTGCTTTGGGGTGCTCAGCACCCATGGGATGCTCCCCTTGGGATGCTGCATACCCTACAATTTGGGATGCTCCCCCTGGATGCTTCATACCCCATGGTTTGGGATGCTCGCTCTTGGGATTCTCCATCCCTGGTGCTTTCGGGTGCTCTGCTCCATACCCTACAATTTGGGATGCTCCCCCCGGGCTGCTCCATCCCCTGTGATTTAGGATGTTCCCCCCGGGATGCTCCGTACCCTGATATTTGGGATGCTCCCCCCGGGATGCTCCATGCCCCATGGTTTGGGATGCTCACTCTTGGGGTGCTCCGTCCCTGGTGTTTTGGGGTGCTCGGCACCCACTGCTTTGGGATGCTCCCCTTGGGATGCTCCATCCCCTACAATTTGGGATGCTCCCCCCGGGCTGCTCCATCCCTGGCGGTTCGGGACGCTCCCTCCGAGCTGCCCCACACCCCCCCCCCATAGCGGACCCTCCCCACCGGTCTCGGGGGGGGGGCAGAATGGGACCGGGTCCCCCAGCAGCACCGGAGCGCGGGGGGGGGGGGACCCCACTGAGAGCCAGCGGCGCCCCCTCCCCTTTTCCCCCCGGGGGCTGCCACCTCTGCGGGCTCCCCCAAATCCCCCCCCCCCGGCTTGGGGTGGGCGGGGGCCAGGTGCTGCGGGGCGGGGCAGCACCGGAGAGGGGGGGGAGGTCCCGTTACCGGGAGGGGGGGGGCGGCTAAAGGCAGGTGACCGGGGAGAGAGAACCAGGAGGAGACAGAACCGGGGCGGGGGGTGGGGGGCGCGGATTAAACGGAGCCTGCCCGGGGCTCCGGGGCTCTAGGGGGGGTGGGGGGGGGACACGGGGGGGGCCATGAGGGAGGCGTGAACGGGGCCGGGCGCCATGGCCGGGGCGGCGGGGAGCGGCGGGGAGCGGCTGCGGGCGGTGCGCACCGACAGCGGGGGGGGCCCCGGCGGGACCCCCGCTCCCCGCCGCCGGGGGCTGCTGGCGGCTCCGAGCCTCGGGGCTGCCCCCCCCGCTGCTTCTGCTGCCTCCCCCGCTGCTGTTGCTGCTCTTTCTGCTGCTGCTGCCGGTGCCCCCCGCCCCGCCGGACCCCCCCGGTGCCGGCGGAGGCTGCAGAATTGCCTGTACAACGTGCTGGAGCGGCCCCGCGGGGGGGCTTTCGTGTACCACGCCTTTATGTGAGTGCCGCGGGACGGGACCCTTTCGGTTTTTGGGGGGGTTTTGGGGGGTTTTTGGGGGTTTTTGGGGGGTTGGGGGGGTGGGCTGCGACCTCCCGGGGGTGGCGGGGTGGTGCTGAGAAGAGGGACGCCCTCGGGGTGGGGGGGGGCCGGAGCTTCCCCGTGCGCCCCGGTGGGGTTCGCCGGGTGCGCAGCGAGTTGGGGAGCTCCGGGAGCGGGCAGGGGGCGAGCACCCAGCCGGGGGGGGGCTGAGAAAGGGTGCTGAGGGGGTGCTGAGCCCCCGACGGCTCCCCAGTGCCGCTCTGTGCCGTGCTGGGGGCACCCCCTCGGTCTGTCCCCATCCCCTGCGAGTCCGTGGAGACCCTCGGGGGTGGGGGGCCCGTGGAGAGGGCACAGGGCACCTCTGGGTGCCACCGGGGACCCATCCCGTGGGGTAGCCGTGGGGCAGGCACCCAAAAGTCCCCTCCTGGCACCCCCTGAGCTGTGCCAAGGTGGGATGGGGGAGGTGTTTTTTTTTTTGGGGGGGGGTTCTCCCTGGTAAAAGCCTGGCAGTGGTGCCCCGTGAGATGTCCCCCCGTGGTCCCCAGTGCTGCTGGTCCCCAGCATGTCCCGGGGATGCTCCAGGAGCTGGGCCCTTCCTCAGCCCGGCCATCAGCAGAGGCACGGGCTCAAGGGGATTTCTGCCCCCTTGGGGTGTCCTCAGAGGGCTGGGACCCCCCTGGGGGTGCACCCAGGGGCTGGGGAGCTCCGTGCAGGGCTGCGCTGCCCGCCCCCACCTGGGACCCTGTTGGGATGCTGCTACTCCCTGCCCGGCCGTAGCCATGCAGAAAGTGATGTTTTTCCCAAAAAATCTCTCATGCACTCGGTGTGCACCCTTCAGCCCTGCTGGGCACGGCCCCCCCGCGGAGTGGGAGCCCCAAATTTTGCCTCCCCGGCCCCGTTGCGCAGCGGTGCCCGCTCGTTAGCGGGGAGCACGGGGCCGCAGCTCGTTAAGAGGCAGGAAAGTGGGTCTTGCGTAAGTTAGCACTTTGCGATGGCAGGAGGAATTTGTCACTTGATCGCAGGGCACCTGAGCTCCCCGGGGAGCCACGAGAGGAGCCCGGGGCCCCATTTGTAAGGGCTGCCGACACCTCCGCAGTGTGGTCTGGAAATAATCCCTACGCTGCAAGTGCTGCCTGTGAAAGCTTTTCCAGCAGGGAGTTTGGGGTGGCAGCCAAAACCTCCTGCTTGGGGAGGGGGGACAAAGCTTTTTTTTTTGTGTTCTTGCTGGGTTTCTGCACTGGGATCCTCCGGTTGGCCCAGGCATCCTCCTCCTCCCGCAGCGCCTTCTCCCTGCGGGTGTTTTTCCCCCAAAAACAGCAGCACCGAACCGAGCGGGTCCCCGTGAAGAGCCACGGAGCTGCGGGTGCCACCGGGAGGTGGCTTTGTCCCCAAATTGGGGACAGTGCCACGGCTCGGGGCAGCTCCAAGGTGCTCGTCTGCTGGGGCTGGACCTGGCTGGGATAGGAATCACTGGGATGGGGATGGGAATCGTGCCCGTCCCCAGCCCCACCTGCCCTCGAGGGCTGGGCTGTGTGGCTGTGCCTGTGCCCCCGTCCCTGCCGGGCTGCCCAGGACCCCAAAAAACCCATGGGAAGGCGCCGCGGTGGGCGCACAGAGGGCTGCCCGCTCCGAAAAGACTTCCCGGGGAGTTTGGCTCACTTCTGGCTTCCAAATTTTCTCCCCCACGGCAGAAGGGAGCTGTGAAGCTGTCGCAGCGCTGGGTACCGGTGTTTGCAGGAGCGATCTGTGTGCCTCGACGCCTGAGGATAGGTTTGGGGACGAGGAGGACGGCGTTACCCCCTCTTGCTCGGGGGACACCGAGGGACGGGAGATGCCCCAAGGTCGCCCAAGGTCGGGGCAGCGCCGGGCCCAGGACCCGTCCACGGCTGCGCGCTGCCTCCCCAGCAGCCTGGCTCCCAGACAGGGCTGAAAACTGCTAAAATGGAAACTGCTAAAATGGAAATACCCGCTGAGAAGCGGAGAGCTTCCCTCCTCCGAGCAGTTTAAGGTCTGGGAGCACGTAGCCGGGCTGAGCTGATACCGCTTATTGGCAAAGTCCAGTCTCCTCCTGCGGGGAAATTGATCCCAAATCCTCCCCGAGCGGCTGCTGGGGGCTGGGTGATGCTGGTCCCCCCCTCGCGGGATGGGTTTGTTGCTGCCACATCTTCGCAGCCCCCTCGTCCTGCCCCAAAAATAGAGCTGAGGGGGGCGGTGGTGGCCCCGTTCCCTCTGTCCCCTTGATTCGGGGCCGTGCTGACCACACCGAGCCTGGGCTCAGCTGGTGCCAGCTCCTGCCTGGGGCTTACAGGGAAAATCTGGGAGCGTGGCTGGAGCCTTAACCAACAGGATTTAGGGCCAGAGGCAAATCAAAGCTTCCTCTTTCTCTGTCCTCCCTGCGTGTGCCAGCAAAGCCCCGGGGGGAGCGGTGCCCTGCCACGGGTGCCCTGCCCCGGTGGAGAGGGGGCTCTGGCAGCGTGGAGCTGCACCAGGAGCTCAGCTCAGCACGTTTCCAGCCCTTAGAGGAGCTCTTTAATACGGGTTTTAGTGAGGTTTGACCTGGAGCAAAATGGGGAAGGCCGAGCCAGCAGCACCGGCAGCATCCCCGGACCCCTGCCCAAAGCGCAGCCCCCGGGGTGGGGTAATCCACGCGCCTCCCCGTGCCGGCTGCTCTGGGGGCACTGGTGGGACGGTGCCAAACTGGTGTGCCCCTATTTACCCCCTGGGGAAGGGTCTCCCTGTGCCTGGGGATGGGGACGGGGCCAGGACGTGGAGGGAAAGGGTAGACCAAAGCTGGAAGTGGGCGCGTGGTGCCCCTTGGTTTGGCTGCGGGGCCGTGGGCATCCCTGCTGGCACGGGGGGTGGAGGACAGCACCCGAGCACTGCTTAATGCTTCGGCACGTGGCAGGGTCCTGCCGAACCCACCTGGGGCCGTTTAATGGGCTGGAGCCCCGGAGGGTTTGCAGGGGAATTGCTTCACCTCCTGCTGGGCGCTGGCTGTCCTCCGCCTGCCCTGCAAAACCCTCTGGTGTTGAGCTCCTCCGGGCTGTAACTCGCTGTCACTATTGCTCTGGAGGGACCTGGCTCGTCCCCAGCCGCTGGCATCCCGCACGGTGGCTCGTTTTGGGAGGAGGAGGAGGAGGAAAACCCAACTGCTGCACGTGGGTGGCCAAAATGAAACAGGACAGCGAGGCCGGGACCCTCGGCTGCTGGAGCTGCGCCCTCGGAGCCGGGACTCCTTCCTGGTGGTCCCAAAGGACCCCCTCAGGGCCGCCCCCTGTCCTCTTGTCCCAGCTTGAAATGGGAGCTGTGGTGCAGGGGAAAACGCCAGGGGAAGGAGAAGGCGACGCAGCAGTTTGCTGAACCTGACGCAGCGTCGCTGGGGCATAAAATGAAGTGGCTGTGGTGCAACGTGAAAATGCACATCGATTTCCTTCTTTCCTCTTTCTTCTTCGTTTCCCCTCCAGCTGCTCCTGCCGGACCCTGGGCACAAGGTGCAGGGTTTTGGGGCCTGGGTCTGGCTGGCCCCAGTGGTGAGGACAGGGGGGGACAGCTGCGTGGATGGGGAGCCCCCACCCCGAGGGGATGCTCTTGGAGAGGTTTGGGTTGTCTGTGCCCTGGGGCGAGGGGATGGAATGGGGCTGAGCGCCCCGACCTGCCCCCTCTGCCCCCCATGTGCGATGCCCTCGGGGGGTCTCCTGTCCCCCTCCTGTTGTGCTGGGGTGCGCGGCCCCTCGGGAACGGGTCTGGGAACTCGCTCCCTTTCCTCCCCCCTCCCCTCAGCCCGTGGCTTGCCAGATGATTCAAGAGCGAAACTATCTCAGCTGCTCCGTGTGAGCGTCTTGGCACCGTCCGCAGGAACCTTGTGACCGTTCCCCCGCCAGGACACGGGGCCGGGGGGCGACGAGGGGCACAGACCCCAGGGTGGGCGATGTGTGATGCTGCTCTCAGTCTCCAGCTCGCTCTGCCCGGAGCCCGAGGGCCTCGGGGACTTCTTGGCACCCACCCGAGGGCGCAGGGTGCGCGGCGTGGCCCCGCGCGGGGCTCGGCAGGGGGAGGACGATGCTTGCCCGGCCGTGCAGGGCAGCAGTGCCAGGGTTTTGTCACTCGTGCAGCGAGTCCGTGCCTGGCTGCCTTCACCAAAGCACCTGGCAGGGAAGCACGGAGCGGGGGACCTCATCCAGATCCCTTCTGGGCGGTGACACTGGGTCCCTGCGCGGCCACGGGATGCGCCGTGCAGCCCCCAGCCGGGTTCCTTGTCCCGGGTCCCACCTCCCCCTCGTGCACCCCCCGAGCTGGAGGCACGGCAGTGATTAGGGCAGCTCCTTCCCCTTCCCAAGGGATTGGTGTTTTTTTTTTTTGGGTGCTGGGCAGGAGCAGCCGCCGAGCTCCTGCATGGCCACGGGCGATGCCCGGCGCTGCGGGACGAGGGGGTGGCCGCCCCTGCCATGGTTACGGCCACAAACAGGCCGGCTCCAGCGCTGATATTTATATCCCCGGGGCAGACAGGCCTCCTGCACCGCCTCTCCTACAAGGCTGCTGCGTGAGGGATGGAGGATTTATAAGACACGCTGTTTATACAGCTGCAGGCAGTGCTCGGGGTGCTGAGCCTGGCGGGTTTGGGGGTGCGGGGGGCAAAGCACCATCCCCGTCCCCATCCCTGACCCCATCCTCGTCCCCATCCCAGCCAGGTTTGGGTGGTTTTGTCCCCCCAGTGGACTTGGTGCGCAGGTTGGGGACACCCGGCGCTGCCACCCAGCACCGCGGGGACCCGGCAGTGCCACGGTGGTGCCAGGGCTGGCGGTGCCACTGGTTTCTCTCCCTCTCGGGGCCGTGCCGGGCGCGTCCCCAGGCCGAGCTGTTTGCTCTGTGGCACGTGGTGTTTTCCTTCCACCCCGTTACCACCACGCTCTGCCCTGCTGCTGCCCGCAGCAGGGCCGGGCACGGGGGTGCCCAAACCTCACCCCCATTTCCCAGCCTCGCCAAACCCCTTTGGTGCAGCCCCCGGGGCTGGAGGCTATCTGCCTGGGGGGTGTTCAGCCCAGCTTTCGGGGTGCTGGGGGTGCCCCTGGCTGACCCCATCCCATTTCCCTGAGCTCAGCACCTTCCCCACCTCACCTGCTCCTTCCCCTCTCCTGCCGCTGGAGCGGCCGGGAGCATATGGCGAAGGCAGCCCTAATGAAGATTAATGCCAGGAGGTTCGTTTTCTCCAACCAGCCCCTCCCCTGCTGGGTTTTAATTAATATTTTTGGGGCACGGCGGGAGGAGCGCTCCTGCGGACGAGCTCCGTGCCTGCAGGGTGTGGGGAGGCACAGGAGGTGCCCCCACAGCCCCTGGCTGCAGCATTTGGGACATGGGGGGGGGGCTTTGGGGAGCCCCTTTCCTGCCCCCCCGGCACCTGATCCTCCCCTAAGCTGCTTAGGCAGTGCCAGCAGCCAGGCCAGGGGCTCTTTCCCCAGCTTTGCGAGTTAATTCCCAGCAGGTGATGTGTTCCCACAAAGTTGCCTTCCCTGCGGGGCCGTGGGGGCCTCCCACGATCGTGTCCTTCACAAAACCCCGCTGTGGGGCCGGGGGCCGGGCAGGAGCATCCCCCTGGGGGGGTGGCACTGGGGGCAGCAGCTCTCGGGGTGGCTTTCCATCACTCCTGCAGCACAGTGACCCCAACCAGCTCGGTGCCCGTGCGGTGCTCGGGTTAGGAGGGTGCCCAGCGGGGCCAGCGTGTGCCAGGGATCAGAGACCCCCCCTGTCTGGCCCCAGCTTGGGCGAGAGGCACAAATCTTCGCAGGCTGGGAGATTTCTGCATTCTCTTCTGCTTTGTGCTCCGCTGCCCGTGTCATTGCCTGCCAAATCCCGCTTGTGTAACGTTTGCTGCTGATGGTGCACAAAGGCGCTGCCCTGGGCGGCTCGGCCAAGGTTTGGGTTTGCTTCTCCAGACGAGCGTCGGCGTGGCGGGGAGCCCGGCGAGCTGCTGCTGCCCCCAGCTGCTAAGGGCAGAGCTCCTGCACGGGGAAAAGGCTGTGCCCATCATGCAGGGGGCAGGGGATGGCTGCAGCCCCCGGCCCCAAAGCCGGGGAGCACCTTGGAGCATCGCTTTGGGCTGCGATGCCCCCAGCCCCTTTGTCTGGGTGTGTGTTGTTCCAGCTCTGCCCCGCTCCCAGCCCTTCTCCCGTTTCCTTGCGTTTCTCTGCCCTCAGCCTCGTCTCCGATTTCCCCTCGTGGCAGCAGTTTTGGGGAAGGGACCGGCCTGGTTCCTTCAGGCTGTTTTCTCACCCAGGTCTGGCTCTCGCTCCTTTTGCACCATCCCAGCCAGCCCGGGTTCACGCGGTGCTGCCGGGGACCTCTCAGCTCCCTCCTGAGCGCTCGGTGCCTGAGCCACCTCCCCTTGGCCTGGGTGCTCCCGAGGAGGGCACCGAGCATCGTCCCGGCGGACACCTCTCCCCGTGGTGCCTTCCTGCAGGCGTGCAGGTCTGGTTTCAGCCCCTCAGCCACCCCGGGCAGCCAATTCAGCTCCAAATCTCCGTGTCAGCAGCAAGAGGAGACGAGAAAGTGCTCCGAGACGGCGTTGGGCAGCACGGTGCCGAGCCGAGCCCTGCGCTCTCCGCAGCGCCTCTTGCAGGTCCCGGGGGCTTTGCTTGCACCGGGTGCTGGGGGGGTCAGGGGGGGTGCTGGGACCACCCTGCTTGCACCAGCAGCCCCGGTGCTGCCCGTGGTGGGGCTGTGCTCCCAGCTCTGTCCCCGCTGTGCCCAGTTCGGGGGGGGGAGCCAGTGCTGGTGCCCCCGTGCCGTTACGCAAGGCGGCTCGAGCGGAGCCCTCTGCGCGCCCATCACGTGGGGCCGGTGGCACAAACCCTCCGCTTTCCATTTTTAGAATCGCTGGATCAGGGGAAAGAAAAAAAAAATAATAATAATGTATTTTTGGAGAGTTTCGTCTGCCTCAGCTCCAGAATCTATTTTTCTTCTCCCCTCCTTTTTATTTTAAGTGGGCCAAAGCCCCTTTGGTCTCGCCCCAGCTCTCGGGACGGGCAGCCTCGGAGCAGCTCCCTGCTGACTCTGCCCTTGGGTCCCGGCTGTTCCCAAGTGGCTCCGTGTCCCCGCTGAGGTGCCAGGTCCCCATGGAGGCAGCGACAGCGGGGACAGTGGCTCTGGTCCCCTTTCTGCCTGGGGGGGGCCCTCCAGCTCCTGCCCTGCTTTTTTTTTTTAAGCGGTTGTTTTGGGTAAGAGGCCGCAGGGCTGCGGCAGAGCCTGGCACCGAGCCCCACGGCTGCTGGAGCCGGGCCTTCCTCCTCCTCCTCCTCCTCCTCCTCCTCCCCCGTGTGCTGCGGGGTGGCCTGGGGACATGACCCCATCACGGGGGGGTCCTGTGGGGCCCCTGGCCCCCTCCGCCTGCCCGGCAGCGAGGTGTTAAAGCCCCCCCCTTGCCTGTCCCGTTGGGGACATCGCTCCTGGTGCCAGCAGTGGCAGCGGGGGGGCTGCGAGCGGGGGCCGGGCAGTGTCCGAGGTGCCCCCTGCAGCCCCCACTCCTGTGTGAGAGGGTGAGGATGCTGGGGAGGGTCTCGGTCCCCTGCCCCATCCCCTGTCTCTGCACACTGTCACCGTGCTCCGCTGGGTATTTTTGGGCATTAAACACCCCAAAATGGCTCAGGTTGAAGGGACCTCCGAGATCTTCTGCTCCAGCCCCCCCACCATGGGCACGACCCCTGCCCCCAGCCCCATCCAGCCCGGCCTCGGGCACCCCCAGAGCCGGGCACCCCCATTCCCTGGGGGCCTCCTGAGCCTGGGGGGGGGCCGAATTTCTTCCTCCTGCCCACCTCGAGCCCCCCCCGCCCCCCCCGGCCGGGCTCCGTGCGGGACCCTCGGGCAGCGGCTCCCGGGGGCTCCTCGGGGCGCGCTCCGGGCGCATCCCCGCACCCTGCGCGCTCCCGAGCCGCTCCCTGCCTCCCCCTAGGGGCAAAGCCCGGCCTCGGAGAGGCTCAGCCTCAACCCCCGGGGAAGGTCCGGACCCCCCCAGCCCACCCCCCGAACACTCTCCCACCCCCCCCAACACCCTCCCACCCCCGTGCGCTCTCGTTGCAGCTTCCTCCTCGTCTTCAGCTGCCTGGTGCTCTCCGTCTTCTCCACCATCCAGGAGCACCAGAAGCTGGCCAACGAGTGCCTCTTCATCCTGGTAAGAGAGGGGGGGGGGGGGCACACCCGTGCTAAAACCACCGCAGCCCCCTCCTGGAGACCCCCTCCCAGCCCTCGGCCCCGTGGCTTCCACCGCTGCCCGATGCCGGTGGCGATGCCAATGCCACCCGGCACATTGGGGACTCTGTGGGGTGGCCTCGCTGCTTGCGGGGTCCTGGAGGATTGGGGTGGCCCCTTGGCAGGGTGGGGAGGCAGGGCAGGAGGGGCTAAAAATTAAAAAAAAAAAAAAAAAAGGCAACTTTCCCCCAAAGTGTGTCAGAAACGGCTGACGCCGGGGTTCTTGCGAGCAGCGGGGACTAAATCGGGCAGGTCCTGGTGACGTTCCCCCGAGTAAGCAGAACGGGGGCTCGAGGACAATGCTGATGGAGGAGGAAAAGGACCCGGCTCAGTTTGAGCTTGGCACAGGTAGGGCTGGGCTGCTCGGGGAGCCTCGACGGCCGTGGGCCCTGCACCCGGAGCTCGGAGCTGTGTCACTTGGGGGGTCCCGGGGAGGGTCCCGGTTTCCTTTTGCACCCCCAAAGCTTCCCCGTGCCGTCCTGCTGCCCCTGCCCTTCTGGTTTCACCCTGCTCGTCCCCCCCTGCAGGAGTTTGTCATGATCGTGGTGTTCGGCATGGAGTACATCGTCCGCGTCTGGGCGGCCGGCTGCTGCTGCCGCTACCGGGGCTGGCGGGGGAGGCTCCGCTTTGCCCGGAAACCCTTCTGCGTGATAGGTACGGGGTGAGGGGGTTTGGGGGCTTTGAGCATCACCCAGGCCATAAAAACCTCAACACCCAACCCTCTCCCTTGTGATAGGTACGGGGTGCAGGGATTTGGGGGCTCTGAGCATCACCCATGCCATAAAAACCCACGCACCCCACCCCTCGCCCTCGTGATAGGTACGGGGTGTGGAGATTTGGGGACTTTCTGCATCATCCATGCCATAAAATCCCCCACAGCTGACCCTCGCCTTCATGATAGGTGCAGGGTATGGGGATTTGGGGGCTCTGAGCATCACCCAGGCCATAAAAAACCCAACACCCAGCCCTCTCCCTTGTGATAGGTACGGGGTGCAGGGATTTGGAGGCTTTCAGCATCACCCATGCCAATAAAAAAACCCACAACTGACCCTCGCCTCCATGATAGGAACAGGGTGCAGGGATTTGGGGGACAGGGTATGGGGATTTGGGGGGCTCTGAGCATCACCCAGGCCATACAAACCCCCCGCGCCCCACCCCTCGCCCTCTCCGCCCTCCAGATTTCATCGTCTTCATCGCCTCGGTGGCCGTCATCGCCGCCGGCACGCAGGGCAACATCTTCGCCACCTCGGCGCTGCGCAGCATGCGCTTCCTGCAGATCCTGCGCATGGTGCGCATGGACCGCCGCGGCGGCACCTGGAAGCTGCTGGGCTCCGTGGTCTACGCCCACAGCAAGGTGAGGACGAGGAGAAGGGGGGTCCCGGTGTCCCCCCCCCCCCCCCAAACCTCACTCAGACCCCGCTCACCCCCGCTGCCCCACCAGGAGCTGATCACCGCCTGGTACATCGGCTTCTTGGTGCTCATCTTCGCCTCCTTCCTCGTCTACCTGGCGGAGAAGGACGCCAACGCGCAGTTCGCCACCTACGCCGACTCCCTCTGGTGGGGCACGGTAAGCGAGGACCCCCCCCCTCTAGCCCCGGGAGGGGACCAGGAGGGTGGGACGGGGCTGTAGGGTGTGTGGGGGAGCTCCCTGCAGGGCTCCCCGTTGTCTGTCCCCGCGCAGGTGACGCTCACCACCATCGGCTACGGGGACAAGACGCCGCAGACGTGGCTGGGGAGGATGCTGGCGGCCGGCTTCGCCCTGCTCGGCATCTCCTTCTTCGCTCTGCCCGCCGTGAGTAGGACAGGAGAGAAGGGGCACACTCCCCCACCCCTCCACGTGGCAAAAATTGAGGGGAAAAGGGGCAAAATCCACGCTCTGCAGACCCCATCCCCTCCTGTATCCTCCAGGGTATCCTGGGCTCCGGCTTCGCCCTCAAGGTGCAGGAGCAGCACCGGCAGAAGCACTTTGAGAAGAGGCGCACGCCTGCAGCCAACCTCATCCAGGTAGCTCCAGCCAACACCCGTGGGTGCCCCAGGGGGGTCTGTGCCACCACAGATCCCCGTGGGGGGGACAGGAGGGGCAGCAAGGGGGGGCTCGGGCCGGCCCTGATGCCCGCGGGCTCCCTCCTGCCCAGGCTGCGTGGCGGCTCTACTCGACGGACGCCAGCCGGGCGTACCTGGCGGCCACCTGGTGCTACTACGACAGCCTCCTGCCCTCCTTCAGGTAGGCAGGGTGGGGGCGAGAGGCGGCGGGGGGGCTCGCAGAGGGTCCCCGCAGGGACCAGGGGCCACGTGGGGACGCCGAGAGCTCGGTGGGGACCGCGGGGACGAGCGGCTCCTTGCTCAGCACCAGGACGCTGGAGACGCAGCTCAGGGGCTGCCCAAAACCCAAATGCATCCTCATCCCACCCCCCCAACCCCACAGCACCCATCCCACCGCCACCTCTCACCCCATCCATCGCCTTCCTCCGGGAGAGGGGACGGTGCTGCCGGTCACGGGGACCCCACGGCTGCGGCGGTGGGGCTGCAGCAAGCCAGGAGCCAGAGGGACCCGGGGGGGCTCAGCGGGGAGCCCCCTGCCCCGTCCTGCGGCGCTTTCACCTCCCAAACTCGCTGCTGCCACGTGTGAGCCAGGACCCCAAAACGTCTCCGGATGCCCTGCGTGCTCCCAGCCCTCCCCTCCCGTCCACCTTTGGTTTTGCGTTTGCTGCTGCTCACTTCATGTGTTATTTTTTGCCACGACAAATTTCTGATTCTGTTCTGCTCTTTATTTCCCCCAAAAGCAGGGTTCCTAACAGCCGTGCCCCCGAGGAGCTCCGGTGCCCCCGGTGCATCGCTGCTGTGCCGGGAGCCGCTTCTCCTCCAGCAGAGCGAGGACGGGGCCGGGCTCGATCCCCGCGGGGTCTGAGCCTCCCCCGGCTGCTCCAGCAGCTCCCGAGCCCCCGGGGCACTTGGGGGCAGCTCCCCGCAGCAGGGACACTCGTCCTGCCTGTCCCCTGCCTGTCCCATCCCAGTGGTGCCATCACCTCTCAGCCCCGCAGGCTGCGTGGGAGCCCTTCCCCTTTCCCCTTTTTCCCCCTTTCCTTCTCCTTTTTCCCCCTTTCCTTCCCCTTTTTCCCCCTTCCCTTTCCCCTTTTTCCCCCTTTCCTTCCCCTTTTTCCCCCTTTCCTTCCCCTTTTTCCCCTTTTCCCCCTTTGTTTTGCAGAGCCCCCTCTCCCTCCTTGTTTCGCTCCCCCCCGCATTTTGCTTCGCCGCGTTTTTTTTTTTTGTTTTTTTTTTTTTTTGTTTTTTAAATTTCTCCCTCTTTCCGTTTGACCCCGCCCTCAGAGAGCTGCTCCTTATGTTTGAGCACTTGCACCGAGCCCGCAACGGAGGATTTAGGAACGCAGAGGTGAGAAAATGGCCCGACGGAGCCCCACCGCCGCCTTATCACCCCTTCACCTCTGCCCAGAAAAGCGCCGTCCCCGCGCCTTGCTCGGGGGAAAGGTAGGGAGCAGCCCCCCCCCCCAGCTCCACGTCTCTGCCCTCTCCTCCGTGTCCCCACGTGCTGCCACCCCCGGCACCTCGGCAGAGCAGCCCCCGGCCCCTCTGTCCCGGCAGAGCCACGCTGGGGCCCCCCACCCCGTGCCAATTTTGGCCCCTTTGGACGGACGCTTTGGCAACGCCGTGGAGCCCCCCGCGGTGCTGGGACGGTGCCCGGGGGTCCTGAGCTCCGAAGAGCCACCGAGCCCGGCCCCAGGGCATCGGTGCTGGCAGCAGGGTTAGGTAGGGAGAGGGGGCTCTGCTCCGCCACGGCCCCGTGCCTCAGTTTCCCCCCTGCGTGGCCGAGGGGGTCCCGAGGTGAGTACGGGCTCGGAGGGGGGGGCTCCTCCTGCGGCAGCACCGGTGTCTGCACCCATCTTCCCGGCCCCATCTCCGCGAGCATCGCCTCTCATAACATCTCCCCTTGTCTCTCTCCTCCCCCTCCCTCCTCACCATCCCCTCGCCCCCTCCCCAAATCCCCAAACCCTCTCTGCACCCCCCCCCCCACCACTCACCCCATAGCTGGCAGGAGGAGGACGCGCGGCCCCACAAGTGCTTGAGCCTCAGGTAAACGCGCGCCCCCGAGCCGCCCGCCCCGGCCAGCGGGCACCGGGGGGGGGGACACCCCACGAGGACCAGGGCTCAGGATCGTTCCCGTGGCCCCCCCACCCCAGCTTTTTTTTACGGAGCTGCGGGGCAGACGCTGGTGTTTATGCAGGACCTACACAAACCGCGGCGCTCAGCTCCTCGCAGCAGGAGCGGGGTGTGCGGGGTCGGGGGGGCTCTGAGCCACGCTGGCCACCCCCCCCTAACGCTATTTTTCCTCCCGTGCCTGCCCCGACCCCAGGCAGCTGGGTAGTGGTAAGCCGAGGACGTGGGCCACGTGGAGACGGAGGTACCGGGGCCAGGAGCCGCCGGGTGCATGGGATCCATGCGGGGCTGCCTGCGGGGTTGGGTTGGGGGGGGGGGGGGGCAGAAATAGGGGCAGAGAGGGCAGAGCGGGGTCGTCCTGAGGGGCTGCATGGCTTGGGTTGGGTTTGGGGCTGGCTCCCCCCACCCTGGGTCCCGTACCCGCGGTGGCCGTGCCGCGGTTTCTCCGCCTGTGGCACGGCTGAGCCGTGCTGGGTTCTCTTGTCTGATGGCCCTGAGGAAGGCAGGAGCCCGGTGCCCCTGGGTGGGGAAGTCGAGGGGGGTGCCCGGGTCTCCCGGAGCCCCCCCGTGCAGCGGGCGGGGGTCTCCCCACACCCCGCTTTGCTGGGGACCCCTCTGCAGCTCCGGCTTGGCTGGAGCTGGGCCCCTTTCTGCTCGGCCTCCTCGCATGTGCCAAAGCGTGCTTGCGGTCCCTCGTCGCGCCAGGCGGTGTGTTTGTGTAGGTCCTACATAAATCATGGCTGTCGTGTCCCCCCCCCAAGCCAGCAGAGCTCGCGTTGGGGCTGCAGGGGGGCGGCTGCGCTCAGCACACGGGAGCAGAGCTGGAGCTGGGCGCTGGAGGAAGAGGAGGAGGAGGAGGATGAGGAGGAGGAGGAAGAGGAGGAGGAGGATGGGGGGGCCTGGCCGGGTTCCCCAGACCCCCCCCATGCCAGCCGAGCTGGGGCAGGAGCGGGGCTGCTCCGTGGGGGCTGCTCTGCTGTGTGTCCCCCCCCCGTGCCTGTCTGTCCCCTGTCCGTCTGTCTCCTCCTTTCTCTGCTCTCAGAAATCAAAAGGGGCTCAGACTCCTGCACGGTGACGCCTGCGCCCCAGCTCGTGCCCGATTTGTGTTCGGGGGGGCTCTGCAGCCCCGTCCTCCCCCCCCCTGCTGTGTCCCCCCCCATCCCCACCTTGACGCTGCCGTCCTCTGCCCCGCAGCACCAAGATGGGCATCAGGGACCGCATCCGCCTGGGCCCCCCCGGCGGCCGGGGCCGGCAGCACCTGGGGCCCCCCCTGCAGCGCTCCCCCAGCCCCGAGGACCCCCCCGAGGCCTCGAGCCCCAGCAAGGTGCACAAGAGCTGGAGCTTCAACGACCGCACGCGCTTCCGAGCCTCCCTCCGGCTCAAGCCGCGACCCCCGGCCGAGGGTGAGCCCCTGGAGAGGGTCTGGGGGGGGTCCCCATTATGGGGGGGGGGTCCCTGAGCTCTGTTGTGCCCGCAGCCGACTGCCCGCCGGAGGACAGCGGCGAGGAGAAGAGCCCCCCCTGCGAGCTGGCCTTCGAGGACATCCTGCCGGCGGTGAAGACCCTCATCAGGGCTGTGCGGTGAGCGCGCGTCCCCTATATTGCCCCTTCTGTCCCCAAAACGGCGTTTGGGATGAGCAGACGTCTCCGGATGAGCTCCCATTGGGGGCTGGGGGGTTCTGCCCCCCCACCCCACCCCAACCCGGTGCCAGCAGCCACCCCGCTGTCCCCGCAGGATCCTGAAATTCCTGGTGGCCAAGAGGAAGTTCAAGGAGACCCTGCGGCCCTACGACGTGAAGGATGTCATCGAGCAGTACTCGGCCGGCCACCTGGACATGCTGGGCAGGATCAAGAGCCTGCAGACACGGTGAGCTGGGACCCCTGGGGTGGGCAGGGGGGGGGCTCCGGGTTCCTACAGGACCCCCCCCCCACCCCGTTTGTCCCCACGAGCCCCGTGGCCACCCGTCGTGACGCGCAGGACGCGTCCCCGTGAGCCGTGCCCGTCCCTCACCTCACGGTCCCGCGTGTCCCCTGGGGACAGCGTGGACCAGATCGTGGGCAGGGGGGGCCCCGCTGGGGACAAGAAGACGCGGGAGAAGGGGGAGAAAGCGGCGCCCGAGCCGGAGCCGGTGGATGAGTTGAGCATGATGGGGCGCGTGGCCAAGGTGGAGAGGCAGGTGAGGAGGGGACGGCCACCGGCGGGCACCTCCCTGTCCCCTAGGGTCCCCTGGGGGTCCCTTGGGGGTCTCCTGGGGGTCTCCTGGGGGTCTGCTGAGCGCCGCCCGCCCGCAGGTGCAGTCGATCGAGCACAAGCTGGACGTGCTGCTCGGCCTCTACTCGCAGTGCCTGAGCAAAGGCTGCAGCAACTCCTTCAGCCTGGGGGCCGTGCGGGTGCCCCCCGGCGAGCCCGACAGCACCTCCGACTACCACAGCCCCGTGGAGCACGAGGACATCTCGGCCTCCGCACAGACCCTCAGCAGCTCCCGCTCGGCCAGCGCCAACATGGACTGAGGGCGGCGGGGACGGACCCCGACAGCCCACGGGGGGGGGCGCGGGGTAGGGTACGGGGGGCGCAGGAGCCCCCCCGGCATCGCCCAGCGCCGTGGTGCTCGGGTTTTGCGCTGCGCAAGGGCGCACGGTGGGAGAGGGATGGGGTGCAGGCAGGATCTGACCGTGCTGGGGGGGGTGGAGGAGCCCCCCAGGGGGGTGTGGAAGCCCCCCAGAGCCAGGGCAAGTGTCCAGCCCCCCCCCCCCCCTCCCCCAAAAAAAAAAAGCAGGGTCCTGCCCCGGTGCCACCCGCTCGCCCCCAGGGCCACCAAAAGCTATGCAAGGCTCCAGCCCCTCGCTGCGGTGCTGAGCAGGGGGGGCAGGGGGCTGACCCTGACCCCCCCCCCCCCCGTGCATGCTCCCAGGGCAACACGTAGGTAGGAGATAATGATATTGATATTGATATTTATATTCTATATGCAATAATGTCTGAATATGCAACGCCCCCCCCCGGGGACAGCAACCCCGGGGGGGGCCATGGTAGGCAATAAGCAACCCCCCCCCGATAGCGCACAGGGCTGGATCCTGCTCCCCAAGGGGGGTCCTGAGGACTCAGGGCTGGGTGGCAAACCTATTTTTGGAGGGGGGGTGTCCATGTGCCCCCCCCCTTGCACGCTGCTTGGTTTCCAGCCCCGCAGGGCTGGGGGTGACCGTGGTAGTGCCAAAATTTGCAGAGCCGGGGCTGGTGCCCCCGGTGCTCCCCGTGGTGTGTGTGTGGGGGGGGTTTTTTGGGACTTCTCTCTCAGCGTCGGGCTGTGGGATTTCCACCCCCTCCCCAGCCCCCCCCCGGGATGCTTCTGCTCCCAGTAAAAAGTGGGGGGGGGGACGCTGGGGTTGCCCCGAGCTTGCTCGTTAGCCTCATTAGTGCATGTGGCCAGCGAGGGCCGAGCTTGCAGCCCCCCCGTGCTGCTGCTGCTGCACCCCCCCTGTCCCTTTCCACCCACCCATGGGTGCCTGGTGGGCAGGGGGGGGCTGTGGGTGCCCCCGGGGCGAGGGTGCATGCGACAGCTTCGCCCCCCAGCCCCGCTCAGCGGCCCCCCCCCCCCTCCTCAGGGGCTGGCTGGTCCCCGCAGCCCTCCCCAGCCGGCGGTAGTTACCTCACTTTATTAACTTATTAACTTATTTCTTTCATTAAAATTTGAAGCAGACGCCGCCTGCCCGCCTGGTTTCTGCTGTCCCAAGAGGTGGCACTCCAGCCCCGTGACCGAGCAGCACCGGGTGGCCGCTGGTGTCCCCCCCCCTCCCCGTGCTGGGCTCACTTCCAGGCCCCCCCCTCCGGCCCCGAGCTGCCTGATGGCACTGCAGAGGGACCCACGCTGCCGTTGTTGGAAGGGTGACCCCAAAAGGGGTGTCCCCAAATTTCTGTGTCCCCAAACGATGCGTCCCCAAAAGGTGTGTCCCCAAATCTGTGTGTCCCCAAAGTTACGCGTCCCCAAATGATGTGTCCCCAGTTGTGCACCGTGCTCGGATGGCCCAATTGGGCACATCTAGGACAAGGTGCGGGTGTGAGCCCCCTCCCCAAAAACCTGCAGCCCCCCCAAGGGGGTGGCAAAGCCTTCGCCCCAGCCCCGTGGCCGTGGCCGTGTCCCCCCGGGCTGCCGGTGTCACGGGGAGGGCAAGGCCCCTTCCCGCACTGCCCTTCCCCAGGAGGAAGCCGGGCTCTCAGCCGCTCCTTCCCTGCGTTTCCTGGCTGCCTTTTGCCAAAAATCCCATCCCGGGCTCATCCTGGGGTGGGGGCTGCGCCGTGGGGTCAGCCCCCACCACCACCCCAGCTGCAGAAACCCCTCTCCTGTCCCCCCCAGACCCCCGGAGCGGCCCCAATCCATGGGGTCTCTGCTGGGATGGGGTCTGGGGACGTCCCCCCCTGAGCTCCTGGCGTGCGGGGCGCGATCCCCGGGGAGCCCTCGGCTGCGCACGTCCGGCTGCCGTGCGCCCGGGGCTGCTTTGAAGCAGAGGCTTTGAAGGGTTTGCCAGGACGGGGCGAGCAGGAACAGCCCCTGTCCTGCTGCCCCAGCTGCTGGCACCACTTTCCGGGGTGGGTTTGGGGTTGTGCATCGTGCCCGCAGCGGGGTCTGCACCCTACCCATGGCCCCGCATCGCCGCGGGGGGCTTGGGGACAGCAGCGCCGTGTGTTGGATGCAGCTCAAGTGAGCCCCTGCTGCTCCCAGCAGATTTGGGCTGGGCTCTGGGCCAAGTCTGCAGCCCCCGAGCTCGGCCCCGTGTCCCCAAGGCACGAGGGGACCTTGTCCCTGCCCAGAGCAGCCGCAGGTGGTGGTGGTGGCGGTGGCAGGGCCGGGCGCGCTGCCAGCCCGCTGCCTCCCTCTCCCACGTGAGCCCGAGGTGCCCAAGGCTGGACTTTGTCCCTGCTCCACCTTGGCCCCCCCCCGCTGCGTGTGCACGAGGCAGGGAGAGGGGAAACGCAGGGCTGGGGGGGGGAAATGCCTGTGAGGGACGCAGCGAGCCGTGACCCCGCGTCCCGCCAGGAGCCAGGTCGGCACGCCAAGAGCCAAGCCAAGCACGCCCGCAGGAAGGGGGCGAGCGCTGCTGGCCCTGCACACGAGCCCCCATCGCTTTTTGGGGGGGGTCAGGGGCTGCTGTGGGAACGGGAGGGGGCCAGCTCTGCGCCTGGCAGCGCCCCGCAGCTCGCTGCATCCTCGCCTTCAGCCTGGGCGCTGCCTGGCACAAGGATGGACCGGGGACGGGAATGGGACCGGGGGTGTCCTTCACGCCTGTGGCTCTGCTTTGTCCCTTGGGGTCTTGGAGAAATTCATGACTCACTCTGGATTCCTGTCCGCACAGTCACGGAAAGGAGACAGCCGGGCTCCGGGCCGGACCCAGTTCCTTCCTGAGGCTCTCAGCAGCGCTCAGCCCGGCCCCGTGCCGTGGCCTCGCTCTGCCCAAGGCCGTGCTCGCAGGAAAAGCCGCATCTGAGAGAGGCAGCCAGGCACCCGGCGAGATCCCAGCACTGGGGGGGCTCTTTCAGGACCCTCCTGTGGCTGCCCTGAGCACCCCAACACCTCCAGCAGGACGCAGCCCTTGTTGTGCCTTGTTGGCTGGGGTGCTCCAGGCTCTCAGCACCCCCCCGAGCCACCGCAGCCTCCCCCCCGAGGCAGGAGCTCGGCCCGGGGACCCGGCTGGCCTCCTGCTGCTCGCCGTGCCTCCGTCCTGGCTGCTGGGAAGCATCTTCGAGGAATCCTTTGGCAGCGGCCTGGGGATGCTCCTGGGGGCCAGAGCCAGGCGGCAAGCCCTGAGGCTGCCAAAATCCCCGTGGGGGGGGGACAGGAGCCATGGGGTGGGCAAGCCCTGGGGGTGCACGGCCCCTCTCCCCCTCCGGCCGGGGGTCCTGGCGGTGGGGACGTGGTGCTGGCACCAAGTGACACTGGCCGCGTGCCCCGGGTGCTGTGGGACATCCCGGGCTCACACACATGCAGCAGGCGGGCTGCTGGGCGAGGGGGGGCACCCGCACCCCACTGCACCCCCCACACCCTCCCCAGGCCGCGGGGAGCCCCGTGCCGGAGCGTGGTGTGCTGGGGACCCCCGGCCTGGGAAGGACGGGGCAGGGGGCTCGGAGCTCCCTCGGGACCACCTTTACCCTCACCACCTCCCTCTACACGACCCCCCCAGGTCCCCCCAATACCCCCCCAACCCCCCCAGCTTGGTCCCCCACCCGTAAGGGGCAGGGGACACCGGGGCGCTGGGACCACCGGCACCGACCCCGTTGCGCCCGGGCTGGGACAGCGCAGCGCGGCCACCACCGCCCCCCCTGCGCCCCCCCCAGGCCTATCCCGGTCCGGCCACGGTCTCGGCTGCCCCCCGGCACTTTCCCGGCCCCCCCCCGGCCCCCCCCCCGGGGCGCGGCTATAAGGGAGCGGCGGGGCCGGGGGAGGCGCTCGGCGGCGGAGGCGGCGGAGGCGCGGAGCGGAGCGCACGGCGGGTGCGGCAGGTAGGGGGCTGGGGGGCAGCGGGGGTCGTGCCCCGGGACCCCCCCGCACCGGGACCCGCTCCCTCTCCCCGAGGGCTCCCGGCAGCCGCGGGCTGAGCCCGGGGAACTCAGCGCAGCGCCCGCAGCCGGGGGCGCCCCTTGGTCCCCCCCCCCCCCCACCCTGTCCCGGCACAGCCGCGCCCCGGCTGGGTTTGGGGCGGAGGGGGCACGGGGCTGTGCCCCCCACCCCCGGGGATCCCCCGTCCCGTGGGGGTTCTGCTCCTGGAGGGTGGGTTTTAGGGTCTGCGTGGGGCGCAGCACCCCGGAGGGAGGCGATGTGGGGGGCGTCGGGGTGGGGGCACGGGGCTGGGAGCCGGGACCCCCGCTACGGAGCTGCTTGGAGGTCGGGGGGGAGCTGGGAAAGGAGAAAGTTTGGGGATCACGCACACCACCAGGGGCACAGCCACCTTGGGTGGGGACAGAGCACCCCCAAAATGCCCCCCCCATCGCCCCCCATTACCCCCCCAGCTCCCACCCGCCGGGAGCAGCAACCCCAAAGGGCATCGGCGCAGGGGCTGGGGTCGGTCCCCTCTCACCGCCCCGTCCCCGCAGCGGCTGCAGGTCGGGGACATCGCGGGCACCATGCGCCTGCCCTGGGCCCTGCTCTGCCTCTGGCTGCTGGCGGGGGCGGCCGGGGCTGCCCGGGCACGCACGCGCCGGGAGCTGGCCCCCGGCTTGTACGAGCACGGCGTCTACGATGCCGGCGGCTCCTACTGCCAGCGAGGGGACGTCTGCTGCCACGGCCGGGACGACGGCTGCACCGTGCCCTACCTGGACACCATCTGCTACTGCGACCTCTTCTGCAACCGCACCGTCTCCGACTGCTGCCCGGACTTCTGGGAGTACTGCCTGGGCATCCCGGCCCCTTTCCCCAAAGTTCAAGGTGAGGCGCCCCTCCCCAAATCCGCCCCCCTCATGGTGGGGTTGGCACGGGTGCCCGACGTGCTGGGTAACACCGGGATGATCACAGAGTCATGCTGGATCCCACAGAGCTCTGGAAACCCAGTGCAAACTGGGCGGGCTGGGGCTGGGGTCCCAGCAAAGGGGCTGGAGCAGCCCCCAGTCCGATTTGTGCAGCTCTCCGTGGGGCAGGAAGGCGGGGGGGGGGCAGCGCTGGGGCACGCACCTGCGGGCAGAGCCAGGCCGGATGGTGCCGGGGTGCCCCGGTCATGTCTGGGGCACGGTCCTGACTTCACCCGGGTGGCAGCCGTGGCATGTGGGGGCGAGCCGGGACTGCCCCCGCCGTGCAGCACAAGGCTCCCTCTCAAGTCCCCGCGGAGCAGAGCCAGCTCCGGGGATCAGTGGCCCCTTTATCCCGGCCCCGCCAGGCTGTGCGTGCGAGGCCGGCTGTGCCGGGCAGCCCCAGGCTTAACCCTCCTGGTGCTGAGCCAGCCCCGCGCCCACCTCTCTACCCAAATCCTGCTCCCCAGCCCCGTGCTGGTCGGGCGCACAGCTCCGCGGCTGCTCAGCACCTTTAGGATTTGTGTTTCATTTCCCTTTGGTGTTTGTTTTTTTTTTGGGGGGGGGGGCCCGGCAGGACCCTCCGCAGCCGTGCGCTCACCCGGGCTCTCCTCTCTCCCACCCAGGCTGCGCCCGCGCCGGCCGCACCTACCCCAGCGGGGCCACGTACCGGGAGAACTGCAACCTGTGGTGAGTGCCCCAAGGGCCGTGCCAGCACCGGCAGCACCGGCTCAGCACCGGGACCAGGCCGGCAGGGGCTGCCCGCAGCCGGTTGGGGCGCGCGGGGCCGCGCTGGGTGGCGGGGGCCGGTGCCAAACGCCTTCGCCCTGGCGCATTCGGAGCGCGCAGCCCGGGGCTTTGGGCTGCTCCCAAATTTCAGCGCACGCCTCGGTGGGAGCCGCTCGCTCGTGGGGCAGCGTGCGGCCTCGCAGATGTGGGTTGAGGCTGCTGGGGCTTCTCCGTTCCCGGCCCAGCTTGCCCCAGCCTGCTGCGGGTCGGGGTCCGGCCCCGTCCTGCTCCAGCACCCGCGCTGCGTGCCGGGAGCTCGCTGTTTGTGCTGGCGGGCGGCGCGGGGTTTATCTGGAAAGCGGCTGCGGAGGAATTGCTGGCATCCCGGAGCCGGGGAACGAGGAACCTGCGGGCGCAGCTCTGCCCCGAGACGAGGAGCAAACATACCTGGGCGGGCTGGCTCGGCGCGATGCGGCCGATAAGGGGGGGAATCAAAGGCTCCGGCTGGGGCTGGAGCGCGCGGCTGCGTGCCCGTGGGTGCTTGCACGTGCGTGCCGGCGCGCCTGCGTGCCCGAGCAGCCCGCTGGGGCTGGAGGTGAGAGGCCAGCCCGCCCAGCGCAGCCGTGCAGGAGGGGCATGGGCTGAGCCGAGCCCTCCCCGAAGCCACCCGGGACTTTTTCAGGACCGTGGCGTGGAGGCACGTGGGGCTGGAGGCCGTTCCCGAGCTCCCCGGGGAAGGTCGAGCCCCCCCCCCAGAGCCCTGTGCTCGGGGAACTGGTCCCTGTGCCGGGAACTTTCCCTGCCCAGCTGGCCTCCGGGGGCTGCGGCTCCTCTGCCAAAATTTTCTTCCCCCGCACTTGGAACACGGAGAGCAATTCCTGCAGTGCTTCGCTCTGACCCGGTCCTTGCCTGGCTCCGGCAGGGCCGGGGAAATTAGGAGAAAAAAATCAAAGCCTGGGAGACGCAGACGGGGCTGGGGCACAGGGAGCTGCTGAGGGTGCCTGGCTGCACCCCAAATCTGCCCCCGAGGGGCTCCCAGCGCCCGTCCCCAAGGAGCGCATCCCAGGGGCTTCTCCCACTGCCCCCCAGCACTTGGCTGTGCCTGGAGGGGGCTGCGTGGGGGCAGAAACCAGGGGGGGGGGATTTGCAACCCCTGCTCCGAGCCTGGCTGTGCCGAGGAATTTGCCCCCTGCACGGGGATGTGGGGGCCAGGTTGTGGTGGGAGCTGGGGGCTGGGTGGCTGCCCTGGACGGGGACGGGGACAGGAATGGGGACAGGGATGGGAACGGGGATGGGGATGGGATGGGAACGGGGACAGGGACGGGAATGGGGACGGGGATGGGGATGGGGACAGGAACGAGGATGGGTTTGGGGACGGGAATGGGGACGGGGATGGGAATGGGATGGGAATGGGGACGGTGCCACCGTCGGGGCACAAGGAGCAAGGAGCGGGGCTGTTGGGGCTGCAGCCAGGCTCCTTAAAAGGGAAGAGCTGCCGGGAGCTGTGCCGGGAGGGATGCCGAGCATTGCTGGCCACGCGGGGGGAGCGCCGCCGGGGGCTCCCCGTGGGGACACGGCCCCCGCCACCCCTTCCCCGGGTCCCCCCCTGGTGCTGCCGGCCCCGAGTCCCCCTCCCTGGGCTGGTGTCCAAGCCCCTCTCTGCTGTTTGCAGCCCTGGAGGGTTTTCAGCTCATTTTCCATCCCATACCCCGGGGGGGGGACTGCGGGGACTGGGGAGGGTCAAGGTTTGGGGGGGGGACACAGCCACCAACCCCCCCCCAACAGCAGCAGCAGCCCCCTGCCCTCGGTGTCCGTGGGTCCCCAGCTAAGTGGGGGCAGCCCTGATGTGGGCACCCCCCATTTGGGGGTCCATGGGGTGCTTCCCCCCCCCCAAACTGACCGTGCTGCCCCCCCCCCAGCACCTGCAGCCCCGGCGGGCAGTGGCAGTGCGAGGACAACGCCTGCCTCGTGGATGGGGACCTGATCGATGCCATCAACGGGGGCAACTTCGGGTAAGGGGGCAGAACGGTCCCAGATGGGGACGGGGATGGGGACGGGGGTGCCCCCCCCCCCCCCCGGTGCTTTTGGGGTGCTTTTTTTTTGCCCCTAACGTCGCTCCCCTGCAGCTGGAGGGCCGGCAACTACAGCCAATTTTGGGGGATGACGCTGGAGGAGGGGATCCGCTACCGCCTGGGCACCTTCCGCCCGCCGCCCACCGTCATGAACATGAACGAGATGCACGTGAGCCCTGCGCCCCCCCCCCCGTGTCCCCCTCCCCCCAAAAAAAAACAAAACAACCCCATGGGGAAACTGAGGCACGCGGCCCCTTGCGCCCAGCATCTCCACGGGGTCCCCGTCCCCGCGAGGGGCTCGGCACCCGGCGTGGAGGCGGGGAAGGGGCCGTGGGGGGGGGGGTTTTGGGGGGAGCCGGGGGGGGGCTGTTTGGAGACGGCAGCTCAGCACATTCCCCCGCTGCCGCTGTTGTTTTTGCCCCGCTGCTCCTCGCTGCGTTCCCATCGGAAAGCCGGCCCCGAGGCTGCTGAGTCGGCACAGCCGGGGGGGGTTGGGGGGGGGTTCGGTGCCCCCGAGCTGCAGCCGAAAGCAGCCCCCGGGGGAAATGGAAATGAGGGGGGTGGGCAGCACACCGGGTGTCCAGGGGGGTCCCCGCTCGCCCCACTCAAGCCTTAATTTGGGGGGCTGTGGGGAGCAGCACGGAGCATCCCAAGGGGGTGCCCAGCATCAGCGGCACCGTGCTGGCACCGGGGGGGCTCTGCCCCTGCCATGCCACGAACTGGGACCCCCCCCCCGAGGCCGGGAAGCCCCCCAGGAGAGAGCCAAGCACGCGGCGCACACCCAGCGCCGTGGCCTTGACCCCCCCCGAGGTTTAATTTTAGCGTTTCCTGCGCTGGGCTGGGCTGAGCTGGGTGCCGCAGCCTCCCCAGGAAGGCTGAGCTGTGCGTGGCCGGGGCGGGGGCACCGTCCTGTGTCCCCCCCCCTCCCCGAAAAGGAAACGCCGGGCGTGAGTCAGCCACGGGGGTCAGGGAGGGCAGCGCCGGATAGGGGCCACAAGGAGGGGGCCCCCCCTTGCGCCCCCGTTGGCACCCGGGGCCGGATGCTGGGGGCTGGCACAGCTGAGCCCAAATTTAGGAAAGGAGCTGGGTCCTCGGGGGGGGGGGGGGGCACTTGTATCCTGGTTAACCTCAACCAGGGGCTGGGGGGGTCCCCGACCCAAGGGGTCCAACCCCATGATGTCTGCAGTGGGGCTGGGGGTTCAGTGTGGGGCTGTGGAGCACAGCTTTGGGGTTGCAATGGAAGGGGTGTGTTTGGGGGGGGGGGGTCCCCATGCCTTGAGCATCCCCCCACACCTCCGCAGGTGCCCATGGACTCCAACGAGGTGCTGCCCCCCCACTTTGATGCAGCCACCAAGTGGCCGGGGATGATCCACGAGCCCCTGGACCAGGGCAACTGCGCCGGATCCTGGGCGTTCTCCACGGCTGGTGGGGGCACTGGGATGGGGTGGGGTGGGCACAATGGGATGGGATGGGATGGGCACAATGGGATGGGATGGGCACAATGGGATGGGATGGAATGGGATGGGCACAATGGGATGGGATGGGCACAATGGGATGGGATGGGTCGGGGTGGTCTCTGGGGACAGGGACTGGAGGGACTGGAGCCCAAACCCATGGAGGTGGGAGCAGGGCAGGACCCCGGGGAGCTGCCCCCAGCCCCGATTTCCCCCCCCTGTGCTCACCCCCAGCCGTCGCCTCCGACCGCATCTCCATCCACTCCATGGGGCACATGACGCCCTCCCTGTCACCCCAAAACCTCCTCTCCTGCGACACCCGCAACCAGCGGGGCTGCAGCGGGGGGCGGCTGGACGGGGCCTGGTGGTACCTGCGCAGGAGGGGGTGAGTGGGGACGGGGGTGGGTGCGGGGACGGGGGCTGCCAGCCCTGCTGGGGAGGGGATGGGGTGGGATGGGAACAATGGGATGGGATTGGGATGGGCACAATGGGATGGGCATAATGGGATGGGAGGGGGATATGGGATGGGATGGGGATAGGGATATGGGATTGGGATGGGATGGGATAGGCGCAATGGGATGGGCACAATGGGATGGGATGGATGGCATGGGATGAGGATATGGGATGGGGATGGGGATATGGGATGGGATAGGGGTATGGGATTGGGATGGGATGGGATGGGATAGGCACAATGGGATGGACACAATGGGATGGGATTGGAATGGGGATATGGGATTCGGATGGGCACAATGGGATGGGCACAGTGCGATGGGAGGGGATGGATGGGATGGGATGGGATGGGCACAATGGGATGGGAATGGGGATGGGGAGGGGATGGGATTGGAATGGGAATAGGGATGGGATGGGGATGGGATGGGATGGGGATGGGAATCGGATGGGCACAATGGGATGGGGATGGGACGGGACGGTACAGGGACAGGTCCTTCTCCTCCTCACGCCCTCGCCCTCTCTCATCAGGGTGGTGACAGACGAGTGCTACCCCTTCACCAGCCCCGACAGCCAGCCGGCGGCACCGCCCTGCATGATGCACAGCCGCTCCACGGGACGGGGCAAGCGGCAGGCCACGGCGCGCTGCCCCAACCCCCAGACCCACGCCAACGACATCTACCAGTCCACCCCCGCCTACCGCCTCGCCTCCAGCGTGAGCACCCATGGGACCCGGGGCTGGAGGGAAACGGGGGGGCACCCGCTGCAAACCGCCCCCCCCCCGGGTGGGATTTGGGGTATCTCCAAGGGGGTTTGGGGTCACCCTGCTGGGTGCCCCCTGGGGTGCTGGGGAGGGTAGAGGTTGGGGGGGCTCTTCCCTGGGGGGCAGCCGTGCCCACCCGGTGCCAGGCGGCTCCGTGCTTGCAGGAGAAGGAGATCATGAAGGAGCTGATGGAGAACGGCCCCGTGCAAGGTGAGGAGCTGCCGGGGGCACTGAGCCCTAAATTTGGGGGATCTGCTGCCAGAGGGACAGCTCAGGACCGGCCGTGGGGCTGGGCCCCCCCAGCTTGGCTGCTGAGCACCGTCACGCTGCCCTCCCTGCTCATTAACCTCCTTGATTTGATTTTTTTAATCCCCTCCCCTGGCCGAGCCTTGGCACAGCCCCGGCCCCCCGCCCTCCTCCTGCTCCTGGGGGGGTGCTGAGCTCCGGCTGCTCGGTGCCTGTGTCCCCCCCCCCCCAACCCCCCCAGCCCCCCAAAGCCCTCTGCTCCTGCCCGCAGCCATCCTGGAGGTGCACGAGGATTTCTTCCTGTACCGCAGCGGGATTTACCGGCACACGCCCGTGGCCGAGGGCAAGGGGCCGAAGCACCAGCGGCACGGGACGCACTCGGTCAAAATCACCGGGTAGGGGCTCGGGGGGGCTGGGAAAAGGGGTGCGGGGGGGGGCTGGAGCCTGGAGATGGAGCTGGGGCTGGGGCTGGAACTGGGGCTGGAGAATGGTGTGGGAGCTGGGGCTGGTGCTGGTGGTGCTGGAGCTGGTTCTGGAGCTGGAGCTGGCTCTGGCACTGGTGTTAGAGCTGGAACTGGTGTTGGCACTGGTGCTGGAACTGGTGCTGGTGGTGCTGGTGCTGGTTCTGGAGCTGGTGCTGGTGCTAGATACTGGTGTGGGAGCCCAGTGCTGGTGCTGGTGGTGCTGGTGCTGTTTCGGGAGCTGGAGCTGGCACTGGAGCCTGGCACTGGTGCCGGAGCCTGGTTTTGGAGCTGTTTCTGGTACTGGTTCTGGAGCTGGTACTGGTGCTGGTGGTGCTGGTTCTGGAGCCTGGTATGGGAGCCGGTGCAGGAGCCCAGAGCTGGAGCTGGTGCTGCTGGCACTGGTTCTGATTCTGGCACTGGTGCTGGTCGTACTGGTGCTGGTGGTGCTGGAGCTGGTCCCGGTGCCAGCAGGGACCCCGAGCGCACGGCGCTGGGCACCAGGGCCAGGACCGGGGTGGGGGGCGCACTCCCCCTGCCCCCATCCCAACCCTTGGGAAACAAGAGGGGGTTCACGGCCCCCCCAGGATCACAGCACGGGGTGGGTGGGGGGCAAAAATGGGTGCACCCCCCATGCACCCCCCAAAAATGGAGCCTGGGGGGGGGGTCCCCGCTCACCCCCTGCCCTCCCGCTGCAGGTGGGGCGAGGAGCAGCTGCCCGACGGCCAGACCCTAAAATACTGGGTGAGTTTTTTTTTTTGTACAAGCGAGGCTGGGGGGTCCTGGGGGGGTCCGGGCACTGAGCTGAAGCCGTGTCCCCCCCCCCCCCAGACGGCAGCCAACTCGTGGGGCAGGGCGTGGGGCGAGGACGGGCGCTTCCGCATCGCCCGCGGCGTCAACGAGTGCGAGGTGGAGAGCTTCGTGCTGGGCGTCTGGGGGCGCGTCGGGGTGGAGGACATGCCCCACAAATGACCCCCCCTTCCCCACGACCCCCCCCCCCCCGAGACGGCCTTGATCCCCCCCCCCCCAGACCCTCCCCAGCCGGGGTCAGTCGGGGTCATGCCCCCCCCCCCCCCCGTGACCCCAGCGCCCTGGGGTGCTGACGCAGCGGCCGGGTGCATCGGGGCGTGAATGGGGTTTTTGGGGGGGGGAATGAGGCCGGGGGGGGGGGGCAACCCCGCTGCCTGTGGGATTTACCCGTTAATCCCCCCCCCTCCGGGCTCGGCGGGCTCTTTGTCGGCAGCCGGGGGCTCTTCAAAGGCGGCCCCCCCCCGCCCCAGCCCTCTCCCAGCCCCATTATATGGCGGGGGGGCTGCAGTGGGACCCCCCCTCCAAGATATGGTCCCTTATTCCCCCCCCCAAAATTCCCCATGCCCCTTTTGGGGGGGGTAGCACAGCACCACGCAGCCGGGGGGGTTCCTCCGTGCCCCCCAGGGCTGGAGGAGCCCCCCCAAGGCTGGGTGCTGCTGGCACCCAAGGGTGGGGGGGTCCCCTGTGCCCCCCCCCCGCCTCGTCCCAATGGTGCTAAGGGCTTTTTGTGCAGGGACGTGGCCCTGGGGACCCCCCCCAAGTGTCCCCATGGGGCCGCAGCTGGGTCCAGAGCAGCCTCACAGCCCCCCCCCTTTTCCTTCCCACCCCCCCACGCCGGGCTGTACTTTTAAACCATTTTTTTGTTGTTTTATTTTTTTTTTTTGTATTTATTTTGCTTTTTAATATTTGTAAATAAACTCCTGGAAGCCTCCCGGCGGGCGCGTGGCCCCATAGGGTGCGAGCTTGTGGGGTCGGGGATGGGGAGGGAAGGGGGGACCCAGGGTTTAGGGTAAAGGGGAAGGGGGGGCAGCACCTGGAAGGGCTGGGGGGGCCTGATAAGGGCTGGGGGGGGGCTGATAAGGGCTGCGGGGGCCTGATAAGGGCGGCTTTGTCCGGCCGCCTTCCTGTTTTGTTGGCACGCTGTGACCTCGGCCGCGGGCTGCAGGAGCTGCGGGGCCCCAGGGATCAGGGGGCTGGATGCGTGGGGGGAGAGGGTGAGGGGCTGCCAAGGGGGTCTTGGGGTTTTTTTGGGGGGGGTCCCAGCGGTGAGAGACTCAAAAGTGAGGCTGGGGGTGTGCAGAGCGCGTGGGATGGAGCTGGGATGGTGTCTGGGGTCAGCCCGTGCGTGTGGCTGTCCCCACAGGCACCCCAGCCCCATCCCGTACCCATGTCCCCGTCCGTCCCAGCCCCACATCCACCCCATAACCACGGCCATCCCAGCCCCACCCTGTCCCCATCCCCACGGCCATCCCAGCCCCATGTCCTTGTCCATGCCATCCCCCCATCCACGTCCATCCTGTCCCTACATCCATCCCATACCCCCGTCCACCCCATCCCATCCCAATATCCATCCCCACATCCATCCCGTCCCCATATCCACCCCCTATCCACATCCACCCCAACCCCATCCCAATATCCGTCCTGTCCCCATATCCATCCCGTCCCCAACCCTATCCCATCCCTACATCCATCCCCAAATCCATCCCGTCCCCCTTCCCCTGCCCACACCGTTCCCAAATCCCAGCCGCGCCCCAGCAGCTCGGGCTGTCCCCACCCCTTTATTTTTCGCCTTTTCTCCCTTTTTTTGCCTCTTTTTGGTTTCGATTTGCAGTCAGTCTGGCTCGGAGCCCCACAGCCCTGCCTCTGGTCCCCCCCCCAGCGTGGAGTGGGGCGGCACCTGGTGGTGGGATCCTGCCCTGCACCCCCCCCCCCCAATGATAAAAACACCCAGGAGCCCAAATCCCCTCCCAAAATAAGCCAGAAAGGGCCCGGCTCCAACTATTTTGGGAATTAGCAGGGGTTACTCCAGCGGTCCCACACCTTTGGCTGAGGGTTAGAAAAATCCCAAACCCAGGCGGTGCTTCTGAGGGAATCAGAGTTTACGGTGCTTGAAAATCTCCCTTTTTGTAGAAAAAATCCTTCAAATATGGGGAAGGAACGCGGCCTTCACACCCCGCTCCGAGCTGCTTCCCATTAAGGGAAATTAAACCCAGAATTGTAGAGATGTCAGTTTAGAAGCAGAGGAAGGCTTCGTGCTGCTCACCTCCTGGCTGTGCCTCAGAAGAGGAGCAGGGCACGGCTTTTGCCGTAAATTAGGACAAAAAAGGTAAAAAAAAAATGGATTTTATGGAAGCGAAGGGAGGCGTCCCACAGCCCGGGCAGCCCCGCAGCTTTCCTCCTGCCCGGGGCTGATCCTGGCCCCCAGCAGCAACACCAGGGCTGTGGGTACGGGACATCCACGGCCCCCCGGGGTTTTTTTTGGGGGGCCAGCACCCCACAAACAGCCCAGGCAGGAGAGCAGCGTGCGGGGTGCTTTATTCCAGAGCTGCACAACGAGGCTGGCACCGCTCCCCGGCTCGGCTTCCACGGGCAGAAAGAAATCAGGACACGTTGGCAAGGAGCTGGCCCTGGCTTCCTGCAGGATTTTGGGCCAGAAACGGGAAAATCCAGGTGGTCCCTAGAGGCATGGCACGGGCTGGCTCCTGGTTTGGCCGTCGCACCTCGTGGCACAGCCCCGGGGCAGCAGAACCGTGCGGTGGCACCGCAGGGACCGGCACCGGGAGGCACCAGCAGGGCTCTGGGGGTGGGGGGGGGGTGTCCCGGGGCAATTTGGGGGCGCAGCGAGGGGTCCTGGGGTGTCACAACATGCGGGTGACCACCATGGTGAGGAAGTCCTCGTAGCTGAGGCGGACGTTGCCCAGCAGCGCCGTGTCCTTCTCACGGAAAGCCTCGGTGGTGCTCTGGAGCTGCATGCAGATGTGGATGAAGCGGTCGAGCTGGATGCTGGGGTCGGGCGACCTCGGGGCGTAGCGGGCCAGCAGCAGCTGGCTGAACTGGGGGCTGAGGTTGTAGCCCAGCTGGGAGAAGGCTGGGAGGGAGAAGCACTCGGGTTAAAACCCCCCAAAAAAGAAGGGTGACAGCCCCAGCTCGTGCACACCCATCCCCACCACACTCCAGGATCACCGAGGGAGGAAGGAACCCAATAAAAGCCCAAATTCCAGGGATGTTTCTCTCCCATTTAGCCACACACGCCCAAGGGCTCCTCCCAGCGCAGGGCGAGGCTTAGCCACAGCCCTTTGGGAGAACAACGGGGAGAAAGGGATTTCCTAAAGACTGGGGTTCGTAACACGGCTGGGCTGCAGCTCCTCGAATCCTCCCCGTGGGCAGCGCAGCTCCTCGGGTCCTCGCTCTGCAGCCCCGTGCAGGGGACACGGGGAGCTCGGGGACACCCAGGAGCTTGGGGACACCCAGGAGCTCGAGGACAGGCTGGAAAGCAGCAGCAGGCAGAGCAATAAACCCCACAGAGCCCATGGTCGGTGCCCCCCGTCCCTCGCCCACCTTGCTGCAGCTCGCTGAAGCTGATGGAGCCCGAGCGGTCGCGGTCGAACTGCTGGAAGAGATTCCTCCACTGCTGGATGAAGCGCAGCAGAGCCGAGAAGCCGTACACGTCGATGCGGCCGGAGCGGGTCCTGTCAAACGTGTCTGGAGAAGAGAAAAATAAAAAAAAATAAAAAGAGAAGGGCGGCGAGGAGCGGAGCGGGGCCGTGCGCCGGTGCTCCCAGTGCTCCCAGTTCTCCCAGTGCTCCCAGTTCTCCCGGTGGCTGCTCACTGATCATCAGCAGGCAGGTGTCGTCGTCGAAGGCCGTCCAGTTGGAGTTGAGCAGCGCCTGCTTCAGCTCCCGCACCGAGATGTGGCCGCTGCCGTCCGCGTCCACGGCCTGGAACCAGGCGAAGGCTTCGGGATCCACGCCCGGGGGGGCGCAGCCTGTTGGGGGGGGGTGACGGGGAGGGGGAGGGGGGCACCGTCAGCACGCACCGGGCTCCGGTTCTGCTCGGGTCCCGGTTGGATCTGGGGGTGCAGGGTAGGGGGGGGGGGGTCCCTGTGGATGTACTCACCTGGGGGGGGCGGCCCCGCCGGGGGGGTGCCCGTAGGGGGCTCCGGGCCCGCCGGGGTATGGCCCGGCACCGGGACAGCCCTGGGGGGGAAATGGCACGGTCAGGGGGGTACCGGGACCCCCCCCCCAGGACCCCCAGGACTCTGCCCCGGGACTCCCAAGACCCCCAGGGCCCCTTGAATCCCCCCCAGCACCCCCAGGCCCCGGCCTGGGACCCCCCAGGAACCGCCGGGACCCCCCGGTCCTCTCCGGGACCCCCAGGCCCCAACCCTGGGACCCTCCCGGGACCCCCGAATGCCCCCCGGGACCGCTCTGGGACCCCCAGCCCCCCCCAGTCCTCCGGGGACCCCCGAATCCCCCCCCGGCTCCCCCAGGCTCCTGCCCCGGGACTCCCCTGGTCCCCCTGGGTCCCCTGAATCCCCCCGGGACCCCCCAGGAACCCCCGGGACCCCCCCGGTCCTCTCCAGGACCCCCGAATCCTCCCCGGGAACGCTCCGGGACCCCCAGTCCCCATCCCCAAGCCCCCCCCAGTCCTCTGGGGACCCCCAAATCACCCCCCAGGACCCTCCCGAACCCCTCTGGGACCCCCAGACCCTTACCCCGGGACCCCCCGGGACCCCCCGGGACCCCCCAAGACCCCCAGGGACCCCCCCGGGCCCCCCGAATCTCCCCCGAACCCCTCCGGGACCCCCAGACCCCAGCCCCGGGACCCCCCCCGGTCCCCCCCGGACCCCTCAGGGACCCCCAGGCCCAGGCCCAGGCCCAGGCCCAGGCCCCGGGGTCCCCGGGCCCTCCCCGGGACCCCCCGGTCCCGGTCCCGGCCCCACCTGTCCCGGAAACGCCGCCATGATTCCGCCACCGCCGCCGCCGCCGCCACTGACAGTGCCCCGCTTCCGCCTCCTGACGTCACGAGCGTCCCGCCCTCCCATTGGTTGCACCGCGCGGTTGAGCCCCGCCAGGTCCCGCCCCCGCTCTGGGTGTGGGCGGGGACTCCTGGGGCTTAAAGCGGCGATGGTGATGGGGGGGGAGTGGGGCCCACCGGAGAGGGAGGCCGGCGGGGTCGGGGTCGGGGTCGGGGTCGGGGTCGGGGTCGGGGTCGGGGTCGGGGTCGGGGTCGGGGTCGGGGTCGGGGTCGGGGTCGGGGTCGGGGTCGGGGTCCTCCCAGGGCCTACAGCAGCCCGGGGTCCCCACCATACCTCCACGTCAGGCCCAGGATCATCATCACCATCATCATCATCATCATCATCATCATCATCATCATTGACATCCCCACCACCACCACCATCCCCACCATCATCATCATCACCACCACCAACACCCCGATCAACAGCTCATCATCATCATCGCCATCGTCCTCATCACCACCACCACCATCATCATCATCATCCCCATCATCATCATCGATATCATTGACACCCCCATCATCATCATCATCATCATCACCACCACCAACACCCCAATCAACAGCCCATCATCATCACCACCACCATCATCATCATCGACATCCCCATCCCCACCACCATCCCCACCATGCCATCATCATCATCACCACCACCACCGTTATCCACATCACCAGCCCTCCCCACCATCACCACCACCATCATCTCCATCATTGACATCATCATCATCACCACCATCATCATCATCGACATCCCCATCACCACCACCATCCCCATTGACATCACCACCATTATCATCACCACCATCACCACCACCATCATCACCATCACCATCATCACCACCACCCCCCAGATCATCAACAGCCCCCCCCACCATCATCATCATCACCCCTCTCATCCCCATCCCCACCACCATCCCCACCATGCCGCCATCATCATCATCATCACCACCACCATCAGCATCTCCATCATTGACATCATCATCATCACCACCATCATCATCACCATCACCTCCATCATTGACATCATCATCATGACCATCATCATCATCGTCACCCCACCCACCACCCCCATCACCACCACCATCATTGACATCCCCAACACCACCGCCATCCCCATCGTCATCACCATCATCACCATCATCATCGTCACCGCCATCCCCACCACCACCACCCCCCCCATCACTGTCCTCATCACCATCATCCCCATCACCCCCATCATCATCCCCATCACCACCACCATCACCATCATCACCAGCACCACCACCACCATTATCACCACCATCAGGATGGGAGCAGGGCTCTGGCCTCAGCCCCATGCACAGGAACGGGGACAGGAATGGGGACAGGGACACGGATGGGGACATGGGGACAGGGACAGGAATGGGGACACGGACGGGGACGAGGACAGGGATGGGGACATGGATGGGGACATGGGGACATGGGGACACGGGGCCACAGCAGACACACCACGAGAGGAGCCACGCGTGGGGCAGCACTCGGCTGTATTTCATCGGGGCAGGATCCACCCGCCCCACAGCCACCCCCCCGCACCCCCTGAGCCCCCCGAGCCCCCCGGGGAGCGCCGCAGCCCCCTGGAAAACGGGGGCAAGAATAAATCCAGCAGCGGGCGGCACCCGGCGCCGGCTCAACCGAAGGGCCCCTTGGCGTTTTTGGGTTGGAAAAGGGGCTGCTCCACGGGCAGGGCGCCCATGCACTCGGCCGGGCTGCAGTGCCCGGTTTTGCCCGGGGGTCCCGTGGCCCCCGGGGGGCCGGGGATACCGGGGATGCCCTGCTGGCCCACGGGGCCCGGTGGCCCCATCTTCCCGTAGCCCGGTGGTCCCTGGGGGCCTGCGAGGGGAAAAAAGAGGGGGAGGAAGGTGGCACGGGGCAGGCGGTGCCCAGCAGGAGGGTGGGGGCGGGTGGGGGGCTCACCTGGGGGTCCCGGGGGGCCGCTGTCCCCCATCATCCCCACGCCTTTCTCCCCTTTCTCTCCTTTGGCGCCCGGTTCTCCTGGGGGAGAGGGGAGGAGGGTGAGACCCCGGCACGGGGGGTGTTTGGGGACACCCCAGTGCCTGGGGTCACCCCAGTGCTTGGGGACAACCCAGAGTCTGGGGACACCCAGGTGCTCAGGGACACCCCAGCTCTTGGGGACACCCCAGTGCTCGGGGACACCCTGGTGCTTAGGGACACCCCAGTGCTCGGGGACACCTCAGCGCCTGGGGACACCCCGGTGCTCAGGGACGCCCCAGTCCTTGGGGACAACCCAGAGTCTGGGGACACCCTAGAGCCTGGGGACACCCCACTGCCTGGGGACACCTTGGTGCTCAGGGACACCCTGGTTTTTGGGGACAACCTGGAGTCTGGGGACACCCCAGTGCTTGGGGACACCCTAGAGCCTGGGGACACCCCACTGCTTAGGGACACCCCAGTTTTGGGGCCACCCCAGTTTTTGGGGCCACCCCAGTTTTTGGGGACTTTGGGGACACCGCGGGCGCCACCTACCCCTCATGCCCGGCACTCCCTGCCGCCCCTCTCTGCCGATTTGCCCCGGCATCCCCGGAGAACCGGGGGGTCCCGGCCGGCCGGGGAGCCCGTCCTTGCCCGGGGGTCCCGGTCTGCCCGGGGCCGCCACCATCTCCACGGGGAAATGCAGCCGGGAGGTGTAGTACGCCATGCGCTCTGCGGGGACACGCGCCTCAGCGGGGATCGGGGGGGGCCATGAGGGAGGGGGGGAAAAATGGGGGTCCTGGGGGGGTCCTCACCCCCCCCAAAAAACCCCCCCGTTACCGTCGAAACCCCGTTACCGTCAAACATTTTGCTCATCTCCTGCTGGATGAACCTCTTGATCTCGTCGTAATTCACCACGTCCCCCTGGGGGGGGGGGACACACACACAAACGGGACGGGTCGCGGCCACCGAGCCCCCAGCTCTGCGCCCCCCCACCCCCCCCAAAAAAAAAAAAAAACAAAAAAAAAAACCCCACTTACCATCATCCCCGGGGGTCCCGGCAGCCCGGGGCTGCCCGCGGGTCCCGGGGAGCCGGGGGGGCCCCTCTCCCCGGCGGGACCCCGCAGCCCCACGGGCCCCATGGAGCCGCTTTTCCCCGGCCCCCCCGGGGCGCCGGCTCTGCCCTTCTCCCCGGGGTACCCTCGCTCTCCGGGGGATCCGGCTTCACCCTGCGGGGACGGGGGTCAACGGGGGCCCCCCCCCCCGACCCCATAACGGGGGTCTCGGGGGGTCTCGGGGTGACGGCAGCATCGCAGCCGGGCTCTGCCCTCACCTTCTGGCCGGCGGGTCCCGCGGTGCCGGGTTTTCCTGGGGGGCCCTGGGGGGGGGGGGACACAGAGGGGAGGGGGGTGACAGGGCTGTCCCGGGGGTCCCCTGGGCCGCGCAGCCCCTCTCCTCTCCTCTCCTCTCCTACCTCTTTACCGCTGGGTCCGTCCGGCCCCGGTTCCCCCTGCGGGAATGGGATTGGGGAGGTGTGAGATGGGCCCTGTAAGGTCCCCCCCCCCCACCCACACTTTATATCCCCCCCCCCCTCACCGGTGGGCCGGGGTGTCCCGGTGGTCCCGGTTGTCCCGGCATCCCCGGTAGCCCTCGGTCCCCCGCCGAGCCGCGCTCGCCCTTCAGCCCCTATGGGATGGAGCCGGGTGTGTGGGGAGGGGGCAGCAGGGGATGGGGACGGCCACCGCCGTGGGGGGGGGGGGACAAAGCCACCACGTCCCCCGGCCCCATCCCGTGCCCCCCAGCCCCCTGTGGGGTCACCGCGGGGCACCCCATGGGTACTCACCACTCCGGCGAGGCCAGCGGGACCCGGCTGCCCCGGGCTGCCAGGGGGTCCCTGGGGACACAGAGCGGGGTTTCAGCCTGGGGTGAAGCCCCCCCACCCCGGGGATGGGGCCCCATAGCCCCCCCCCCCCCCCACACCGTCCCAGTGCTCCCAGTTGGGTCGGAGCCACTTACGATGAGCCCCGGGGGTCCCTGCCGGCCTTGGGGTCCCATGGGGCCGGGGTCGCCCTGCGGAAAGCAGCGGGGTGAACGGGGTGGGGGGGGGGCACGGGACCCATCCAGCGCTGGGTTCCCGTGTTCCCCCCCCCCCCTCCCCAAATTCCTCACCTCGGCCCCCGGCCGTCCGGTGCTCCCTGGGGGGCCGGGTTTGCCGCAGTCACCCTGCAAGGACAAAGGGACAGCGGGGGCAGGGTGGCACCGGGATGCCCCCCCCCCCCCCCAGCACCGGGGTCCCCGGGGCTGTCCCCATATTGGGGTCACCGCCACCCCATCGGGGACATCGGGGACCCCCCCGTGCCAGCACCCACCTTGGGGCCGGGGAGTCCTGGGTGCCCCGGTTTGCCCTTAAAGCCCTGTGGGGGGAGAAGAGAGGAGAGGGGAGGATTTTGGGGTGGGGGTGCAGAGCCAATTGGGGGGGGGGGGGGGGGACACCGGCACGGCTCACGGGGCACCCACCGGGCACCGGGAGGGGGACAGGGAAAGGCAGCACTCACCGGGGGGCCCATCATCCCGGGGGGGCCGGGGGGGCCGGGGTCACCCTAGGGAGAAAAAGACATTGGGGATATCCCGAGGGGGGGCGCAGGGGGGGTCCCCCAGGACCCTACAGAGCCCAGCACCTCACCCGCGGCCCCGGTTTGCCGTCCTTGCCGTCCAGTCCCTCCAAGCCAGCGGGGCCCTGAGGGGACAAGGGGGGGGGCTCGGAGGGGGGCCGTGACCCCCAGCACCTCTTTTTGGGGTGGGGGGGTCCCCAGAGAGCAGCAGCAGGGAGGGGAGAGCTGAAAAGCCCCCAGGGTGGGCACGGGGAGCCCTTACCTGGATGCCCGGGGGGCCGGGGGGGCCGGGGGGGCCCGGCATGCCCGTGGGTCCACGCATGCCCTCGCTGCCCTGCGGGGACCACGGTGGCGGGGGGGGGTCAGGGTCAAGGTCAAGGTCAGGGTCAGGGTCAGGGGTGACCCAGGGTGACCCCGCGGTGCCACCACCGCCCCCCCCCTCCCCCTGCGCTCACCTTTTCGGCCGCAGGTCCCGGGGGTCCGGCGGGGCCGACCTTCCCCGGGAAGCCGGGGGGGCCCTGAGGAGAGGAGCCGTGGTCATATGGGGCGGATAAACCCCCCCCTCGTGCCCCCCTCCCACCCCAAACCCGTTCCATCGGGGTTGCCCCCCTGCGCCCCATCCCGCGGCACTGCCCCCTGGACCCCTCCCCAGCTCACCCCCCAACCCCATGGGGGCACCGACGGCCCCAGCACGGGGTCTTGGGGTCACCCCACTCTGCGCCCCCCCCCCAGCCCTATAGGACGGACTTACGGGTGGCCCCGGGAAGCCGGGCTGGCCCTGGAAACCCTAAAGAGAGAGGGGGGCTGAGCGCGTCCTGCCCCACAAACGGGGGTCCCGGGCACCCCGGGGGGAGCCGGGGACGAGGCTGGGGGGGGGACGGGGCTGTAGGGCCGGGGTTGTAGGGTCGGGGTTGTGGGGATGGGGTCCCTGGGGGACGCTCACCTGGTCGCCCTTCTCGCCGGAGCTGCCCGGGAGCCCCCGCTCGCCCCTCGGTCCCTGCGGGAGAGCCGGGGACGTGAGCGCCATAGCCAAAATTTGGGGGGTCCCCAGGGCCAAAACTGTGCCCCCCCCCACACATCCCCGCACCTACCGCTGGCCCTACAGCACCGGGGAGGCCGTCCAAGCCGGGGGGGCCCTGGAAAAAAAAGAGGGGAGGGCTCAGAGGGGGGGGCGGCTGCAGGGACCCCAACCCCGTGCCCGCGGAGAGGGGGGCACCCGGGGGAGCCCCCGGCCCCACTGCCCCGTGCTGGGGGGCACGGCCCCCACTCACCGGTTCCCCTTTCTCCCCGGGGGGGCCCACGTAGCCTCGCTCGCCTTTGATGCCCTGGGGGGGGGGAAGGAAATGGGGGTCCCGTGTGGGACGAGGGGGGATATGGGGTGCGCATGGGGTGCGCATGGGGTATGGGGGGGCACGGGGGGATAGAGGGGGGATGGGGGGACATGGGGGGGCATGGGGGGGGCAGAGGGGACATGGGGGGGGCAGAGGGGACATGGGGGGGCAGAGAGGACACGGGGGGGGTGGTGGGGGGCTGCAGTACTCACGGGCAGGCCGGGGGGGCCCGTGGCACCGGGGTATCCGGGCTGCCCCGGAGGTCCCTGTGGGGGGAGGATGGAGCTGAGCCGCCTGTGACCCCCCCAGGCGGGCACCCAGAGCCCATAGGGTGTACCCTGCCCCCCCCAGACCCCCCCCCACCCCCCCACCCCCACCCCGGGGTGCCCCCACTCACCGGCTCCCCTTTGGCTCCGGCCAGCCCTGCGGGGCCGCGCTCCCCCTGGAGACCCTTGGAGGGGAAGAGGAGAGGTTCTGGGGGGGGGGGGCGCTCCCACGGACCCTGCCTGGAGCCCCCCCGGGGGCTGCGACCTGCCCCCTGCACACACCCCAGGCCCCCCCACTACTGCTGCTGCGCCCCCCAACCCTGTGCCAGGACCCCCGGGGGCTCCAAAGAGCCCTGCACGGGGGGGGGGGGGGCTGCACACGGGTGCCCCCCTACCAGCACCCACCAGTGCCCAGGGCACCTTCAGCCCACGGGGGGGGCACCCGCTGCCCCCCCGTCCTCCCGGGGCACACAAGACACGGGTGACACGGTGACACGGGTGACACGGTGACACGGGTGACAGCCAGGAGCCCCCAGGCTCGGTGGCGCACCGGGGGGGGGGGGTTAGTGGGGGGGTTACGTGGTGCCGAGGTGCTGGAGGCTGGACAGGACAGGCTGACACCGCAGAGAGACCACCACAGAGAGACCCCCCCCCGGCCGGACGGAGCTGTTACGGTGACATTTAGGGTGGTGGGGGGGGGGGGAGGCGAGGGGACAGCAGCAGGACAGGATCCGCACGGAGCCACCACCACGGGACAGCCGCTGGCCCCCCCCCCGCTGCCACCGGGAGGAAGGGTGAGGATGAGGATGGAGATGATGGAGATGATGAAGATGATGGAGATGGACGGAGGCTGCTCCTGGGGGAGTCAGGCACCGGGGAGGGGGGGCGTGAGGAGGAGCCCCCCGTGCCCCCAGGAGGGTTGGGGGCAACATTAGGGTGCCTGGGGGAGGGGGGGGGGGCACCCAGCCCTCCTGGGGGGGCTGTGCCGTGCCGGGGCACACCGGGACACCCGGCACACCCAGCCCTGTGCCGGGGAGGGATCCGGCACCGGCGGGGGGGGGGCCCAGGTTGCCAAATCCGGGGTGCCCCTTCTTGAGCCTGAGCCCACCGGGACCCCCCCCCGGATGGAGATGGGAAGCAGGGGATGGAGATGTGGTGAAATGAGGGGGGGTGGAGTGAAATGAGAAAAGCTGGGGGAGGCTGCTCCCGGGGGGTCGCTGCCCGGTGCCGTGGGGTGTTTGGGGGTTTGGGGGGGGGGGACACACACGGACACGGGGGGGGGGCACAGCCAAAAACCAAGCGGCAGCGACAGACGGCACAGAGCGGGGCCGTGCTGGTCCTTACGGGCAGTCCGGGTGCGCCCTGCGTTCCAGGGAAGCCTGGGGGGCCCTGAGGGGAGAAACAGGGACGTCACGGCCCCGAAACGTCCCCCCCCCCCCGCCCCGAGGACGAGGCTGAGCCCTTGGGGTGCCGCGGAGCACCCCCCTCTGGGGGCCACCTCGACCCCATCCGGACGGGGTTCCTGCTCCATGCCGGGGCCGGCAGCGCCCTCGTCTCCATCTCCAGCCCCACGGGGGGGGGGCGGCTGCGACGCTCCTGGGCCTCTGCCCATCACCGGGGCCTCGTGGCGGGGCGCTGGGACCCCCTGGGGGGTCGACAGCAGAAGCTCCGAGCCCCCCCCCCCCGGCGCTGCGACGCGGTGCTGGCACAACCCAGCACCCCCCCAAGCCCCGGCGCGGGTACTTACGATGGGGCCCGGTGGCCCTGGGGGTCCCCGAAGTCCCGGTGGGCCCTGGGGAGGGACGGGAGCCGTCAGATGGCACCACGGGGGGGGGGGGGGCACCCACGGCTTCCAGCAGCACGGGGGGGGCACCCACCTGCTCGCCTCTCTCTCCGGGGATGCCCGGGGCACCGGGGAGCCCGGGGTCTCCTGCGCAATCGGGGTCGGGGCTGTCGCCCTGCGGGGAGCGGCACGGGGTCAGCAGCGGGGATGGATGTGTGTCCCCCCCCCACCCCCCCACACACCCCACAACCCACGGCACGGCCCCGCCAAGCCCCGCCAAGCACCCCAAAAGGCCTTCGGTGCCAGGGGTCACTCACCCGAGCCTCCTCGGCCCTCGGGAACTGGGCAAAGCACTGGAAAAAAACCCAAAGTCACCCGGGGGCCGCCCCGCGCCACGGAGAGCCCCGGGGGCGCAGCGCCGCACCCTGTGTGCGGCTCGGGATGAGGCTGTGCCCCCCCCCGACCCCCCTGGGACCCCCATCCTGGATGGGATGAAGGCACAAGCGTGCCCAGAGCGTGCCCAAAGTGTTCCCTGAGCGTGCCCAAGGGGTGCCCCGAGCGTGCCCAGCCCTGCGTGCGCCCGCTGCTGTGCACCGCCGCGCCAGAAGCCGATGCCCTCGGGAGCACCCCCGCTGTTTGCCCCCCCCCCTCCCAGGACCACCACCACTTCCAGGGGGCTTCCAGGAGCCCGGAGGTGGGCGAATACTCACCCGAGCACAACCCTCGCTGCCGGGGGCGCCCGGCATGCCCCGGTCCCCCTTCTCCCCCTTGACGCCGCCGGGCGCTTCCAAGGCCGCCTGCAGCTGGGCGCAGTCCCCGCAGATGTTCTGGGGGGAGACGGGGGGGGGTCAGCGGCACCCCAAGGGGCTCAGGGGTCCCCAAACGGGGGGTGGGCATCACCCGGAGACCCCCAGGGAACTCACCTTCAGCACCTCGATGTTCCTCTCGGCCATCACAGCCAACGGCCCCTGCAAGGGACGCGGGAAGAGAGGGGACGGGAGGGGACAGGGGGTGCTCCCCGCTCCCCAGAGGGTGCAGGGTGGGGGGGCTACGGGGCACAGCCCCCACCTACCAGGTCTCCAGCTGGTCCTGGCAGCCCCGGCAAGCCGTTGTGTCCTGGGACCCCCTAGAGCCAAGGAGAGAGCTTGGGCACCCGCCCCCATCACCAAAAAGCGGGGCAGGACCCGACCCCCCCCCCCCCCGCACGCTGCTGCTCCAAATCCCGTGGCTCACCTGGCGGCCGGGGGCACCAGGAGGGCCGGGGGGGCCGGGGGCTCCGGGGGGACCCTGCAGCAACCCCAAAAAAGAAGCAGAGATGGGCGGTGAGGCGGTGGTGGGGCCGGTTGGGGGGGGGGGCTGCGGGGACGGCACCCACCTGGGGACCCGGCTGCGGCTGCCAGGACATCCCGGTCCAGAGCCCGGGGGCTCCCTGGGGGGGGTGGGAGAAAAAAAAGGGAGGATGCTCAAGGGGGGGGCACAAAGCCATGGGGATGGGGCTTGGGGCTGGCACCCGCGGGCACTCACCGGCATCCCGGCGTGGTTGGGGTCCTGGCGAGGGCTGGGGGGGCAGGAGCACTCCCCGGGGTCCCCCTGCAGGAAAAGGAGGTGAGGGAAAAGGATGGGGGGGGGGCAAAAATTGGGGGGGGGGGCACCAAGTTCCCACCCCGGCACCCGCTCACCTTCTCGCCCTGGGCGCCCTTCTCTCCCTGCGAGGGGGAAAGGCACGGATGGATTTAGCGAGGGGTCCCCCGGCCCCCACCGTGTCCCCCCCCCCAAGTCCCGTACCCACCGGCAGCCCGCTGGAGCCGGGCACCCCCGGGAGCCCCCGCTGCCCCTCGGGGCCCTGCGAGGAAGAGGAGCGTGAGGAAGGTCGGCCCTGGGCTCAGCTGGCACCAAGGGGCTGTGGGGGGGGGGATGGCAACGTGTGTGTGTCCCCCCCCCCCCTCCATGGGGCAGGACCTACCGGTGGCCCGGTGACGCTGGGTCCTGGTGGCCCGGGGGGGCCCACGGCACCTTTGGGACCCGGAGATCCCTGTGGGGAAAGGAGAGCAGGAGCTGGGGGGGGGGGCACAGGGGGCTGGGGGGGGGGCACAGGGGGCGGGGGGGGGCACCAGCACCGTGCTCAGGGACATGAGGCGGGGTGGGGGGGGACGTGGCACCGTGCCGTGCCCCAGCACCACGGTGTGCCCGGGGGGGATGTGACCCCGGGACAGGCTTGTTGAGGGGGTGGCACAGCCCCCCCTCAACGAGGGGAGGGCTCGGGGGGGGGGCGCCGCCTTTACCTTGGCTCCTTTCTCTGCTGCCATTCCTGGGGGGCCCTGCGCTCCGGGGGGTCCCTGGGGGCGGGAGGTGCCATTAGGTCTCCCCAGCGAGCAGCGGTGACAGCCCCGTCCCCGGGGCCACGCCGTCACCGTTTGCAATGTGGGGGGGGGGTCACTGGGATCCCAGAGGGACACTTACGGGGGTCCCGGGTGGTCCGGTGCTGCCGGGTTCTCCCTGGGGGGGGGGGGGAAAGAGAGAGGGAGAGGTGCCTGGCACGGCACCAAACGGCACCAAACGGCACCAAACGGCACCAAACGGCACCCCATGGCACCCCATGGCACCCCATGGCACCCCATGGCACCACACACCCACCTTTGGTCCCGGCTGGCCGATCCCCTGCTCTCCCGGCTCGCCCTACAGAGAACGGGGGGGGGGGAGCAGTGAACGTCCCCGTGCGCCCCCCCCCCAACCCACCCCATGCACCCCACTCACCTGCAGCCCCTTGGGCCCGGCGGGACCTCGGATCCCCGGCAGCCCCGGCTTGCCCTACAACACAGCTCGGTCACCGCGGGGCTATGGGGTCACCGTGGGGCTGGGGGGGTCACCGCGGGGCTATGGGGTCACCACGGGGCTATGGGGGCACTCACGGGTCTGCCAGGCTGGCCGGTGCCCGGGGTGCCGGGGTCCCCTTTGGCCCCGGGTCGTCCCGGGATGCCCCCCATACCCGAGAGCTGCCCCTGCAGCACGGGGCACGGCTCGCAGGAGTCTCCCTGAGGAGGAAAGAGCAGAAAAAAGGAGTTTGGGGCGGTGAGGGGATGGGAGGGGGTAGGACAGGGTGTTGGGGTCGTCCCCACCTCTGTGGGGTCCTCACCTTCTCGCCTTTGGGGCCGGCCGGCCCCCTGATGCCCGGCTCCCCCGCCAGCCCCGGGAGCCCGTCCATGCCCGGTGCCCCCGGGTCTCCGGGGCTGCCCGCGGCCCCCTGGCAAAAAAGAGGACACGGGGAGGGGGGGCGTCAGCATCCCCCCCACCCCACAGCCCCCTCCGCACCCCCGGTTTGCCACCGGGACCCCGTCTCCGTCCCCTCTCACCTTCTGCCCTTTCTGGCCGGTGTCACCAGGTTTGCCCTGGGGAAACGAAGCCATCAGGGTCACGACATCCCCGAGCACCCCAAATGTCCCCGGGCACCCCAAACGCCCCCGGTCCCAAAACGGGGACCCCACGGGCACGGGGAAGGGGTGGGGGGGCACTCACCGCTCTGCCGGGGGGCCCGTCCTTGCCCCGCTGCCCCGGTGCTCCCGGCACAGCCAGCACCGTCCCTGCCCCTTCCAGCGCCTGCGGGGCCGGGGGGCACTGCCCGCAGGGCTCACCCTGTGGGGGGGGGGGACACAGCCGGGTCACCGCCTGCTTGGGGACCCCCAGGGACAGTGCGGGGACACTTCCCAGCTCTCACCTTCTCTCCTTTCAGTCCCTGCTCTCCTGGCTCGCCCTTATCCCCCGGGAGCCCCTGCAAGGGCAGAGATGAGGCCGTGCAGCCCTGCACCCCCCGTGAGCCCCCCCCCAGCTCCGTGCTGCGCCCCCCCCCCCAAAAAAACTCACCGGGCTGCCCGCGGGACCCTCCTGGCCACCAGCACCCTGAAAGATATTGGGGTCAGGATCCGGCCCCCTGGGGGTGCCCTCAGCCCCTGGGGGGGGGCGCACGTCTCCCACCGGGGGGGGGTCACCCACATCCCACGGGGGGGGTCCCCACGTCCCACGGGGGGGTCACCCACCTTCTCGCCCTTGATGCCAGCCAGCCCGGGGAGGATTGTGGCACCCTGCGGAGAGGTCACAGCTCCAGCACCCACAGACACGGACACGGGGTTCAGCGGGGCTGGGGGGGCTCTGGGGGGCTCTGGGGGGGGGTCTCAGCCCCGTGAACTCACCAGCACCGGTGCCGGCTCGCCCTCGTGCCCCTTGGGGGGCTCCCGCAGCAGCGCGGCGAGGACGCGGGCGTCGCAGGACAGGCAGGAGTCCCCCTGCGAGGGGCGCGGAGATGGCACAATCGGGGGGGGCTCGGGGTCACCCGCTGAGCCCCGGGGGGGCTGTCCCCACGCCGGGTGGGACAGTGGGACATGGGGACGGCGGGATGGACACTCACCTTCTCCCCCTTCATGCCGTGGATGCCGGGGTCTCCCTGGGGAAAAGGATTGGGGTTGGGACAGGCTGGATGCTCCTCGGCACCACCCTGCCCCAAAGAGCCCCGCGCCACCTACCCTGTCCCCTTTGGGTCCTGCGGGGCCAGGCCTGTCCTGCGGGCAGGGGAACGAAGAGGAAGCTTTAGGGATGCAGAGAAGACCCCCCCACACGCCCCCCCACAACCCCCAGACTCACCGAGACCCCGTCCTTGCCGGGCAGCCCAGGCTCCCCCCGGGGTCCGGGTTCCCCCGGGAGCCCGACGGTGCCGAGCGTCCCCGCGGGGACCGTGGGGCACGGCTCACATGGCTCGCCCTGCCGAGAGGGGACGGTGAGGGACAGCCCCAGGCTGGCACCTCGGGGGGGTCCCCAAGGTCCCCAAGGTGCCCCCAGCAGCCCCCCAGCCCAGGGGGTGGGCACAGCCCCCCTCCGGGCCACCCTGCACCCACCTTGGCTCCTTTCGGCCCCAGAGCGCCGGGTGGCCCCTGTGGGATGAAGGCAGGGGTTGGGGCTGTGGGGTGGGCTCGCTGCAGCTCTGCCCATCCTAAAGCCACTTTCCCCAAGCCCCTGGGGTTCTGTGGGGTCGGTCCCAGCCCCCAAAGCCCTTCCCGAGCCAGGCTGGGATCCCAGCCCCGCTCCGGCCAGGCAGCCCCGGCCCCGAGCCAGGAAACCCGGCTCTGACCCCGGCTTTGGCTCCGAGCTCTCGGTACTCACGGGTGTCCCAGGCGGGCCGCCGGGTCCAGGAGCTCCCGAGCTGCCCTGCAGCCAGAAACGGCAGAGCCTGAGCCTGGAGAGGTGGAAACCACAGCCCCAAAACCCCCCCCAGCCCCCCCATCTCCCATCTGTTCCTTTCCAGCCCCATAAATCGGGGAGCGCAGCCAGCGCCCTCCGTACGCCCCCTCCTCACCTTTTCTCCCTTCGGACCTGGGGGGCCACCAGGGTCGCCCTGAACAGGACAGAGGATGGCATCAGCTCTGCTGTCACCCCCCGTCAGCCCCACGGGGCATCTCGCCCCCCCCCACGGCACGGCCCCTTACCGGCTTCCCCGGAAAGCCGATCCCCGGTGAGCCCGGTTTGCCCGGTGGCCCCGGCTCTCCCGCCAGCCCCTCGGGTCCCACGAGGCCGGGGTCGCCCTAAAAACCAAGGATTTTCCGTGCCGGCGCTGCTCCTGGGTGCCCCGAGCCCTCCCAGTTCTCCCAGTTACCTTCTGGCCCTTGGGGCCCACCACGCAGATCTCTCCGGGCCGGCCCTGGTGGGGAAGGGAGCGGGGTGAGCGCCGTGCGTGGCACGGGGCAGGATGGTGCTGGACCCTCCTGCCCCACAGCCTGCCCCACAACCGGAGCTACTCACATCACGGCCCGGGCGGCCCGGCTTGCCCTGGAGTCCCCCGTCGCCCTTCTCACCCTTCTGGCCCTGGGGGACAGACGGGTGTCACCGGTGCCACCTCCCAAACCCCTCGGGGACCCCGCTGGGCTCCGCAGGTCCCCAAACCCCGACGGCGAGGACCCGGCTCGTGCCCAGACGTCCCCAGCGCCGTTCTCACCTTCTCCCCGTCGGCACCCACCGCCCCCGGCAGCCCCTGCGTGGTGGGACAGAGAGGGGGCAGCGTCAGAGGGACCCCGGGGACCCCCAGCCCTGCACAGGGTGCGTGCACAAAGCAAATTTGGGAGCCCCGGCATCACTCACCGCCTCTCCGCGCTGCCCCTTCTCGCCCTGCGGCCCCTCGGCGCACTGGGGGGAGAAGGGGAGGGTGGTGAGGGGGTGCTGGGACCCTGGGGGGGGTGCTGGGACCCTGGGGGGGGGTGCTGAGGGTGGGGTGGGGGTCTCACCTGCACGGGGCCGCCGGGGTCTGTGCGCACGCAGTCAGCGCCCTGCGGGAGGAGAGGAGGTGGCTCGGGGGGGGACGTGGCTCATTTATGTGGGGCAGGGGGGTCCCCACGGGCCAGAGCACCCCTGGGTGGGGTGGGGGGGGGCTGCTGGGGGCACTCACACGCTCGCCTTTCTCCCCTTTGGTGCCGTAGGAGCCGGGCAGGCCGCGCTCACCCTTCCCTCCCTGCAAGAGGAAGAGGATGGCGAGGTGTGACACCACTGTCCCCGTGTGTGCCCCCGGCTCAGGGGGGCTCCGGGCACAGCCGAGGGTCCCCACGGCCACGTCCTGGCTGGAGTTGGCTGGGGGTCCTGGGGCTGGGGGGGGCACAAACCTACCTTGGGTCCTGGGGGACCAAGCGTGACCTGGGGAGAGAGCACGGAGGTGGCACAGAGCACCCGGCACCCCGGGGGGCGCACCGACCACCCTCCCTACACCCCCCTTCCTCCCATCGCCCTGTCCCCAAATGTCCCCAAATGTCCCCAAAACCCCCACCAGGCAGTGCCCCCCGCTCCCGGTGCTGCCCAGGGCACTCACATTGGCCGGAGACGTCCGTGGCGAGCAGGGGGGGCACTGAAAGAGACGGACATGGTGCTGGCACCCCCTCCCCACACAAGCCCACGGCCGCTGCCCGCACACCCTCAACCCACGGGGCTCCCCCACTTCACCCAGGGCGAAGGGAAACCCGAGGAAATGTTTTTTTCAGCCTCCCCGGGGAGGAGAGGAGAGAGCCTGGCCTGGCACGGGTTCTCCCTGCGGCTTTGTGGCTTGACCACAGCTCCACCGAGCCAAGGCGGCCGCTCCAGCGCGCTCCCGGCAGGGCTGGGGGCACCCCGGGGCTCCCCTCCCGCCTCACCTCCTCGCTGCGTGTCCCCGGCGGACCCCTGTAGCCCTGTGGGGAAGGAAAAAGGAGCAGGGGGTGAGAAGCCGAGCTGGGCAGGCTCCAGCTGCCCCCCTCTCCGACCCCCAGCCCGTGCCACGGGACCCGGCTGCGCCCCGGGGGTGCCCGGCAGGAGCCCGACGTGGGAGCAGGGGCGGCGTGGGCGCAGGGCACGGGGTGTGCTGGGGCCGTTTCCCAGCTCTGCAGCAGCTCGGAGGGAACAAAGAGGCCCTGAGCTGCCGTTGGGCTCGCTCCAGCAGCGGCCGAGAGCAAGTGGGGCCTGAATTCCTGCTCGGGGGAGCAGACGGAGCCGCTTCCTGACGGCACCGCAGCCGCGGAAAGCGCCCGAGGGCGGCGGAGGAAGGGGGGAGAGGAGCAGGGGCCGAGCTGGGAGCGGGACCACGGGGCTGGGACCCCCTCGCCCACCTCCCCTCACCTTCTCCCCGTGATCTCCCTTCAGGCTGCTCCTTTCCGAGGCCCTCGCTGGCTCCTGCGGAGAGAGCAGAGCACCCCAGGGTGGCGCCTCCCCGTGCGCCCCTAGGTTCCCCCACCCAGCGCACCCACGGGTGCCACCTCCCCGCCCCACATCCCTTGGGGGGGGGGTGCGGGCTGAGCCCCGGGCAGGCAGCCAGCAGCCTCCCCCCTCGCTCCCGGCAGCATCCCAGACAGTGGAAAAAGTGAGGCCGGGCTTTTCCAGGGGAGGAACCCGGCGTGGCTTCGTGCCGTGGCCTCACCGAGCCCAGCGGCTCCTCCAGGCAGAAGCAGCGCGTGTACACCCGGCCCTGCGGCTGCTGCGGCGACAGCTCGATCAGGTTGCTGCTCTGCATCAGCTCCGCCTGGCGCCGTGTCTTGGGTGCTTCGGGCTGGCACTGCAGGGAGAGAGAGAAAAAAGGGGTCAGGGGGGTGCCCGGAGCCACAGCCCCGCTCGGGCACCCAGCGCCCTTCAAGTGGATGCGCCCCGCACCGTGCCCAGGGGTGCGGGGTGTGGAGTTTCCCTGCTCCGCTCCTCCACGGCCCCAAAAAGTGACCCTCAGGGGACAGCTGAGCTCGCCGTGCCTCAGTTTCCCCCTGGGCACTCACCCCGCTGGCCGAAATCTCGCAGCACCCCTCCTGCCGGGCCAGCTCGGCGTCGCAGTAGATGTGAGCCTGCTGGAGGTCGAACTGCAGCGGGAAGGGGCAGCGGGATGAGACCCAAACCCCACACCGGACCCCACACCCTCATCCCCACGGGGGTTCTCACCCGAATCGGGGTCCCACGGGCGGCATCCAAGCCCAGGAAGGCGTTGCCCTCCGGGGCCAGCGCTCGCCGCGGCGCCAGGGGCTTGGAGGAGATGGAGCCGCAGTCGAGGTGCAGGGAGACGGCGCGGCTCTGCACGGCCACCACCACCTTGTGCCAGCGCCCGTCGAACAGCGAGGAGACGGCCTTCCCCGCGAACACCGTGCTGACAAACGTGGTCCCCGGAGCCCTGGCTTGGAACTCCAGGCTCTTCTCGGGGCCGTGCACGGCCAGGGAGAGCTGGGCAGAGAGGGGACGCGGTGCTCGGGGGTGGTCGGTGGCGCCCGGAGGTCCCCTCACCACCGTGCGCCCCCCTCGTGTCCCCAGGGTTGTACCTGGGGGTAGCCCTGGCGGTCGGTGACCTGGAAGAGGTACCAGTGCTCCCCGGTGCTGTTCTTCTTCAGCAGCAAGGTGAGGACGAGGCTGAATTCGGGGGGCAGCCCGCGGGGGAACACCTGCCTGTGGGGACAGGCGTCAGGGGGCACGGGGGCACCGAGCCCGGGGGGGGCAGCGTCAGCCCCGGAGCCCCCAGGGCACCGCCAGCACCAGGTCCCCAGCAGCCCCACGGGTGGCACCACGGAGAGAGACCCCCCCTGACCCCGCTGCGTGTGCCGTGGGGAGGGCTCCAGCCCCAAAACCAGGCCGGGGAGCGCAGCCCCGGGGCGGTGCGGGCTGGCCCGGGAGCTGTTTGTGTCTCCGACGGGACGCACGTGGGCTCGGGCTGCGAGAGGAGCCAGCGCTTGTGCAACAGGAGCTGAACACGAGACAAACGCCGGGGATGCTCCCCCCGCCCCGCCAGGCACAGGAGCTCGCCCCGGGCTCCCCCGGGAGCAGCAGCAGCATCCCCACGCAGCCCAGCCTGTCCCGGGGACCTTTGGCACCATGCAGCCGGGAGCAAGCCCCCGAGCCCAGGGGATGGAGGCTCCGTGGATGCAATGGGCACGAGGCAGTGCCCACCCTGCCCCCCCGGCCATGCCCGTGCCCGCAGCTCGCTCCACCACTGGAAATCTTTGCTCCGGGCTCCGCTCTGCTCCCAGCCTCGGCTCCACCAGCGATTTTCCAAGCCACTGCCCTGGAGCAGCACCAAGGTGGCTGCGTGGGGCGGGCTGGACCCTCTGCGGGGCACAGGGTTGTCCTTGCTGGGCACTGAGGGGTGGGAGCAGGGCAGAGGGGCACCCATGGGTGCCTGGACAAGGCTCGCACCCTGCCTGCTGGGGCTATCCCTGTGCTGAGCATTCCCAAAAACTGGCTCTGGGCTGCCACAAGCACCCAGCCAAGAGCAACACCAGCCCGGAGCATCGGCCATCTAAAAGCCATCTGAGGACTCAGCTGCCCATGTCAGGAGCCAGGGCTGGGTCTCCTCCTCCCCACGGTGCCCCCTCACTCCGAGCCCCCTCGGGGACCCCCCCTTTCCCAGCACAGCCTCGTGCCAGCCCCGGAGCAGCGCGGGGCCAGGCGTGCCGGGGGAGGCGGGCGTGCAAATCAGGCGTGCAAACCGCAGCCGCTTCCTGCAGGAGCCGCTTCCTGCGCTGCTCCCCGGGCTGTGGACGCTCTCCCACCCGCCACGCTGGCAGGGATGCTGCCAGCCCCGCGGGTTGGCACGGGGTGGGGGCGAGGGGGGAGAGAAGCAGAGCCTGGGGCACGGGCGGACAGGATGCGATGGAGACAGCGGAGCTGCAGGCTGGGCTCTGCACGGCTCCCCCAGCGCAGCCGGCAGCCCCTGCTCGGCGCTGCGCAGCCCTGTGAGCTCGTCTAGACCCCGGCCAGCTCCTGCCAAGTTGAGGAGAGCAAACACAGAGCATCCACAGCGCGGCGGTTGCGTAAGGGCTGGCTGCAGCCCACCGAGCTGCTTCAGCCCGTGATTTACTTTCGAGGAGAAAGGTGGCTCGGGCAGCCCAGCGCTGCGCCCCCGGCACCTCTGTGTCCCCCTGGGCGCTCCAGCCCCGCTGTATTTACTGCCCACCCTCGCCCACGCAGCACAGGGCTGCAGAGGCCAGGTCCTACATGTGGAGTGGCTGGGGTGAGCCTTGGGGGCAGTGGGTGGGAGCACCGTGGGATGTGAAGGCACCCCGTGAGCCCCCCGCACTCACCGCGTGGGCTGCACCAGCGGCACCGCGCCCAGCCGCAGCACCGCCGGGCCCCGCAGGCCACGCACTTTCTTGATGGAGGAGATCTTCAGCAGGTCGAACCGCTTGATCAGGTTAAAACCTGCGGGCAGGGACCGGGGAGGAGGCGGTGAGAGGTGGTCAGGGTGCGGGTGCCGAGGCTGACCCTCCCCGGGCAGGGCGCAGAGCCCATCCCGCAGTCGGGCCCCGTTTCCTTACCCGTTACGTTCTCATACTTGTCCCCGACCATGTCCTCGTCCCAGAGCTGCGGGCACAGCTCCCCTGCAAGGCAAACCGCCGGGTCACCGGTGTCCCCAGGGCCATGGGGAGGCTGTGCTCCGGGCCGGGTACACGGTGAGGATCTCACACCAGCCCCCGGCACCGCTCGCTGGCAGGCGCAGGGCAGCGCGGATCCAGCAGACGCCGCTCCCACGGCGGCTCCAGCGCCTCGCAAAGCACCCGCCAGGAGCAGAGCTGGATGTTTTGACCAGACGAACCCTGAGCTCAGCCCTGGCCCCGGCCGCTTCCCACAGCGAGCTTCCCAGGTGAAATGCTTTTCCCAGTCGCGGCGCGTTTCGCCTCAAAACAGCCCCGCGCCTGGGATCGGCATCAGGACAGCAGCCAGGCACCGCGGCCACCCACGGCGGGGAGACGGCGCCCAGAGCTGCCTGGTGGCCATCCCGTCCCGTCCCATCTCATCCCGCTGGCGTCCTCGGAGCTGGTGGCACGTGGGGACAGGCCAGGGGATGGCGAGGTGATGGCGAGGTGCTGAGCAGCGCTGAGCAGGGCCCGCGGGGAACGGGGACAGCAGGAAACGTTGTGTCAGCCCCGACCACAGGGAAGCCAGCGCTGCTCAGCGCTTCCCTGATCTCTTGCTGCTCCGGCAGCAGGAATCCACCTCCGCTGGATGCTACCAGATGTTGGGAGGCATGAGACAGGGGAGGAAACAAGGGGGTATTGAACGAGGACTTTGTTGCGTCTCCGTGCACGCACCGGCCCCGGAGCAGCCCCTGACCGTTCACCGCCCCCACCCCGAGGCCAGCTCCGGTCCCTTTGCCTCTGCCCGGGACCCGGCACCCCCACGGTGCCTCTCCTCGAGGCTGAGCACTCGCTCGTGCTGCTGTGACCAGCCCCACAGCACGCTTGGTGCTGGAATCAGAGCTCCCTCGCGCTGAGATCATCGCGTTTGGGTCAGGGGGCAGCCGGCGAAACACGCCTCAGCCCGGGTGCTGTCTGCTTTGAAGCTGTCCCAGCCCTGACACTGCTTCCCCTCACCGGGAGGCCCTCGTTTCCCAGCGCAGGTCCCTCGCACAGCCCCAGCTGGGCACCCCCTGCGCTGTGCCAGGACCTCGGCAGAGCGGCACGCGGCCGCCCACGCCGGCACGGCCGTGCCACGGGGGGCTGCGCAGGAGAGGCGTGCACTGCTCCCTGCTCTGACGTGGGGCCCCCTCCTGCTCCGTGGAACGGGGCCTCGGCCGTGAGCTCACAGCTTTGGCATGGAAACCACTGGGAAAGGCCGGACCCAGGCGCTCCGGCCTTGCCGATGGGGCTCGGCCACCCCGGGCACCCCGGCTGTGCCGAAGGGACCGCAGCCACCCGCACGGCCCGGGCCCTGCCGGGACGAGGCCCCGCTCCGCCCCCGCAAAAACTGATGCAACCACGGCCTCGTTGCCAGCAGCTCCTCCCCGCCATCCGCCTCGAACTCGCCCCGAGCCGCCCCACGCTGTGACCCACGCACGGCCGGGGACGGCTCAGCAGGGACCCTCGATGGCTTTGCTGTCACCCACCCATCCCCATCGGCTGGGGACAGCCCCAAGCCCTCTGCTCCTGCCGTGCACCGTGGCCAAACCTTGCAGCAGGAGGCCAAACTCGACAGCTCCGTGCATCCTCGCCACTGCCCCGAGCAGCCCTCGCTGATCCCGCAGGCGCTGCTGGATGGAGCCGCCGTCCCGGCCAGCTGGCAGCGAGCGCCCCGAGGCCGGAGCGTGGCCAAACCCACTCCTTCCATCACCCCTCGGCACAGCCCGCGGGGTGTTCCCGGTGCTGCGGGCGGGAACGGGGTGTCCCCGGGCTGGTTCCTCACGGCGGGGCTGGCTGGGCTCGCCCTGGCCCCGTGCCCGCCCGGGATGCCGAGCGAAACCCCGGAGCCTGCGCAGCCGGCGCGCGCGCAGGGAGCGGTGCACGCAGCCTGCCCTGCTGCCCAGAGAGAGGTGCCGGCACGTGGGGACCTGGCACGGTCACGGTGGTCCCCAGCCACCTCTGCCCCCCGATTCCTTGCCCTCCCATCCCTTCCCTCATCTCCCCAGGGGCCCATGGACAGGCGAGGAGGGATGGGATGGTTCCCATGCAGACCCCGCACCCTCGCTCTCGGTGCCTCTTACCTTCTGCCTGTGGCTGCTCCTTCCCCTGGCAGGCACTGATGAGCCCCCCAAGCACAAGGGCCCAGAGCCCCCTCATGGTGCTCGGGGCAGCGTTTCGGGGCCAACACGGCTGCCTGGAAGCAGAGATGGGGCACAGTGAGACGGGCACGTGGGGGGCACCGGCTGAGCCCCAAGCTGTCCCATGCTGGGACGCTGCCAGCAAAGCCACCGATGTGGAGGAGGCTCTGAGCCACTCGGCCACTGCTCAGGCAGCCTTTGGGGACTTGACAAGCCCCAAGGCCCCAGCACTCAGGGGGTGCAACCCAACCTGTCAACCCCGGCATCCAAATTTACACCGAAACTGCAGAAACGCAGGGGCCGAGGCGCCCCAGAGCCCCTGGTGCCTCCTGCTCCGGACCCCCGGGCAGGTTTTGTTCCCTCCCGTTTCACTCCCAGCCCCCTGGGGTGCCCCAAAACCCCTCAGGTCACCCCGACCTGGCCTCCCTCCTGCCTGCTTCCTGCCACGAGGCAAGGCAGGGCTGCAGGCAGCCGGCGCCGGGACGGACCGGAGACGCTCGGCTCCGCTCCCCGCTGCGCCCTCGGCCCCGGGCTCGGCGGTGCAGGACCCCCGGCACCCCAGTTTTATTCCCCTGCACCCCGACTTTATTCCCCTGCACCCCGGCTTTATTCCCTGGCTTTATCCCCCTGCACCCCAACTTTATTCCCGTGCGCCCCAGCTTTACGGCCCGGCGTTATCCCCCTGCCCCCTTCCTTTATCCCCCTGCTCTCCAGCTTTACCCCCCGGCTCTACGCCCCCCTCTTTGCTCCCCCCGTGCCCCCCGACCCCTCGGGGCTCCCTCCGGGGAATTTCCTCTCCCGGTGCCCGGCGGAGCGGGACGCGCCCCCCCCCCGGTCCCCTGCAGCCCCCCGGGGCTCACCTGCGGGGCTCGGGGGGGGCGGCGGCGGGGGCGGCTCCGCGGCTCCCTCCGGCCCGGGGCGCTGGGAGCCGTGCCGTGCCGTGCCGTGCCGTGCCGTGCCGAGCCGCCCTCACCGCCTTCCCCGCCTCCTGCCGGGGGGGGGGGGGTCCGAGCCGCCCCCCAGCCGCTGCCCGCCCTCCTCTTCCCCTGCCCGGGGCGGGGGGACCCGAGCCGCCGCCCGCTTTCGCCTCCCCGCCCTCCTCCTCGCCCTCCTCCTCCTCCTCTTCCTCCTTTTCCGTCCCCCGTCGGGGCGCCTGGAACCGCCGCCCCCCAAATCCGGGGGGGCTCGGCCCGGCCCCTGGCCCCCATCCCTGGGGAGCATCCCCTGGGCTGCACGGGGACACGAGGGCACGGGGGGACACCGGGGCACTGGGGGACACCAAGGCACAAGGGGGACACCAGGGCATGGGGGGACACCAGGACACGGGGGTCACTGGGGCATTGGGGGTCACCAGGGCACAGGGGGGACTCCGGTGCTGGCCCCGGTGGCAGCGGGTGCTGGCCAGAACAGCCAGCGGTGGGGGGTGAAGGGAGTCCTCCTGGGATGCTCCTGCACCCGTGGGACATCCCAGGTTCGTGCCAGACCCCACAGAGCTGGCAGAGCGTCCCCACTGCCTGGGGACCTGGGGACGAGGTGCCCGGGGCTGGAGCTCGGCTGGGCTCTGGGATCGGGTCCCTGCGGCTGTCCGGGCTCCTTGTCCCCAGCAGCAGAGCTGATGGCTTTCCACTGCAGCCCCCCCAGGTAGGAAATGGGCTTGAAACAGGCAGAAAACGGGCAGGGAGCGGGCCCAGCCAGGGCAGCCACCGACCCACAAGGGTTGGGGTTTGGGGGCCGCAGAGCAGCCGTGGTTGTCCCCTGTGTCCCTCCCTCTCCCCCGGCGCGGCGCGGTGCCGCCGTGCCCCTGCTCAGCCGCTCTCCTCCCAAATGATGATGAATCTATTTACACTGAAGCTTTACAAATGTGTGTTAGGGACGCATGCATCTCAATAAACGCGCTCTAATTAACAACTGATATTTATTCAGCCCACAGTAAATAAGCTGTCGCGGGCAAACCAAGCGAGCGCCGCGTCCGGGGCGCGCCTGGGCTCTGCCATTTATCCCCGAGATGCGGGGACGGGGCGCTCGATTCGTCTGCGAGTCACCTACTGGAGTAATTAAGGCTAATTAAAGCAAGTGGCTATGAAACATAACGAAACTTTCATAATTCCTTTTTATTGGGCAATTATTCACCCGGAGATCTTCGCCATTCAAGGCCTGCCGGCAGTGCCAAACGCAGGGCGCGAGCAGGAGCAGGAGCAGGAGCAGGAGCAGGAGCAGGGTTTGTGAACCTTGTGGTGGGCACTGCGGGGTCTCAAGGGGCAGCCTCACCCCTCCTCTCACCCCCTGGTGATGCCAGCACAGCCAGCAGCTCCCAGCACCCTCAAATTCAGCTGCGAGTCGCTTTGGGGCTGGCCACCATCCCTCCCATGCCTCAGTTTCCCCCTCCAGCAGGTTGTCCCCAGCCTGATGGCACACAGGGACCCCAGTGCAGAGACCCCATCCCAGTCCGGATCCTGCTCCCCCAGCACTGGGTGCGGGCTCAGGGCTGGTTTCTTGCCCCGCTCTGCCAAATTCTCCCCCGTGCCGATGGCCTGGAGCTCTGCAAAGGGGGTGAAGTTGCCTCCAGCCCGTGCTGGCAGCCCCTGGAGCAGAAACCCAAACTCCTCAGCACCGGGCCCCATCCTGGCCGTGCCCAGGGGGACGGGAACAGGCACGGGGAGCAAGGATGGGAAAAGACCGTGGGCCCCTGCCCCCCGGCCCGCCATGGAAAATGCCGAGGCAAGCTGAATTTCCAAGAAACAGCAGCGCCAGCGGCCAAGAAACCCGATCCGGAGACAGAGCCCTGCAATTTCCAAAAGCTTGAGACAATTTGCCGGGGATCGGGGCATCCCGCGGCTCGGCCTTGCTCCCGCAGCCCCGCACAGCGCAGGCAGGCCGGGCGCGGGAGGGAATTCCTGCGGCTCGGCGGGGATTCAGGCACCGCTCTGGGCAAAAAAAAAAAACCCTAAATTCCAATTTTTGCCGGGAAGGAAGCGGCTCAGGGGGCTCCTTTCCAGGCTGGCAGCGAGCGGCTGCAGCAGCAGCACTAAAGCAGCAGCAGCTTTCCCCCTTTTTTTGGTGGAAGCGCCGGGAAGGAGGCGCCGGGAAGCCAAGCGAGGAACTTTCCGTGCCGCCCGCCGAGTGTTTTCTCCATCATTTCCGCCCCCCAAAACCGAGCGTTTTTTTGGCAGGGGGAGCGGCTCCGTGGAGCGCAGCGGCTCAGATGGAAGCTGCAGATGGAAAATGGCTCCGGCGCTCTCCAACCTGCTCTGCTCCCCCCCCCAAATCTCCCCCACAAGCACCCAGCTTTGGGCCCGCTGCCCCCAGCCTCTGGGCACCTCCCGGAGCCACAAACCCCCCTGCCCACCGCAGGATTTGGGGCTGGTGACCCCCTCCTTGCGCACCCCCGACCCCATAGACGGCTGCCAGCACCACGAACCCCCCCCAGCCCCCTCTCTGTCCCCCCAGGATCCTGCGCCGCTGGGGCGGGCTCGGTTCCCTCACCGCATATGGCGTCTCCATGAGTAATAAAAGCTGCTAATTGCCACCAGATGCCCCAGGAAACCCTGACGCTGCTTCTTGCGGCGGGCTGGGGAGGGAAAGAAGGGAGCGGGGGCCGGCCCTGGGTCCCGTCCCCCCCCCCCCGAAGCACGGGACGGGTTGGAGGCAGAGAAGGCTCCCAAGGAACGGGCGGCTGCTATTCTTAGCAAAAGGAGCGCTGGCCAAGACAGCAGAGAGCAGCACCAAGTGGGAACCGGAGCCCCCAGCCCCATCCTGGGGGGCTCAGCCCCAGCCCCAGCCCCGCAGCCGAGCCCCTGCCCCAGCCCCAGCCCTGATCCCCCCCCCCCCAGTGCTGTCCGTGGCCCCCAGATGTTGCACAACTGGAGCTGGCCCCAGCCCAGCGCCGGCTCACTGCTTCCCTGCTCCCAGCGCTGCAGCCTCCAGCACCCAGACCCAAACTGGGCAGCACTGGGATGAGCTGGGCCGTGCAGTTAGCGCGGGATGGGGCAGCCAGGGGCCAAGGAGAGACCCTTGTTTTGGGGAGGGGCTGGGGGCGTTTGGGTGCGCATCGCCTGTGCCCGCAGCCACCCCCTGCCTGGCACCACTCCGCTGCTGGCCACACACCAGTGGGAACCAGTAAGCTGCTGGTGGGGCACTGGGAGGCTGGGGGGGAGCTGGAGAGCCCCACACAGCACCGCCACGGAGGTGAGGAGCAAACCAGCACCTTGGAGGCCACCAGCCCAAACGGGGCAGTGTCCTTATGGAGACCCTGGGTCCCCGCTTCATCCCCGTGGGAACAGCACCAGTCCAAAAGGGGAGCACCGTGGGGTGCTTCCTGCTCCCCCCCAGCCCATGCCAAGCGAGTCCCTGCCAAAATGAGCCCCAAGGGACGTCCGGATTTCTGCCAGGGACCCCCCAGCCGTGCCCAGGGGATGCTTCCCACCGGCACAGCCCTCCTGGTGGACAGAGCTTGCTGCTGGGGGGCTGCGGTGCTGAGCCCCTGGTGCACACCAGGAGTTAGCGCAGCCCAGACCTTGTCAGTCCCCGAGCTCCTCTCCCTGGGGGCTGCCCCAAATTTGGGTCCCACCCTAGCTCTCCCCCCATGGCCAGGTCCCTCCGTCCCCAGCCCCGATACAGCCGGGGCAGCGCAAGGTGCCCCACGTTCCCTCTTCGACTGCAGGTTAATTGCCTCCGAAGGTACTCACAGATTAATTACCGTGTAATTTACCGCTCAGCTCCTGCAACACCACGCTTCCTTTGCCCAGCAGTGCACGGGAGCAGGCTCATCTCCAGCCAGCAGGATCGGTGCCGGGGACCCGGGTCCCCACGGGGTGGCCGTCGTCACCCCGTCCCCACCCCGGCGCGTGGCACACGAAGCAGCAGGCGGCGGCCGCGGCCCCACGGCACCACAGAGAGTGAACTTTTATTTCCAACAACGACAGCACCTGCCCCGTGGAAGAGGGGGGGGGGGGGGACAGGGGACGGTGGGGACGGCTGGGAGGGGGGGCGGCCACGGGGCGAAGGCGCCCGGCCACGGGGGTGCCCGGGGCCGCCGCGCGCGCGCGCGTGCACACGGTGCACTGCGTGAAGAAACGTCCCGGTAGAAAAAAAACGGAGATGCCAGGGCCTGGGCGGCCGGGCGGGTGCCGAGCGGGTGCGCAAGTGATCGGTGAGGGTGCGTGGGGGTGCGCGTGGCCCCCCTCTGCACCCACATCCCGGGAAGGGGAGCAGCGGGGAGGAGGAACCGCACGGCCACAGGCGGGGACCCCCCCCGGAGCGAGGAGGAGGAGGAGGACGGAGCGAAGGCGGCGTCTCCGGGCTGCTCCTGCTGCGGGGTGCCCCCGGGTGAAGGTGGCAGCGGGCAGGGCGCCGGGTTCCCCGCTCACACCTCCGTCTGGAAGTCGCCGTCGGCCGCATCCAGGCCGGGGCAGGGCCCCTCCCAGTCGGCGCAGCGCAGCTCCAGGCGGTCGCGGTGGGCGCTGGGCAGGGAGCCCAAGGTCATGGCCTTGAACGTGCTCCAGGGCTTGGGCGGCGCGGCCGGCGGCTGCTGCGCATCGGGGCTGGCCCCGTCCTGCGGGATAAATTGGGGTTGCAGAGCACGCCGTGCACGCTGCCAGCCCCCCAGCTCTGGGGCACAGCCCCCCCACGTCCATCCAGCCTCCGTCCAGCCTCCGGCACTCACCGTGGCCGCGCTCTTCTCCCCGCCGCCCGAGGAGACGCTCCACCGCTTTTCTCGCTGGGGACAAGACGTGGTGCTCAGCCCCAGCTCCCCCCATCCCGCCCCGAGCACCCCGATTCATGCAAAGGGGAGGCCAGGCAGGATGCGACCCCCCCCCCCCCCCCCCCAGGACCTCACCTTGGAGGTGCCGGCGGCGGGGGCCCGGTACCGGTCCAGCGTGTGGAACTTCTGGTTGAGCTCGTGGTAGAGCTCGGAGTGGCGCTTCCGCGTGTGCATCACCTTCTGCAGGGCGAGAGCAGGGCCCACAGATGTCACTTTGTGTCCACACACCCTGATCCCATCCCCGTCCCCATCCCTGACCCCATCCCCGGGCCACACGGGGACGCAAAGTCCCTGCTGCCACGCTCCGTCTCCTCCCACAAAGCCAGCTACAACTCTCCCACCCTGAGCTGGCATTTTAATCAAAAGCCAATGCTTTTTTATGGCTTGGTGTAAACCTCCTCAGGGCTTGGCTTCTGCTCCCCCAGCCTCGCTCAGGGCAGAGCCGGGGCCAGCCCGTGGGCACCCCCCCCCCGTGCCGGGTGCCACCGCTGCGTGGCTCACCTCAAAATCCAGGTCGGAGTACCGCAACCTCTTCCTCTGGCAGGGGGTGCACGGGGCCGGAGCAGCGGGGAGGAGGAGGAGAAAAAAAGGGAAAAAAGTCTTTGCAGGGCCGGGGAGGAGCCCAGCAGCCCCAGGCAGAGCCGAGCCAGCCCCGAGCAGGTTATGGGATGCCAGGCAGCAAGCACATGAGCAGGGCACCTCTGCAACCCTGCGCACACAAGTTGCGCGTGCTCTCCAAGGTGCTCCCAGCCCCATGCACGCCCCCAGCCCACCAGCAGGCCCCCCACCCCGTCCCCCTTTGCTCCCCAGGGCCCCCCCGCTCACCTCTAGGGACCCCACTTTCATGGCAGAGCCGGGGACGGTGCGGGGCATGGTGCGGCTGCGCTCCGCCAGCTCCGAGGCCAGGATCTGGCGCACCGTGGGGTGCTGCTTGAACTGCAGCCCGTAGGGGTGCTTCACCGTCCCGTAGGGCTGGCTCAGGTTCACGTTGACGTGCTCCACCGAGATGAAGCTGGGGTAGGCGTCCCCCTCGCCCGCCGGCCGCCCCTTCCCGCCGGGGGCCCCCTCCTCCAGCTGCCCCTCGTCCCGCTGGAAGGGCTTGAGGCTGGCGCTGCGGCGCGGCAGCACCATGTAGTCGCTCTCCCGGGGTGGCTCCGGGGCGCGCAGCCAGCCGTAGTCCACGGGCCTCAGGCTGCTCTCGGTGCACAGGTACACGGGGCCCTGCGCCTCCAGCCCCACCGGCTGCGCCGGCGGCTCGCCCAGCTCGGCCACCACGTTGGGGGGCATCTTGGGCACCTGCACCAGGATGCTGGGCGCGGGGATGTTGCCAGGCAGGTTGGAGAAACCCAGGCCGCCCTCCGAGGTGGTGTTGAGCTTGGGGTCTTCGTCTCCGTCCAGGGAGATGCGGGACAAGGTGCCGGTGATGGTGGCGGGGTTGCAGGTGTTCACCTCCTTGAACAGCACTGTGGGCAGGCAGCGGGTCGGAGCTGGCACTGCAAAGCCCTTAGGGCACCGAGACCCCCCTGTGCCGGCACTGCACCCACCCCACAAACTGCCTGCCCCTCCAGGAGTGGCACCACCGCGTCCCCATCCCCGTGCGCCCCCATCCCCAGCACCTTCCTGGGGGACCTCACCTGTCTGGCACGCCAGGTCAACGTCCTTTTCAAAATCTGTCTATAAAAACACAGAAAGAGGGGGAAAAAAGGGAGACAGAGAGAGAGAGGAGAAGAGGAAAAAAAAGAGAGAGAGAGAGAGAGAGGCGGGGAAGTGAATGCATCTTGGGCAGCCCCGGGTCCAGCAGGGCGTGCAGGGGGCCCTGCCCCGCTCCGCGCCGGCGCTGCCGCACTCACCAGGATCTGCACCTGCCCGTTCTTGCAGGAGTCGGGGGAGTTTTCGTTCTCCTCGCCCCTGCACCCCCCCACCTGGCACTTCACCACGTCCTGGACCTGCGGGGACACAGCCGGTCACGGCCCCGCGCCCGGGGTGGGGTTCACCCCCCTCAGCTCCGCACCCCATAAGCCGGGGGTCCCTGCCCCGTAGCCGGGGTCCCTGCCCATCCCGTCCCCCCCCCAGTGCCCCCGCCCCACCTCTCGGCGCAGGAAGCCGTGCACGGTGATGATGACGAAGCCCTGGACGGAGTTGAAGACGGCGAAGAGGACCTGGAAGAGGATGGAGCGCCGGTCGGTCATGGCGAGCACGGCCGACATCCAGGTCAGCGCCAGCAGAGGCAGAACCACGCAGGAGCTCCACAGCGATGCCCTGGGGCAGGGAGAGAGGGCCGGGGGTGAGCCCACCACCACGGGGGCGGCCCCGGCACAGCCCCGAGACCCCCCCCTCACCCTCCAGGGAGCCCACGCGTGCGTGGCACAGAGCCCGGTGCCCAAAATCCCCCTGGCACCGAGCGTCCCCCCCTCTTGCTCCGCATCCCCGTGCCGGCGCTGGCTGGGTGCTGGCGGCACTGCCCGTGTTGGGGTGGGGGGGACGGGGGCTCTGCGTGCCCCCATCCCGCAGAGCCGGACCCACAGTGGTGCTGGGGGGCCGTGGGGTGACCCCCAGCCCCCCCCCCCCCCCAGCCAGCCAGCAGAAGGGGGGTTTCAGCCTTATTTTTGGGGACCCAAACCCCAACCCCCTGGCAGCGTGGCCAGCAGGCTGGTGGGGGTGGCAGTGTCACAGCCCTCCCCACACAGCCCAGCCAGCACCCCGGGGGGGGGGGGGGGCTCACATGCCACCAAAGGGGTCCCGGGGATGCTCCCATCACCCCCCCCCCCCCCCCTCCTCATCCTGCCCTCCCCGCTCCCCCCCAACCCCGGTCAGGAGGGGCTGAGCCCCCCGCACCCCGGCGGCGGCGATGAGGTGACCCTGCGGGAAGCCATGCGGGCGTGATGGCTGCGGGGGGGTGTGGGGGGGGGACACGCGTGCCCCCCACACCCGGGGGGGGGGCCGCCCCGAGCACTCAGCCTTCTCCCTGCCTGCCCACGGGACCCCCCGACCCCAATCCCCAGGAGGAAAGGGGGTGCCCAGAGCCCACCCGAACCCCTTCTCCTCACCCCACCAGGACCCCCCCCACTGCCCCCCCCCCCCCTCCCCAAAATTCCGGCGTCAGGCTGTGCTCGGGGTGGGGTGGGGGGGGGGCGCAGCGGGCACTAACATGGCATTGCTGGCGGTGGCGGAGGTCATGGCCGCGCTGGACACCACGCCGCACTTGGTGCATTTCAGCAGCAGGCTGCCGCAGGGGGGGGGCTTGGAGCTACGCGCCCCCACCACCACCACCACCACCACCACCACCACCAGGCAAAAAAATAAAAAAATAAAAAAAAAAAAAAAAAAAAAAACCCCCCCCCCCCCGGCGCCCCGCGGCCAGGACAGGGCCACGCGGGGAGGCAGAGGCGAGGAGGGAACAGCAATGAGGGGGGGGCAGGATGGATGGATGGATGGACGGATGGATGGACGGACAGGGGCAGAAAGCAAATGGGGGGGGGGAGAAAAAAGAAAGAGAGAGAAAGAGCCGGGTTAGTCGGGGGGGGGGGGGCACAGCAGTTAATGGTGAGCGGGGGTGGCCAAGCGGCAGCCGGGACGGGCGGGTGGGCTCAGCCCCCTCCCCTGGTGGTGCGGGGGGGTCCGCAGCAAGCGGCTCCCCCCAGCCCTGGGGGACGCACGGGGTGGCCGCCCCCTCCCCATCCGCTGTGTGTGTGTGTCCCCCCCCCTCCCCAGTAGCTCCCAGTAAGCAGCTGTGGCTGCGCTGGGCTCGGTCCCGCCGCCCACCGGTGCGGTGAAGTCTGCCCCGTGCTCAGCCCCCACTCCCGAGGGACCCCCACAGCTGCCCCCCCCCCCGAACCCCCCCCAAAGACCCCACGGCAGGGGAGGGGGCTCCGCGGTGGCCCCGGCACAGCCCCGGGGGGGGCGCAGGGCACTCACCCAGCTCGCTGCTTTTTGGACTTATCTGAAATGCCGTCGCGGGACATGAGCTTGTTGAACACGATGATGCCGACCAGCATGTTCACCTGGGGGGGCGGGGGGGTTGAGGGGGGTGCAGAGCCGGGGTTAAGGACCCCCCCCCCGAGTTAAAGGGGAGCTTTGTGGGGTGGGTTTTGGGGTCTGAGGGGGGGGCAGCCTACCAGCACGATGACGGCAGCGGGTCCCACGAAGGCGTAGAGCAGACCGCCCTCCAGCGAGAGCCAGCAGCTGCGGGGACCGGGGGTGTCAGGGGGCGATGCGGGGGGGGGACACGACACCCCCTGCTCCGTATCCCCGTCCCCTGACCCTACATCGCTGCCACCACGCCCCCGCCCCCCCCAGCCCCACGTACTAGCTGGCCGTCCCGTAGCCTTTGGTCCGCGTGAAGCCGACGGAGACGGCGACCACCAGGGCTGGCAAACCTGGAGGAGGGAGGGGAGACGGGGGCCGAGCTGCAGGGGGGGGGGGCAGCAGCACTGTGACCCCCCCCCCAGAACACCCCCAAAGGATGGGGACAGAGAGCAGGACCCTTTTGGCAGCTCCCCACGGCACCAAGGGGCCAGGCGGGGTGGGGGGTACGGAGCCTGCGCTCCCCCGCGCCTCGGTTTCCCTCGGAGGGATTTGGGTATCGGGAAGGGTGCGCGGTGCCTCCCCCCCCTGCCCCCTTACCCCATCCCAAGCAGAGGAAGCGCTTCCTGACCAGGCGTGTCCGGATCCGGCCGATCACCGCCAGGTAGGACTGCCAGGCCTCCGTCAGCACCCAGCAGAAGGAGGAGAGGAAGAAGAAGTGGAGGAAGGCGGCCGTCATGGTGCACACGCCCTGCGCCGGGGATGCGGCACGGCCACGCGCCGGTTAACCTCCCACGCCAGGCCGGGGCTTGTGCCAAAGCCGCCGCCACGCAGGGAGTTTAATCCCCAGATTGAGTTAATCCCAATCCAATCTGCCCCTGGGAGAAGCCCCCCCACACTCCACCCCAAATTCCCCAAGGGGCTCGGACCCCCCCCCCCCCACCTCCCCAGCCCGTGGCGCGGCGCGGCGCCCACCTTGCTGAGCATCTGGGACTGCCCCACGAGGATGAGGATGTTGGAGGCCAGGATGGAGACGCAGAAGTTGAGCAGGATGATGGAGCGCTCCGATTTGATGAACCTGGGGGGGGGGGCAGCAGCGTGGGGCCATCCCCTCCTCATCCCGTGTCCCCCCCCTCACCCCGTGTCCCCCCCGGGGACAGCAGCGCACCTCTCCCACCCCGCGTCCCTTCCCCGCACGCTGCTCGTAACCACGCTGAGCTCAGCTTTTCCTCACGCCGTGTCCCCCTTCGTGCCCCCTCCCCACATCTCTCACGCCCCCCCCCGGGGTCCCCAGTGTCCCCAGAGCCAGCGGGGGCGGTCACCTCCAGAAGGCAGCGTAGATCACCAGCAGGGTCAGCAGGGCCATGCAGGAGACGGCGCAGCCGATCATCAGCGGCACCGAGGGGGTGCCCGAGGGGTCCATGGCCTGGCAGAGAATTAGAGGGGGGGGGTGAGGCTGAGCCCAGCCCCCCCTGTGGCTGCTCCCTGCCCCCTGCCGTGCCCCTCTGTCCCTCCTGGCTGGGACCCCCTCCCTGTGTGCCAACGGAGGGGGACGAGCGGTGGCGCGGCCGAGGCGCCTTCCCGGGGCCCCGTGCCCATCTCCATGCCGACGGGGGATGTGGGTGGAATAGCAATGGGGTGGGGGGGGCCGGGGCCATGTGGCTCTGACCCCTCCTCGATCCAGAGCCCTGCGGCACCACCCCCACCCCACGGCACCCTCAGGGTGCCGGGGGCGCAGGGGTCCCCTCCTTGGGGAGCCCCCCCAAGTCTGACTTCCCCCCCGTGCCACCCGTGTCCCTGCAGCCCCTGCGCACCTCACCCTGCCCCGGGACCCCCACCTCAGCCCAGGGAGCGCCCCCCACCCCCGGTGTCCCCCCCCGTGCGCCATCCCCGTCCCCTACCAGGTCCCTGGGCAGCTGGGCGAGGACGGCGAAGGTGGCGAGCTGGCGGCACTGGCATTTGGTGTGCGCCGGGAGGGTCTCCAGGGTTTGGCAGCTCTCCGTGTCCCAGTTTCCCAAGCCAGGATCCCTGATTAATGGGACGAGAGAGCGAGGGAGAGCGAGCAATTTGAAGTGATCAGACCCAAACGCAGCCCCTCGCTTAACCCTTCGCTGCCCCCGGCCGGGGTGCCTGCCCTGAGCCCGCAGCAGGGCCCGAGGTGCTGATCCCACCCTCCCCGGGGAGCTGTGCGGCACCGAGCCTTGGTCCCTAATTGTCCCATCCAGGCTGGGGGGGCGCAAACTGAAACCCCAGGAAGGAGGGGGCCAGGCCCAGGGGGAGGGTGGTGGGGACGGAGTGGGGTTGGGGCAGTGCCGGGGGGGTTGAGGCAGCCCCAGGGGTCTCCTGCGCCCGGCACAGGGACCCTCTGCAAAGCCAAACCTTCGGGGTATAGGCTCCTGGGCCACCCCTGCATGGGACAGTGCCAGGACGGGGAGCCCCGTGGGGACGCAGCCACAGGGGATGGGGACCTCGGTCTGGGACGTGTGTCCCCAGCAGGCTGCGCCCCACCACGCTCAGCACAGCCCCACTCCTCTCCGTCCCTACAGGATCCGCTCTGAGATGCCCCAGGCTCCCCACGGGGCTGCACCGGTGACCCCGAGGCTCAGAGCACCCGCAGGCGCTGCCCCCCACCCCTCGGCACCCCCCCCGTGCCGTGCCCTACTTTCCCTCTCTCCTGCCACAGCCCCGTGTGAACAAATTGCATCTGGCAGGCGGGAGGCATCCGGCCTCGGCGGCACGCGGGAGCAAATCGATACCTGGAACATCACCCCGCAGCTGGGGGGGGGGGCTCGGCCACGTGCACGTCCCTCCCCCGGGGACTCGGTGCCACCCAGGCACGGGGACAGCCCTGCCCCATCTCCCAGCATCACCCCCCCCTCAGTGGGGCTGCCCACGCTGCCCCCCAAAACCCCACTCACGTCCTGGAGTAGTCCCAGGTGACGCACTGCGGGTGGGACGTGCCCTGCGGACAGATGGGGGGGTGAGCAGCGTGCCCGCTGCCAGCCCCCCAGGGGGGTCTTGGCACCCCCCCGGGGACCTGCCCGGCTCCCCGGTGCCCTCGGAGAGCTGGGACAGGAGCGGTGACAAGGGGACACGCACGTTGATGACGTGGGACAGCTCCACCAGCACCAGGGGCTCGGCAGGCTTGGTCGGCGGGCGCACGGTCACCGTCAGCACCTTGGAGGTGACGGCCAGGGGGGCCCTGCGGGGAGGGGGCAGCGGCTGTCACAGGGACGGAGGGGGACACGCCGTGGGGGCGGCGGGGCGGCCCCACTCACCTGGGAGGGGGCAGGATGAGCCCCAGCGTGCGGTACAGCACGGCCCCGATGACGAAGTGGGACGACTCGTCCAGCTCTGCAGGGAGAGGGGAAGGGAGGGGAGCGGCGCGGAGCCAGCGCCCGGCACACGCACGGGGGGGGCTCGCGCGGCACACGTGCACCTGGCGAGCAGACGCAGACACGGGCAGGCCCACGGGGCTGCTCGGGGCATGGGGGAGAGGCCACGCGCCCCTCCGACACGGGTGCTGGCACCCGGAGCTGCAGAACCGAGGGCTGGCAGGACGCCACCCGTGCGCACGCACACGCACGCGGTCGCACACGCTTCCAGATGTGCCGGCCACAAACCTGCCCCCACGCACACCCAGAGCCTCACGCTCACGCACGCGCACACCCACCCGCACACAACCTCTTTGAGGTGCACGCTCACACGCGTGTGCACAGCACCAGGCGTGCACACCCAGGCGTTCACACACGCGGCCCCGGGGTGCGTGCGCCACGCGCCGATGCCGCGCGCCGTACCGGCAGAGGCGAGGCTCAGCACCTCCCGGGGGATGAAGAGCTTGTCCTCGGAGCTGCGAGCCCAGTCCTTCATGCCCCGCCGCCCCTTCATGGGGAAGTTGATGTCGCTGGAGACGGCGGAGACGGGCTCGCGCTGGATGCTGATCACTGCCGGGGCACAGCGGGGGTCAGCAGCCGGCTCCCCGCGCGCCCCCCGCGCGCCCCCCGCGCGCGCCCCGCCGCTCACCCAGGTTGTCGGTGACGATGAGGGAGCTCTGGAAAGCCTTCAGCGCGTCCCCCACCAGGTGGATGAAGTCCTCCACCACCTTCATCAGGTGCACGGAGCCGGGAGAGACCTGCGGGAGAGCGAGCAGCTCGGGGGGGTGTCCACGGGGGGGGGCACACACACGCCGTGGCCACCCCAACCACCCACCCGAGCCCCTCGCCCCTCACCTGCTGCGCGTCCTCCCACTTGTCCCGGTTCTCCGCGTCCACCATGTAGCTCACCACCTGGAAGAAGCGCTGCGGGGACGGGGGTCAGCGGGGCTGGGGGGGGGACACCGACCGCTGCCACCCCCTCTCCCCGGGGTGCTCCCCCCTCCACCACGTCCCCGGCTCGGTACCTGCACGTCCTCGGAGGACGGGGTGTAGGTGGCCCTCTTGAAGGTGTCGGTGACGTTGCGCAGGATCTCCACGGAGAAGAGCAGGTCCCCGCTGTAGTAGGTCTTGCGGGCCATGAGCTCCAGCAGGCTCCGCACCACCTGCGACATGCCCTCGCCCGCCAGCACCCGCTGCCCCTTGGCCAGGTGTTCCCGCAGCTTGGATAGGGGGGGGGGACACACACGGGTGTCACCCCGCTGCCAGCACCCCCCCCCGAGGTGCACCGTGCCCCCGACCCCTCGCCGCGCCCAGAGCCAGGGGCACTGCGGAGTTAATTGCAAAGATTTGGGCAGTAGTGGGATAAGGGGATTTGGGGGGGTCCTTCCCAGCCTCCCTCCCTCCCAGCCCTACCCAGGGACCCGTCTGTGTCCCCACGTGGCATCCAACTGGTGCCAGCACCCCCAGGGCAACGAATTAACCCCCCTGAGAGAATGGCGAGGGGGTCCCTGCCCCGGTTGGGGACAGCAGGGGAGGGCAGCAGGGGCTGGGGACCCCTTGGGGACAGGGGGGGGGGCCGTGCCAGAGCGTGCACCTACTGAGAGATGTAAGTATCGGTACTCGTGGGAGATGCAGCGGGCGAAGCTGGGCACACCCCAGTACGCGACCCCGTGGGGGCTCAGCAGGCACCGGCGGCTGGCGGACCCTGTGTGGGACACAAGGGGCGGGGGGGGGGGCTCGAGGGCAGCACAGGAGCCACGTCCCCATCACCCACCTCCGCCCGGTCCCCTGCAGCTCCCCCGGGGGGGCGGAATTGGTTGGGGACCACCCTCCCCGTGCCCCTCACCCGTGGCGTTGGGGGGACACTTGTTGTAGATGACGTCCCCGGCGGCGGTTTTCTTCCAGGTCATCAGCATGACGTACTCGTCCTTGCACATCTCGTGGTAGGCTGGGGGGCGAGAGGAAGGGGTCAGGGGCGGCACGGGCACCGGGGGTGGGCGCCGGGGGCTGCCCCGTACCTGGGCACTTCTTCTCGTTGCAGGTCTTCACCTCCTCGCCCGTGCCCTCGCAGGGGTAGCCCTGCACGCCGGTGCCCTCGCACATGCGGAAGCGGCGCTGCCAGCCCGTGTCGCAGGTCTTGGAGCAGAGGCTCCAGTGGTTCCAGGGGCCCCACTTGCTGTCGGCTGCGGGGCAGGGACACGGTGGGGGCCCCCGGCCGCGGGACGGCCGGCTCGGCGTGGTGGGTGGGTGGGTGGGGGACAGGGACGGGGCAGGGCTGGTGGCACCGTGCTGCTGCGGCTGCTCGCCGTGCCGCGGGGGGAAAGCTCCGCGGGGATTAAATCCCCGGATCGATGGCTTAAAATCTCCTTCCAACCAGACCAACGCCCCCGTGCAGCAGCCCAGGGGCACCCTGGCACGGGGCAGCCCCCACCTCCCTCTGTGCCAGCGACTGAAGGGCAGGAGGAGGACGGGGTCTGCCCTTTGGCTGACTCCCTGTGCCCCGTGTCCCCATCCCTGCGCCCCAGCAGGCAGCAGGGTGGTGGGACGGGCACCGAGCTGCCCCGGGCACGTGCACAAGAGCTCGCACACCCAGAGCACACCAGGAGCACACCGACAGCTCCCCACAGCTCCCAGCACAAAGCTGGGAGCCAGCAGGGACGCCCAGCACGGACACCTCCTCCTCCAGCTGGGACACGTCTGGGGGCAGCGACCGGCACAAAGGGGGCGGTCGCTGGCACCACCGGCACCACCACGTCACCAAGAGTGACACCAAAGGGTGCCATGAGCCTGGCATCAGTGACGGTGGCACCAAACGGTGACACCCCAGTGTGCCAGCAGCCTGGCATCACCACGGGTGACACCGCATCAGCTTTAAGGCAGACTCACAGCCCGGCTGGGATCCGATGCGCCGTGCCACGACGCACCGTGCCGTGCCCCCCCCAGCTTCACCCCCCTCTCCCTCCCCAGCGCGCGGGGGCCTTACTGGGACACGTGGGGTTGGAGCACTCGCGGGCGTCGGCGTGGGCCCCCCGGCACTCTGCCCAGCCGTGGGCCGAGACGCTGCACTTGCGCGTGCGCTGCTGCGTGCCGTTGGCGCAGGTGACGGAGCAGCGGCTCCAGGCGCCCCACTCCAGCCACTGCCCTTCCACTGCGGGGACAACGAAGACAGCGGCATCAGTGTGCCCCCCCCCAGCGGGGCCGCTGGCACCGTCTCCCCGCCGCCCGTGCCCCCCGCTCCCCGTGCAACGGGTCCAGCCTAGCCACGTGCCGGCCCCGCGTGCCGAAACCCGGAGCGGGCAGCGCCCAGCCCTGACCCAACCAAGGGGGTCCCATCACTGGGATCGGCCCCCCCGGCCCCGTAGCGGCTGATCCTACAGCACCACGGCGCCCAGCACCATCAGGTGCACCCCGTGGGACCCGCTGGGAGATCCCAGAGCTGCTCCACGCCGAACCCCAGAGCCCCAGCGCTGCTGTGGGGGCTGGGGCTGGTGGGGAAGGAGCTGTTGGAGCTCCTGTGGCTCTGGCAGCGGCTCTGCGGGCAGGCAGGGTGCACGGCAAGAGCCCCGTGCCGCGGGGACACGGCCCTGCCACAGCTGCTGCAGGGTGGGTGCACCCTGAGCCCAGGGGCTCCCCTGCTCCTCGTGCCCCCAGCCCGCCTCCAGCCTCGCCAGGCTGCACGCGGGATGCCCCCACAGCCTGCTGGCCCCAAAACAGCCTCCCCGGCTGGGATTGTGCCAGGAGAATGAAGAAACAGCGACGGCGCCACCACCCGCGCACACACACAGACCCCACAACCCCTCCCGGTGCCCCACAACGTCCCCATGTCACCCCAGCTGCCAGCACGCCCCGGGGGCTGTCCCCTCCTGCCCGTGGCGGGGGGCTCCAGGTCCCCCTGCGCGGCCAACGGAGCTGGTTCTCCATAGGGGCAGGAGGGTGCAGCCCGTGCCATCGCCCCCCCCGTGCCCCTGGGCTGTGCCAGGTCCCTGTGGCGGTGCCACAGCGGCCGCACCGCCCGTCCCGTGCGCCACTGCAGCCCCGGCACCGGGAGCAAAGCCCTGGCTCCCCGGCTCGTGGCTTTCCCCGGCCGTCCCAGGGCTGGGGACGAGGCCGGGAGGGAGCAGGGGGAGAGGGGGGGAGCGGTACTGACCCGGGCAGGTCGCGATATTGCAGGGCTTGGCCTGCAGCTCGGGGCCCTCGCAGGCTTTCCCTCCGTGCCGCGGGGCCACGCACCGCCGCGTCCTGGTCCTGGCCCCTCGGCCGCAGGTCACCGAGCACAGGCTCCACGGGGACCACTCCTCCCACGCGCCGTGAACTGCAACACAGCACAGCGCCGTCACGGCACGGCCCCGCGGGGGGGCTGCAGCCTCCCCTGCGCCTCCCTCCTGGCACCAAAGGGGTCCTGGGCGGCGCAGACCCCTCGTGCCCGCGGCCGCGGCTCCGCGGCAGGGCTGGGCATGGGCCCCGCTCCCCTCCTCGCCCTGCGGCACCGGCACCTTCCCAATCTTCACGCCCCAAAGGCCCTGAGCAGGCACCGGTGGTGCTGTCACTCGCCCTGGCACAGCCTCTTTCGCCCTGGCACTGAGGCAGTGGGCACAGCCCCTGCACACGTGGCACTCACAAGCTCAGCTCGCTCGGGAAGCACTCGGGGTTCCCAGGCGTCCTAAAGGATGCTCTGCGAGCCGAGATGGCCCCAGCAGCCCCAGTGCCCCCACACCAAGGGGAGCACCCACGTGTTATGGGGTGCAAAGCCCCCCAGAACCAGAGGATGGGGTGGCGCGGCTGCACCCCGAGGTCCCACCGGTCCCCGCGGTCCCACACAGGACACACGGACCCCGCTGTGGGCAGACAGACAGACAGGCAGGGCACTGCTGGTGCCACCGCAGGCGTCCATCCTGCTCATTCCTGCTCAGGACCGTGCTGGAGCAGCTCGGCCACCTTCTGCCCCGCACGAGTCCCCTTGGCCCCAGCCCCACGGCACAGGCTCCCTCCAGCCCCTGCCTCTCCCCCAGCTCCAAACTTCCCCGGGGAAGCCCCGAGTTTCTCGGCATCCTCTGGAGATGAGGATGAAGAGGAGCAGGGCAAGGCAGGCAGGACACGGGGGGCACATCCTGCAGGTGCCTCCCCCCACGGACCCCCGAGAGCTGCCGCAGCAGGGGAGGGGACACAACGGGGGCAGAGCTGGTGGGCTCCTCCTGCTGCCCCCGCTGCATGAAGCCACCCTCCCTGCGCACCCCCAGGCACCCCCATTTTCCACGCCACCGAGAGACCCCCACGCAAGCACGTGTCCCCACGTGTCCCCCACCCCTGTCCCGGCCCTGAAAACCCCCCCCGTGCCCCCCGGTACCTGGGCAGGTGGCCGTGTTGTTGCAGGTCCTCGTCTCGCGCAGCAGCCCGCTGCACAGCGTGCCGTAGGGAGAGGAGACGCAGGAGCGCGTCCGCACCTGGGAGCCCTGCCCGCACGTCAGGGAGCAGACGCTCCACTGGGACCACTCCTCGGCCGCGGGGTCCCCTGGGGGGAGACGTGGGGTGAGGGCTGGGGGCTGCCCGGGGAGCCCGCGGGGTCCCCACCGGCCCCGGGAGCAGCGAGGACGAGGTGCCGAGGGTGCCGCGGCACCGAGGGCGCAGGCAGGGCAAAGGAGCCTCCAGCACGGTGCTGCCGCCCTCCAAACCCGGAGCAGGGACCCCAGGCACAGCATCTGGCCCGGCACAGGGTCCTGGGTGCAGGATGTGACCCGGGACAGGGTCTTGGGCAACCCCCGGGTGCCCAAAGGAGCCCGGCGCAGGCGGCACCGCTCGCCCTCGCCGCGCAGCCGCGGTGCTGACATTTCCAAGCACCTGGCTCTTATTAAGGTTGAGGATCTATCTGAAGCCCTTGGGCAGGGCAGGGGAAAAGGCCCTCGGTTTAAATTAAAAAGGAAGACACAGGGGAGGGCTCTGAAGGGGAGGGTTTGTCCCGCAGACGGGCTCTGCTCCCACCGAGGTGCCCGTGCCCGCCAGCAGCTCTGTGCCCCACAGGAAGCCCAGGGTGAGGTGGGGGCTCAGGACGGGGCCGTTCACCCCATGGGGGTCCTGGTTCCCCCTGGCCAGGCTGGAAACAGGGCTGGGAACCAGTACAGCCCGCTGAGCTGGGCTGGGGGCCAGGGCTGGCATTTGGGATGGCCAAGGTGGCCCCATGGCCCTGCCCAACACCTCAGGACCCAGGAGAAGCCGAGCGCAGCGGGGAGCAGATCGGCATGCCAGGCACACGGCCCGGCCCCGAGCCATCCATCTCCCCTCTAGCCTGCGAGCCCTCGACCCATAAATCAGGGGGTGCCGGGGAGGGGCAGCGGCACGCTCAAATTACCCAGATGAATTTGCCAAATAAATACATTTGAACGAAACAATTAATGGATTTTTTTTTCTTCCCTGCTTTACAACCCTCAGAGGAAGGTGCAAAGGGAAAAAAAAAATTAAAAAATGTATAAATGGAGCAAATTAAGTCAGTCCGTGGGCAGGAAGCAAAGGAAGTCACTCTGTCTCCGCCGCCCTGCCCACGGCCGAGCCCAACGCCCCCTGCCCCCGTCCCCGGTACCTGTCTGGGCCATGTAGACCCCCGGCTCGTCTGCCGACCGGGGCCACTGGGTTTTCACCTTCTGGTTCTCCTCAACCGCATTGCCTGGAAGAGAGAAGGGCTCCGGTGAGAGGGGGCAGGGGCAGGAATGGGACCGGGATGCTGTGAGCCAAGCGATGTTTTAAGGTTGGGACAGGGATGCCACGGGGCTTCCTGAAGGCTAGAGATGGCCCGGCACACTCGTCACCCCCCAAAACATGTCACAGCTCTGCCAGCTGCTGCTTTTTGGGGATTTGGGCTGGAATAAACCCATGCACTTTAGGGTACCCCTATCCCCGGGGTGCCCGCGCCCCCGTGGCACGCGGCTAGCGGAGCGCAGCGGTGCTCCTCCCGGCCCCACTTAACAGATTGCTGCAGTGAGGTGGCACAAATTTATGGCTCAGCTCACCAAAAATAACAAGAGATCCATCAAGAGCACTTGGCGTGAAATTAACTGGCATGTGGAGGGCTCGGCGGAGAGGCACGCGCTGCGGGCGCGGGGGGCAACCTGCCCTGCCTTCCTCCTGCCCGGCCCCCCGGGACCACCCCCGTGTCCCTCATCCCCGTCCCCAGGACACCGACACGCTCCTGGGCATGGTGTGGTGACACTGGGGCTGGGTAGCACCCGTGTCCCCCCCCAGACATCACTTGTGTCCCCCCTGGGCATCGCAGAGGGTGGGCAGGCAGCACACAGAGCCCGAAGCACCTCGCTGAGCTGCCCCGGCACAGCCAGCAGGGCACGGTGATGTCCCCGAGGGACGGAGGGAGGTGACACGGGGACACCTGGCACGGGCAGGGGGCACTCAGCCGTGCCCTGGGCAGGCTGCGGCCCCTTTTGTAACACACCCAGAGGTGATATACGAGCCCCAGGCAGGTGCAGGGACTGCGCTGACACTTATTGGTGCTGTAAAACAGACCCAAATTTACCGACTTTTGCCTTCAGCTCGGAGTGACCCTGCCTGAGCCCGGCACCATGCTCAGGCTCCTCCACGGACGGGGCGGCTGCGTCCCTCGGCTCATCTCGGGGCACCCCACAGGGGCCGGGGGGGGTGCTGGGGGCTGCCCCCAGGTTCTCTCCGTGCACGGTGCCACGCTCGCCACGGGGCCACCCGTCCCCATGAGCGGCGTGGCAGAATTACGCCCGTCACCGCGGGAGCCTGGGGGCAGCCATAAATCCGGAGGATATACGAGGCCGCTCTCCCCAGCCGTGTTCGACAGGCACCAAATCCAATTTCCCAGGGAGGGCACTAAATCCCCGGCTGTCACCGCACCGCGCCTGCGCCACGGCCCTGCCTGCAGCCATCCCCGGCACCCACCCAGGGTCCTGCCCCGGAGCCCCTCGCCGTGCCCCACAGCACAGCTTCGAGGGAGGGGGTGTCCTCCTGGGGACCCCCTTTTGCCCCCCTTGGTTGCTGCATCCCTGCAAGCCCCGTCCTGGCATCACCGCCCTGGTGGCTGCTTTCTGAGGGGCTGGGGCTTTGGTGCAAGGGGCAACACGGCCCCGAGCCAGCCCCAAAGCTGTAGGGCTGAGACCTGGAAGGGGTCCCCAAAAATTCAGGGAGCTGGACACAGACAGCACGGGGACAATGCGCCCCAAATCACCCCACAACGCCCCGACCCTACACCCACCCCTCCGGGGGACTCTGCCTGCACGAACTGGGTGCCCACCGGGTGCCACGCTGCACGTGGCCGTGCGTCCCCCCCCTTCCAGGCACAGAGGGGACAGCACCGGGGTTGGGGACCCCGTGGCATCACCAGGGTGGGAGCGGGGAGGCCGGGGAGCTGCTGGGTGGGCGCCAGCCCCCGCTCGGCTGCGGCGCTCGGCGGAGGAGAGCCGGTGAGATCAGCGCTGGGCGCCCGCCAAGGCTCGGCTCACAGGCGCCATTCAGCCCCCAGCCCTGGCTGCCGCCCTGAAAGGAGCCCTTTTTTCCCCCCCCCGGGGGGCCAGGGGGAGGCCAGGTGGGAGCCCCGGGCCCCCCCCTCGCTGCCATGAAGGGCGCTCTGTGCTCCAGCCCCGGGGGGTGATCGGGGGGCGCACAGCGTGGGGGGCGCCGAGAGCAGCCGAGGCCACTGAATCGCCCCCCGTGGATCCGCCTGCAATAACTCGTTACCTCTGGGTGCCTCGGGGTTTTAATTGAATGTCAAACGTAATTTGGGAAGGAGCAGGAGCTCGGCTGCCGCCCTCGCAGCCTGCCTCCGTGCTGCTGCGTGGAGAGCCGGCGGGTGGCTCGGCACCCCAGGGTGGCCCCAGCACCCCTCTTGGAGCCACGCTCGCTGCTGCTAACACCCCCAGGAGGTGCAGACCCCCCCCCAGGAAGCGATATCAGAGGATATCACCCGCTGCCAATGCAGGGTGCAGCAGGAACCAGCCCCTGTAGCACCCCCGGGCAGAAGGGGAGCGAGGCTGAGCCCAGGGATGGCACCTGGGCCCGGCCCTGAGCTCTTAATCCTCCACGCAGGGTTGCACTTAAAGGGAAAAAAAAAAAAAAGAAAGAAAAAAAAAAAAAAAAGGGAAGAAAAAAATCAGATCAAGAAGCTCCCCTCGGGATGAGGCGATTTATAAGCACGCAGCTGAAACGGACCGGGGATTTATTCGGGGGATCTGCCCATAATGACATTTAGCTCCTGAAGCAAACGCTAAAACCCAATGAAATTATACAGACACGCGGCCCAGCACCGCCACCTCATCTGCTGGGAACAGCATCGCCCCGGATAAAGGCCGGGAACAGCTGAGCTGGGGATTGCAGCCCCGGGGCACTGCCTGGGGATGGTGTGGGGGGGAACATCTGGGCAGACGTGTGCCCCCCGGGGCCAGCAGGGACACCCCGGGGTGCGGCGGCTCGCTGCCCGGTGCCCACGGGCGAGCGTGGCTGCTTTCTTCACACTCGAGGCTCCTGCAATTTGGTAATGAGCAAATGGCTTCATTCCGCCTGGTTAACAGCCCGGCCGTGCCGTGCCGCCACATCCTGCCTGGAATAACAAGCACCCGGGCTGCAGCAGTCAAGGGTAATTTGCCATGGGAAGGGGTCATTTTACCTGCAAATTGTTTTCCTCGTCTCCAGCAATGCAGAGTGACAGCGCTCCTGCTCCTGCTCCTGCTCCTGCTCCCGCTCCCGGTCAGCCCAGCAGCCCTGGGGCTGTGCTAAAGCAGCCGTGGCACAGAGCAGGGACTGGTGTGGGGCACGGCGAGCTCTGCTGAGCCTGCCTGCTGCTCAAGGGGGGGGCTGCACCCCGAGCTGGGAGCAGGCACGGGCAGGATTCACCCCGTGCACGGCTCCCCGGCTCCGTGAGAAGCGCACGGCTCCGTGCTGTGCCAGGAGCAGGTGTGGTGCCACGAGATGGACTCGAGGGTCCTTTTGGGTCCCTTCCTGCTCAGGATATTCTACAATTTTATAATTCTGTGATTCTGTGATCCTGTGATGGCTCCACCACGCGCACAGTACACCCCCTGCCCCCTCCTGCGCAACGGGGCAGCCTGCACGGAGCAAGGGGAGCCCCCCAACCCCTGGGGCTCCCCCCCCCAGCACCCCACTCACCGTGCGGCACCTCGGGCAGGTCGAACCCGTTGGCATTCTCAGAATGCAGCTTGGGGGGGCAGCAGCGCTCGGTGGGGGCGGCGGCAGCGGGGGGCAGCGGGGTCGGGGTGCGGGCGCCGTGCCCCGAGCCGTTGCGGCGCGGTGCCGGGGGGCTCTCCGCTTGGCAGCTGCAGCCGGCGTGGGTGAGGCCGCAGCGGCGGGTGCCGGGTGCCTGCAGGCACTCCTCGAGCCAGCGGCACAGCACGCTGCAGGTGAACTGGCTGGAGTTGTTGTTGTTGATGAGCAGCACCTCCACGAAGCGAAACTCCAGCGCCTGGGGGGCCAGCAGGCGCGGCGCCGCCTCGGGCTCGGCCGCCAGGCAGAGCTGCACGAAGTTCTTGTCGAAGTGCAGGAAGGTGAAGGGCCCCGCGCCCTCGCACAGCTCCAGCTCGGCTTCGCCCTCTTCCTCCTCCTCTTCCTCCTTCTCCTCTTCCTCCTGCGGCCGCCGCGGGGAGGGCGGGGGGCTGGCGGGCTCGCCGCGCGGGTCGCAGGTGTAGTTGGCCAGGTAGTGGTCGAGCGGCAGCACCATGGGCGAGAAGTGGGTGCAGACCTGCTCCTCGCGGTTGAAGCGGAGGTACAGCGAGTACTTGGTGGGGTCGGGGTTCTCCAGGGTCCAGGAGCAGCCGGAGGAGATGGTGGGGAAGAGGTCCTTGAGCGAGAAGGAGCCGTACAGGACGCCGGAGGCCAGGGCGGAGCAGGCGCTGGGAGCCGGGTCGAAGCCCCGCGTGAGCCACAGGACAGACGAAATCACAGCCAGTAAGAGGGGACCAGCAGCGGTCATCCTATGGCATTTGCCCTGGGGGGAGAGACAGAGGGGCAGACGGACAGACGGATGCTTACCGGGAGCCACGGCACGGGGTGGGGGGCAGCGCCCTGCACCGAGCCCCGGACACCGTTGGAGCAGTGCCCAGGGTGCCCCCAGCCCCCAGGGGCAGCCATCGGTGCCCCCTGCCCCGTCCCCTGGTTCTGCCAAGCTGGCCCCCGTGCCCTCAGCACACATCACGGGATGGGGGCTTCATCCCACAGCCCCCCAAAAGACCCCGCTCCCGCTCACTCGAGGGCAGCGGCCGTGTGGCAAGTGGCCACTCGGTGCCAGGGCCACCAAGCCACCGCTCGCCCTGCGCATCCTGGGCCAGGAGCCACCAGGCAGTGCCTGCATGGACCAGGCTATGAAAAGCTTTGGGGCTGTTCCTGTCCCCCCCGGGGCTGCTCGGGGTCAGGGTGGGTGCTTGGAGGAGCCCGAGGCGATGAGCTGGGGCACCCCCCAGTGGGGCACCCCCCCTGCCTGCTGCGAGAGCCCGGCACGGGGCGAGCGATCGTTAAAGCACGTATTTCTTGGGAAGCACGCCGGGTATGCAGCAGCACCACTGCGGATAGCTTTTTAATAACTCATTAATAAAATAATGCATGCGGTGGCCTTATTAAGTGGGACCAGAGCGTGGCTTTACAGAGGCCAAGGCCACCAAGCGCGTGGCGGCACCGCTCCGCGGGCCAGGGGGCGGCCAGCGAGGTTGGGGAGGTGGCCCCTGGCCCCCGGGCTAACCCAGGCTCCTCTCCATCCCAAAGCAACCTCTCCTGATCCCAAATCCCCCCCCCGGCCGAGGCCCCGGTACCGCTGGCAGCCCTGCAAAATGGGAAGGGAGCCCTGAGCCTCGGCTGTGCCTGCGCCAGCGCCGCGACGGGCACATTAGGGAGCTAAAAATAACCCGGCTCCCGTGCAACAGGCGGGCGCTGCTCCTGCCACCCCGATGGTGCGGGGGCTCCGTGGGGGTACCCAGCCCCACCAGCAGCCTGTGGGCACGGGGAGGAAGGCAGAGGGGCAGGGAGGAGCTGGTGGCACGGGGAGCAGCCAGGCGGGTGGCCGGATCCAGGAGCGACCCCAGATGTAAGTAGGGGAGGTCGGGGGGAAGGGGAACCCCCTCTCCTAGGGACATTTCCAGCCTGGTTCAACGGGGGAACCCCCAAAGCAGGGAGCCAAGGGGTGGCCGGAGCTGCACCAGGTCCCTGCTGGGGCTCCTGAAGCATTAAAGACCTGGGGTCCCCCAGAGGATCCCCACCCTGTGCTGCTCGGGGAGGGGAGCAAGAAGCCAAGGGACGAGGAGGAGGAGGAGGAGGAGGGGCGGGAGGAAGCAAGGGAGGGGGAGGAGGAGGTCAGGCAGGGACACGCTGCCGCTCTGCAGCTCGCGGGGCTCCCGCAGCCTGGCAGGGACACAAGATGGAGCTTGCTTCCCTCGCCTGGCAGCGGCGAGAGAGGGGCTGCTCGGCCCCGCTGCCCACCCGGGGCACAGCTGCCACCCGCTGCCACCACGGCACAGCCGGGCTGCCGCACTCCCCGGGCTCCTCGCGGTTTAACCACGCCGCCCCCAAAAAGAGCCGGGCAGGAGCTCCGGACCGCGGGGAGCCTCCCCCACCCCAAACCCACGGCGGGGTCAGGATGCGCCCTCGCAGCGCTGCCGCAGCTGCTGCCAAAAGGCCGGGGCTCGTTAAGAGCCGATCAAATCCGTTTCGGCTCGTTCAGCACCAGCCCCGCTCCCCGCAGCGTTTGCTGCCGCTGCTGCAGTGAAAATATTTCACCCAGCTGCAAGCTGGGCCCGAGAAGAAACCGAGCGGCGGGGGCACCGAGAGACCCGGCGGGGGGCTAGCAGGGGGGCAGCGCTGCCAAAAGGCTCGGGGAAAGGGGGAGGGGACGGGGCTGAAGCCAACGCTCCCCCTACCTGGCACCGCGGCGAGGACCTGGTGCCCTGCAGCGTCGCCGTCCGCCTGCTCCGGTGCCCCCGGCCCCGCTGCCCATGGCCCAGGTGGCTCCAAAACGGCCCCGGCCCTGGTGTTGGAGAGCCCCCAGCACGCTCCTCGCCATGCCGGTGGCCACGGGCTCGGGGGGCCCCGGCTGCCCCCAGGGATGTGCTGCATCCGAGCGCCCGGCTGGGCCACAGGAGCTGCTGCTGCTGCTGCCCGCAGCACGGCTGGCACTGCTGGCACGCTCAGGCACCCGCTGCAGCCTGCTCCAGCCCCTCTCATTTCCCTTTGTTCCCCGCCTGGGCTGAGGGGAGGGCTGGGTTTTTAATTAAAGCTTTTAAAGAGCCATCACAGAGCCTGCGAGTGCTGGTGAGGGAATGACAGCCCCGGCTCGCGGCCGCGCCGCGGAGGGAGGAGCAGCGGCCCCGCTCCGAGCGCGGGCACCGCTCCATCGCCGCCGGGTGCCCACATCCAGCCGGGCTCCGGAGACCTGCAGGATGTGGCCGGGGCTCGCCTCTCCCTGCACAGCAGCCACAGCACGGCAGGAGGAGGCACTGCTCCTCGCCGCACCGCCCCAGGCGTGCTCGCGCCACACAAACAGGTTGTTTCCCCGAAGATCTTCGCATTTAGGGTGATTCGGAGGGGGTCTGGGGCAGCTCCAGCCTGCCCAGCCCGCAGGCACCAGCGGCCCCGGGGTTGGGGTGAGGGGGCCGGGAGCTGCGGCCCCACTGAGCCTGGTGAGAGCAGAAACAAACAAACAGCCCCAAAAGCGATCAATGGGCGGCACTAAGCCCTGCCGGCATTAATAATCTGAGAAACGATTAATAGCAAAGTAAAGGAGATTTGGGTTTTAAGAGACACGGTTTTTAACCCGACAGTGTTCTTTTAATAGGCTCACTAAAGTATACGAACCGTGAGACTTCTGGAGGCGAGGGTGGCTCGGGACAAGGGCGCGAGGGCTAGCAGGGGGCCGGGCAGTCCTGCAGCACCGGGCGCCCGGCCACTGCGGGAGCAGCTCCGCTCCGTGCCGCAAGGCAACGCCGTGGGGAGAAGCAGGCTGGCAGGTGGCACGGCTCGGCACGGCTCGGTTCAGCATGGCTCAGCTCGGCACGGCTCGGCACGGCCGGGATGGACGCACACCCACACGGCTGCCGGGCGCCAGGCGCGCTCCATCACACCCGAGCACCTCGCAGCTGCCCAGAGGTGACCGGAGGCAAACGCAGCGCTCTGACAGCTCCTGCTGAGCCCCCGCAGCGTGAGCCTGCCCTCCTCCCATCCCCAGGAGCGTTGCTCGTGGTTAAAAGGGAGCTTCAAAGCCGCCTCTGCCTTCAGCCCCTCCGCCTGCGAGGGCTCCTGGGCCCCGCTGCTCCCTGCGCCCGTCCTCACGGCACGGGGACCCCGGCACCGAGCCCCCGGCACTAGCATTGCCTCTCCATCCCCTAATTAACGCTCTGAGCTTCAGCAGGAGAACGTGCCGGATGAACTCCACCGAAATCCCAGCCGCCAGCCCTCGCCCCCCGAAAACGCAGCTTCCTCCAGCGTCATGCACACCCGTGGGTGTGCGGCTCGTGCTGCTGCACACTCGCACGTGCGCTCGGCAGGGAGCTGGCGTCTCCACGCAGCTCCCCGCAGGAGCTGCACGACCTCCCCCCCGGCACCTCGGACCACGTTTTCCCCCTCCCCTGCCCGCACGTCTCCGCGCTCCCCCGCTTGCTCTCCCTCTCCCGCTGGCTTCCCCGGCTCGCTGCCACCACCTTTCCTGAAGCACGCAGGCTGGCAGCGGCGCGGAGCCCTAATTAATGGTGCGGGTTTGCCAATCACTGGCTCAGCCCCGCTATCACTGGCAAGCGCAGGCCCTTTTATTTATTTTACTTAACTGCTGTTGGTAAAACTCCGCTCCAAAAGCAAGGCCGGGAGACGGCACAGCGAAATCTCCGCCGGGATTAGGGATTACGCTCTGCCAGGGAACAGCGTGTGCCGTGTGCCTGCCCCCCCCCCCAGCAGCTGTGGGGTCCCCGGGGGCAAGGAGCCCCCAGCCAGGCACCGCAGGGGCTGTGGCTGCTCCCCCTGCTCTCCCAGAGCCTCCTGCAAGCAGCTGCAGTGCCGCCGGCCACGGCTCCCCCTGCCACCAGCTCCCTCCTGCCCTGGCACCATGCGAAGGGCTGGGGGCCTCCAGGAGGATACGGAGAGGAAGGGGGGGGTCCAAGTGCCAGGGCTGGCAGCAGGGAGGCGCAGCCTGGTCGTGCGCTCGTGCCAGGGAGGGATTTTTGTAGCCCCGCATCTCAGCTGGATCCAGACCTGATGGAAGACCCCGAAGCGCTGCTCCCCAGGGAGGGGAACGGGCTTGGATCCGTCCCACTGCTGGAGGGCATCAAGAAGGGACAGACGGGCCGAGAGCAGGGGGGGCACCACGGCCCTCGCGAGCACCAAGGAGGTTTGGAGCCTCTGACATTTGGCAACCGAGCCGGGTGGCTTGGAGCCAGCCCCGTCCCCATTAGGGGATGGCGGCGTGGTAGGAAATGAGTTTGCAGGGCCTCGGTCCAAATTCCCTTGGAGAAGCATCGAGGCGTCAAAGCAGGCCAGCCCGGAGGGGGCCGTGCGCCCGGCCCAGCCCGTCCGTTGCATTTCCTCCTCCTGGGCAGGGAAAGGGGGAGCCCGTCCTGCAGCGCAGCCAGCTGAGCGGGGACAGGGCTGGCCTGCCCCAGATCTGTCACCCGGCAGCGATGGGGACAGCCCGGGCGAAGGAAAACCCATCCATTCCCACGGAAATCCCGTCCATTCCCATGGAAAACCCATCAATTCCCGTAGCTCCTGCAGCAGAGCCAGCCCCGACGGGCTGCGGTGCCCCTGTGCAGGGGGTTGGTGCCCGGACGGGGCTCTCCACACGCCGCAGACCCGATGCAGAGCCCCGAGCACGTCGCAGCTCCCCGGGAAGCCCCAGCCGAGCACGGCTCGAGTCCTCGGAGGCGTCGAGCGGCACCGGAGGCAGCGGGAGGAGCAGGCAGCACATCCCGGAGCTCCTCAGCCACGTTTGGAGAGCAAGCCACGCGCGGTGCCGGCTCCGTTTCCATTTTCTCTCCGTCACAGAGCGGATTTGCAGCATCCCAGCTTCTTGCAGACTCCTTGGATCAGAACCCCGTGGTGGCAAAGCGCGCAGCGCAGCCGGGGAGACCTCGTGGAGGAACCGCTGCCAGGCTCCGGCGCAGGGGGCCCGGTGCTGCCCCACGGCTCCCTCCAGCATCCCCGCCAGCCACGCAGCTCAAACTGAAGCCCACTGGGAAGCGGGGCGCCCAGCATCCCCAGTGAGGGCGGCCAGAGGGCAGCCAAGCGAGAGCGGCAGTGACAGTGGCAGTGACGACAGCCGCGGCCGCCCCGCTCCTCCCCACTGCCTCCGTGCTGGGGCCAAGCGAGCCCACGCGCCGGCTCCCCCCAGACCCTGCCCGGCTCCGACCCCGCAGCCTTCCCAGGGCACAGATCAGCCCAAGACGACCGCCCTGCGTCACCCCAGCACCCCCAGTGCTTCCCCAGAGCACGGCCTGGAGCCAGCCCCATGCCACTGGCTCCTCGCACCCCATCCGCCAGCAGCACCCGGCCGAAACCCCAAGGAGACGCTCGGCGCGGCACAGCCCGGCCACCCCGGGGCCACCTCCTGGGGTCGGTCCCCACGTCACCGGCAGCCCCGGCTGCCAGGCGCCATCCGGCGCAGGCAGCAGTGACATGACCTAGAAAAGCAGAGGGCTGCTCACACACCGTGCTGCCGCGAGCCCCCGGCGCCGACCACGCAGGCACGGTGCACGAGCACCCTCCACCCCGGCCGGGCTGGGGCTGCAGCAAACCTCCCCCTCCCGCTGCTTCAACAAGTGACCCGCACGGACACACGCGTGGCGGGGCTCCGTCTGTGCCCCCCCCATGCTCACGGGTCCCCCGGGAAGGGAAGCAGCTCCCCCGCTCCCCCCCGTTTTCCCCCGGATCCGGCTGCCACCTGCGCGCTGCACGTGCCCGCGCCGGCACACGCTGGGTGCCCACGTGTGCCCTCGCCGCACGCCCACGGGCCCCGGGTGCCGCTCGCCCCATGGCACGGGGCCGGGGGCTCCCCACAGCCCTCAGCTGAACAAAGCCCTGCACTGGGGGGGGGGCTGCACGCCCGCCTGCCCCCGGCACGGTGCCAGCACCCTGCCCACGCATGGCACGAGGACCCACATCAGGGGTGACGGCGTGGGGGGGGCCCACGGGTGCCGGGCCGGCAGCAGGCGTGCGCCCACACCGGGGGGCTAGCAGGGATGTCAATTTGGCAACCGGGCACCCACGGCCTTGCCGGACGCGATGCCACGGCACGGCGGTGCCATGCGTGTGCCCGTGCCCACCCCCACGCGTGCAGCCCCCCTGCCCTGGGGCCGAACGCGCTGCTCGCAGGGGGGGGGGCACCGCCGGGGACCGGCCCCCCCCCCCCCGGGCATGCCCGGTGCGAGCGGAGCGCCACCGCCACCGCCGCAGCCCCGCGCAACTTCCCGGCAGGGCCGGGGCCGCCCGGGGGATGCCGCTGCCCGCACCGGGCACCGAGCCCTCGGTACCCCCGGGAAGGCGGCTGCGACCCCCTCGCCCCCCCCCGGGTCCCCTCCTGCCCGGGCACCGAAGTTGGCCGCGGTCCGGGAGCTGTGGGGGTAGCGGGGATGCGGGGGGGGCGCATCCGTGCGCCCCGGGGGCCGTGCCCAGCGGCGGCCCCTCTCTCCGCATCCCGCATCCCGGCGAGCTGCCGCCCCCACCGGGCTCCGCGGCGAGGTGGAGGGGAGGGTGGGGGGGGGGGGGGTTGCGAATCGCGGCGCCCCTCGGGGATGGGCGCAACGGAGCGGGGCTGCGGGCACCGGGAAAAGAAAAAGGGGGGGGGGGGGTGGTGGGAAAGAACCGAGCGGGGGGCGACGCACCGGGAAATGGAGAGGTTGGGGGGGGATCCCCGGTGCTCCCCCTCGCCCCCCCTCACCCCCTCTCGCCCCCCTCACCCCCCCGCCGCCGCCGCCCTTACCTGCGCTCCGTCAGCAGCGCGTGGAGCCCCGGCGCGGCGCGGCGAGCAGCGGGCTGGCCATCCCCGAGCGGCGGCGGCGGCGGCGGCTGCCGGTGCCCGGGCGCGCCCGGGGGAGCGCGGCGGTGGCAGCGGCGGCGGCGGCGGCGGCGGAGACGCGCGGGGCCGGGAGCGGGCACGCGGCGCGCCGGGCCCCGGTGCTGGCGGCGGGCGGCGGGGGGGGGCGCGGCGGCGGCGGCGCGCTCGGCTCGGGCACTTGCTGCATGCGCCGGGCGCGGGGCGGTGTGACAGCACCGGGCATGGCGGGGGGGGCGGCGCGGAGGACGAGGGACACGGTGCACCCCCTCCCCCTTCGCCCCAACCCCCCCCCCCCCCCCCCCCCCCCCTCTCCAAGACCCGGTGCCGGTTTTTGGGGGAGCGACCCCCGGGTTGCTGCAGGCGGGTGGAGGGGGCTGCCCGCGGCGCGGCGCCGCTGGGTGCGCGTGCACGCGGCGGGGGTGCACCCCCCCCACACCCCTCCCCAAAACACACACACACACACACACACACATAGAGGGGGGGGCGCGCACACGGCTGCGATGTGCACGTGCACGCGGGGGGAGGGGGGCGTGCGTGCTCCGGGGGGGGGCGCGCACACGCGTGAGCGGGGTCGGGTGTGCACGGCGGGGCTGCTCGTGCCTGCGGGGGTGGGGGGGGGGTGGGGGTGTGCAGAGCAGTGGGGGCTGTGGGCTTGCACACGCACGTGCATTGCACACACGCGTGCGCAGCCCCCGGCACGGCGCTGCTTGAGGGGGGAGCCCGGGGTGGGGGCTGCATGGACAGCAAGGGCTGGCACAGCCGTGGCACGAGTGGTCGTGACACTGAGGGCGTCGTGATAGTGGGGAGGGGGCTGCGGAGCTGCTGCAGCGCGTGGGGACGAGCGGGGGTGCAGGAGGCTGCGGGGCCCCGGCCGTGCACAAACCCCAGCGAGTCCTGGGGTGACCGAGGGCAGCCCGGGTGCCCCCCCGGGGCAGCACCCAGCAGGGCCAGGCAGGAGCAGAAATCTGGGAAATCAGCCCCAAAATCCCTCTGCTCAGCACCCACGGGATCAGCCCCAGCCCTGCTCCGTGCAGCCGGGTGTGCGGGGCCGTATCCGCACGAGACCTTTGTGCAAAGCAGCTCCCTCCATCCCTCCCTGCCTCCCTCCCTGCTGCTCCCTGTCCCAGTCGTCCCCAGCAGCCTGCTGGTGCCTGACCCGTTGTCCCCAGACAGACGCTCATCCCCTGGGGGCCGAGGCTGAGAGGAAGCCAGGCAGCTCCCCGCCTGCTCCCCGTAGCAGGGCGCGCGGCAGCGTCGGCTCAGACATCACCCGAGGAGATTTCGTGGCCCGTCTCTGTAAATACAGATCAGTGCAGAGGCTGCAGCTCAGCAGACGGGCGATCCCGAGCCCGCGGCTCTGCGGGTCACGCTCTCTGCTTCCCGACGGGTATTTCGCTCCGGCTCTGCACGCTCGACGTGCTCCCAAATCCCAAACCCCCCAGCGCACGGCGTGGCACCAGCTATTTCGCCGCAGGACGCGCCGGGTGCCATCGCCCACCGGCTCTGCCCTGGCCCCGTAGTGCCCGGCCCGGCTCCCGGCTCCCATCCCGGTGCTGCTGGGCCACGGGGCTCGTGCGTGCCGGGGGGGGGGGGGGGCCCGAGCTGCAGGAGCCGGAGGCACCCACTGTTACCAGGACAACTGGGTGCTGCCTCCGGAGCTGCTTGTTGCTGCTGCAGCCCTGCAAACCTCCCCCAGCCGCAGCGCGGGCTCTGCCGATGGCTGTGCCTGCAGAAAGTGGGGAGCCCGGACCCCCCCCCGTGCTCGGAGCACCCCACGGTGTGTGGAGCATCCCCTCCAGCTGGCCACGGAGCCCCCCACATCCTCAGCCCCCCGCCGGGGCTGGCTGTCAGCTGCTCGCAGGGCAGGATTAGTGCAGCTCCAGCACGTGCAGAGGCTGCTCCAGCAGGGCTTTGCCTGCCAGCGGGGAATTAAACCTGCCCGTTAATGTACCAATAACCCATTTCCAGCTCAGGGCTCTTGTTTTCCCTTCCTTTTGGCATGGAAACTGGGGACAGGTCAGAGTTAGCACGGTGGCAGCTGCTCTGTACACGGCTCTAGGTGAGGATGCAGGAAAAAGATGAAGCCCGGAGCCCAGCTGGGGAGCACGGGGATGCTGCCACCGCCCCCAGGCTCTCCTGAGCCCCCTGCCCGATCCCCAGGGCTCATCTCCTCCTTCTCCTCCTCCTCTGAGCAGCAGCAGCAGCCTCTGGGCTCTGCTGCAGGGTGGGACGGGGCAGCCCCCAGCCCCCAGCGATGCCCACGGAGCCTCTTCCCATGGACTTCGCTGCGAATTGCTCCAGTGGAAGAACAAAAGCCCCGAAAAGCAGGGAGACGTGATTTGCAAAATAACCCCCGTTCATGGGAAAAGGCAGCCAGGGCCTGGCAAAAGGGCCCGTGGACAGACGGATGGGCCCTGCCTGCTGCTCAGCGCCCCGGCAGCTTCAGGCCGGAGCTCTCCGCCAGTGGTGGCAGGGGGAAAAGCAAAGGGAAAAGCCCAGGGAAGCCCGCGCGGCAAGGCAGAAGGGGACGGATGTGGGAATACCCCGAAATAAATGCCACTTTGGGGCTTGCTGAGGATCGAGGAGCACGGCCGCGATGCCTGAGCCTCCAGCTGGTCCCACGCAGCTCCGGATCCTGCAGCATTTTCCTGCCCAGGGGGGATGTTTTGGCTCAGCAGCATCGTTTCAGTCATTTCCCAGCACTTTCTGTGCCAAAGGGCTGGCCGGGGCCAGCGCCGTGCCCGTGTGCCCCAGGCAGAGGTGAGCCTTGGCAAGAGGAAGGGCTCAGCGTGCTGGGCCAGTGGGGGAGAGCTTCCAGGAGAAACTGGGAGGAACTGGGAGGAACGGGGAAAGTTTCTGCTTGAGGAAGGATCCGGCTCTGCCCCCCAGCCCCCGGTGCAGTGGCCGGGCTGGAGCCGTTTGGCCACCCACAGCCTGAACCAGCAGCGGTACCCGGAGTGCGCCTGCACACCAACAACTGCTAAAGAGCAGGGAACTTGGCATAAATATTCATCTTGATTAATATACATGAGGCTGCAGAAAGCCCAGCTCCAGCCTCCAGCGGGGGGATGTTATCTGCGCCGCTCAGCCTCGTGTTTAACGCAGGCGCCCGCTGGGTTTGCACAGCGGGAGGACCCGGAGGTCGGGTTTGGGGAGTGCCCGTCCCCCCCCCCAGCAGGGCTGGCACCTCCTGGGACCCCAAAACCCCCCCGTGAGCTGAGAAAAAGGGGGCAGAGCTGGGCTGAAGCTGCCCCGATTGCCTCGGCCTCAGGTGCCGTGCGCTCTGACCCCTGCTGCAGGGGGACCGCAGCCACCCCGTGCCGTCACCCCGGGCATGGCCGTGGTGGCTTTAGGGCCACCCGTGGTGCGAGGCAGCTCTCCCACCCCAGGGCGTGCAGGGGGATGCTCTGGGTGTTCTCACCCCCAGCCCTGGGGGAAACGAGTGGCCGGGGGGGGGGCAGTGGCTCCGTCCCACCCCACGGAGGGGCTGCGGGGCCAGGCTCGCGTGGCTCCGGCACGGGGTGGCCCCTCGGGACCCTGCCTCTGTCACGGCGCCAGCAACCCGGGGCATAAACAAGAGGCTGACATTTCAGCACCGCCGCCGGGCCCCTTGGATAAAAGCAGAACATAATTAGCAAATTAATCAGGAGACAATAGCCGGGGATGTAACGCCGCCGAGATGGCACTCGCTGTGTCTGGGGCTGACCCCGTGCCACTGGGCATGTTCGGGGCCAGGCGAGCTGGGGACGGCCACGCTCGTGGTCCAGGGGAAAGCCCATGTCCCTGTGGCTGTCCCCGTGTCCCTGTGGCTGTCCCCATGTCCCCGTGGCTGTCCCCGTGTCCCTGTGGCTGTCCCCGTGTCCCCATGGTTGTCCCCGTGTCCCCGTGCCACCGCCAGCGGGCAGCCCTGCCACGTCCCCTGCCACAGGCTGGGTTTGCAGAGGGGTCCTGGCCATGGCGGGGGGTGCAGGGGGTGCTGGCATTACAGGACCCTGCAAATTCGGCACCCGTCAAAGGGCAGCACCCCCCTCGCTGCCGGTAACATTTAAGAAGCGTGAATCGGAGCGAATTTGCATTCAGCTTATTAGACGCCCTGCAAATACGGGCAAACCTCGTTCAAACACATTTTGGTGATAAAATGATATTGACTCTGAGTAATTAAAAATCATTTCCATATTCAAATACGGCTGATTGAGGAGAAATGGCTGCCTTCTAATTGCCTGAAGGGGAATTTGCAACTTTTGGAGCGCGCAGCCCGGCAAACGCGTCTTCACTTGGCAGCCTGAGAACGGCCCAGGGAGGAGGAGGAGGAGGAGGAGGAGGAGGAGGTGTAGGAAGAGGAGGAGGAGGAGAAAGAGGAGGAGGAGGAGGAGGAGGAGGGGGAGGGAGCTGGCACAGAGGCAGCGCACTGGGTGAGGTGAGGTGAGGCCAAGGATCCAGGCAGACCCCGCTGGGCCAGGAGAGGATTTTCCCTCGCATGTTTTATGGGGTCTGAGGGCAGCAGCAGCTCCACGGACAGCCCAGCTCAGCCCTAAAGCGCTGCCCTCCCTCCTTCCTCCCCCCCCACCCCCTTACTGGGGAAATGCATCCTCCCAGTACCGCTTTGGCAGCGGGCTACGGGTTGTTTGGGATGGACCCAACTCCCCGCGGCGCAGGACGGGGTGCTCGGGGTGAGCTCGGAGCTGCCCCGCTCCTGAACAAGCCCCTGGCAGCAAGAGGGGCTGGGACACCCCCTGTGGGGCCAGCCCCATCATCTCCAGGTACCAGGGCCGATCCCAAAGCTTCATTTCCTCACCCAAATCCCCTCCCCAGCCTCCCCTCTGCAGCCTCGCTGCCTCCCCCTCGCACCCCCAGCCCCGAAGGCGGCACCGTGGCACCGCTGTCACCTCGTGCCCCTGGGGCACCGGCTGGGACAGCGGAGCTCGCTGGGTGCAGAGCTCCTCAGGCCACGTTTCGGGGCCCTCCAGCACCTCGCAGAGCTGCGTGGCCTCCGCTCGGTTTCCTAGGGAAACCAGCCTGGAGCTCGGCTCAGCCTCCGCACACGTGGGCGTGCACGGGGGGCCGTGGGCGCGCGGGGAGGAGGTGGGCGTGCGTGCGGGGACGTGGGCGTGCAGAGGGCTCTGGGGGTGCCCACGTGGGTGCCCCACGTCTCCATCTCCCCTCCCGGCTCTTGATGGCATTTTGGGTGACCCTCGGGGCTGCTCTGCAGCCTCCCCAGAGCCCGGGGTGGAGGCCGAAGCGAGCGGAGCAGCGCCCGCGGGGTGCGGAGGGGCCGGGGACACCTTGGCGGGGCTCAGGGCGCTCGCACAAGCTCACCCCAGTGAACACCACGAGATTTGCCTCGCTGCATCGCTGCCGTGCTCCAAAACCTCCCTGAACACAGCTCCGAAGCCTCCCCCATTTATTCCTCACCTGCTCATCCTCACGTGCCATTTCCCAGCCCCGTCCCTTACCTCCAGCAGCCCCCCTGGCGTTACTGCGGGGCCGTGGGGGTGCTCCCCGGCACCCAGGGCTCAGCCCTGGCTCGGTGTGCTCCCCGTGCCACGGCCACATCCAGGCTCCATTTCCCTTCGTGCAGATCCAACCTGGGCTCTCTCCAGCTCCATCCATCCCCTCGTGCGCTCGGTGGGGACGGTGACACCAGAGCAGAACCGCTGGCACGCGGGGTGCAAAGAGTGGGCACATCCACGGAAAGTTTCTGGAAAGTTTGGGTGTTTTTTTTTAAAAACCCGGAACCAAAGGCACTGAACGTGCTTGAAGAGCACAGGGGAAAGCCCAGCATGATCCCATTTCTAGGAGCTGGGGTTTGCAGGGAAACCAGCACCAAGAACTGGGATGAACTGGACCCATGGGCACCACGGGTCCCCCCTAGCAGTTGCTGGCTCGTTGTGACCCCATAACCTGCGGTGCCAGCCCCGTGTCCCCAGCAGGAACCCCCACACCCTCCCCGAATCTCGCCCCGAGGGACGCCCCCTCTGGCACCCGCTGCTTGCAAGGGCAAAATATTGAAGATGGAGCCGGAGCCGGAGGAATTGAAGCGCCATAATTGAAGGAAAATTTGCAGCATGTTGAGGACAGAATAGGATCATTGTGCTCGCCTCCCACACCCCAGATGGATGCACGAGGACTGCAGACATCGCCGGAGCGTGCGGAGAAGAGGAGAGGAAGGGAGTGAGCTAGACCGGGACGTGTGTGAGCAGAAATTGAATTTTTATCAGTTTCTATGTAGATTGTGTTTATTCATCTGTCTCCTATCCATCTCCCCCTGCATCTCCCTATTTCTTTTACAAAATTACTTTCCTCCTTTGGCCTAATTTTGTTTGTACAGATAGCAGCTGCTTTCTTCCATTTCAGCATAAAAAATATCGTCGTAAATGAGGTGCTATATATCCCCAGCAGAAGTTTTAGCAGCTACCCGGAGCACATTAGCCTTTTGCTCCTGCAGGGCCACATTTCCATCACAAAGAGCTAACTGCTCGCTGCCTTGCCCTTGCAGAAAAGGCTCCTGCCACTCCTGCCACAGCGCCTGGCAGCGGGGCCACCCGCGTCCTTGCGCCCTCGTGGGCACAGGGGACGGGCGATGGGGTCCTGCACGGCACCCATGGGTGCTGCTGCCCGCGCGGCTCATTGCGGAGCGGCTCCGCTGATATTTATTAAGCGCCCTGGCACCAGAGATGAACGGAGCCGGTGCTGTCCAGAATACCAATAAGGGCGTTTTTTTCCCCGAGTGCTATTCATAGCCCTACCTGTCACCCAGCCACCCCCCCCGAGCCATCAGCTGAGCCCGCAAGGTCACGGAGCAGCGCGTGGGCACCCGTCCTGGGTGCGCACGGGGACCCCAGCAGGTCCCCAGGGTGCTGCCGAGCACCGGGAGCCCTTTGGGGAGCAGCCACCAGGCGCAGGCTCCTTGGGGGGGAGCACCCAGCTGAGCATCCCTGGGTCCTGGGGGGGAGCAGCTCGGGATGGAGCACCTCGAGGTGCCCACGGCCAGGCTGAGGATGATGCAGGGCAAGACCCCAAGCCCCTGGGGACCCTCGGCTGGTCCCACAGAGCTGGATAACCCTGCCCTGAACCCTGGACCAGGTAATGACGGTGGGGGAGGACAGCCAGGCTCGCCAAGGGGGTGTTTCCCACGGAAAGGTCCCCGGGAAGACGTCCACGTAACGGGGAAGCCGCAGCTCGGCGCCTCCCTCCCCTCTGCTAGCGGGTGCCCGGGGAAACGGCGGCACTCGGCGCGGCGTCACCAAACCCAATGGTTAGGGAAAACGCGAGCACGCAGCGTGATTGATTCCCCCCCCGGGGCCCCCCCATTAAAAATGTATGGAATTACTCATGCAAAGTCCCACTTACACACGGGTCTTTTGTGAGGACATTAAAATACCAGCGTTTGTCAGCCGCTTACCCGCTGCTCGCGGTTTGCTCCCATTTATTATCACGAACCGAGCCCGGCGCTGGTTCTATTTTCGACTCCTCACACGTCACGCTGAGCTCCCGGGCTGCCACCACGGCTGGCGGCACCCCCGGCCCTGCAGCACCCTCCTTGGGTACAAACCCCTGGGGATGGAGAAGGGGATGGGGATGGGGTCCCCCCAGACCCGGCTCCCCCCAGCCCTGCCCGGCCGGGTGGCAGCAGCCGGCTCCTGCCCGCAGCCGAGGCTGCCGGAGAGCTGGGGGAAATGAGCATATCTCTACCCACGGCGCGGGGAGGAGAAGCAGGGTGAGGAGCACAATATATTGTATTCATCAGGTTCTTCTCGCTGGGAGGAACGAGGCCTGAATCACATCACGCTTCCTCTCCGCGCTCAAAGCGTTCCAGCTTGTAATGCGTTTCCCTCCCTGCGTGAGCACCTCGCGGAGCCACAAAGACAAATTTCCCCAGGCTTCAGAAGCTGCTGAGAGCCACGGCTCCGTGCCTAAAACCCATCGCTCCTTTACCCAAACAGCCTCGGCTGCTGGCGGCCCCCTCCTCTCTCCGTCCCCTCCTCTCCCACCCCAAATTATGGGCCCGGCGTTCCCCCAGATTCGGGGCTCGGTGCCAAGCCCAGGGGGGCAGCGCGGGGCCGGGGGCTCCATCCTCAGCCCCCCGAGAGCACGGGGACAAAGAGGAGAGGATGGAAATGGGACGGAAAGAGCAGCGTGGGGAGCTCGGGGTGGGCAACTCACAGCAGCACCCACGGGGAGGGCACCAGGGGTGCCCCCAGGACGCGGCGCGAGGCCGGGGCGGCTGCTGGCAGAGGCCGGTGTCGACGCACAGCAGCGACACGTTCCGCCACAGCGCCCGGTAATTGCATCTCCCAGAAAGCAATTACCACGTAAGCGACTCGGCGGCGCGGGAGACAAGCCATTATTTATGGGCCCGGCGTGGACGTGGAAGGTTCCCAGCACCGGCGGGACCCCGTGCCGGCCGCCGGGTCCAGAGCACGCGGTGGGGTCGGGGGGTGGATGCGGAGGGTGGCCAAGTGCCCCCGGGGCCGTGCAGCCTTTCTGCTGCTGCTGCACCCCAGGCTATTTGTAGGACGTGGTCCCAGCGGGATGTGGGTAGGGTCCCAGCACCCACCCGTTGCCGTGGGAGGGTGGCACCAGGGGTGGCCTGGCCCCTGAGTGAAGGTAAAAGCGGTGCCGAGCCGAGGGGGCGAATCGTGGGGACTTAGAGCCCAGCCTCAAATCCTTCTCCCCTCCCAGCCAGGCTCCTTCCAGGGGTGTCTTTGTGATGATTTAGGTGGTTTTGACCAGAATCAGCTCCTGAACCGCTTTGGCCCCTACAAGTTATCATTTTCTACAGGAGGATGGTGGGTAAGGACCGAGGAAATCCCTCGGCACCGGCACCTCGCTGGTCCTGCAGCGGGGACGGGGCACGGGGGGCACGGCCGAGGTCCCCCCCGGTGTGGGGCAGGCACCGAGCAGCACCGTACCCAAGATTCCTGCTGGAGACGTGGGAGGCGAAGCTTTCCTGCCGATGAAAATTCATCGTTTGGGGCTTGAGATGTCAAAGGCAAAAAAAAAAAAAATCAACAAAACGAAGCAAAACGCGACACTTCCCTCCAGAAATGAAACAAGTTGCGGTGTCAGAGTGAGAGATGCCTCTTCGTTACGTCGGCTCCAAAAGACTTTGTTCATCCTGACTCTTGCAATCAGAGAAAATCAAAACATTTCACGGCAACAGCAATCCCCGTGCAGAAAACATCAACTTTCCCAAGCCCCAGCTCCCTGAAGGAGCGAGCTGAGCCAGGGCGAAGGCTGCCCCAGTGTGCGCAGCCAGGCAGGAGGTTTGCGTGGTCTTCGAGTCTGCCTAAAATTAATCGGCAGGAGGAGAAGCAGCCCCTGTCCCCCCTCCATCCACTCTCCACCATAAATTGGACGCCAGGTCCGTAGCATGGGGAAGACACCAGCTGGGTGCCGGGTGCTCGGGGTTGGTGTGGTTTGGGGCCACTGTTTGGGGCCACCGTGTGAAGGTAGAGGCAGGTCCCAGCTGGTGCCTGGGGCTAGGATAGGGCATGGTCCCAAAGCTCTTGGCCAGGAGACAGGCGAGGAAGGGCCTGGCCTCCTAAATAATGGACCAGCCTGGGAACCTTCCCTCCAGTGGGATGTGTGAGGATGCAGGCAGGTGCCTTCAGCACAGCCAGGGAGGAGGTCGGCTCACCGGGCAGAAAGGCTTGTCCCTTCCCTTCCCCTTCCTATTTCTCTTCCCATCCCCATCCCCATCTCCATCCACATACCAAGACCTGACTCTATCCCCATCCCATCCTCATCCCATCCTCACCCCATCCCCATCCCAATCCATGACCCCACCTCATCCCCATCCCCATCCCCATCCCATCCCCATCCTGATCCTCATCTGCATCCCACCCCAATCCACGACCCCATCCCCATCCCAACCCCATCCCCGACCCTATCCCAACCCCCTCCCCATGTCCCCACCCCCCAGGCCAGCCCCATCCCCGCGGCAGGGGCAGGAGCCCCCCGTGGCTCCCCCCGGCAGCGGGGTCAGCCGAGCTCTGCCAGCTGCGGGGCTGGCTCCGAGCCGCGTGGCGAGGCAGCGCACGCAATTAGTAAATTAATTATCGAGCGGTAACGGAGATTTCGTAGCTCGGAGCTGTCACATCAACAGTGTTTTGTCAACCGAGATGACGACTGGTAGAATTATTACTGCAGTGCTGGGACTGAAAACAGAGGAGAGAGAGACTTGCAGGGAGAGGGAAGGATAAAAATATAAAGGGAAGAGATAGGAAGGAACAAGATAAGTGGGTTTTGTTGCTAATGGAAGCTGGCACAGGGACAGAATCTCAACCATTATAAGACAACATACTACATTACTAGTGGCTCTGAATGATCCACTTAATTAACAACCAGCGTGGAACGAGCCCCTGCTCCGAAACCCAGCATTGCCGTGAGCAGCACGCGCCGCTCCACGGGAAACCCTGCGAGCACCGAGGTGCGGCCGCATCCCAAAACACGAGGCCAGGAGCTGGGGGCCATCTGGGAGCAGAGGGGATGCTCAGCACCGAGGGCAGGGAGCCCCTCGTGCCTGGTGGCACCAGGAGGTGAAGGTTGCCTGCCACGGCCACAGACAAGCAGCTATGGGCTGGCTCCATGCCATCCATCCCATCCCATCCCATCCCATCCCATCCCATCCCATCCCATCCCATCCCATCCCATCCCATCCCCATTCTCATTCCCATCCCATCCCATTCCCATTCCCATTCCCATCCCCATCCCATCCCATCCCATCCCATATCCCCATTCCCATTCCCATCCCATCCCATTCCCACCCCACCGGTGGAACCCACCCCGGCCGCAGCCGAGCCGTCGCGGTTTCGGCATCACCGGCGTCGGCAGCCAAACAGAGGCAGCAGAACGGCTGATGTAAATTATTAATAACAACACTTTGCACTTCTAATAGCGCCTTTCAGCCAAGGATCCTGGCGCTTTACAAACACTAATTAATTAAGTACAGAAGACGGCTCGGCAGTGGGGAGATCGCACGTCCCCGGCTGCTTGCTCCCTTGGCAGGAGCAGGAGGGACGGAGCCGGCACAGCGCAGGATCAGCCCCTTGCACCACAGCACCCACAGCACCCACAGCACCCGGGCAGCTCCTCGACCCACTCGGACCCTCAGGGTCTCAGGGGACCAGGTGCTGAGGGGCTGGGGCCAAAATGCAGCCTGGGGGTGCAGCAGCCACGGGATTTGGTGGCCCCAGCCCCGGTTGGGAGCCTCGTGCTGAGCAGCTCCCGGCACCAACATGACCTCCAAGGGTTTTTCCTCCCTCTCACCGTCTGTGTTTTGCACCCAGTGCTCGCTGCAGCTTGCTGGGCTGAAGAGATGGACCCGATGGGGACCCCACAAGGGTCCCCGTCCCCTCCTGCCACCCCAGGCGTGATTCTGCCCGTGCGCCCGGAGCCCGCGCCAGCGCCAGGACGTGATTTCCCTTCCCCACCCGCTTCCTCTTCACTTCCCAGGGCCAGATTTAAGCTGCGCATCCAATGCTACATAAAAATAACACCCCGCCCTCCCACTTGGGAAATCGATTCCTTCGCTTCCCACCCGGTCGGGCTTTAAATATCGCCGTGGAAATGCAGCCTGCGCCGTCTGCCAGCCCCAGCCTGCCGGGGGAGCCGGGCAGGGCCGAGGGGGCATCAGGGCTGAGCTCGCCTTGATGCCCATGGGATGGGGAGGGGGATGCAGCTCTCGCAGCCCCCCAGGTCCCCACGATGCCCTCCTGCTCCCCAATCGGTGCTTGGTGCACAGGGTGCGGGTTGTGCCTGGAGGCTGCTCCCCAAAATCAAGCTGGTGTCCCCCTGGAAGCTGGGCAGAGACCTGACGGGGCCGTGGGCTCCATCCCTTAACCAAGGGGGCTTCCCAGGCTGGGTCTGGCCCCCCCAACCCATCCCTGGAGCCTCCAAGGGGTGCAGCACCCGGCACGGGCACTGCTCACCGGGACGGCTTGGGCATCACGACCCCACAGCCATGAGCCCTCGTGGGGCAGGGGCGCACCTCGGCGCCGGCCGGGGACGGGGTGAGGAGCAGCAGGGGGGGCAGCAACCAGGCCCCCCCAGCCAAAAATCGGAGGTGCCGGCGCTTCCAGCATGGCAGCAGCCACATTTTGTAATTTCTGATGGGAAGGAAGGAACAAGGATGGGTTTGAAGTCCCCGACAGGCTCCCCGAGGGAGCTCTGCCAGCTCCTCCAAGTCTTTTATTCCCTCCCCGTCTACGGCTGCAGCCGGGGCCCGGTGGCGGCGCTCCCAAAATATCCCCCACGGACCAGAGGGATCGGCTGGGGGCCGGAGAGCTCTCCATCAGCTCCACGGTGCCGTGCCTGCTCCCAGCAAGGGGAAGGTGGCACTGGGACAGCTCCCTCGGTGGGACGGGGCACGGCGGTGCCATGGCCAGGGCCATCCGGAGGGAGCCGCGCGCCACTCGCCAGGTTTGGGCCAGAAACCAGGGTTTTTAGGAGCTTTTCGGGAGGTTCAGCAGCAGTGCAGGGCACCCAGCGGTCCTGCTGAAATGGAGGAGGCGACGGGGCAAGCAGGGAGCATTTGCATATTCAAGCGCCTTCGTGCTATTTTAGCACCTCCTCGGCTATTTTTGTCGTGGCAGAAACACAACAGGAGGACAAGGCCAGAGAAAGGGCAAGGAACGAGCCCGAAATGTGGGGCAGAGGCAAAAATAAAACCCAGGCTGGGCACAGCATCCAGGAGGAGCAGACGGGGCTGCGGATGGGCACGAGCTGGAGGCTGATGGAAAATCCCAGACCCCTCCGGAGCCCCCTGCACCATGAGCACCCCTAAAACCCCTCAGGCTGTGCCTGGGGCCAGGGCTGCCCCCAACATCCAGCCCCATTCACCAAGGCCCCAAGGAGCAGAGGCACCGTCCTTGCCCTGAAACCCCTCCGATGAAGGGAATCTTCCCCCAAAATGCTCTTTCCCCCCTCGCCACCCACACAGGGTGCACCTCGTGCAGGGCACAGCCCCAAAACCTCCGGCCGGGAGCTGCCGCGGCGCTAACGAGATTAAAGCGGGTGTGAAAGGAATCTCAGTTCCCTACACAAAGGATTGATCCAAGGGGGTTTTCAACGGGAGAAATTTGCCCAAATTGGTATAATTCGAACACCTGCTCTTTTGGTAGAATTGTCGAGTTTGTGCGAAATTCCTGCGCTTGCAGAGGGTGGCAGCGGGGGCAGACCTCAGCCCCTCTCCCCACACCCATGGGCAGGAGGAAACGTTGCTCACCCCATAGCCCCCAGCCCCAGCAGGAGCCCCCCAGCCCCTCTGCTCGTGTCCCAGAAGAGCCCCGTGGTGATGGCTTAATGGCCAGGTGGCCTGCTGGTAATTAACTAATTGGTGCTCCTGCGCACCGCCAGCTCCTCGCCTGGAAAACAGCCACAGCCCCCGGGGACAAGGGAACAAGGGGACAAGGGGACACAAGCCGTGGGCACTGAGAGAGGGGACGGTCCCCGGGGCTGAGCACTCCCCCCTCCGCCTGGCTGGAGACCCCCGGGTCCCATTCCAGGGGCTGTTTTTGGGGTGAGGGTGCCCCCCCCATAGCTGGAGGGGACAGCCCGGAGCTGGCTCTGCAGCATCCTCACCCGTTGCCAGGACGACGGGATGCGATGGAGCGGCTCCCTCGGGTGGCTGCAGGTGCAGGGAGAAGTTGGGGTGTGTTTTTTGGGGGGGGGGGATGCCCCCAAATTTTGGCAGCCCCCAGCCTGAGGTTCGCAAAAACCCCTTGGAGAGCCCCCGAGGGCCACCTGCACCATGCCAAGCGCAGCCTGGGGGGGTGCCCACAGAGATGGGGGACACGGCCCCACGGCACGGGGCGCTGCGTGGGAATCAGGACCCTAAAAAATGTTTGGGGAGCCCCCAGGGAACAACCCCAGCTCCCCAGGGAAGAGGCATGGCACGTCCCCAAGGCCACAGCACCGCTGCCCCATCCCGATACCACAGCCCCCCTGCAGATACGGGGAGGGGATAGGGGCAAGAGGAGGGAGCTCGGGGTGCCCCATGGCACCCCACGGCACCCCAGGAGGAGCAGCTCGCAGCGCCCTGGGGCTGTGGAGCAGCAGTGAAGGTGCAGCTTCGTTTCTTCGCTCGTGGTGCCATGGCAACCTTTCCCACTTGGTTTAATTACGGGCGGTTGCTGCCTTTGCAGGGGGGGGGGCTGCTTGTTCCCTGCTCCCCAGAGCCAGGTTGGGAGCCGACGGGAACCCACGGGTGGGCGCAGGGAGGGTCCACGGCACCGGGCACCCCCTGGAGGAGCAGTGACACGGGGACAAAGCCCTGCAGAGCCCACAGCACCCACAGGCAGCGAGCACGGGGATGGGAAAGCACGGAGCAAATGGGGGCTGGCTGGAAAGGATCCGTGTGGGGACACCTCCAGCCCCGCAGGGCGAGCAGCGAGGGCAGCCGAGGCGCCGTGCGAGGCTCCTCGTTAGTGATCACCAACAATTATCCTCCCACAGTGCCCAACCTCGGCCCCGAATCGAGCTGAGAGATGGGCAGACCGAGCCTGGCTGTCAGACCTGACATCCACGGCCGGCACAGCCCCAGGGGACACCGGGACGAGGGGGGCGCGGGGCTGAAAGGGGCTGGGGGTTTGGGGACCCCTGGGGTGGCCGGGAGCGAGGAGCAGCTCTGGGGGAACACGGCTGGATGCAATTAGGAAGAGGAGGGAAGGGAGGTGTAAATGAGCCCTTCTGAAGCCGGGCAGCGAGTGGGAGGAAACACCTGAACCGAGCCCTCAGCAGCGAGCGCCGGGCTCCAGAGGTCACCTCTGGGCAGGATTTTTAATTTCACACAGGAGTTTTGTTCATTTGTTAATTATTTTCAGATGAAAAGGGAGATATTCCTGGAGCGGGTTAGGAAAGGGCTAAAGCAACATTTGAATTTCAAAGGCGAGCTGTTTGCAATGAAAACAGGAGAGGAGAGGGGAAAAATAACTCCAGGAGCAGAGAGAGGGGCTGCCGAGGGTCCCCGGCCTTTTGAGGGGGCAGCGAGTGGCACGGGGCCAGCACCCAGCTCTGTGCCCACCCAGCCCGGGCCTTCCTGCACCGTGGGGACCCCATTAAAAACCCAAATTTGGGCAGCACGAAGCTTGGCACTGCACGAGAGGAGATTTCCATTGGAAAATCGATGGAGAGGGCTCAGTGCCTGGAGATTTATGGGGGAGCGCCAGGGAGGTGGTGGCACACGGGGCAAGTGGGGACAGGCCAGGACCCGCCGCGGTGTCTCTGCTGCTCTTATCTCCCGCTGGAGCTACCCGGGGATTTTGCTCTGAGCTCCTTCGCCACGGTTCTGCGCTGCCAAAGCCAGGGAAAGCCCGGCTCCACCAGCCCTGAGCCCGTTCCCAGCTCCTAAAACCGAGCGCGATTCCGCCTAATGCAGGGCGAAACCGCGGCAGCTCCGCCGCCAGCTGCGGTGCAGGGGAGAGCGGCTCGTGGAAAGGGGCTGGGGGTGAAAGGGGGGAGCAGGGGCCAGGCAGGGACGTGCCCACGCTGGGACGTGTCCACAGAGCCCAGCACATCCCAGTCGCATCCCTCCTGGGGCCAGGAAGGCGTCGAGGCCGTGCGGTGCGCACGGGGCCGCGGTGGGAGCCTGGAGCGGTTCCTCCGAGCGCTCCCACCCAGTGCCATCACACCCCAGCACCTCCATCCCATGCTGAGTTATCAGTTCCCTGGGCTCCTGCTAACGAGGCAGCAACAGCAATTAAGGGATGGGTTATTAATAAAGCCAAGCTGCCCAAGCCCAGCAGCTCGGTGAGGCCGGCTGCGCAGCGAATCCGCACGGCCCAGCTTCGGCATCGCCGTGTGGGGCTGGGGTGGGAGCTGGAGGTGGCCGAGCCCCAAGGACGGAGCCAAAGCAGCAGAGACACCCCTGGACGTCCCCGGCCACCCCTTGTCACCCCTTGTCACCACCCTGCCAGCCTCCCCTGCTGCACCTGCACCGCTCCTCAGCACCGCAGCACCCGCGCCATGCGCCGGAGCGCTCGGTATTTTGTGTGTCTGCAAGAAAATACCAAGTGGAGTTTGCAAAGATTAGGCACATTTAAATGCAAATTGTGTTATTTCTGTCTTGAAAAGTGTCATTAATACATTTTCTGCAATTTGGAGAAATCAGCGGCAATTATTTTTTTCGAAACGAACCATTAGCCAACTTTCATTTGAAGGGGGGGGGGAAAATATCAAGAAAATCATTATATGACTGACACATTTCCTCCCAGGTCTTAGAGCTGCCGAGATGCTTTCTTGTACCGAGAATAATTACCGGGGAAAGGAACTAAAAAGTGCTTCCAGGAGACGGATGTGCACGAGGCAAAGCACCTTGCCCTCCGCCCGCTCCCCGCACTGCCCTCGCTGCGCTTCACGGTGCTTAAAGCCAAGCACGTGCTGGCCACCGAGGAGGAGGAGAAACCCCTGAAAAGGAGGAGAAACCGCTGAAAAGGAGGAAAAATCCCTGAAAAGGAGGAAGAGGCTGGGCAGGGGCTGCAGGCACAGCTGCTCCCCGCAGCGCTGGCACCCGGCTGCCTGTGAAGCTGCTTCGCCCGCAGCCGCTCGGCGCGATCCCTCTGCTGCTAAATGAAAGGGAACCGGGGGGGGGGGGAAGAAAAGATGATCTGTGCCGAGATTGAAAGAGAAAAGGAGAAAAAAAAAATAAAGGGCACCTGATCTTATTTGATTCATCGGAGTGAAAGTGAAGAGCAAATTTACATAACACTGCAAGTGCTCATTAAGCGCTGCTAAATGGCAGCCCGGCACCCATCGGCGCGCAGGCTCCTGGCGCTCTGCAGGGCCCTGCCACCGAGGCTCCATCACAGCCGCCCCCGCTGCCTGGAGGGGCCCTGGGCAGCAGGAACCCCCCTGGGGCTGGGGCTGAGCCCCCCGGTGCTGTGCCCACATGCCCAGGGCCCCTGCGTGGGGAGGGACGCGGGTGCCACCCCCAGCTCCCCATCCGTGGGCGTGCTGGGGAGGGCAGGGGTGCCCAAACTCAACACCCCCACGTCTCGTTTTCTCCCCATCTCCTCTGCAAATCCCCTCCTGGGCAAGGCGGGTGCATCGGGGCTGGTAGATTGATCCCTTTCTCCCCGAAAAGAAGAGACAAGGTTGGAGCCACCGAGCTCCTCCCGAAAACCACAGTCCCCGGTGGCTGCACGGTTACAGCTCTTCCTCCAGGAGCACCCCCAAGCTGCCTCCGTGTGCCCTCAGCCTCCCAGGCACGGGAGGGCTTCCTCGGGGCCAGACGGTGCCCACGAGCGTCCTGGGGTCGGGCAGGGCTCCCACAAGGGCCCCGAGCCCCGGTGCCATCCCTGCTCCCCACGATGCCTCCCCGGTGCTCTGCGAGGGATGCGGCTCCCGGCGCGAGCGGAGCCCGGCGCGCGGCTGCTTAAGCCTCGTAAATTATGTTTGGGTTACCTGCTGAATGCTTAATCAAAATAGCGTATTTCACCCGACGGCTTGACAGATTTCCTCTCTGCTTTTAGTAGCTTTTTTCATGTCCTCTTTTGCTCTGATATGGATCCAATATCTCCTGCAGCGTCGAAGGCCATAAAGATAAAAAATGGGGTAATTGTGGCAGAAGTTTATTGGTGGGAAAATACACGCACACAAACCAGCCCTGACAACTATTTTTTGGGCAGATCTGCTGCACGGAGAGACCCTCGGGCATGAATCACCTCATCCCCCGCCCGCCGCCGTGCGATGGGAACCGCTGCTGCTGGCACTCGCAGCCGCGCGAAGGCAGCTGCCGGCTCCGAAGGCGGCTCCACGCCTCGGATTTTACAAGATCTCAGATGGAAAATCCACGCAGACGATGACGGGGATGGAGACGGTGGGGAAGGACCAGCGGCCGCGCTCGCCCCCCTGCTGCAGCGGGGCTGGTGGCTTCTGTAGGACGGGGACGGCCGGGATGGACGGGGAATTGCAGCCGGGGGGTGCCCGGGTGGCAGCAGCTGGCAGAGCCCCCGGGCTGGAAAATGCTCAGAGCAAGCCTCTCACTAACCAGGGCATGAAACCTGGAGGAGAAGGAGCAGAGGAGCGCTTCGGGCTGCGCTCTCCACCACCGAACATCCCTGGTCCTATAACGCAGGGGCGAGGTCGGGTTTGGCGCATCCCAGGGGAAAACGCAGCGACTGCAACCAGGCACCGGCCGGGCTCACTCCCACCGGCTTTGGAGGATTCCCTCCCACCGATTTCGGAGGATTTTGGCTCCTCTCAGTCACGCAGCCCCTCAGCAGGACGGGCAGCAGGGCCGAGCCTTCGCGCCACGCAGCCTGGCAGCACCGCCAGCCCCTCGCTCCGCGCCCGGCGTCCCCCTACCCACGCCGCCGGTGCGCAGGAGGCATCCTCGGCAGCCGGCAGCATCCCGGGCTGGGGCAGGCTGCTGACGAGCACGACGCGCTCGCTGCACTTCATGCATCACCGAGCGAGCTGCCAGCGAAGCCCCGGTGCCCGGCTCTTCATCGCCGCGATGATGCATGAGTCAGAAATAGCCCAGCGCGGCTCCGCAGGCGGCGGGAGGTAACCACAGAGCAGCAGGAGGAACTGGAGGCTGATTTATAAACAGCAGATTTGTTACGTCCGACTCATTGATGGGAAATGGAGAGAAAGCCCCGAGATGGGCCCTTCGGAGAGCCGCTTCCTGGCTGCGGCTCTGCTTTGAGGCACAGTTCAAATAACAGCACAATAAATTAAGGGCCACGAGGAAGCCGCGGAGCCGATCAGCGCCGCAGCCCGATCCTTCCCCATCATCATTTCAGGGAGGGCACAGACACAGCACGGCACTCTCGGGCACACTTGCAGGGACACAAGTGAGCAGCCCCGATAGCTGGGGGCACCACCGGCTCTCCCCAGCCGTGTTTCACCCAAGGCCAAGCCCCAACGACCGAGCCAGGACCTCTCTGGGCACCCAGGGGGGCCCCTCTCCTGCCAGCCCTGCCCCTCTGCAGCTCCCCAAGCGCCTCTCCTACCTCACATCAGCTTCGTGCCCACCCCAGGCCCCAATTCCCTCTCCTGCGGTCCCCTCCGCTCCTCCGCTCGATGCCCCAGGAGCTGCCCACACCCGGCACCGAGCCCGGGGCTCCGCGAGCGGCGCCACCGATAAGGTATGCTGCTAATTAAGCCACAATGGAATACAGCTACATCGCAATTAAAAGACAATTAGGTGCGCAAGCTAGCATGCCGGAGCAATAAATACATTTGGCAGAGAAACAAATGCCCTTTCCCTCCTGTCCTGGCCGGGGGACGCAGGGGGGCCGCGGCTTTTCCAGCTGCTGCCGCCGTGTCCCGCCTCTCGTGGTGGGGAGGCCGATGGCAGCCCCGCAGGATGGCAGGGCCTGGGCACATCCTGGGGACCCCAAAATGGCCCTAACACCACCTCCCCTCCCCTCCCTGGGGATGAGGTTCATTAAACTTTAACCAAAGCCCCTCGGCACGTCCCCGTCCCTCCCTTTGCGCCCACCGCTGGTGCGAAGCGCGGCACCCGCTCGTTTTCCCCTTTGAATTTCTGACCACGGTGGCAGTAAGGCTGTTACAGCCTGTGATACCTGGATAAATCGGGCACGCCCTGCTGTCAGATCCCGTCCCCGAGGAGGCAGAGCTGGGGCCGGGCAGGAGTAAACCCGGAGGGACAAGCATCACCATCATCATCATCATCACCAGCAGCAGCCCTGCACGAAGCCTTTTGGAGCACAAAGGCAAAAGGATCCCGGGGAGAGGCGCAGGGTCAGACAGTGCCTGGAACACCCCCCCACCTCCAGCACCCCCCGTCCAGCACCCTCTCACCCAGTTCTGCCTCCAAAAAGCCCCCTGGGTGCCGGCACGGCCCCAGCTGCCCCCACCTCCCCCCCCAGGCTGTGAGCGTGCCGCAGCTTTAGGAGCCTGGCAGCAAGCGCCCCGCGTGTGCGCCGAGCTAACTGGGGCTTCCCGAGTTCACACATTTGCATTTCCTTCTTTTTCTGAATAAGGAAGAAATCCCACGAGCTCCTCCAGCATCCGAGATTATCAACAATTTATCAAAACCCACAAGGCGCCGGCCCCTTTTCCCCGCGCCGCGCTCTGCCCCCGCCGCCCCCGGCTCCCGGCGGGTTACGGCAGCGAGGGGGGTGCAGGGGGGGGGCTCGCCTCACTGTGCCAGCTCATGATAACACAGAGATGCTCACGGTGAGCCCCAGCAAGGCATCAGGAGGGTGGCTGGGGCAGGGACATGGTGCCGGACACGGGGACGTGGTAGCGAGCCCCGGTGCCATGGCGAGGACGTTGGGTGGCTTCGCCGGGGATGCTCAGGCAGGGGGGAGGACGCCAGGCTTAAAAGCTGGTAATGAAAGCCCCCCCGTCAGGGCATTAACACCAAAATGCAACCAGTGAATGCGTGAGCGAGGATCCATCCGGGGCCGTTGTGCTGTTTTATTTGATGGCTTTAATTAATTTCGTTCTCTGCTCACCACCGCTTCCCCACCCGTGGGGGGCACGCGCTCGGCCACGGCCTGCTCGGCGGGGGCTCCGCAGACACACGGCAGCCTGGGGGGCTTGGTGACCTCCACGGGGCTGGGGACAACCCCAAGCTGTCCCCAGATGCACCCAGCTCCCTGTAACAATGCCTCCTCCTCGCTCTGTGCCCTGGAGCTCAGGGTCCCAGCGGGGTCGCACCCAGCCCCGTGGGGTCCCAGCACAGGGATGGTGCTAGGGGCACAGCTCCGAGCTCCCCCTAAATGTCCCCCCCGTGCCACTCGTGCCCTTCCCTCTAGAAACCCTGAGCCTTGTCCCATCACAAAACCCACACAGCACAGAGGTGTGGGTGTTCCCCTGGGCACAAACACACCCCTGTGTCCCCCCAGCACACCCACCGGGGTCTTCTCTGCTTCCCTCCTGACATTTCATGGCTCCTCCACCTCCTCCATCCCCACCATCGTCCCCGGCCCCGCTGCAGGGACAGCCACGAGCAGCCCCGCAGCCTCCTCTCCCCTTCCCGTTGCTCCCCGAAGAGGAGCGGGCAGATGTTTGCTCTGCCACAATCTGCATCCTGCTGGATGCCGTAATCACAGCAATTACCCCGCGCTCTCATCCAAGGAGCTCCTGAAATCAGAAATCGGGGTGGATGGAGCCTCCCCCCCCCGTCAGCACAGGGGCAGGGGACAGCGGTGCTGGGGACACCACGGCCTGGCAGCAGATGGGGAGGTCCCAGGACATCAGTGGTGAAGGGGACAGGCAGAACCTGGGGCTGGGAGCAGGGAAATGCTGCAAATATCCACGGTCCCAGCCCGGGCTGGGGGTGAAGCCCCTCGCTCTGCACACACCGGGGTGCGCTGCTCCCACGGGGCTCCTCCATCCCGGCTGGGTCCCGCAGCAGCCAGCGGAGCTGAACCCATGGGATCGGGGCTGAGGTGGGCATGGTGCACGGGGACAGGCGGTGGGCGATGCCCCCAGCACCCCGGGGACAGGGCTGTCCCAGCAGGGCTGTGCAGCCGGGGCCCCATTTTTTGCCTGCGTGTTATTATTTTGGCAGCGCCGGAGTCAAGTAGCTCAATTAAGCAATAACTGCCTCTGTACAGCCGCCCACGCAGCCCGCGGTAAATAATTAAATGCTGAAATAATACAGCAGATGGGAAGCAGCACGGAGAGAGACCGCGGGGCCGGGAGGAACCCGAGCGGCTCCTGCCACGGCAGCAGCAGCTGCAGCGGGGCCGGGCGCTGCCGAGGCAGGACGGTGCCCGCGGTGCCACGCACGGGCACGGCCCTGGTGCTGTGCGAGGTGCCCCCGGGGTCCCTGTTGGTGGCCACCAGCACGGGGTGAGCAGGATGGGGAGATGGGGACGTCCCCACGCAGCTGGCACTGCCACCGGGGCGGTGGGGACAGCGCCGGGCTCGCTGGGGACCGCGGTGGGTGTCCTGGGGGACCCTGCTCCGGCGGCTCTCTGCCCCCTGCACCGCCTGGCCACGGCTCTGGCTCTCTCCTGCCTGGCTTGTCCCCGCTGCAGAAAGCCACCAAGGCCCCCAAAATGTTGGGAGGACACAGAGTTAAACGCCTGGAGGGGGGAATCCGTGCCGCTGTGTCCCCCTGAGCCCTGGCACGGCCGTCAGCACGGCCCAGCCAGCTGGGCAGGAGCGGTGGCACGGGGAAAAAGCAGCATGGAAAATTTTAACCCAGCCCCGCTACCAATCTGGACGCGGAGCACATACCCAAGCAAGCCTGCCGCTCCACTCACACATCATCTGCATTTATCTCCTTCAACCAACTACAGGAGCATCATTGAAAGGCCTAATTACAAGCTGCTGATAGATAAATATTAATGCCAAAACCCTCGGCATAAAAAGATGGCTCGGTGTTTGGAGGGCTCAGCGGGACAGCCCGGTGCAGGCACGTTCCTGCCAGAGCTCATGGGGCCACGTGGCCATCCCGACAGGAGGTGGCGGTGATGGTGTGGGGCTGGTGGCACCCAAAAATGGTCCCGGAGCCCTGGAAGTGGTGCCTGCCACCTCCAAGAGCTGGTGGCGTTGGTACAAGGAGCTGGCTCGGGGTCTCCAGCCCCAGACTGGTGTTTGGTTAAGATCTCGGGGGGCACTGGAGGCGGCCGGAGCGGCCTCTCCATATTCACATTTCTCTCACATCCTCCTCAGACAGCAGCGGCTGCAGCGCCGGCTCCGCTCCTCCATCTGCTGAAACGCCACCTCCGGGAGGGCTGCCTGCAAGCGGCTTCTCCCCTCGCCTCCCGGTCCCCTTCTCCCCTCACGGATTCACCCACTCAGCCCTCAGAGGGCTTTGGAGGTTGCGAAGCCAAGGCAGAGCTCACCTGCAGGGTCAGGAGCCCAGCGGGCAGGGGGTGAGCCCCAAACCTCCACCGCTGCCCTCGGGACGGGTCCCCAGGTCCCCCCAGAACCTCTCCACCGGGCACACACGCAGCCAGACGGGCGCAGGCGTTTTGGCAGCGAGGAGAGAGGTGCTGAGCCCCAGTTTTGCCCCCAAATGCCTCCCACCTGGGTTGGCACCAGCTCGTCCTGCTCCAGGCACTCCCGGGCTCCTCTCCCTGGCTCCGTGCCGCCCCGGCACCGCGCAGAGCACGGCCCTGCCCGCGGCTCGCTGCCAGGAACGGTTTCGCTGCTGCTTTTTTTCTGAGCATGAATTGAATCTCAGCTGACAACAGGCTTTTCTGCAAGCTCTACCTGCCCGGAGTCTGGCAAATCAGATCTGCAAAACAACCCCAGGAGACATTTCCAGATCTTCATCTCCTTTATTATCAGCTCCCGGCCAATTTTGGAATAGCCCCAGCACACGGCTCCGAGCCGTGCTTATGGCTTAATCTCCTGCCCAGACCGGCCCCGAGGAGCGAGCTGCAATCCTGCAACAAGCTGGGGCTGAGCACATCTCCCTGCATGGCTGGGGACGTGCACACACAGCCCACGGCTCGGATGTGTGCCCGCTGCCCTCCCCAGCACCCGGCGCGGGGCTGCACGGATGCGCCCCGGGGGTGCCGGTGGCAGCAGGGACCCGGCGCAGCTGTTGAGGGGGGGGGGACGTGACAGGGTGCTGCAGCCCACACCCCCTCAGCACGGCGTCGGGAGCGTTTTTCCCTGGAGCTGCTGAATAATTTGCATCCGCCAAGACGCAGCTCCTGGGCTGTGTTTGTCAAAGTCAATCCGCAGCTCGCTGCCTCCGGAGAGCCGAAGGCGACCGCGCCACAAAGGCCGAGCGGCGCCCGACAGCCCCCCCGTGCTGGCAATGACACCCCCACGGGCACCCGAGAGCACCCAGACCTGCTCCCCTGAGCCCCCCTTAACCTGGGGGTGTCCCTCGTGGCCTGCAGTGGGTCCGGACCCCAGCTCCGTGCCGCCAGCTGCGGGGGCGCGGGGGCCGTTCGCCCTTCGCCGTGCTATCTATAGCCCCCTCCATACCTCTATATATAGATTATATAGCTCCTAACTAATCTCTTCGCAATCATAAAGCCATTAAATTAATTAGCCAAGGGAAAGGGAGGAAAGGCTGGATGCTCCCCGAAGAACAGGCCATCATCTCACATTTATTTATACCGGCGGAGAGGCGCCCCCGCCACGGTGCTTCCCCGCTGCGGGTCCCCAGGCTGCTCCGGCCGGGCAGGGCAGAGCCCCGAGGCCACGGCGATGGGCACTGGGGGCCGAGCTGGTGTGGGCAGCACCGCAGCCTGTGCCTGGCCTTCATGCTCTGCAGGTGGGGAGATGAAGCATGAAAAGAGACGGAGGAGGAGGCTGAAGCCGTGCAGGACCTGCAGCTCCCACAGCACGGCCGGACCCCGGAGCGTGCCACAGTCCCCAGCTCGCAGGCACCCACCCCACAAAAAAAAAAACAAAACTCCCCCCACGCAGCCCCGCAGCCGTGTGAGAAATTCCCAATGCAGCGTGGAGCGGGGAGGGAGGGTGCGAAGAGGTGATAAACGCGTTGGAGCTGCAGGCAGCCGCCGGCGCCGGGGCTGAAGCGAGTCCGCGGCTTTGAAGAGCCCTCAGAGCTGCTCTGCCTGCTGGGAGGCTCAGCCTGAGCTGAAATCTCCAAATCTGCCCCCGAAAGGCTGGCACCAGCTCCTCAGCTTGGGGCTGAGACGCGTCCCTGCGTGGAGCTGGGCACCTCTGGAGGCTTCGCGGCGCCTTGGCTGGAAACGCACCCCGGGGAGCAGAGGAGATGGGAGAGGGGCGAGACCAAACCCAGCACCCAGGGAGCGAGCAAGGAGCACCCAGACCCCCCCCTGAGGGCTCTGCAGTTTCTGGCTGTGCCGTGACACCCCCAGACCCAGCCTCCCCCCGTGGTTGCTCGCTGCGACCCCCCACAAGTCGCCGCCGTCCCCCTCGTGCCCGCAGCGCCCGGGTGGGTGCGCGGCGGCCGCCCCCGGTGCTCCTGCAGTGATTGCTGGGCTGTCTGCTCGCCCTCCCCGGCCGTCACTCAGCCCCTAATCCCCAGCCCCGGTGCGTTCTGCTCCCTGGCGAGGAGCTGACACGGCTTTTGTGGCACTTCAGCAGCTCTTCAAACGCAACGCCCCGATCGGAAGCATCTGCATCAGCTGGGATGGGGCCACTCCATGGAGCTGCCCCCGCTGGGGGGGAAACCAGGATGGAAACCCCCCCCCGGGGCTGTGCAGAGGGCACCCAGGGCACGGGGCTGCTGCCAGCACGAAATCCTTCCCGGTGCCAGGTCCCCCGCTGGCAGCGCTCGCCCTGCTGCCGAGAGCCGGAGGGGGGGAATCAGGACAGGAGCGATTTTTCTGCCTTCACCTTTCTTTGTACTTTTATGCTAATGGCAATGAGAAGAATTAAACAGCTCCTGCCCGGCGGAACAAAGGCTTCTGCTGAGAGGAGATCGCCGTGACCGCGGGGACAGCGTGCTGCCAGGAGCGCGGCGCAGGCGAGGAGCCCCCCACCTCCACCTCCACCTCCCCAAGGTGGGGAGCACCCTGCGCCCACCAGCACGGCCACGGCACCACCAGGGCTCATCGGCTGCAGGCGTGATGTGCCCCCCACCCTCAGGAGCAGTGAAAAAACCTTTGGAGGAAATCTCCTGAGTGCTTTGCCAGCCGGAGATGGAGCGCACACAGGCTGCCCCCCCTGGCAGGCAGAGCCCGAGGGCAGCGCCCACTGCAGCCCTCACATGCTGTGCTCCGTGCAGGACGAGAGCAGCTGCGGGAAGGAGATCGCCTCGGATGCCCCAGCCTGCCCTAGATTCCTCCTAAATACAGCCAACAATTCACCACTTCACCCAACGGAGAGAGACCAGGAGAGGCTGGCTTGCCTCGTCCCCCGTCCCTGTGTTCCCCAGCCCCTCAGACCCAGCACCAGGGAGGTTTTGGGGCCTGCAGCCCCGGGGAGGTGTCGGGACGGACCCGCTGGCTGCAGCCACACCTTCAGAAGCCAGCCTAACACCAGCCCGGCCCTCACAGCCACCCCGTCCCCCTGACCCATGGCACAAAGCTGCTGCAAACGGCTCTGGGCCAGCACGGAGCTGGAGGTGACCGGGGGGGGGACCCCAGGGGTCCCCGAGCCCCCCTCCAGGCAGCCCCGCACCAAGGCTCCCGTTCACGGGCTCGGCTCCCTCGCCCAGGATTTTCCACCGACTGGAGCAGCTCTTTCATCTGCCAAAAGCCCTGAATCCCAATCAGCTGCAGCTCTTTAATGACCCCCTTTTTAAGCACTGCCAGGGGCTACCTTTCGCACTTGCCAGATCCGCAGCACAGGCAGCGCGGCCTGGGACACGCTGCGGCAGCAGCTCCTCTAATTAAACTCAGGCAGCAGCTGAGGGGGGGCAGCCCCAGCCTCCTTCCCACCCCCCCAATACCTTTACCCCTGCCCACGCTCCCGTGGGCACTGCTGGGGTCTCCGGTGGGGGCTGCCACGCACGAGGCGATCGGGCGGGCATGCACGCACTCCTCGGGTGCCCATGCAGAAACTCATCAGGCGCTCGTGTGTGGGGGAAACGGTGCTGATGCAGAAATCATTTGGGGGCTCAGAGCGAGCCCCCTGCGCTCCTGGCACAGCCCTGCTGGTGCCCGTGGGCGAGGAGAGCATGGCATGGCACAGCAGGGCACGGTACAGGATGGTATGGCACGGTACGGCACGGTACGGCACGGTATGGTACAGGATGGCACAGGACGGCACAGGATGGCATCGTACGGCACAGTATGGTATGGCACGGCACAGGATGGCACAGTACAGCACACTATGGCATGGTACAGCACAGTATGGCACAGTACAGCAGGGTATGGCACAGCACAGGCTGTTCAGGTACAGCACAGCACGTGCTGCGCTTCGCACCCGCTGCTGGTGAGCACCAGGATGACCCCAGCACCTCCAGAGCCCCGTGGCTCACCCCTTGTCCCCAGTACATCTCCAGCGTCAGGATTTCCCCCTCTCCATCCCCTCTGCCCGCTCGCCCTCCTCTTTCTCACCTTGCCACCACCCCCCGTGCTGGCAGTCTGGGGGCTTTGAACCCGTAGCGAGGCTCCCGCTGTCCCTGCTGCCCGTGCGCACCCACCCAGGGCACCCCCCAGCCCCCAGCCCCGCTCCTCTCCCCGGTTCTGGGGCCACGCAGAGCCCCCCAGCTGGCGGTGCAGCCCCGTGCCCCCCGCCCCTGCCTCTCCTTTTCCTCCCTGTGCTCCTTTCCCCCGGCTCCTTGCCCAGGTGCTGCTGTGCGTGGGAGCCGAGGGGGGGGGTCACAGCGCGGAGCCCTGATCCCACTTAGGGGCTCCAGCTGCCGCTGCCGAATAAAGGATGCTCTTTTAAAAGCTCCCAAATGCTTCGGCTCCGGCAGAAAGCTGATGGTTCACCTTGAAAAAAACCATTTGCTGAAGGCCAGAGACGCGATCTCTGCCGAAGTCAAAAGCTGCTCCCGTAATGGATGTGCAGACAAAAGCGCCGACTTGGCAGCTGACAGCGCGGGGGGCCGCATCCTCCCCCCCCAAAACACAGCTCAGGGCGCACGGCCCCGCACCCTGCCCAGCTCCCCGCTGTCCTCAGGAAGCTCTGCACCCACTGGGGGCCGCATTTCAGGCCGGTTTTCAACCAGCAGCCCCCCCAAAAAATGGGTGCACGGCCCCCGCTCTGCGCCCAGCTCACGGCAGGGAAGGGAAGCGCGAGCAGAGACGGCGCAGGAGAGGGGCTGCAGGCTGCTGCTTGCCAAAAAAAAAACCTCCTGCTGCTCCTCCTCGCTGCTCAGCACCCGCCTCTGCTGCCGGGGAGGGCTCCAAACACCCCCCCCCCGCTGTCGCAGCCCCTTTGCAGCCTCCCAAATCGCAGCCCCGGCCTCGCCGCACCTGCGCGGGGCACCCTGCCCGGCAGCACCAGCGCATGGAGCTCGTGCAACCACTAATTAGCTGCCATCGTTAGGGCTGCCTGACAGCGCCGCGGCACCGCCACGGGAAGCCTAATTACAGCAGCTTTCCATCCTGACAGGGTTAAATTAACCTCTCGGGGGAGCGGGGGGGGCTGCACGCCCCGGGTCACCCCGTGGTTATTCCCGGAGCCCTCTGCGCCCTGCTCGGCACCAGGCGTTTGTCACCCCCTGCTCCACGCTGGCCGTGCCCCATCCGCACATCCCGGGGGCTCTCGGTGACCCCCAGACCCCCACCAGCACCCGACAAAGCCGGGAGGGATGGGGACAGCCAGAAGGGTGCAGGGACACCCCCAGCTCCGGGCACCCAAGGGCGCACGGCATCGCCTGACACAGGAGCTGCAGCGAGCGCTCCGGCACCGTCCTCCCCTCCTCGCCGGTGCTGAGCACGAGGAGCCCCGAAGAAAACCTTTTACACCAGGAAGCAAGCCATAAATCCCAATATTTCAGATAACAATTGCCTTTTTTCCCCCAACTGCCCGGCCTCATAAATATGCATTTCCCTCTTTTCGCCTTCTACAAATCTATTATTGTTTTTAACAACAACGGGAGGCTGCAGCCTGCATCACGAGCGCGTAATTTATCATTAAAATGTAATTTATAACATATAGAGTAGAGCGTAATAAAGTCTGGGTGCCGTGATGGATGGCCAGGAAGCATGCGTTTAGAGGGGATCTTGTTTGCATTCCCGTAGGTCTGCACGGGGAGGGAGAGGGGATTGCTTTACCACCACCACCTCGCCGCCCCCGGCCTCCCCACTGGAAAACCCCCCAGGACGGCCAAACTTCCCACTGCAGCCCCTCTCCCTCTCCTCGTTAAGCCTGACGAGCAGCAGCTAATTAGGCAGGGGCAGGAGGGAAGCCTGGGTGCCCGCAGGGGCCGTGTCCCCCTCAGGGCTCCGCCGCCTGCGCCCCCCCGGCTGGGTTTGGGCGCGCAGGGAGGGCTGTGCCCCGCTGTGATTTATTGGGGTGGTGCGGGCAGAAAAACTTCAATTTCCAGGAGCGGAGCCCAGCACGAGCCTGGTTCTCAGCAGAGGGGAGCGCTGCCAGCACCCAGCCCCGACACGCTGCCAGCACCACGCACGGGGGGCTCACGGGGGGCTTACAGGGGGCTCCCGCAGCACCTGGTGTAAACCAGAGCTGAACCAGGTGGGGGGCACCCCTGTGAGCCCCCCCTGCCCGGAATTTCCCTCTGTTAAGCACCAGGATGAGGGCAGGGGGCACGCCACGCCGGGCAGGATGAGGCCCCAGGGGATGGGAGGGGGTCGGGGTGCCCTGCACGGATCCATCCCGGCGGTGTAAATCCCCCCGGCCCCGCTGATCCAGCGGGGATGCTCCGGGCTGGTTGAGGAGCAGCTGAGAGCTGAATCCGGCCCATTGTTTTCAATTTGTCTGCTTTCAAATTGCTCCTAAATAACACAGTTTATCTTTGGCTGATTGAGTCTAAGAATTTTGCAATTACAGGCAAACAAGGACATTCAGCATCACATGTTATTTGCATTTTTAAGGACCAGGATTTTTTTTCCGCGCTTTTTTTTTTTTTTGTCTAACCATGTTTTGGTCTGGGGCTGGCAGCAGGCTCCAAGCCACGGCCGCGCGGCGCTCAGCCCAGCTGGCTCAGCCCCGGCCCCTGCACGGCTCCCGGAGCCCCTCGAGCTCCTCCGCAAGCCCAGCCCAGTGCTCGGTGCACAGCTGGGGAAGCAAATCCCAAATGGTGCCGGCTTTTCTTCATTTCTTCCCTTTCTTTCTCTTCTTGTTGGGTTTTGCTGCCTCTCAAGCTGAGGATGCTGAACCCAGCGTGACCCCGGCACATCCCCAGCCCCATCCCACCTGGGGAACCTGCGGGGCCAATTTGGTGCTCGGCGGGGCCACGCTCTGGCTTTTAGCCCCCTTCTCCCAGCAGCAGCGCTCCATTAGGAGGGCTGCCTCCTCCGGGCCCCTTTTTCTGCTCTAATTACCTCTCCCCCGGAGCGGCCCCTGCCCTACCGGTGCTGCTGCCCTCATTGATCAACTTGTCAAAACTTTGCTTTTTCGCCGGGTTGGGGCTGCGGCAACTGCGGCGAGGAAGAGGAGCGAGAGGAGCACGAGAGGTGTAATTACTCCCCGCCACGGTGCCGGGGTCCCAGAGCTGTATGAATGATTAATTACCGGCAGGCTTCGTGCGCGGAGAAGCCGCCGCTAATGCACTAAGTGCTCTCCCCTGCAAAATACCCGCTCTCCGGCCCCTCAGGGAGCCAGGCAACCGCGGAGCATCACGGGCGGGCAGCACGGGGCCGGTGCTTGGCTCCTCTCCCCTGGTTTATTGCGCCCACCCCAGCCCCAGCCCGTGGGTGCTCAGCTCCAGCCGGGGCAGGGCGCTCGGTGTCGTGCGCCGGGCACCCCCGCGGTGCCCGCTCGGTGCCGCGGCTCCCCAAAATGCTGTGTCCCCGATGCGGTGCAGGAGCCATCTCCTGCCCTTTCAGCCCGACCTCGAAGTGCTGAGCTGGGGAAATCAGGAGAAGCAGGAGAAAACCAGGAGAATCGGGAGAAAATCAGGAGAATCCGGAGAAAATGATGAGAAATCAGGTTTGTGCAGTGGGGAGGAGACAGGGCTCAAGCTGCCCACACCCCTTCCTGCTACCCCTGCTCATGGGGTGGCTCCCAGCCAGCTGTGGGATGCACGGTGAGGATGAGGAGGTGCTGAGGCCACCCCTGCGCCCACTGGGCAGGAGGGGGCCAGGCACAGACCCCTGCCACGGGGGTCCCGCGGGGGCTGCCCAGCCCCTGTGCGCCCAGGCAGCGTCCTGCTGCAGTCCCCAGCGACTCCCTCGCGAGCAGGCCATTAAATCAAAGCGGTGGCTCATCTTTCATCCTCTTTCCCCCCCGTTTTATTAGGTTGTTTATGTTGCTAAGTGCAATTAATTCCTGGTTCGGAGACGGCGACGACAGGGAAGGCAGAGCCCAGCAGCGAGGGGAGCTTGGCCAGGGCAAGGGTTGCATCTGTTGCATCTCCTCCTCCTCCTCCTCCTCCTCCTCCTCCTCCTCTTTCTCCTCCTCCTGCTGCCAGCCCCAGCCCACCCCAAGGGTCATTCCCCCCCAGCACAGCCCCCACTGCTGCCCCTGAGCCCCCCTTTGGGGCTGTTTTGCTGCCCCCCTCACAGCCCCGAGCGCGTGCCGCTGCAGCAGCCCCGGAGCCCTGCTGCCAATTTTGGTTTTCAGAGCTCTCCATAATGAACAGCTCCTGGAAGTCCACAACCGTACGGTTTCGTGTCGTTATGGAAGAAGGACCTAATTAAAAAGGGAAATGGGTATGACATCGTAAAAACGTTCAATTAAGTTTATCTCATTACGGTTAATATTAGAGGGGAACTTTGCGCTTTTCATATTTTACTCCAAAATCCGGGGCTGGCAGCTGAAGAGCGGCCTTGAATCACAGCCTCTGCCTGCGCAAAGGGCACGGGGAATGGCACGGGGAGGGGAGGATGGAGGGGGGGGAAAAAGTGGTGTTTAATTAAACATGCACCTTGTTAACGCTCGGGGCTGCTGACCTGACTAAGGGGACCTTTCGGTGCTGCGAGGGCGGTGCTCTCACCGAGAAGGCACAGGGACTGCTGGCACGCCGAGCAATGGGGACCGGCTCAGACCATGCCCCCAGCCCCCCAAAAAACCCCCCCAGCCCCTCCAATCCCTCCCCACACCCTGCAGTTGGCAGCCACGCTCCCGCTCCCCCCCAGCCCCGGCAGCGCGCGGCGGCGAGGCAACAAAGCGGCGGCGATGTTTTGATCCAATTAGCCGTTAATTTATTTCACGCTCATCAGCAGCTCCCCGCCGGGGGGATTTGCAGCTCCCCCGGGACTCTCGCAGCTCCCCCGTGCCCGCGCCGCCGTGGTCCCCGGGGACCTGCAGCTCCCCCGGGGTGGCCGCACGCGGGGCTCGGGCACGGCACCGGGACCCCGGGGGACCCCAGGAGCACCCCGAGGTGCTCGGGGACCACGGGGATGGGGATGGGGATGCTCCACGCACCTCTGGGAGACCTCAGCCTGGGGTGGAGGAACCAGAAACCAGGAGGAATTTGGGGTTTGGGGAGCCCAAAGCCTCCAGGGCAGCGCCCAGCACAGCCCCGCCACCGATTCCGGGTGAACTTTGGGGACAATTTGGGAATTTTTCCCCTCCCGCAGCTGCTTTGGCCCAAGCGGGAGCGGACGGGGTGAGCTCCTAACCCAATTAACACCCAAGGGAGGCAAAGCAACATTTCAGCACGTGCAGGAGGGACTCGTGCCAGGTTTCACTGGGGTAAATCCTCGTAAATTTACACCCCGGCGGTGAAGGTTCTCTCAGCATTTAGGTTTTATACCCCGTGCTTTACATGGAATAACACCTCCCTTGCTTCTGGGAGGGCTTTTTTCCTTCCAAAACCCTGGGTAATGAGATTTGCCCCCCTCCAGCCCCAGCCCCAGCCCCATCCTGCAGGGCCAGGACCGCCGTGCCGGGGAGCAGGAGCCCCCAGCCCACTCGGGGTGGGCGGCCGGGCGCCTTCTTCTCCTCCTTTTACGAGCTGTGCGTCTGAGGAGGGTAAACAGATGTTGTTTTCTTCACAGAGGCTCTAATTTATGTCTGTACCCACACACGGAGGGAAAGCAAGCCGCGGAGGATGAGGAAGAGGAAGCGGAGGAAGCAACGAGGTTCTCTCCAAGGAGCCGGAGCCGTTTGCTCAGCCAGCTGCTGCTGCCACGTCGCGGCTCGTGCCCGGGGATTGGAGCCACCCCGTCCTGAGGATGGGGACCCCCTGACGCCCCCCCAGCCCTCAGCTCCACCAGCGGGTCCTCAGCCAAGACAATTAAAAGAAAAATTTCCCTCCCGGCTCGCCTCAGAGCGGACAGAAATGCCTTTGTGAAACCCCGACACGGCGCATCCGCTGCCGGCCCCTCGGGCAGAGCCGGGGCGGAAAGCGGGGAGCCCCCGGGGAGCCCTGGGGGGACCTCGGCTTTCCCCGAGCAGCCCGGGGATGGGATTTCGAGGCGTTTGATGCACCGCCCGTGAAAGAAGCACCTTTGATGCAGGAGAGGCTACAAAGCAAATTACGTGCGGAAAATGGCATTAACGCAGCGAGCAGCAATCCCCTGAGACTGCCAGACGGGGCTGCCAGGAGCACGGGGATGCATGGAGCACCCCAAAATCCCGCTGAGCACCCCCTTCCCCAGCCGCTCAGCCTCTGGGGTCCCCGTTTGTCCCCCATTTGTCCCCCGTTTGTCCCCCCCTGTGGAGGCTTCGCCCTCGGCCCCGTGCCGGCAGCCCCGGCGGAGCCGTGCGCCCGCGGTGAGGGGAGAGGGGGCGGCCGCCGCCTTTCATCTTCCCCTCGGCTGAACTTTCCTTCCTTCTAATCAGGCCTGATATTAATGATGCATAAAATTACCCCTGATTAAAAGAACCTTTTGCAGCCGTGGCAGTGGGCGGTGGCGGGATCACGCAGATGAGCGGCGGCGCGAGCCCCCTCCCCGCGCACCCGCTGCCACCCCGACCCCACGGGGACAGAGGTGCCACTCGGTTCACCTGGGGTTTATTTAGGGCCCCTCGGCTCCAGGGCCTGGCTCCCCACCTCTTCATTGTGCCTCTTAATTAAGAGACTAACGAGAGCACCCCAAATCTTGGGGCCACCCCACTGTCACCTTCGAGATGTTCGCAGCCCCCCAGCCCTATCTCAAGGGAGGACCAAAGGGGTATCGCCCCCCCCCAGGTGCCATCACTCGAAGGGAGAAGTCCTTTGGGTGGAAACCAGCATTTCACCAGGGTTTCGAGCGTGTTTTTCACCGTTTTAAGTAAGCAAATGGTCCAGCTAATGAATATGAAATTGCAGCAGGACGAAAAGCCCCCGGATCAAAGCCGCTGTGATCTGCGTGTCAGCACCGAGGCAGTCACTGCTGCTGCAACAAACGCACGCGGGCAGCACCAAGGGGTTGTCCAGAGCTGCAAACATCAGCCTGGGCCCTGGCCGTGCGCTGAGACGGGCAGGAACGACGGGTGCTGAGCTCTGATCTGCCTCGCCGCCCGCTGCGCCCTTCTTATATCGCATTATCTGCCAAGCTCGCAGCTTATCCTGCCCATTCCAGCACTGCTCCCTGCAGGAAGGGCTCTGACCCCTTCCACCAGCAGCAGGATGAGGCCAGGGGCAGGGAACGCAGATCCTGGCCACCCCCAGCTCCCTGGGGAGCTCAGGACGCCCCTCGAGGTCTGCAAGAGGCAGGGGTAGAGCAAACGGGCGCAGCGGTCGCCAGCCGCGCCTCACCGAAAGAAGGCAGCGAGGGGAGGAGGCCACGGAGCAGGGGAAGCAGCAGAAAGCCTTCATTTTGTGGAAATTGCTGCCGGCTTCTTCGGGCTGCTTTTAAGCAGCTCTTTCTGCAGCCCCGTGGGCTTCGGCTGATGGAGGCAGATTAGCGCTGATGGAGAGCGGGGAGGGGGGCGCGTGGATCCGGGAGGGGCGAGCACGGATCCGTGCCCCCGGGAAGGGGCTGGGCACCAGGAGCAGAGGGGACAAGGAGCTGGCAGGGACCCCCGCACCCCCAGCAGTGCCCCCGCCACCCCCAGCACCCAGTGGGTCAATGGGGAGAGCAGATTTGGGGCTCCCTGCAGCCCGTCTCCGGCGGCACAGCGGGGCGCAGAGCTTCCCCCTGCCTCTGCTCCCCTCCCTCCTCTGCCACACCTCGGTTTTTAAGGGCAGACCCCAACCACGCTGAGATCCACCACCAAGCCCCACAGCGAAGGCTCCCGCGGGCAGCATCCCTTCAGCACGTCCCCGTCCCTATCCTGGCCATAAATCCTCCGAGCTGCTCACAAACCCCAACCCCGCAGGCTCTGCCGGGGAGACGCTGAGGAAGCGGCGGCCGTGCAGGCTCCATTAGCTCCATATTTACAGCCTCCTCCTAATAGGATGAGGGCTACCCTCGGTCCGTCACGCCGCCCGCTGATGGAGAGCCCTGCCACTGCTGCCAAAATGCAAAGGGACGGCGCGATCCAGCACCCAGGGGTGCCCAAAGGGGACCCACAGCCCACCAGGACCAAGGAACCCCAGGGACCTCACCACGGGGCCGGCAGCGCCGTGCCCCTGCCCAACGCATCCCCCCCAGCCCCTCGCTGCCTGCCCGAGGATTTGGTCTAATCCAGGGAGAAAAATGAAAGCCCCGGCCCCGCAGGACGGAGTGTGCTGTCTGGGCAGAACTAATAGTTATTATCTACATTAAGCACCACGGCTGTCAGGGAGGAATTAATTTCCAAGCAGCAAGAGATGAAAGTTCCCCATTTTTCAGGGAAATCTACACTGTACAAAGTGGCTAAAGAAAAATAACTTAAACATGATTAAAAATGATCCCCATTTTATTAAAAATAATTCTAATTTATCTCTCCCTCCAGCTTCCTGTTTCGCTGGCATAAATCCCGGTCACCGGCAAGGAGGCGGCTGCTGGCGCACGGAGCCGGGGCGGCCCCGATGCCGCTCGGATTTGGGGTGCACCGAGGGCACCACGCAGCCCCCCGAGAGCCCCTGGCACTGGGCACAGAGACAACAGCCCTGCTGCTGCCCCTCAAACACCAGCTCCCTGCCAGCAGCACCCCCAGAACGCCAAAATCCGTGAAAAATGGGGAAAAATATGAGCGAAGGCTGAGGGAGCGCGGTGATTTGGGCAGCCCCCGGCCGCCCGTGCAGGGACTCTGCTTCTCTCCCAAATTCAAGGGATTTAGTTAATCTGGCAGATAAAAATACCCCCAAATGGAAATTTTTTGCTTTCCAAAAATATATCTGTAACGGAAAAAGTCAGGCCTTGGAAGCAGCCGTTGGGCTTTGAGCTTCCGGGCGGCTTTTTGGGTTCGATTTTAATTCCTTTCATTGCGGCCACAGCAGCGGTGAGCGTCTCTGTCCTGCCTGCACCGCTCCAATAATGCGCTATTGTGACGGCTGAAACGCTCCACGTCCTGCTTAACGCCTGCTCGGAAGGATTCTCCTGCATATTCAGAGGCGTCAGCCTTCCCTTTGGGGCTGCGATGTAACCAGCTTAAAAAAAAAATCCAAATAAAAAAATAAAATCCAAACAAAAAAATAAATCCAAATTCTTCCAGAAAACGGGGAGCCTGCTCCGCCCTGCAGGGACCCGCAGGAGGGTGAGATTTCCTCCAAGTCCTGAAGGGCTCATCCCCAGGGGCTGCAAAGGGCACCCCATAAACGACTCAGAGACCCCCCCAAAACACTCCAGCAGGGGAGGGCAGAGCAGGGGCGAAGCCTCCAGGGCGCAACCTGCACACGTGGCCGTGTCCCCCCCCGCTCCTAATTGTTTCCCTTCATCTTTTTACGGTTGTTAATTGCTCCCTCCTCCGTTGCCTGCCTTACTCCGAGTGCTGCTCTTAATTTGCCTCTCCTGCTGCAGGTGCTCGCTGTATTATTAAGTTTTAATGCGGAGCGTTGGGGATCCGCCAGTTTGTTTTCCTTGTTACTGATGGGTGTTTAATTGGCGAGCCGCTGCTGGGGTGACAGGGCCATCCAGCAGGATCCCACCACGAATCCGATCCCGCGTTCCTCTGCTCCCCCGCCGCCTGCCAAATATTTTATATAAATCAACACGACTGCGCCAACACAGCCCTGAGCAGGAGACTTGTAGGTTCGCCCACACGGGGCCCCGCTGGTGGGGCACGCGGGATCCTTGGGGGCAGAGCACGAAGCCGTGGGGCAGCCGGTCCCAAATTGGCCCCAATCCCAGTGCCCAGCCCCAAAACTGCCCCCGTATCCCAGCGCCCAGCCCCAAAGTGGCCCCGATCCCAGTGCCTCCCACCCTGCAGCCGTCATCCTGCAGCCGCAGAGCCCGGGCGCTGCCTCTCCGGGCGCATCCTTCCCAGCAGGAACGCCCGGGGCACCTGCATCCCTGCCCGGGCTGGTTGATTGACAGCTGTCACTCAGCAGGGTGTGCGTGCTCGCCGTCTCCCCGAGCAGATGAATATTCATGCTTTGGCCGCGCTGCGGGGCTGCGCTCGGGTACCCGGGCATTAAATCTGCATCCAACACCAGGCGCGATGCCAACGGCGCTTGTGTGCCTCCTGCACCGGCCACCTCGTGCCCCGGGCAGCCCCAAAAGGGGTGGAATTGGGGATGTTTCCCCCGTGGGTCCCATCTGTGGGGCATCTGGGGCAGGTGGGGACAAGCAGGAGGACCCCAGGGGCTCCCCAAAGAGCGGTGCCGCGTGCCAGGACCTCGGCCGCACGCTGCACTCTCCCCGCACCCCGATAACCCTCAGCCACCCTCGTGCCCTAAATGAGGTTTGTGCAGTGCTGGGGGAGCTGCACCGGGTGAGGGGAGGCCGTACGGGGTCTCTGGGGGTGTAGGGGTGCACAACCACGGCCCCCCCAGCACCACGCAGCCCCCACAGCCCGGACGTCCCCATGCGCTGCTGCGCCCTGGGGAAACTGAGGCACGGAGCGGGTCGGGGCCAGCCCGGAGGAGCAGGGTGGCTGCAGAGCCCGACAGCTCGCCGGCATCCCCGCCTTCAGCGCAGCTCCCGGCCCCGCAGTGCCATTAACGAGAGAGTGGCTGAGATAATTAAATACCCGTTAGTGATCCTGTCATTACCGAGGGCAGTAAGAGCCGCCCCCGAGCTCCCCAAGCTCCCGGTCTCCTCCGCCCCGTGCCCTCGGCGCAGCTCACGGCAGGAGCCACGGCCAGAGGCAGCGTGGTGCTGAGCCCACAGCCCCGGCACAGGGCATGGGGGGGACCCTGCATCACCTCGAGCCCCCCAGGCACCACGCGTGTCCCCGTGCCATGCGTGGTGCCCGCTGCAGGGCCCGGGAGCAGCTTGGTCCCTCCGCTCCTCCTAATTGCACCAGGAGTGCTGTTGGGGACTAATTGCTGCTTAATTAGCTGCTAGGCAAACAGAGCTGGGCAGCGATGGCCAGAGGAGGGGATTTGGGTTCGTGCCTTGGCTGGAATCGTGTCCCCGAGCCGCCGCCTGCGATGGGGACAGCTCCTGCCACCTGCCTGCAGCCCGCCCCAGCCCTGTGCTGGGGGCTCCTCCTGCCCACCACGGACCCAACTGGGTGGGAAAAGGCCCCCCCAGTGCCCGTGGCCATTCCACGTGGGGGTCTCCATCCACGCCGGGGGCCATGGCAGGCAGGGAGCAGCCAGAGCTGGCGGCAAAGCCCCCCCGGTGGGTGCGCACGGGCTTGGTGAGGGGCCAGAGGGGTCGAGGGCAGCCTGGTCCTTCCCTCACCCCCTCGTCCCACGGGGCTGCACGGCCCCGCTCACCTTCCCGGGATGTTTGATGTGGGCAAAGCCTCGGATGGGTGCACTCCCTCCTCCTCCTCCCCCCCGGGCCTTTATTAGTTTAACCACACGGCCGCGTGAAAAAATAAATGTTGCTCGCGCGAGACAGCGGCAGAGGGCTGGGAAGCAATTAGCATCCAAAGAGGCATAATTAGTGCTCAGAATGCAAGCGGCAGCGAAGAAATAAAGTAGCATTCGGATGCAATCAGGGTCGTGCCTGAATTACAAACCGTTAGCGGAATTGCTAATTGAGCACAGGGCGCGAAGCGAGCCCGGTAAGGCTGGCACAGCCCCTGCCATGCAGGGCCGGGCTGGGTGGGCAGCACCGGAGGTTTTGGGGCTGTTGCTGGGGGGTCCTGGGTGCTGCTGCTCCCCCCGCAGGGCCGGTGCCGTGGGGATGCGCAGTGCTGGGTGTCCCCGGTGTCCCCGGTGCTCCCGGTCCCCGCAGGGAGGGCAGCGGCCACCGCGCGTCCTCCGCGCGTGCCGGCACCACGGCCATGGCACACGGGGTGCTGGCTGCGCCCGCCCGGCAGCTGATGAGCTGTAATTAGCAGGATTTGCTCCGTTTTAACAGCCTGAGCAAATATTTGCCCAGGGAGCCCTGGCACGCGGCCTCCCCGCTCCCCACGGACCGCGCTGGCTCCTGGTCCCTGATGTCCCCACCGTCCTGGCGTCTCCTTTCTGTCATCCCCTGAGCTGTGGGGGTGCAGCGGGCTCTGAGCGGGGCTGCTCACCCCGGGACACCCCCAGGACACCCCCGGGACATCCCCGTGCCCCCACAGACTGCAGAGCCCCCCCGTTATCAGCCCCATGCAGCAGCAGCTCAGCGCCCAAAGCACCTCGGAGCAGCAGCGAGCGCACAGAGCCCAAACCGGGGGGGGGGGGAGGAGGAATTAATTATTCCCATTTTCTCAAATCCACACACGTCATTTGAAAGGTCTCAGCAGCTCTTTGCCCAGGGGGGCAGCTCCCCTTGTTCCAGCTCTGTCAGTAACCCTCTCTCTTTTTTCCCAGCATCGTTTTTATCTTCACCTTCCCGTTCCCTTTCCGCCCTCCCCAGCGTTTCAACAACGCTCCTCCCCGGCGCATCCCTGCACCCTGCTGTCCCCACCGGCACCCCAGCACCCCGGCCGTGCTGGTGCTGAGCCCCAGCCCTCATCCCAACCCCAGGGGGCTGCCGAGGGGCCAGGACCCCGTGTCCCCCGTGCCTCCCGTGTCCCGGAGGCGAGCTGCAGCTCCGCGCCGGCGCGGGGATGAAAGGCAGACGGCTTCGCTTGAAGCCTCGCAGTGGGGAAAGGTCTTCGGAGCAGCGCGGCCGATCAAAGGCAGCTCTTCATCTATTTTAATAAGTCTCCGCCGAGGCCCTGCGGTCGGCTCTGCGTGGGGAAGGGGCTTTCCGGAGGAGATCAAAGCCCAGGCGAGCGTCAAAGGAGCTGGGACTTGGAGGGAGGCGAGGAAGAGGAGGGAGGCGAGGAAGGACACGGGAGGTGGAGGCTGGTTGTGTGGCCGTGAGCAAGGGTGGAAACTGCTCCCGGAGCTTGGCCAGAGCCCGGGCAAGAACAAACTTTTGGATAAAGTGAGGCAGCAGCTGTGGGGCCCCCCTGCTCCTCGGCACGTCCCCAAGCACCAAAACCCGGCTGCAAGGCGCAGCGAAAGCAGCACCACGGCCTGGGCACAGCACCCCGCAGCCAGGGATCTCCCCGCTGAGCAGCAACAGCAGGAAAAATATGGTGAGAACAGAGCACCGAGTAAATGCGTTCAGCTCGGGCACCCGGGGAGAAAACGTGAAGGAAATGAAGATGTGCAGCGCCGGAGCGCTTATCGCTCATCAGCCCCGAGATGGGCCCTTTGGAGATGAAAGCCCTTTTTCTTTTGCAAAGGATTTATCAAGTTTTGTTTAAAAATCACCGAGGAAGATTCCCTATTTGGATAAGCCTCTGGCTTGCGCAGGATTAATGTCCTGAGCCAGGGACTCGCAGCAGGCTGGGAACAAGATGATAGCGAGGGGATGATAAGGCACGGCCAGCACCAAACGCTCCCGGACGGGGCGCATGGGGCCCAGGCTGCCCCTTCCTGGGGGACGGGCACCAGGAGCCCACCCGAGCACTGCAGCAACTCAGATTTCTTCAGTTCTCGTAGCTTTAGGACAGCGGGTGGTGGTTATTTTGCACCAAGGGGGGATGCAGCTCCTGGTCCCCACAGCCAGCGTGTCGACACATCGGGATGTGCCAAGGCATCTCCGGGAACCCCAGAGCTCCAGATCAGCCCCGCTGCAAGGGGACAGCCCCAGATCCCCTCCTGGGGCCAGCAGGAACGTGCTGTCACCCCAGGGAGCCAAGGAACCCACAGGGGACCCGGCTCTGCCCCGTGGTCCCCCTGCTCCCCACGGCCCCTGTGAGCCGCGAGGCGGCCGCGCTGACGGCTCAATTATCAGCATTCCGCTCCTGTTTGCCCGCGGATCCTGTAATCAACGTCTGCGTGTGTATTCTGGCAAAATTAATCATAATTGCTGAAAGCAAGACACATCGCACTTGTAACTTTGGTCCGTTAATTAGGAGTCTGTAATTGGATACAGCGCTCCCCGTAAATCCAATTACCTGGGATTAGAGCCACGGCACCGCGGGGCCGGGGCAGCCTCGGCAGGGACGCAGCCGGGGCGGCCGTGCCAGGCTCACCCCGACCCCCACAGGCTTTGTCCTGGCTCCCCTCTCCCCCAGGACAACGGGGCTGGGATCCCCCAGCAGATCCAATGCCTGGAACCAGGGGGCAGGATGCGCCCCGGAGCCCTGCGCCAAGCCCCAGAGCAGCCTCCCCGGAGGTGCCCCAATTTCAGCGGAATTAAGCCTTATCCTGGCACGCTCTCTGTGCCAATTCCCGGGGTGATGCAGCCCAGAGATTGAGGGGTGCAAGGGCACAGCCCCCTCTGCCTCTCACCTGGCACATTCCCAGCCCGAGCCCCCCGTTCCCCTCCCCAAATCCTCCTCGGCGCTGTGTGGCCGGCAGGGCAGCGGCGCGCCGCTCCCCCCAGGTCCATAAAGATTGAATTACAAAAGAAGGAAAAGGGAGATTTTTTATTTATTTTTTTTTAACTACACTGAACAATCATCTCCTTTAATATCCATAGATAAAACCTGTAATTGTTTCAAATGAGAGCTAGGTAATTTAGGCTCCGTTTTATGGTGTTTTGGACTATAAAGTCCCCGTGCTGAAATCTCCTGGCAGGCAGGTGCAAAAGGCTAGGTTTGCTGGGGGTTATTTTTATTATTTTACTTAGAGTTAGCCGAGAAATATGGAACAATTACCCTTTAATTCAAGGTGTCCCCAGGGCTTACTCCGCTCCCAGCTCTCTGAATACCTGATGATCACTTGGAAGGCAGAGGAAGCCGAAGACAGGGAGGTGCCCAGCGCCACGAGGCCGTGCCACAGTCCTCACCAGGCTGCCCCAGGACCCAAATTTCCACGGGGGGGGTCAGGCTGGGGCCTGGCCTCGCTGCTCAGGGCAGAGATGCTCGGGCCAGATGCTAGGAAGAATTAAAATCCGTGGCAGTGAGGCATTTTGTGCAGGCAGGGCTGTGGAGATGCACTCAGGGCAGTGCGCACACGCAGCCGCCGTGCAGGCGGTGTCCGTGCCGCGCCTCCACGCCGTTACACGCGCAGCCACACGCGTGTACAGACCCCTACATGTGTGCACACACGTGTTCGTGCGCCCCTTTGGGTTGCTGCCCCCGCAGAGCCCCAGGAGCAGCCTGGCAGGGATGGATTCCTACGGCTGCAAAAGACAAACGGGCTCGCTCGAGCGCCCTGAGCCCGGCGAGGTTTCCCACCAGCATCTTCGGAGTGGCAGCCCTAATCTTGAGTGACAGCGGCCATTTAGCACGCTGATTTGTGGCCCTCCTGGACACAGGAGCTGTTAAAAAACTCCAAATCCCCCCTCCAGCCCTCCCAGCCTCGCAGCAGGGTGCTGCCTGGGGAATTCCTGCTCCCACCGCAGCTCCTGATCCCTTCCATGGGGACACCACGGTCCCACGCCCCTCACAGAGGTCACCTCTGTTCCCCCAGCCCTGCAGGTGACAGGGACGGTGACAGCCTCCTGCAGCCCGTGGTGGACAGGCGAATTTCTCCCCTGGCAGAACAGGAGCTGCCCAGGCTCTCCCCATCAGGCAGGAGCCGTGCCCGCTCCTCTCCCACCCCGCAGGCTGCTGCGGAGCACCAGGAGAAACCCCAAACCCCAAACCCCAGCCTAAGCCCCCTGCCCTTAGAGCTGGCGATGCTGCCGCCTGCACGGGTGGAAAAAGGGGAAAAATGGGAGGAAAAAGTGCACACAGCCCGAGCTGAGGTGCACCAGATTTGGCACGGCTCGGGGGGGGCACGGCACAGGGCAGTGGTGCTCAGCCACGCTCCCCCGAGCCCCCCCCGAGAGCCTTCTGCAGGGCAGCGCAGCGCTTGCACGGTGCAGGCACCCCTATTAACCTAATTAATTACAACAGGGGCCTGCGGATTGCCTCATTATGAATGTGCTTCGTTTTGATTTCCCTTCTAATTAATTTGTATTATTTACACACAGCACCAGCTGGCCGGGCAGGACTCGGAGCAAACGGCTCCTCGGCGTTAAGGGCTGGTCCCAGGGGAAGGGGATGGAAACCTGGGGACAAACCCCACAGCTCTAGGGCAGGATGGATCCCATGGGGTTGTAGGAAATGGGGAAAAAAACCCTGCTTTGGGGGCTTTTTGCCCTGCAGAGGACACGGGCAGCAAGCCCACCACCAAACCACGAGGGTCACCACCCCACGGGGACGTGCCTGGAGACCCCAAAGGCCGTGCCCCTGCCCCAAGGGTCCCCATGGGGACGTGGTGGTGCCATGGGGACCCCAGAGGGAGCCCGGTGGCCGGGCCTCACTAGAGGGCAGCAAAATGCTGCCGTTCCCAGGGCTGGTGGCACGGGGCCACCGCTGTGACCAGCCACAGGCTCCTTGGGGTCCCCCCCTGCCCTTGTCCCCCACCACTCGGGCACGGTTCTCCCCATCACCACAGCCTCCAGTGCCCAGGAGATGCCACCACCCGCTTGGGGTCCCTGGCAGCCTTTTGGGGTGCTCAGGAGAGGCTGGGACGGGGGCACCCTGCCTGCAATGGGAACATTTTCTTGGTTGGGGGGGTGCTGGTGCTGAAGGTGGCTGAGGAGGGGCAGGCAGAGCCAGCTGGGCACCAGCAGCACTTTTTTGAGGGCTCAAACACGGGGTTGCTGCAGCCCTGGGCACCCCAAGCACCCTGCACCACGGCCCCTCCAGCACCGGAGTGGTTTTGGGGTGCCCAGGAGCACCCGGGGAGCCCTGCCTTTATTTCCACCCCCCAAACCTTCCACCAAAAGCCAACCCTGAGCGCGACGAAGGGCAGCAGAGTGTGCTCGGTGGCAGAGCTCAGCCCTGCGGGGCTGCGTGGTACCACCCAGCTCAGCAAATCCCAACCCTGCTCCGCTAAAACCATCAGCAAAAAAACCCTGCTAAAAGCCCGAGCCTTCACCCTGTGCCCGTGCCAGCTGCAATTAGGACTGCGACCCCTTCGTCTCGTGGCCGCGTTGTTTCCAAATGGGTACAGGAGGTGCCTTTGCAGGAAAGCCACGGGCTGCACCTCGTTAAGTGCACCGGATTTTCCCGGCCTCCTGGGGGACCGCTCAGAGCTGCCAAAAGCAGTGACCCGAGCACATCCTGCACCAGGCGCCGCTCCCCATCCCAGCTCGGGATCAATTCCCTGTTTTGGCCACCCCTGGCGTGCTCCAAGCCCTGCCTGGTGCTAGGACAACTCCAGGGCTGAGCTTTTATCCATCACGAGCTGGCAGAGGCAGGGGCTGGGTGGCACTTGGAGGCAGCCCGGGTCACCAGGAGCTCCCCACGGCACGGCACGGGGGCTGTGCCAGGCAGGGGCCATCCTGTGCCCGACGCTGCAGCCTCTGCTTGGAGAGCAGCTCCTGGTTTCAGGGTTTCTCCTCCTGTATCACCAAATCCAGGGGAGTTACGAGCCCATTGCTCTGGTCAGAGATCGTTGTTTCCCTCCCCAAGTGATCGCTCATTGTGGAGCTGGCTCTAAACGAGCAAACGGAGCCACTTCTGCGCGCACACATCGCCCCGGCTCGGCTGCGACTCGAGGCTGACCACAGCTAAAAATAAGGCGCCGCTGCTGGGGCTGAGCAGCAATTTGCAGCCCTTGTGGTCGGTGGCAAGAGCTGCTGCTGTTTGGGAAGGCCGGGAACGAAGCACAGCCCCTTCCCAAGCACTCAGGCAGCCTCACCCTGCCTTCCCCCGGCCGATGCCAAACGCCCTTCAGTGCCCCAAGAGCACCAGAGGGATTTTACTGCCGGAGCTCGGAAGCAGCAGCAGGCTCAGCCCCTGATGTGCACGGTGGGTTTTACCGACAGATGCTGCAAACTCAGCGCCAGCCCCTCTCCAGGATCTGCAGCTGCAGGCTCCGAAAGTCCCAGCGTGGGTTGGCCACCGGTCACGTCCCCAGGTGCTGTGGGAGCTCCGGTCACCTCCTGTGCTCTGGTCACCTCCTGCTCCATCACAGCTCCCTCCGAAGGGATCCTCCAGCACACGAGCACGAGCCGCCTGGCTGTGCCCACACGGCAAAGCCAGCTCCAGAGAACCTCTTCAAAGCCTGCCTTTAAAGCCCAGGGAGCAAAAACCACCCAAGATTATCGCTGTTATTTGTTTGTTAACCTTCGGATTTACTCAAGGCCTGTGTTTGCGACGTGATACCGAAACTGTTATTGCTATTAATCTCTATTATTTACTTCTAACATTTATTAAGTGGCCTTCCCGCGGGCTGGGGCACATGCTTGGCATTTCTCGGAGCAGAAACAAACGCTTGGAAGTGAAACGTTCACAACCTGGCTGCCGGGAGCCTTTTTACAGCCCCTCCGAGCAGGAGGGGCAAGGGAGGAGCCCCTTGTGCAGCTCCCCGGGGGGAACGTCACCAAAAGCCTTCGGAGCAAAGCCCGGCTGAGGTCCCAGCTCAACGTGGGGCAGAGTGAGGCAGGTCCACAGCAGCCAGACCTCACCCAGCCCACGAGGTCCCACCAGGGTCCCCACGAGGGGCTCCCCGTTATCCTGCTCCCATTCAGGGCTGGGGACAGAGCAAGGCTCCTATCCCACCACGTGGCACCTCTGGGGTGGCACAGACGGAGCCCAAAGGTTGCTGAGCCCCTGGGGAGAGGCGAGCAGAGGCTCTGGAGGAGCTCCAGGTACAGCAACACCCTCCTGGAGCCGGCTGATGCCCAGGAGCTCGCTCAGAGCGGCTCTCCTGCAGCACAGCCATCACCCACCAGGCTGCTGGCTGCCTGCGAGGCTCTGCTCAGCAATCACACAGCTTTCATGCCAGCCACCAGCACAGTCCCCACGATTATCGCCCGCGAGCTGCTCTGCCTCCCTGCACCTTCCCTCGCCGAGCGCGCGACTCGACACGACTTTGTTCTGCAGAAAGCCGCAGCTACGGCCGGGCACTGCTGCTGCCTTTGAGGACACCTCCTCTGCACGCCCTCACCGTGCTCCGACAAAAGGTAAACCCCACGACCTCAGCTCCTCTTCCCAGTAACGAGAGGAAAACGAACGTCCTCTGAGCTCCAAACATCCTCTGAGCACCAAACATCCTCTGAGCGGGAGCACGGGGCCAGAGCGCTCTTCAGATCTGTTACCAGAGACATTTCTGAGCGCGAGCATCCAATTAAAAATCTCCCTCCACCTTCCCCAAACCTTTTTTTTATCCCCCCACATCGATGTGGCTGGCAGCAGAAAATCATTTTTGGCCTGAAATCCTTCCCGGCACAGGGGGAGCAGCCGGGCAGCTCCCACGCAAACCACGCTGCCCTCTCATTAGCGGCACAAAGGCTCCGTGGCGCACAAGGGGGCCATTTAATGAGGGCATTGCTGTAAACAGGAGGAACGAGAGCCTCACCTGGCTACCCAGGCCGTGCTTGTTGTTTTTAGCGAGCTGGCAGGGTCAGGAATTAACGCTTCGTGCCTCATCCTGGCTCACGCTCTCGGCCCCAGCGGAGCGCTGTGCCTAACGAGCGGCCGACCCGCGGTTACCTCGACGCTGCCTTCAAAGCTGGCTCTCCCGGGATGACGACAGCTTGGGGAAAGGCACAGGAAGAAAAAAAAAAAACAACAAAATCATCACTCTGCTAAATTGTGAGGCTGTTGGAGGAGAATTCCAGGCGCAGGGAAACCTCGCGTTGTGTAGGAGCGGCCAGAGGCACGAGGCGGGTTTAGCTGCTGGGGCTGCATGGTCCCATGGAGGGGCTCCCCCAGCACCTCAGGGTGCCCCAATTACATTTCAAAGGGTAAAATGCAGGAGGGGGAGTGCTCGGGGCCAGGGGCAGCCTCGTGGCACAGCACCTGGGGACAGGACCAGTGCTCATCCGCCACCTGGGGAATTACGGGGTGTGATTAAATAAAGCACAGGTCACCCAGTCACCCGCCAGGGGATGTGTGGGACCCCCGTGGGACTCCCACAGCCCGAATAAACACGGCCACCCCGCTCTGCCCTGCCTGCTGCACCAGAAAGCGTCTGAGCTGATGCAGATGTCATGGCTGGTGGAATCCTGGGCTCCTTAGAGCTGGATTTCTGTGCTTTCTGTGCATTTCCCTAGCAGAAAGCAGAGGACAAGGCAGGGCAGCGGCGCTGAAACCACTCGGCTCGCCGGATCTTTATCACTGGCGACGAACAGAGAGGCTGCAGCTTCATCTCAGAGCCTGGCTGAGGCACCAGCCAGCAGAGAAATCCCCCCTCCACCTCCCAGGCAGCAGCAGCAAAGCCCTCGGGCTCCACGTGCCAGCCCGTCCTGTGCCTACCAGCACCCTCGGAGCTCGGCAGCCCCGCACCACCACGGAGCTGCTGCAGGGCAGAGCCAGCACGGCTCAGGGTCAGCCGGCGGAGCCGCGGCGGCGTTAACGAGGCCCTGCTAATTCAGAGGGATGGGAAGAGCGAGCAGAGGTCAGCGGCTGCCTGCAGACTGCCCCGCTCGTTTGCTGCAGGTCGCTGTCGGGAAGCCACCGGCGGGGGGACCGCAGCTTTGCCGCGTGTCTGGGTTCGCAAACCGCAGCCGTGACCCCGAACGATGGATGCTGTTGAGGGATTTGTCCAGCAAAACCCCATCAGCCCAAACGGCAGAGGGCTGGGAGCGAGCAGGAGGCTGTTATGGGGCCGCCACGTCCTCGTTCCCCTGCCTGCAGCGGGCTAAGCCAGGTTAATCCACAGCGTGGAAGAAGAGAGGGGTTAAACAGCAGTGGCCCCAACTGCGGCGCTCTTCCAAGGTAGATCCAAGCAATCCATCACAGCACAACCCTCCTGCGCAGACCACAAGGATTGTCATAATCCAATTACCCCCCTCTTCCCTGCGCCCGTGCATCAAAAGCAACCGATGAGGCCGACAATTTGCCAAAAAAAAAAAAAAAGAAAACCACCAGGAAGGGCACTTCTCACGTCCTGGAGCTACGGCCTCGCGCGGCTGCGTGCCCAAGCTCTGCTGCCTAATTAGCAACCATTTCATGCTCCAAAAGTTAATATTTCAACAGCCAGGGACCCAAGGAGAAGGAATCGCCCTGCTCGGGGTTACTGCAGCCACCCCAGGGATGTACGAGGTGCCCCTGAGACCCCCAGAGCAGTGTTTTGGGTCCCTGGGGCTGCATCGCCTCCTCCCTCGCTGGCTGCTGCTGCTGCTGGTGCCGTCCTGCACGGTTAAAGGGGAGCCCCGGGGGGAATTTCCTCCTGGGGAGGCTCGGAGCAGGCGGCTGCAGCAGATTGCAGGGAGCAGCAGGAGCCGAGGCAGCTGGCAGAGGATGGCCAGGGCTGCCCGGATCCACCCCGCATCTGGAGGAGGTCGCCCAGCTGGGTGCTGTGCTGGGCCAGCTGCCGAGCACGAGGCGGGCTCCCAGGGCTTCTTCGAGCCTTTTACAGGGGGAAGGACTCCAAAAACGTCGCTGCCAGCCCGGCCCCGCGTCGCAGCAGATGGTAACGAGAGAGAAAAATACGGGATGGAAACCTAAAGGGACCCAGGGAAATCTGCAGGACGCCTCCGCCTGCATCCTGCAGCACCAAAGCCCAGCCCCACGCAAGCTTCTGGGGCTTTCGGTCGCTGCTTCCCACCTCCAAATAGCCTGAACCTGCCACGGTCCAGCACCCAAACCCCCCCTGCACTGAGAGGCATCCTCCTAAGGTCAGCGCCCTGGAAAAGTTCCCCTTTCAAGGTGACTTCTCAAGCTGTTCCGAGCGAACATCTGCAGGATTTTCCTTTGTAATAATCATCATCCTGCGGAGATTTGCCTAATCTCCAAGTGACTCACTCACCGGCCCGGATCCCCTGCCCTAATTACGGCCCCGCTCCTCAGCCTCTTGCTCATCGCATCTCCCTGCGCAGCCACACTTCACGTCGGACCATTGCAGCCTCTTCTGCTGCTTCTCCAGGCCTGGAAACCATCTCTCCATCCTCCTCACACCTCCCAAAACCCCGCCGGGCACACCGCATCCCCTCACCGGGCCGGTTCCTGCAGAGTTGGGCTTTCCACGGGGCTCCCTGGCTGCTGGACCACAGCGGCGTGGGGAAGCTGCCCCTCTGCTGCTTTATTTTTGCCCCTGGTGGCATCGGGATCGCCCTTCTCATGCAGGAACCGGCACCTGGAAACCTTCTGATCTACCTGGGGCCTCGGGCAGACTCGGATGAACCATCACGAGGCACGGGGTTCTTTTATCAGCCCTCCAAATCCCTTCTCCATTAGTTCCTAATCCCCTCTGGGAAGGGACCGGTGCCTTTCCCTCTCCCCTCCGCTTCTCTCCGCCGCGGATCATCTCACCGCAAGCCACCGAGTCCTCCAAGTGCTTCAAACCCCAGCAAATCCTTCACCATGGTAACTCAGCCAGCGCCTCGCCGCCCCGGATCTCAGGTGATTCGTGAATCCTCCTGCTAGGGGCAACTGGCTCTGCCTCGGGCACCTTCTGCAGGAGCAGAAAGCGCCGCTGATGAAGCTGTCTTCAAGGCAGGAGATGAATGCTGAGCAGGGACCAAGCTCCAGCCCGCAATTCCCCCGCAGCAGAACCCCCCCAAGGCGACAGGGCATTAACAGCGCTTGTTCGCTCTACACGAACCGAGCGTGGCCCAACTCCCAGAAGAAGCTGCTGAAGCCAAGAAATTGGCGAGGCTCCGAGAAGAAGCATATGTTTGTATGCATAACAGTGAATCATCCCACAATAGTTAGCAGCACGCAGGAAAACAAAAGGGGAAAAAATCCCCTCGTCCCTCCTGCTCGCAGCAAACCCCTGCCGGAGGAGGCTGCGGTGTCACCGGGGGTCTGTCGGGGCAGACGTCGTGGACAAGTTCTTCCCATCCTACCACAAATATCTTTTAGAGCCAGAAGGTAACATCACAGGTGAAAATCAAGGACCACAGAGCCCTGTGTTTGCAGCCCTCACCTCCTCGTAACAGGCTCATCTCCCTCCCCAGGCACGGGACAAGGCAGGGCTCACGCCTCGCGCCGGGGCCAGCTCAAATGAAGCCTCGATTACCTGTGGCACTGCCTCTTCCCCGTGCCCTCGCTTCCACGGTGCCTTCCCAGCCTCATTCTTTCACTCACTGGCAAAAACAGGTCACCATCTGCTCTCCCTCCTGACTCTGGCTAACCGACAGCGCCTGCCTCTGCAGGAGACGAAGCAGCCGCTCCGCAAAGCCTTCCCCGGCGCGCCCCGGGGAGCGCAGAGATTTTCCTCTCCCCTAGCAGGTGACCACCAAGGACAGCGGCACGGGGACGATCGCTGTCACAAGGAGGCCTGCAGGCTATGAAATAATGACCGAGAAAGCTTGCCACTTCCATCAGCGTGCCCCTGGGAGATGGGGGATCTACAGCTTCCACCTGCGAGGCAGGAATTCAGCCCGCTCCACTTGGAGCTTGTGTTTTCTGTCCCAAAGCCCGCAGAGACCTCGTCCTGTGCCCCCCCTGTGCACGGTGTGCTGACACGAAGCACCCCAGCAGGCAGTGACGGGCACGGGCAGCGCCTCGGGGTCCCCGTTCCCAAATCCAGCTCTCCTAGGGAGAGCCCAGGGGAATAAAACAAAAGGCAGCAAGCACCAGAAAGCAACGTCGCTGATCCACAGCACGCGAGCGATGCACCAAAGGACCCTCTTCTTCCCCGGAGAGGGTGGGCAAAGAGGTTATAAGCTGAATTTTTAACCTCATGGCCTGTCGGCAGGTCTCTAACTCCTAGATCCCAAATATTCAGCTGGGAGCTGAGGTCTAGAGCAGCCCACAGACCCCGCTGGTCACTGCGCCAAGGCAGGAGGCAGCAGAGCAGGGCACGAGGGTTCTCCCCTCCAGGATGGGAAACACTTGGAGATGGCCACTACAGGGGGAAAGAGCTGCTCAGCCACCACAGGACGAGCTCACCCTACAGCACCCAGCTCCGCCGTGCCGAAGCCTAACCCCAGCCCCTCCACCTGCCCTTCCCCGGGCTGAGCCAGCCCCAAAATTCACCCACAGGTCCCCAGCTCCTCCTCGCAGCACCGCTCCGCATCCATCCCTGCATCCCGGCACGGCTGCGGGTTGCCACAGCAACGGGAGGGGGGAGGTTTATCATCGCTTCCTCTATTGAATAAAAACCTTGGATGAAATTTTGTTTTCTCCCCGCTGATGCGAAATGTCACGGATTTGTTTCTGACCCTGCCGGAGCTCCCGCTGTATTTAGAGATGATCCAGGCCAACTTTCAAAGCGAAATTTGCTGCTGCTGCCGAGGGAGCGTGGCACACACGGAGGCAGGGCAGTGTCTGAATCCCCATTAACAACTCGCCCGAGCCCCCGGGTAAGCCGCAGAGAGCAGCATCCTGGAACAAAGCTTGTCTGGACACTTCCCAAACGCTCACCAAACACGCTGGCTGTTGTTAATTAAAAGGCAATCAGCTGTCTCTGGGTAAAAACAAAATAAAAGCAAACTCTCCTACAGACACAGGGGTCCCTGGGATCAATCCTGCAAGGTGCACAGCACTTGCTGGCGAGCGCTCCTGTGCAGAGCCATGAACGCCCAGCACCACGTGAGCCAGGCCCTCCGGCTGCACAGCAGAAATGCAGAGCAGCAGGTTTGTGAGTCAGCTCTAGGAATGTGAGAAAACTGGGTAGGAAACAGCTAAACAAATTGCAGATTTCTTTTTTTTTTTTTTTTCTTTTTTAAGCTCTGCGTGGCGGTGCCAGGGACCCTTTCCACGCGGGCCAGCTCCCCTCGCTTCCAAAGCTCTCCAGAACGTGTTCCCCCTGCTCCTGCAGCCTGACGGCCCCTCCAGCACGTCCTCTGAACGCAGTGTGACTTGAGGAACACCCCGGAGTTTTGCAGCAGGATTTGAGGAGTCAGTAGGGAAACAGGAGCACAGAAACGGGGCCTCCCTCACCCAGAGCTGAGGCTCCCAGGAGCCGCAGGGCACCCCGCGCACGGTGCAGCCAGCCGGGCTCTCCAGCCTCAGGACCAGCTCCAGAGGTGAAAGTCCCCTTTTACTGCTGCCTTGGCGCACGCTCAGGCAGAGCCCTTCCTGGAAAACCACACAGAGCCTAATAGAAACCTCAGGTTTCACCCCCGTGGGGTTTTTGTGGAGGAGCCCACCGGGGCCCAAGCTCCTGGCAGCTGTGCGCCCTCACCTCCTGCCCCTTGGGGCTCCGATCGTGCCCAAGCACTGCCAGGATAAATCCCAGGGGCATTGGAGAGCACGACGCAAGGGGAACGTGCTGGTTGCTCTTGGCAAGGCGAGGCTGGGGCTCAACCAGATGGCAACAACTCAGCTGAACACCGAAGACAAATCCACCGTTAAAACCAAAGGTGTCTGAGCCCCCAAACCTCTCCGCTCAACGCCATCTGGGGCTAGGACGGAGCAGGAAAGTTGTGTCTGGGTTCTGGGCTCTGCCACCCCTCCATCCACCTCACTCCTCTTAGCAAAAGCATCCCGCTAAGGGACACCCGGAGACCCCGGAGGGTCTGGCTGTCACGCTCAGCACGGTGACAAACGTGTCCTGGCTCCCCGGGACCGCAGCGAGGCTGCGCGAGGCCGGCAGCAGCTGAACTGGGAGCAGTGGCCGTGCTGCTGGTAAGCACAGAACAGAGCCACGGCGTTCAGACAGGCTGCGTGCGGTGTCACCTGGCCGACGGGGGATGGATTGCACTCCTAATTGCACTCCGAGTCCTAGGGCAACAAAGGCAGCCAAGCTCACGCACCTCTGATCCGCGGCACGGCTCCCGCGGCTCGCCAGGGGAGATTTACAGAGATGGAGGCCTGGAGAAGTCAGCGGCCCGGCAAAATGAGAGGGAGACCTCAAAACCTCGCCTCCTGCTGCAGCAGCATCCAGGGGGGCACCCCGCAAGGATCTCACCACGCGGGGAAGGGCCCATGGGTGCCATCGGAGCGGGATGTGGAGCCCCATGGGCGCAGAGGGGTGCACGTGTTGGAGATGTTACAGCCAAGATTTAGGAGGTCGCTGTCCTCGGCGTCGGTGTTTGCCCTTGAAACCCCCTTGTCAAGGGAATACGAATCGTTTCCTGCCGAGGCAGCCAGCTAAAATCCCTCCTTTGTCTCACACCAAACGTGGAGCCCGCGTTACAGACACCCCTGGTGTTTTATGACCCCTTCTCACTGGAGAGGCAGCGCCGGCTTCCACGTGAGCAGGAGAAATTCCCTCCGCCTTCGGCTCTGACAGCCGTTCTCATCCGTCTTCTGCCTCGGCTACGCGGCGAACGGGAGGAGACCGCAGTTTATAATCCAGGTTTTATGAAGCGTGGCGCGAGGACACGATGATGGAAGGGCGGCGCTGGGCTGGATTCAGAGGCAGCGCTCGCAGAGCCCCGTGCGCCGAGCCCCCTGCCAAGCGCCGGCTGGGAAACCACGAGGCTGCAAATCCATTCCTTCCCCTTGGCGTGGGAGGTCCCGAGGAGGTGCAGATTGAAAGGCTGCTCCCTTTCCACCCCGTATTGATCAGGTATCAGTGCTGCGGGGCGGCAGAGCTCCATCCATTAGGGACGCTCCCCGCTGCAGCCAGCAGCCCTGAAAGGCAGGCTCAAGCTGCAATCGCTTTCTGTGTTATGGCATTGCCAATACGAGGCTGAGCTCTAAGAGGCCACATTTATCCTCCTCGTCAAAAATTGCTAACTGGATGAAGGACAGCCCCAGCAGGCAGGCGGCAAGGGCACCGCAGCGGGAGCTGCAGCCAGCTCCCAGGATGTGGGATGGAGGCACAGGGAGCGTTTGCTCGCCCTAAGAACGTGCCCAGCACGGAGCAGGGGCACCTCCTGGGGCTGCAAACTCCCCCAGTTACAAAGCACAGGGCAGGCAGGGCCAGGCAATGCCTCCTAAGGAGTCAAGAGAAAAATCTGGGGGAAGAGGAAGGTCGGGTGCAGCACAGGAGGTGGAGGTGGTGCATTAGAGCAGTGTCCTGAGAAACAGGTCAGGCATCCAGGCTTTGGGAAGCGCTGAGGGCAGCGACTTGTGTCCTTTTGAAGCACGAGGAGGGGCAGCCACAGGTCCCACATCAAAGCTCGGACTGGCAGCAGGACGACCCGACCGAGCTCCTGTGTTTTGCAGGAAACCAGAAAACCAAAGGTGGGGCCTCGGTGGGCAGCAGCAGCCGGCGCAGACAGCTAAAGCTGCTGGAGGAAGGCCGAGATATTCCTCCCTCTTCCTCGCAGCTCGCTGTTACCACCCTGCTGCCAGAAGAGCCCCACGGCCACCCCCAGGCCACCCCCAGGCACCACGGCTCCCCCAGCATCGCAGGAAGGCGCCCAGCTCCCTCCCGCAGCACTGGGATGCCGCAGTCGCTGCCCCTTGGGGGCTGCCCGTCCTCACCCAGACCCCAGCCATTCCCATTTGGCTTCCTTTCCAAAATGGGGCTGGTGTTGAGGCCAGGAAGGAGAAGGAAGCACCAGGTGAAAGGCACGAGCAGCTCTGCGCCCACCCCGTGCCCACTCCCCGAGTGCTGGTGCTCGGCAGGGCAGGGGCAGCTCCCCGAATGGCATTTGCAGAGCTCTGAGCTGGATGGAGCAGGAGAGGGTGCTCGGAGGCAGGGGGAAAGCTGCTGGAGTGCTTTCTGGTGCCTTGATCTGCCGAGGCAGGCAGCACGCCCGCGGATGGCAGAGACGGTAAAACAAACCCACTCGCTGTCTGGCTGAGAGGCAGCGCTTTCATGCTGCAGCCACTGCTTCCTCTGATCAGCTCATCACGGAGGCCAGCAGACAACAGAACGTGTTTTCTCCCCAAAACGAGGAGCTGACTTCACTCGGCCTGAAGGGGGGAACAGCCAGGATCATGGGAACTGCCAGGTACCCCTTGGAGCCCCCCGTGTCGGGGCAGGATTTCTCCAGCCCCCAGGTTTCTGAACCAGCGAGTGCTGCTGCTTGGGGGGAGCTGCCCCCGACCTCTCTGAGCAAGCAGAGCCCCTGCAGCTACACCCTCCTGCTGGGAAGGGATTTGGCCACGGTGCTGGTTTGCTGGATGGTGCTGAGCAAGGTCTCACCCGGATTTATCCAAAGGGAGGTGCAGGAGCATCCTCTCTGCAAGCCCTGAGCCCCCCCAGCTCGGGACAGCCGCGCTCTGCAGGCTGCAAACCCTGGGAGCTCCAAGGCAGCCGGGCAGCAGCTCGGTGTCAGGAGGCTGACAGCTGGTCACGGCACAGCACGGCGCTGTGGAGAGGATGAGCAGGTTTGCTTTTGGGTTTTTAAATCATAAAAGTTGAAGGAAATTGGTTTTCCGAGCTCCCAGCTTGGAGCTGGGCTGATTTTTGAGCCCTGCCACCATTCTGTCACACAGGACCGGCAATTTCTTCTTCATTTTCTTCGCAATCCCTCCAGAACCGTGCACAGCACATTTCCCTAATTCACATTATCAGCACAATTTGCCTCATGAAAGACAGAAGGACCATCTGAGACCAAGAGGAAAGCTGCTGCCCGTCGGGTTTTCCCCTCTCGCAGGCTACATCGTGCCTCTGCTTTCAGACTCCTGCCTCGGAGCCATGCACAGTTTGAAGCCGCTGCCCAGAAAACGAACGGCACATGCAAAAAAACCCTGAAAGAGCAGAAAATCTATTCCCTTCCTTGGCTCTCAGACGCCATGGATAATTGATACATGACTCCATGAGATAAAGAAATAAACCATTCTTCTTTCTGGAGGCCCCTTCTGCCTCTGCCTCTCCGAGCAGGGTAGCCTTTGACCTTGAGTTCTTGCATTAATGCCTGCACACAGCCAGCCAGGGATATCACGCACGCACTCGGCTCATCTCCTGGGGTTTCGCTTTCTTCTGCCCCTGAATAATGGCAGCTTTGTCCTCCGGTAAATGAAGGAGCAGCCAGTTTATTGCAGGCCCAGCTTGTTCGCAAAGATAAACCCAGTGAAAAATGTCACCTGCTGGTTTGATCCGCCCCGTGTGCCACTTTAGCAGCTGCTCCATCCCCAACACCCATTATCATCAAACAGGTGGAATAATAGGAGTGCGTGCGGCGTATATACATAAACATGAGAGCCGGGGGAAAGATGGCATTTCATCCCCCAGCCCCGCAGGCCCTGCTTGGTGAGCTGCTTTGTTTAGGAGTGCCAACAGCCTGGGCTGACAGCAAAGCTTCCTCCTCGCCCCCCGGGCACTGCAGCAGCCAGGGGCAGGACTGATGGGAGGTGGGCACCGGGGCCGCTGCGGGGAGATGAGCTCAGGGCAGCAGGGCAGCATCCCAGCAGAGATGGGTCGAGGGAAGTGCTGGCAGAACCACAGAGCTGTCCTGGACTTCAGTCCTGCTAGAGCTTAATGCTGGTCTGCACTGAGAGGCACCGGGGGGCTCTGGCAGTTATCACACGGACGTGGGGTAGGAAACAGCCCGTGCTGCTCGCACTACAGCTGCCCAGAGCTGCCTCCTGTCTCAGCTATCGCTGAAAGACTCGATTCTGTGAGCACCACAATTCACTTAAAGCCATTTTCAAGCGAAGGCAAACAGTTTAATTCTGCTGCCCTTTGGCAACCCAGCTTTGCTTCCTCGCCGAAGCCCCGAAATAAATGGCAGGCTTGGATTCGGCTCGGCAGAACGCAAACAGGAAAGCCGGGTGATAAATTACCTTTGCAGACACGAAGGATTCACCTGGGACAGGGCTATTACCTAGTAACCAGGAAGCAACCGCGGGTTATCAGCGTCACATCAGCTTTGTGAGCGCAGCTTTCACCTCCGCTGAGAGCGTGGGGGAGCCACCAGCGCTCTCGGTGCTCCCAAAGCAGCTCCGGTGGCCTCAGCCGTGGGGCGATGTCAGAGCGGTGGCAGCAGCAGCAGCGGCAGCTTTCTGAGCCTTGGCAGCTATCTGCAGCCCTCCTAGGGTGTTTAAATTTACTGTCATCATTAAGGACAAAGACAGGGATGTCACACGCGAGGCATCCTGTAATGGATTTAACGCGGGCTGGAGAGGAGTTAACTGAAATGCAGAGCATCCGTCTTGCTTTAAGTAATTATCCTTGCAGGAGGAATACTGCTACCAAAAGCAGGTCTGCTGTAATTTCTGACACCTTCCTCCTGACCCCTCTCCTATTCAGAATTTCTGGCTAGTTTTACAGAAAGGAAGGCAAGACTGGCTCATTAGCGAAGGTACAAAGAATAACTAGGGTAGGTTGGGATGGAGTCCACACGGTAATCAAAACACGGCTTTGTAGTTAGCACCGAATTCCCGCTGTCTCAATTACGTTTGTGGAGCCTACCCCGTGCTGCACGCAGCTCTGCTGTGGGGAGACTTCTCTTTGTGCCTTATTGGCTGCGCAGAGTGGTACTGTGAAAGCAGTTTCCTTGACAACATTTTTTTTTTTTTTAATGGAATCTTTTTTTTTTTCCTTGCCCCTCTCCACGGCCGCAAGATCAGGCCCGACTTTGAATCCCGGCTGCGGAGACACCGCGAATACGAATGAGTGCCCCACAACAAGGAACACCCCAAAAGCCTGCCCCTGAGCCGAGGCCCCCGTCCCAGGCAGCACAACCAGATAGGGGTGGTGAAAGCTGAAATAGTTGCAAAGAGCCACAGTGATTATCACAAAGTTGGGCGTTTTGTAGCTTTTTCCTGCGGATCTGACACCATTTCGCTACCGTTCATCTTGTTTTCAGGGTAGAGGGGAGAGATCTGTCCTGCAAGCACCAGGCCAAGCTGCTCCAACGCAGCAGGTGCCCCGCGTACAACACACCCCAGCTGCTCCTCCAGGGCACCAGCCCCCGAGCCCGATCTGCATTTCATCCCCCCTGCACCTGATCCGACAGCAGGAGCCCCGCTGCATGCCTCACAGCCCCCGGGCAACACAAAAAGCACGGATCAGAAGCAGCGACAGGTCTCCCAGCAAAGCAGATGCTCCTCTCCCTGCCAAACGCTGAGTGGTGGGGCTGAAGCTTTCTGCAGGAACAGAAAGCCCCAAAACCTGCAGGCAGCGGGGCCGAGCAGCTCGGGGAACCACAAGTCAACAACCTGCTGCACCTGCACGCACGTTTCCCTCCAGCCCGATGGGTTCTGCCGTCCTTTCCTCCAGGGAAATCTCTTACTTCAGTCCTAACGCTGTTTATATTCCACGGAAGAACGTCCTCTCCCTTTTAGTGCTTAAAATTGAAATTTGGAATCGAAACGGCAGTAAATCACCAACAAAGCAGCACGAGGCTGGGGCTGCATGCAGAATCGGCTGCGGCAGAAGGCACCCCGAAGCACCGAGTGCAGCGGGTTGGAATAACCAGCTCAGCAAGACCGTGCCACCCAGCAAGCTAATGATCCCGCAAGCCCTTCGGATAACAAGGGCAACACGAAACAGAAACAAAACAGTAGCCCAGGAAGGTCAGCAGCTCTGCACGCACGGCCTTGCCAAAGATAACGCGAGGGCTTGCTGAGTATGATTTCAGCCAGGGGATCGTGCTGTGCTCTCCATTCTCTGCTAAACACTGCAGATGGAAGTAGCTCCAGCTCCCCTGCCTTGCCGGGGGCAGGGGGCCTTTCACAACATCGCATCCTCCAGCTCCCTGCGTGCGCATCCCCTCAGGGTGCTTGTCAGGGAGAGAATCCCTTCAATAAAGGACTCGGGTCATCAGCATTCAGCCAGCCTTCCCACCCTGCTTCCCACCAGAGTGGCTTCAGGAACCACAGAAAAAACGTCCTGGACCAGATTCATCCCCTCTGTTGACTCCTCGTGCAGCCCTAGAGGAGCTGTGTTATCACTCAGTGAGTTTGGTTTCCCTCACAGGACAGAGAAGAAGCAATCCCTTACCTGTTTCCTCTTCCCCCATGAGCTCTTCTAATTCATCCGCAGGCTTGGATCGGGGATTTTCCTCCGGTGTTGACTCTCGGTGTCCCTCGTTTGTCTCCATCTACAGAGTTAAGCCCTGTAAGAAAGGGCACAGACAGAGGCACCTCAAACTCTAGCTATCCTGCCAGCAGCCACTGCCAAAACAAAGCTTCTCTAGCAGCCTCTAAATCTCCCCCATGGCCGTTTCCTCAGGAGGCGAGCTCCTTGCCAGTCACAGAGCACTCAGATGCTCAAGTTACCTGGGAGCACACCCCTGAAACGAGGCTTGGACAAAAAGTGCCTGAGCCCAGAAGTGGAGCTCCTGTGCTGGGTGGCCTGGAGGCAGCTTTCAGCATCTGCACCAACACCCTGGGGTCAGGTAACGAGCAATTTTGTGAGACGGCCTCGTCCCCGGTGTGTGCTCTGCTGCCCAGCAGCAGGAGCAGGACCTGGACCAGGTACAAGGCATGAAGAGCCATTAAGGGTCACTCGCATCACTTCACTGGGGACAGTGATTTCATTCTGACCAGGCAGGCATTGCGAACAAGGAAGGTCCTCAGCCTTAGCTCCTCTGGGGTGGGATTTGTGTTTGTTTTCAAACTAGGGATACGAATATTTAACACAGGACTGCCATGGAAAACAACATCTGTATAGCTCTTGGACAGTCGAAAATGAAAGGTGTTCCAGCTACACCTGTTAAAGCATCATTTCGTCCCTTTGGGGCGATCCACTCACCAGAGCCCAGCACCACACTACTGAGCTCAGCTGCAAATATCTCTGTGCTCCAAGTGCCTCGGCTCCAGCAGCCTCCCTGGCTTTGTTAGGGAGCATCACAACCCAAAGCCATTGCTGCCACCACCTCTAGCAGCTACAGGAACGTTGTCTTCTGGCGGTGCCACTGCCCCTCTACAGCAGCAGCAGGTCTGACAGCACCCTTGGCACACTCCAAGATCTGTTTTACTCACAAAGCTGTTCTCTCCCCCAAGGAACACGGACCTAACTGCTCTCCTGAGATCCACAGAATGGATTTGCAAGTGGTAAGACTAAGGGAAATGATTCATAACTTCAGTTAAAAGCATTGTGCTTCTGTAATAGCGTGTAACCATGACTCCTGCAGTTTCTTGACCAACACAGATACCCCACTCTGCTCATTCTTACTTGCCCCAGAAGCACCATCTGAAGTCATATAAACACCCACGTGATGCAGTTACCCCCAGTTAGAGGAAGTATTAGTATCTGAGGTTGCCTAGATGTGAGCGAAAAGAGCTACCAAGAGAAATAAGTAACTCATACAGGAATAGCTCAGTTCCAGTGAAGCATGGAATTTCTTTTCCTACTGACTAGCCTTAGGTTAAACACGCTGTTTTACTTCTGTGCACAGTAAGCAAAAGGGTAAAAAACCTTCAACCAAGAACTTGGCGTTAAGAAACAAGACAAAGCTACACAAAGACATCCTCACAGAAAGAGGAGATGAAAGCTGGCAGTCACTGCTTTCAGCCTCATGGCCAAAGTGGTTTATTATCTCACTGCCAACAGGGACCAAAAATTTGTTCTAGTACACTAGTGGGAAAATCTGATAAATATTAGAAACACGATGCCAATTCGCAAGTAACATTACTCCTTTCATGGCAGCAAAGCAAAGCTGATCAGATTGTTATCTGTGCAGCCCAGAAAATAGCACCTTAGTGTCACTTCAATAAATTATGCACATCAGCTCGGTGGCGTTCCACTACCAACGAGGGGAACTGACTGGGATCCAGGACTCCAGAAACTCGCTCATTGTTACCCCAGAACAATAACCCAATTCAAACCCTGCCAGGTGACACGGTGTCTAGTCTTGTCCAGGGCACAACAGTACGATTTGCAACAAATCTCTGCCTGTTCTCAGAAACACTAGCAGGAATTATTACATATATATATAAAAATATTTTTTTAAAGGTACATTTACACGTTCTCATGTTTTTACACAGGTAACTTGAAAGAAAGTGGTTGTCTGCAGCATTGCTCTGTTCTCAGAAGTGGACCAGTGTTTCCCAGTAGTTACGGAGCCACCGACCAGTTCAGACCACGCAGCACTGAATGACGCCTAGGGATACACGGGGCACGGACAAGCTTGTCCAAAGGCCCTTACAGATGAGACCAAAGCAAAACATTTAGCATTAATGACCTGCAATAAATTCATTAAGAGCCAGAGGGAAGAGACATTTTACTGCAAGAACTTTATTGCACTACGTTCAAGTGCTGAACCAAATATCGTGCCTACTGGACATTGGTCACAATTACGTTCCCCCGCTTGTGTCTACGCTGCATGACAGCCTGCACTTTTCAGTATTTTTCCTCAATTAAGGCTGCAGAGTCACGGTATATAATTAGTACATTATAAATCAGAGTAAAACTAGGGGGAAGAATGCAAAGTTATACATACAGCATGTAAAATATATATATATTTTTTTAATTGATCTTCAGAAGGGCTTGGGGTTTTTGTTTTGAATCCAGCTCCACACCTTCCCCTCCAATCAAACTTCTGTCAAATCAGCTTAATCTACCAGTACTTCATTTTACTAAGAACACCCATTTTAATTTGCAGAAACAGTTAGAGCATTAGCTTCTAGTTTGCGAGGGGAAGGTAAAAGCCAGAATTAGATACTTCCAGCGTCATCTACCTTCCCCGTGGACTCAAACATTACCAGATAGGTTATTTCCCTAATGTAGGCATTGACATCACAAACACTTTCTCGTCTCTTATCTATTAAAGGAATCAGAAACGTTACACATCTTAACAGGAGGAAGGAACTTAGTACAACAATACAGCTTGAGTCAGGTGCAGACTGAGTGGTGTGGAGAGCAGTTTTCTAGCCACGGACCTCAGAAGAGGTCTGTCGGCACATCTGTAAAATGAGGGGCTTGACGAGTACCATTATTCTTTGCTTAAATTTATAAAATCTCTCCCAGGAATAGAATTGTAGAAGCCCATTACTTGTTTTCTGAAAGGGTTTTTGCAGTTAAGCTGCGAATAAAAACAAAAGTCTAGAACAGGAAGAAATCCCGTGAAGGCAGTTCGTTTAGCCAGCAGCTGAGGTATTGGTAAAAGATGGGTACCAGTCCACACCTTCTAGAGGCACAGACAAAAAGCCTTTGGTGCTCCACTGCAAAGTGTCACAGGAGAGGGTGGTATGACCCTAACCCTGTACTCAAAGCCTTTCGTTGCTGGATATTGCAATGTCAACTCGAAAGCATGAGGTCGCTACTGGGGCAGGGCACGAATTAAGGTCTGTTTGGTAGAACTAGCCTGGCTGAAACTGCTTCGGAGAGGCTGTAAAACGACTTGCCTTGATTAATTCAGACATCATCACTGGCCTTACAGAGAACATGGTGCCAAGTCCACACTCCAAAATCAGCGTGTTTACGGTCTGCCAATGGTAAATGCATGATAGGCATGTTGGTGTGTAACTAGAGATTCTCCCTCCAAAAGAGCCTAATAAAAAAATAACAAGGCAATCAGTGGTTAAACTGAACTGTACATGAGGGCTAGTCTGGGAAAAGACCCACACTAGGCATTTCTTTGTGGACAGCATTTCTGTGTGCATACTATCTTTACACCTCATATACAATGCAAACAAGACCCTCCCCCCAAATCCTGATTTACTGTGTTCAGAAAGGCAGAGAATCTGGACAGCAGCAAAAAGCCTTTTCTTCTTCCTTATGACAGGTAAGTTGATCTCAGTTCCTTGTCTGACTGGCCCCTTGCTCACCTAGGACACTTTTGAACGTCAGTCTTCTGCCAGGATAGATTTTCTATCTAACAACAGAAAGACAATTAACATTTCAGCCAGATTCTTTGGAGAAATAAGATTTAGACATACACACAAAATCACACGCACGTGCACACACACAAACACGCGCACAGAGTTCAAACCGCTGTCTCCCACCAATCTGAAAAGGCCTTTAGGAGATTCACCAAAGATATCAGACAACGAGTCTTCTGTTAAAGCCCACCAGGAAGTTTCTCACACCTGCAGAGTCTGAACACCATGTAGACATACAGCACAAACACCACCAAATCTCTAGAACGCCCAGGCTGGGCTTAAGGCTGTCAGACTGCTCCTGTACAGAACAGAGGCTTCTCCTTGTGTCTGTCTGCCAGCTCTCAGCAAGGTTTAAAAAAAGGCAACTCTATTTAAAAGAGTCCTATTGGAATTAATGCATCAGGCCCTAATTGCGGGGTACTTTCCTCAAATCAAGAAAATAGTTTCTGCACAAGCCAATGCTCTGCTGGTTTTCCTTAGACATAAAATTTACTTTATTTCTTTTCTTAAAAAGTTAAAAATACAGAAGGTTCAGAAACTGATTTTCTTTTCTCCTTGCAGATGTTCAAACTGCAGCTTAAGGAGAAAACAATCCTTCACTGAAATGTTTCTCTTAATTTTTTTTTTTTATTTTTATTTTTTTCCAATCATCACCACCATTAGGACAGAGGTTGAGGAGCACTGACTCCACCACTAATTTGATGACGTAGTTTGATTCCAGATTCACATTTCCAGGTGCCAAGAGTCCAGAAAACAGCCATGCTAACTTCTGCCTTCGTCTGAGATTTTCTATTGAACACAGCAGTGACCGTTGGCATCTCTGAAGCGTAATCGCATCTTAGGTCGGTATTTCTCAAGGTAAAGCAGCTGTTTGGAATTGAAAGCTCCCCTCCTTTTCCTAAAACAAACAGAATGAAGGCTAATATCAATGGAAAACGTACTGCTTCGATCACCATATATATTCTAATGTAGATTAGTCCCCATTCCAAAGCTTTTCTGTATCCATAAAACAACATTTTGGCATCCATTGACACTTTGAGGAAAGAAATTAGAGCAGCACATGCAGCTCGTTATCTACGTGCCAATATTGAAATCAAAATCCCATTAGCAAATTTCAGCATCTTTTCTTGGATTGGGAGAGTTTATTTCCAGCACCAGCAGCAGTCACTGAACAGCACAAGGTCACCCTTTCCTCGCAGACGCATGTGCTACTTGTATTAGCTAAGTAAGACCATGACAGTCAGTTAGAACTATATAAGAGGTGCTCAGAAAAGAACTTCTCAATGTGAAAGGTACTGTAGCTAGGAACATAAAAAGCAATTTAAAAAAAGGAAAAGTTCAGAAAAATCTGTTGACATCAATATAGTTTACAAAGATAACTGGAGACCCTGGGAATCCATAAAAAGATGAATTGCTTTTTTGACAAAGCTCATTCAACATCAATCTTACCTGCTGGGCTTCATTTCAAGATCTGATGTTATTGCTAAACCAACAGGGCTCTGCGTTCTCATCCTTTACCAGTTTTGCTATTTTCCAGACAAGGTGGCTGCTGACATTTCCTGAGTGGATAACGCACTCATGCGCAACGTCTGTAGGAGTGCTGATGCTCACCTACTTGCTGGAGAAATGGAGCTGCTTGGGGGTCCAAACTCACTGGATTTATTATTTTTCTGAATGAGGAGCAATTAGTCCATGTCCAGCTCCAGCCACAATTTTTACAGCCCTAGCCTAGGCTGCCTCCCCCTCCAAGTCCATAAGCTTTGGGTCTTAGTCCAATGGCTTAATACATAAGCCCGGATTTAAAAAAAAAAGGAGGAGGGATATCATTTTTTAATCCTCATCTTGACGCAGAGAAAAAGGGCACAAGCCTCCAGCATTAACATCAAAGTCATGTTCCATATTGTCAGGATATAACAACTAGAAAACAAGTGAAAAAAATCTAACAAACCTTTATGGAGATGCATGCTGTTCAAATACAACATAAAGCGAGAATTTATTTCGAGAACGAGGAAGCTTAACTTACTGCCTTATAAACTGAACTGCATCTTCGTACTTCATTCCACATTCAATGAGAGCAAGTGCAACCAGGACAGGAGCCCTAAAGGAAAAATCAATATTTAAGGAAGATCTGGAGAAACAATAGATTGAATCCTTCAAAATGCATCAAATTAATCTATAAACAAACAGCTTAAGTATTTCCTCTTTAAATGTTATCTACAGAAAGCTATTTGCCTGCTGAGTATCTCATGTAAAATTTCTTTTAGCAGGCAGCTCTGTTTCCAGTGGACACACACAAACACACACACAAATAGCGTTCCTCAGTGTTTGGTGGTATGGAGCAACAGCTCGAGATGGTTATGCTTTGATGGTACTTTCTCATCTCACTATAACCTAATTTTCTACTTTGGTAAAAGAAATCTCTAACATCACCTGGCTGTATTTTGCTTCTTATACTAGGTTTAGCTGTACCTGAGAGAGATCTACGATGCACTGAACAGCTGACTTTTACAGATAAAACTTATTTATTACATGCTGCTCTTGGAACTGGGCATTCCAGCAGCGATGAAGTACAGCTTTCTGCTTTGGGGTCCTCATTTACGAGATGAGTTAGGAGCACAGAGCTGGCTTTGGAAACAAGCTGAGATCACAGCACACATCGGCTTTCTCCTGGATTGGCGTTCACCCTGCTGAACACGTAGAGTTGCAACAGGCACCTCTGGTGGCACAGCAGTAAGGGATTAAACAGGTGCTAGCAGTTGGACAACTTGTACTCATAGCTAAACAAAAATACAGCGCAGGAGCAACAGCTCGCTATCGCTGCCACCTGCATAAAAAGAAGAATTCACTTTCCAAGGGGAACAATCTGAAATCTCAGTTGCTTTGAAGAAAAAAAAAAAACAAAAACAAAAACTGTTTACTATAGCTGAGTTTTAATGCCCTGCTACAGGCACGGTTTGCCAGATTAAAGCTAAATCTGTAAAGCTCTTCCTTTTCCCCTCTGCCACAAACGGTCTGAGAGCAACAGCAGAAAGGTAATTGTGTAAGGAACAGATACAGCACACGAGGCTGCAATATATACACAAGATGGGAAGCTTCTGGTACAGTTTGGCCTGGCATTATGCAAAAAAAAGGCAGTTTAATATCACTTGTTACACGTGGCCACCTTCCTAAAGACGTTCCTCAGCTAAAAATAGAGCAGAAATGGACAAAGAAATCATGTTAATTGCCTTGGGTTTTACCTGGCTGGCTCTCGTCTCTTTAAATATTGGCCATTTCTCTCCGTATCTCTTCATTTCCCCAATCTCTTCCTCTCCAGAGGAGAAAATTTAAGAACTTGAAGCACTCCAACTCTGTTCGTTGGACTTGACTTTCTTTAATCCACCTTTCTTGCCTACTCATTCAGATCCTTAAATATTAACAGTCCCATGGCTATTGTAAGAATACTAACGGTTAGGCTCCATTTTGTCCTAGTTTTAGGACAAACAACACTCAGGGATTACACTTGGGAATACGAAGGTTGCATTTAGCTTTCTGAGCAGCACTTTTTATTTCACCTTGAAAGGAAGTTCTTCCCACAGAAAGAAGTTACATTACAAGTAGTGAGAAGGGGAGAAACATACGTCTGCATGTGAGCAAGAAATAAAAGCCTAACCCTTCTCTAACACTGAGGTGAAGCCACTTTAGAGTAGGAAAGTCAATAGTTGAACCAGTTTTTCTAAATGCTTTTTGTATTTACCACATGCTTAATATTGTAGAGTTGGAAACAGGAGGAAATTTTAAAAATCTGTACAGCCTTAGAAATTGTACTCTGTGTGTATATTGCATTTGTCAAAAAAAAGTGTAAGAGACCTAGCAGAAGAGACCTCGTTTCAGCAGAAAAACAAACACTTCCAAACTAGTAACGCCTCTAATTGCCTGTGCATCGTCCGTGATTGAGAGAAGTGTTCTGAACAATCACTCCACATTTTTCCTCTGACACTAGATCAGGCGTATGACATTACTGAAGATTTTTAAGCTGCAATAAATCTCTTTTGCTTAACGACACAATCGTGATGATGATGCTTTAAAGCACTACGTGGGACAAAACACGGATATTGGCATTTACCTAACACCTTCTGCGAGCTACCTCCCAAATGCATCGACTATGCGAGCCCAGCAGAAAGCCCCGGAGGCAGAGCACTAACCTGCCCAACCCTGCAACACAGTGAACAGCGACACAGCATCCAGGCTCTTCGCGGAATTTGGTTTTCAACAGGTTTAGCCAGTCGTCAACTATCTGATTCGGGGGTGGCGCTCCATCATCAAACGGCCAGTCCTTTGAAGGAAAAAAGACAGCAGCTCTAGATAGGTGTTCCCGAAGCACATGCACACAATCACAAATTTCATCTGTAGGCAACAGCACGGTAACCATAACCAGGAGAAGGAAAATATCCTGTAAATATTCGTGTTTTGTGGGTATTTTTCTAGGTAGAAGCTTGCAAGTCAATTAAATTTTTAACAACCATTTCATTAGGCTTTTCAATAAAATTTAAGTAGAACTTGACAATAACTTCCTTGTAGAGTAGGTTTTTTTAATAGCTGCCTTTGAAATCTCATTTTACTAAAAAGTGTAAAAATCAATGGACATTTCAAATAAGTATTTGACAGAGGAGCACTGTAAACTTCTGCCTGTGATTGTGTCAACCTTTTAAAATACTATTTGTACTGCAGAGATGGTACTCCACAGCAATTTAAATTAAACAGCCTGCACAGCTGTCAGCGCACCCAGTGAGCAAGACTTACTGTTAACCTGGCTATTCGCAAGCCAGAAAAAAAAAATAAATCATATTTAAAAGCAAAAAAGAGTGCTTCGACAATGGCAAAGTCAACAAAGCAGCATTTAAAGCTTCATTCCTGTCTATAAAAGGGGTTGCCGATATTTAAGCTATCCAGGCCACCTTTAATGTCATCAGAATGGCTGGAAACCAAAATTACAAGTGAGAAGCTTCCCATTTTCTCGAGGTCACAGCTCCCTCCTGGAACCCGCGCTGGGAGGGGTACTACACGTCCTGCATTTCGAGCACAAACAGCACATTTCACAACCTCAGGCACGGGCAGTGCAAGGGGAAAGTCCTACTTCGGGGTTATTTAGCACTTTTCATTAGCAGAGTGCAACGCGATTTCACAAAAGAGACTGATAACCAGCGTTTGGTGTTCTTCAAAAACCTCACAAAATGGAAGGGAAAGTGCTTGGAAAGGAGCCCTCCTTTCCTCCTTTTCCTTCACTGGCTGGATCCGAGTTTTTCCAAGCAGTATCTTGAGAACAGGTTAATGTCAAGCAATATTCTCTGAACCCTGCAAGAACATGGGAAAGCTGAACGAGCACAAGGGAAGGCTTAAAAAACGCCAGGCTTTTCCCCGGCAATGCACTTACTGCTGCCCCGCTACTTCCTGACCAGCAAGAAGAGCTGAGCATGGAGCATCTCAGCCCTCCAGACTGCAACCATTAAAAAGCTGCGAGGTACAAACCTGTCAGAACTGCAAAACCAAAAACCTTCACGTTAATGAAATCCTTTTACATCTGATTAATTCGGAAAGACAAAGCCTGGAAGCGTGCAGCACTCCTTTTTAAAGGAAGGAGGAAACTAAAAATACCTGGGACAACACGGCAAGCTGCAAGGCTATACAACAACATCATAAAGTAAATCTTGTTCTTTCCAATAAAAGGCTTTTACAAGATTTTCCACTCAATCACACTCTGCTAGCAGTATTATTTCAGGCCCTGTGTCATGCGCTGTCCCAGGGAGAAACGCCTGGGCAGTCGAGAGAAGAGGCTTTACCCGCTGCAAGATGCTTTCTGCTGAACCCGACCTGCAGAGAGCAGGATTTACATTTCAATTCTGCGCCCTACTTTTGGGTTAGGTTAAAATCCCTTCCTGCAGACCACACGCAGCATGTGATTGCATTACTTTTGTTTGCGTGCCAGTCCTCACGTCCGCACGAGGCATGTGCTGCTGTGAGTTAATTAATGACCACCCTCGTTTCTTGGGAGAGCATCACCTCCCAGTCCTGGTACACCACTGGCATGACAGCAGCGCTGACGGGATGCTGCTCAGAGCAGGGAACGAGAGTAATTCTGGACCAGAGGAGTAATAGCAACCAAGTTTTGCAGGTCTGTGTTGTCTTCCTCCCTTAATTACGAGTTCTGCCAGCAACAGCTCCGAGCACCTGTCAGACAGCACCGGGAACCAGTTGCTGGGCTCCCCGAGCAAAGCAGCCATTAACAAACAGGATGATGCACCAACAGACACCGCAGCGCTGCTGTGTCACCCTGCAGGAGCTGGGAAGGACGACGGGCAGTGACAGCAGCTCCCATTTACCCTTTACCAGGAGCAGCTTTGCTCAGCAGAGCAGCGCCGGGTTTGTCAGCCAGCAGCGTCCGCGGGACCGACAGCGCAGAGCGGGGCTGAGCCAGGGCAGCACCAGGGCTGTGAAGCCACCAAGGTCCCTTTCTTCAAAGCCCAGGTGCAGGAGAACTGCTGGCACCTGCACGGGATGAGACCACGGCCACCAGCGTGGGGCTGTCCCTCCTTCAGCACCGGGGCTGTGGTGGGGCAGAGGCAGCAGCGAAGGCACCGCTCTACCGGGCGCTCCCGACAGCACGGAGCAGGAAGAAATCCACAAAAACGCATCTTAGATCCTCACCACGAACAAAACTACTGCAGCCCTCCTTGATTGCTAGTCAGCGCAAAAAAAAAAAGCTGGAAAAACACTTTTTTTGATGTACCATTTTTACACCACAAGGCCTCGCACACGAGCGTAGCTGTAAGAAGAGCGCAGAAGGCCCCCGAGCCGACCTCCATCCCTGCCCTGCCTGGCTCCTGGCCTTAATCTCTGTTGACAAACAGCCCCGCAGTAGTACTACGCCAGGCAGGGAGCAGCTCGCTCTCCCGTTTCTCACTCTGCCATCTGCCAAGGCATCTCTCTGCCACGCTGTGCCCCGCGTGCCGGCGCACGGCACCGCAGCAGGGGAGCGGGCTGTGCTCAAACACCCTCATTTTCTGGGGTCTCGCCACGCTTCTGGCCCCGACGGTTTTAAAACAGACACCAAGCCCCGTCAGGCTGCGTTTTTAATCTTTGTTATTTTTACAGGCAAGTGGTAGTTTTAAATAAAGGGGGGATTTTTTTCAGCCAGCTGGGAGCTCGCCGCTTCTGAGCGGCGACAGGGATCAGTTTGGAAAGAACACTATTAACGGGAAGGAAAAGCTATGGTGGTGTCATCACTGGTTACCTGATCCCACACAGCCAAACAGCTGCAATACAGCCAGTTACGAAGGCAAGATCACGACTGGCATCATCAGGATCAGCGATGCCATCCTGGTGGAGCTGGACACAGGGAGACTGCCCTTCAGTCTCTGAGCAGGAACTCAGGTCCCTGCTGTGCCACGGGACCTGATATCCCCTAAATCCCAGCTTAAAGCAGGGCTCCGAGGGCTTACACACCACAGGTTCGTCCTTCCAGTCTCTGCAAAGCTTCCAGGTCTCACAGCTAGAGGATTTGCAGGGTGCCTAAGCCCAAGAGAGCTCCAGAAGGAACAAAAATGCTGTTCCAGCGTGCAGCTGGGGGCCTGGCAGCCCCGCAGTGCCCGAGTTTTCCAGCAGCACGGAGGCACACGTGGCTGCCTGGAAGCGGAGTGAATGCTTCCCAGGGCCAGGAGCCAAGAAACCTGCCTGACCTGCACGTGGAATTTCACAGACACACCGGAGTAGGAGCTTTTCTCCTAATGAAAAGCTCAGGGTTTTCCTCCAGCTGAGCCTTTATAAAAACAAAACCCAACAGCCACCACCGGCACACAACCAGCGGCACCAACGGAAGGGGACGACCTGCAAGGAGGAGGCGAGATGCAATTCCTGGCCTCACAGCAGGGTGTTACTCACCCCAGTAAAATCAACTGATTGTATCTAACACACTGCAATAATTCACAAGGATTGCCTGGAAAAATACTGCCCGCGAGGTTAATTCGAACACACCCCTACTAAAAAATAAATAAAAAACACACACCTACTAGAAAATAAATAAAATAATAATAATAAATGCTCAGAACAGCCTGCAGTAGCAGCCAATAGAGGCAGTAGCTGTGCAAGAGGATTTCCTTCCATCTGCCTGGCGGGGAAGCACCAGCGCTGTGCTCCCAGCCACAGATCCCCTGGAAGGGCCCACAGAAACCTGGGTCCTACCCAAAAGCAGCAGCCCACCAGCATGGCACTGGGGGCTCAGCATGCAGCAGCTTCTGAGCGTGAGAGAAGGGAGCTTTATCTTCATCCTGAGAAGGGCAGCTGTAAATGGAAAGCCAACAAGTGCTCCGTGGAAAAGACTGAGCAGGTTGTGTGAAACACGAGGCTGAACAGAACAAAGTCCGGGGATTTCTCTTTGGATCAGTATCAACCTAGTCACTAAAATGCATCCTGAGTATCTCAACCAATCCAGAAACCCAGGAGCAGACATTTCTATCCCAACTAAAGCACTCGGGCTGCAGAAATTCATCAGCAGGTACATTTCACAGAAGCACTGTGAATTTATCAACACCAGCTTTGGCTGATGCAGGGGAGCACACAGCTTTTGACCATTCTGAAGCAGTCACAAGCTCTTCCCAAAGCACGAAGCTGTCCCCAGCTCTCGAGGACAAGCAGTTCTCACGTATAGACAGTGGTAAAGACAACTCACTAGAACCTGGATTCCTTCTTTTTCGATAGGAGCTTGATCGTAAGTGGCATCACAAACTCGCACCAAGGTTGTCACTCCGTACTTCTTCAGCTCCTTTAGGAAGAAAGGACACACGTGAGCACACCGCCAGGAGGAGAAACTCAAAAACTTCCTCATCAGCTGCAAAAGTAAAGATTTTACACCACACCAGAGGTACTACCTGCATGGTTCCCAGGTGACTGCACGAGGAAGGAGCCAGCTGTGAAAGGAGCGTTTATGACCCGCGTTAGGATAAGGGCTACGAGTGACAGGAATAAACATAAAACTCCTCTGAATTATTCCTCCCTGGGGAAACGCCAGGGTGGAAAAAAATGCATATGTAAGAGCAAAGTTAGAATAGCTGCTTCTCCTCTCCACGCAGCTTCTTTTTGTCTTTAAATAGCAGCCTGGAACTGGTCGCTGCAGCCAGTGTTGACATTTTGAGGCAGGGAGGAACAGAACACACACCACCATACTCCAGCTTCCTTGTAATGCACTATAAGTAGCACATTGTGCTAGATAAATAATCAGAAGATCAAACAAAAAGCTGTTCCAGTTCACTTTGAAGGTTGATACAGCGAGCAGAATTTCCTCTCGTGTTTGGGCTGAGTCAATATGACTTTTAACAATTAGCAGAATCTGTTCCAGACTCGAGCCTCCTAATAAAGGAAGACAATCCACAGGCTGAAAAAACAGAGACTAAAAAATGCGGCTTTGCGAACAAATTAACCACTAATGCATGAGCGGACTCGGGGTGAAGAGCAGGCTGCTAAGTGATGGAAGTCTGCTGCAGTCAGCCAGCAGTATCAGATGACAGGATCTCCTGGGAATGAAAAGGGCCTACGTAGGCAAGATAAAAGTCCTCTGGATACAAAGGGCACAAAGATACAGCGGGTTTGGAGCAAGCTGGAGCACAGAAATACACTGCACTACTATTTTGGTAGCAGATACTCTGTGTGTGTGTAGTAGGTGAAACTATTTGTCACTTTCTCAGGTCAAATTATTAAGTTTTGCTGTATTTAAGGCCTTATTGTGTCAGTCATGCTCTGTTTCACTGTCCATCTTAACAGAGTCTTCCCACAGTCCGAGCCAGGCAGCTGTCAGGTGCTTCAGGTGCCAGCATTTATCCCTGGAGAAGGACAGCTCTGGGATCAGCGGGGCAGTCTGAGAAAACATCCTCAGAACTAAACATCAGCGTAAGCGCTGCGCTTAACCCTGCCTTACAGAAGTTCAGAAATCAGTCACAATTCCATTAATTGCTACTTTAAAAGCCAGAAGATGAGCAACGTATCAGAAGCACCGTATTATTTAGTGAAAAATTCTATTTAGAGCACAGAACATGCAGTCCTTCAGAAGCCAGGACAAAAACAATGGCAAGGGTGCGGGGCTGTGCTCTGAAATGGGAGCTCACCCTGCCCCTCTTACTTAAAGAAGTGCAAGATTTGGAAGAAAAGTAATCAGCAAATTCTCTTCTCATGCTGTCAAGAGAATATAAACAACGTATTTAAGAAATATTAAAGAAAAAAAATGCCTTGATTCGAGTAGCACGTAACACAGTCACAGCTTTGTGAACCACAGGTGTGAATAATTCTACAGAAATGATGAGCACACAAGGAAACGGAAGGAAAGGAAAGAAAAGAAGGATGGCATTTTTTCTGCCTGCCTTACCTCGATGAACTTGCTGAGGGTTGCGTTGGTTGGGTTGTGAGTGATCAGGAAACGCATGTTCTCATAGGTGATTTCCACGGGGGCTGGACGGTTCATAATGGCAAACAAAACGCGTGAGGGGCAAAAAAAAAAAAATAAATCAATAACCTTGGAAACGTTTCACAGCAGAAAACATTAAAAAGACCACTAAAATGGCTGGGATTGATCAGAGCTTGCTTCGACGTGTTTGTTCCTTAGAGACTTCGCTTCTAGGAAAGCAGGTTTGCTTCAGAATCCACTCGAATTCAGCTTCGGCCTCAGCTGCTGCAGGTGGTATCCTTCAGACTCCACGAATTCTGACTACATGCAAGACTAGGCAGCCTGTTCTACATTTAGGCACTGGTGAGGCAAAAAAGTAAGGGCAGGTTTTCTCTCCACTTTGTTTTCTTGACGCTTAGTTTTGCTAGAGTCAGTAAGAGGAATATGCTTCCAATGGGCAGAAGATATCCCATATATTTGTGTTCGCTGTGTCCGGAATCTTCAAGGCAAAGTACTTATGGCACGTGAAACCCCCAGCTCTCGGCTCACTTGTCAGCCAGGATGCTGTGCTGGGCCTGGCAGAAGTCTGCCCTCACGCTCAGAATCGCCATAAATGTGCGCCGTATATTCCAACAGAACACCTGCAAGGAGAAGAAAACAGCACGTGAGAGGAGCTCTTGCTTCTGGCTCCAACTATTAACGAGCCTGAAGCTCTGAACCATCAGTAGCGGTGTGAGCTGCTGAAATTAGTCAACACCAACTCAATCATTTCTTTTAGAGCGGCACAAAGCAGCTTCCCTTTCCTCCCATTGAAATTCCAACCACCTGAGATTTCAGGCTGCACGAAGAGCCCCAAAATGAGGAGCAGTTCAGGAGAAGCCCCTGCAGCTGCTGCTTGTAAACGTTTGAGAGGAACCAGCAGGGTAATAAACACAAATAAACTGCACCATTGATTCAAGCTCCTGCCATTCAGGACGATTTATGACACCAGGCATGACTAAAACTGCCCAGAACAACACGCTGCCGGTGACTAACACCCCAACAAGCGAGGTCATAAAGAGCAGGAGGTAAACAGGATGCTAATTCCACCAAAATTAACATCTTTTTAAGTCAGAGCGAGCAGAATAATGGAAAACCACCAACTCCCAAGCCCAACAGAAACAAGTGCTCACCCCGAAGCCCATCAGGACAGGCAGAAAGGGCTGGACCCACTCCCAGGTTAACGAGCCACTTGCTAATTAAAGCTCTCTGTTTGATGAGAGAGGACTGCCTGCGTTTCCAGGTGGGACACGGCTGGGTCCAGCACACCAACCTGAAGTTGTTGCCTCCCGGCGCTGCAGGCTGTGCCCACAACGCGACAGCTTCGTGCTCTCAACAGCAGGAGCACTACGAGCAGGAACAGGAGGGAATTTCAACTGCTGGTAGCACAGGAGCACCACCAGCACTGTGCCACCGAGCTGCCAGCAGCAGCAGGGAGGAATCCTGCAGGAATTGGTCATTTCCAAAGCAAGCCCAGGGCGTTAAAGCTCCCAGTCCCAGCAGAGGATTCCCACTCACAGCTGGTGCAGCAACAGCAAGAGCTGATGGGCCTGCTGAGAGAGGACGGAGCTCACCTGAACTAACCCTGCGGGGGACATTTAAGGCTGAAAAACTCGGTAAGCAACACGGCTCCTGCTGCTGCAGGTGAAACAAGGTTTGCTCAGCTGTTTTTAAGCGATGTGCTCAAAGCTGAGCTTGTCAGGAAGATGCTGGTGAAGCTTTCTGAGGCCGTGCCAGGCTGAGATTTCGCTCAGACGACACCGCTCCGTCCCTCACCTCCTGCTGGCTCGCAGGATGAGCCCTCCTGGGCCTGGGGAAATTCCCCAGCAAGCAGAAGGAGGCCAGCGATGTGTCACGTCTGCAAGGGAGTCGGAAGGCAACGAGCTTTGTTAGAGCTTTGTTACCTCCTCGTGGGTACAGAGCGACTTCAGACGCACCAGATTTCATCTGCAGAGGAAGGAAGCAGCTTTGCTGTGCAGGGAAACTGCACCAAAGGGTGAGATCTGTTTTGGAATCGCGTATTGCCAGAGCAGACCCCTAAACTGAAAGGAATAAGGTGCGTAAAAAGCAGAAAGCCAAAGACCCGCCGCAGACACTTTGCGTTTCTGAAGAAGTTTTAAAGCAGCTGAGTAAAATCCAAACCAGCCCAGAAGTCACAAAACCTGCAACTTGAGCAAAGTTTGCCTTGAAAGGGCAGAGTGAATGCAATTAGGGAAACACACGCCTGGAAATTCACACCCCGAACCCGTGGTGCGCTCAACGTTTTAATGAGACCCTCGCTTTAAAAGAGTCAAATTAAGTAGTACAAAAATACCTTTTTCACTGACACGAAGTCAAAAATCACCCAAAGAACAGCAATTATTTCCTTCAAGAACAGCTCTCAACGCCAAAAAAACACATTAATTAGATTGCCAGAGGCAAGAACAAAGATGTTTCCAATAACCTCCCCCAACCTGAAAGCAGCTCTCGCCGAGTGACTCGAATACAGATTTCGGAAGGGGATCCTGGAACATTTTATCAGCACCATGGTGAACAGAAGCCCCACGGTTACAGCAGCCACACGTGTCCAACACCTGTAAAACTACGCAGGAAAATGTTTTTTTCCCATAGAAATACCAGGATGGGGTTTTCCACCCTATTTAAATATAGGCTCAAGCCACCTGACGCACCCTGAAGGCTTACACTAGAGGAACGGTCCCCAAACCAAGTTTTTAGGACCTAAAAAAGGTGATTTGAACCAAAAGCAGTCATCAGCACATCTTGGGGTAGGAGATCAGAGCTGGGAGCCGAGTACCAGCAGCTTACAGCATTTCAGAGCACGCCGTCCCGGGGGGGAGAGCAATCGTGCCGTATTTAAACAAATCCTTTACACATTTTTCCTCTTCAGCAGCAATAACGGGGTTGGAGGAGCCTCCTCCAGCGCTACCCGAGCCGTGAGCCGCATCAAATCAGGTCATTACCGCTACGCTTCCCCTCCCTCCAGCGGATCAGAGGGAATTTCAGCCCAATTACTTGAAAGATGGTTTTTAAGAACTATTTACCGAGCCATTAAGGCAGGAGGCGGGCAGGGGACAGGTTCCAGAGCACGGAGCGTGGCTCAGGGCAGCACCGGCTCGAGCCCCGCGCCTGCTCCTGCCTGACCTTGACCACGCTGCTTCCAGGAGCTTGACTCATCTGCCGAGCAGGAACGCCAGCACCTTACCTTCCCCGGAGGCGTATTACTAGAGCGTTTAATTACCTAATAGCTCAGGAGTGATTAAAAACGTAAGGCGCCGTATTTAAGCCTGAAAAACGATTTCCAGAAGGGTAAGAAGTTTATGTAGCGCTCAATCCTGTTTTAAAGCAGCCCTTCCGCCCCTCACCTCAACTGCAACGCCACTTAGCTCGAGTTTAGTGAGCAACCAGGCCTCTGGTTAGGAGCAAAAGGGGAAAAACCCCGTTGTGGGAAACTTCTCAGCTCCCCAGGTGAGCGCTTGGTGACGCAGGGAGGGAGAAACGTCCAAGTCTGCACCTCGAAACCCCAGGGGAGCTGCGTGCCACCCGGGCGATGACGACCCACAGCAAGGGTGGCTGCACAGCAGAAAGCAAGAAATGGCTTTTCAGCTAATTAGCCCTCTTCCTAGGCTTGGAAAATGAGGTGGAGCAGGGCTGGGCTGAGGCAGGGAGCAGCCACCTCACACATCCACACCGTGAATGGGGCGCGAGAGCTCCCTGGGGAACCAGAGAGGGGAGCGGGGCAGCAGCGACAGCGATTCCTGCAGCTGAGAGGAGTTGGCAATGCCTGGCAGTTAGTTCCCCACGTCGTTTGACTTAATTAGCAAGGAATAATCATCAATCAAGACGCCTGTCTCCCCAGCCATGCTAAGTGGGCTGTGACAGTCCTTGACAGGACTCACTTAGGCTCCGCCACGAGCTCGCGGCCCTACCTGCAGGAACGCCTGGTGGAGCCTAATGGGGCCAAGCTGAGAAGAAAGTCCCCAAATCCTACAAATCTGCCTAACGTGTAAGCGAGGGGCAGGCCTATTAATCACCAATTTGTTTATTTGGGCTCGCCAGCTAACTCAGAGAGAGGAGCTGAACGAATTCCTGGCTTGACAGAAATCTCAGAGGGTGCCCCAAGGAGCAAACCGCCCGGCTACAGCACCCAGCAGCGCCTTGACTCCTGAATGAGATGCTTCAGCGGGGCTCTTCCCTTCTGAACTGCAGCTCTGCAAGCTCGGGGACACGGATCTGATGAAAAAAAAGTATTAAAAGGGACAAGGGAGCTCCCGGTCCCACCGCCTCCCAAGCACACGGCCAGAAGCGCTTCCCGAGCCGCACGGCGACAGCTCAACCGCCTGCAACAGCTGCAGCCTGCCCGGATTGCAAAACACAGATACCTCTGGAAAGGTCACCCGGCTCACCTTTCCAAACAACCAGAGCACAGGATGCGGAGCAAAGCCCGCTAATTTGTGAGGAGAATACTTCGGGGTGCGGAGAGCGCTATTCTGAAAGCGCCCGCGCTCGCTCTGCCCCGCGAGTGGGAATTCACATTCGGTGCTAAGGACCTTAGGTAACTGCTGATTTATTTTTTTTCTTTTTCCTTTTCCTCTTCAAGAAAACCTCATTCCTGTGGTTTGTGCTCGCACACGTGAAACCAGCCCCACGCTGCGCTGCCGGTGCAAAACCTGACGGTGAAAATTTCCACCCTGCGAGCGCGCCGCAGCCCTGCTTTTCCTGACGTTGGCGGTGTGCTCGGTATTTATTTCACTTCCTCTTCCTGCATCGCTCCTCTGAACGACCTGCGGCGTGCCAATTCTCCACCAGAAGCGTCCTGAAGACCCAGCCCTGCAGGAGGGGCTTCAGCGAGGCCCCCAGAAGCAGCCGGCCCCAGCACGGCACAAACCCACGCCGCTGAGAACCGAGATGGCCTCTTCCGAAGCACCAACCCCCCTAGCATACAGAGAAAAACTCCGGAGCCAGCATTCTTGGAAAAAAGCTCTTGAACACGCTCCGAAGGAAGCCTGCTCGGGACGACACGTGCCCAGAGAGGGGTGAGGTCAGAATCTTACTGTTCCACCCTATCCACCCCCGCGGCGGAGCTCCCTCCCCGCGCGCTGACAAGTTCTGCCGGTGACTCATGCGTTTCCTTTTGCACTGCCCCCGTCGCTCCGTCCCAGGCCGTAAAACCAAGAGCAGCAGATACAAATCTGCCTCTGCAAGATATTAAAAAAGTCCAGATTATAAAAAAAAAAAATTAAAAAAAAAAATCTTCATTTGGAAGTGACGCGCCGGGAAGCGATACGGCTCTCAGATGTGACCCAGCAAAAGCACCAAAACTCGAGCACCGCACACCAAAACGTTTCTCCCTCAGTCTGGGTGAGGTCAAACCCGTCTCCAACGCGGGCATCAGCACGTGGGGAAGCCCATCCTGGAGAGCTCGGAGGTGAAATGCTCAGCCGTAGCCCCCGAGCCCTTCGGACAGGGCTGGCAGCGTGCCTTACGCTGCAGTTTTCCTGTCCGGTGAGCCAGAACCTGCTTCGCCGCTTAAAGGGCTGCTCTGACATCTGGGAGTTTGCTGAATGCTTTCCCCACCCACCACCTAGTTCAAAAAAAAATCCTTCAGAAGACACATTTGAATATTACTGGCATACCCAGAAAGTCTGAAGTTACCAGAAGCGTTTGAAGTGTAAACCAAAAGGGCCCCCCAAGACAGAGGGATCCGAGCTCACCGCTCTCCTCCTCACACCAAAAAAGCGCATTTATCTCAGAAAAACTAAAGTCAAAAGTAACTTTTAGCCCACACCTCATGGTTATGTGACTCTAAACTAGTTTCTAAAGCTCAGCAGGGTGAGCTGAGCTGCAGCAACTGCTGGCTTCTGGAAATACATCGCCCGGTCGCCGGCCTCCCCGGCGGTTTGGAGGAAATATTCTCACACTGAGGAGCAAGTATCTAAAGGAAAAAAAAACCATTAACAAGTCAAGCCGGACTTGAAAGCGATTTCCAACCGCACAGCAACAGGGCTATTATCCTGCGGAGCTCCAAAGCCAAATTACTTGCACCTTACTCAGCTCCCTTTGAATTTGCCATCTACCTCTGCTGGAAAAAGGACTTGGTGGGGAGCCGGCTCCTAGGCCACGCTCCCGCGGCGGTTAAAGTCAGCCTGGAACTGAAGCTCGCTGATAAATGTCACCGCACGGCCACAACGTCACAATTGTTCAACTCCAGGGTGCATTATTTCGAGCAGAGCCGGGCTCCTGGTGCAGATCACCGGGAAGAATTTAACTCGTTGGCAAGGGGGAACAAAGACACCGACACAGCGCCCTGAGCAGAGGCAGCAGCCGGCCCCTCGAGGTTAGAAGAGAAGGGATCGAGAAATTTAGGGCTCCTCTCACCCTTTACTCAGAGCTGTTTGAAACCCCAACCCTTCAGCAGGAACCCACGCTGCCAGACCAGGCCGAGCACAACCAGCACCGCGCAGATCCCTCTGCATCACCAAAGCTCTCCAAAAACCCCGCAGCACCCCCCACAGCACCTCCAAAGTGCCCCCGCTCGCCCTGCAGCCCCCCAGGAGCCGTGTTTGCAGCTGGGGGCTCCCCTCCTCGAAGCGAGGATGGAAACGTGCCCCAACAGGAGGCCGGTGCAGCCCGGCTGTGGCAGGACGAGGCAGTGGAGGCCGTTCCCCGGCGCGGGGCAAAGTCCTGGGGCAGGAGCGATGCAGCTGGCTGCGGCCACAGCTCAGCCCCGTGCCAAGGGGCAGAGGCAGAAGCCGCCGTTCCCGGGGGCTGTGGGCACCCAAATGCCAAGCAGCCCCCAAAATCAGCCCTGGGCACCCCCCCCGCCCCGTCTTACTCCAGCTCCCAGCAGCTGAGCTCGCGAACTCCGGGTGTTTGGAGGCGCTGAGTCATAAGAAGAGAGAGTTTTTAGGCTGCTGCTGGCGGTGGGTTTAGCTTTTTGCTTTTTTTTTTTTTTTTTTTTTTCTCTCTCCTTTTAAACACCAACTGCAGCTCTGAGTCAGAACCCGACTGCTCCGCTCGGGGAGCGCCGTGACAGCCAACGTGCTGCCTCGCGCCGACGGCCACCAGCACGCGGCTGCCCCGCCACGAAAACCCCAACCCCGACCCCACGGCACCGGGAGCCTTCCCACGAGGGCGCAGGGGCTGCTGTGACACCCCCCGGACCTGCAGCCCCCCCCCACCGGGGCAAACCCCGGCGATTCCCAGCCTCAGCCCTTCGCTCCTGGCCCCCTCGGCCCCCTCTCTCCAGCTCCACACCGCTGCCCCCGCTGCAGCCCCAGGAAAAGCCCCGCATCCTGGCCCCTCTCCCTTCCCAGCTCCACCTCCTGCTGGAGGAGCCCCCCCCCCGAGCCCCCCAGCTCCCAGGGAAGCCCCCTCCCCTTCGCAGGCCGCCCCCAGGGCAGACACGAGGCAGGCTCCCCACCGCCTCCTCTCCAACTCCTTTCCCACCACCAAGCCCCCCCCTCTCCTCTGAGACCTCCAAGTGCCCCCCCGTGCCCGGTACAAGCCCCCATGCACCCCTCAGCCCCCTCCCCACCTCCCCCCTCGCTGCAGGCCCAGAGGCAACAAACTGCCCCCACGAACACCCCAAGGAGCCCATACAGGAGGCACAGCCACTGCCCCAAACCGCCCCATGGAGCCCCTCACCCCCACCCCACAGGCGGGGGGAGCCCCCCCCGGTCCCGTAACCGCCGCCATCCCCAAGAACCAGCCCTGGAGGGGGTGGGGGGTGACCAGGGAGCCCCCAAACCGCCCCCATCCCGCAGCTGAGGGTTGACCCCCAGCCCCTACCCCCACCAAACCCCTAAGATTGAGGACCCCAAACCCACCTCCTCATGAGGGGAGGGGGGCGAGAAAAACCCCACGGATCCCCCCAAATCCAGAACCCCCCCACAGGGGGGCACCGGGCGCCCCGCTCCCAGCAGAGCCCCCTCGCACCCCAACGACCCCCCCAGACCCCAGAGGGGCTCCGGGACCCCCCGCCAAGCCCCAAAAACCCCCCAGGACCCCCCCTGAGGCCCGGGACCCCCCAAAAAAAACAAGAAAGGCCTCGAAGCCCCCCCCCCAACCCCCCCCCAGGCCCAGGCCCGCCCCGGGGCGGGGGCTGCGGGGCCTCCCCCGGCCCCTCCTCACCCGGTGCCCCCCCCCCCCCAAGCACCGCGGGGCCCCCTCACCGTGGGCATTGAGCGGGCGGCCTTCTGCCGAGCGGGGCCGGCGCCTCCCACGCAGCGGGGCCGGGAGGGGGGCGGGAAGGGGCGCGGCGGGAGGGGAGGGAGGGGAAGGGGAAGAAGGGGAAGGGGAAGGAGGCGGCGGGGACCGGGAACCGGGAGCCGGGGCTGGGTGGGGGCCGCCGGGGCCCGGCCGCTGCTGGAGGGAGCCCGGAGCCCGCGCGCTGCTGCTGGAGGACAGGCCGCGCCCCCCCGCGCCGCGTGGTACGGTCCAGCCTCCTCCTCCTTCTCCCCCCCCCCCTCAACGCTCCGTGGTACGGTCCGCCCGCCCCGGCTCTGCCCGCTGGGAGAGACCATCTATAACCAGCGCGGGGGGGTTCCGGGAATAAGGGGGTGAGGAGAGCAGCGCGGGGAGGAGGTGCCGGGCCCCGCCGCCGTTCACCGGGATGGAGGCGCGGAGCCAAGCGCGGGGCCTCCTCCGGGCTACAGGGAGCCGCTGCCGCCCTCCCGCCGCCATCACCGCGCCGCTGTCCCCCCCTCTCCCCAGCGCGGTGGTACGGCCCGCCCCGCCCCTCTAAGCGCCGGCCCGGCCCTTCCAAGGCAGCGCTGGGGGGGGGGAGCGCTGGGTCCCGTCCCTCCCCCCCGCCGCACTTGGAGTCGCCCTACGGCCCCACGTGCGCGCCGGCCCTTCCACGCCAGCACCTCCCCCCCCCACGCGGGGAGGGGTTGGTACGGCCCGCTCCCCCCCCCCCCATCCCCCCGCCCGGTGGTTCGGCCCGCCCCGCCGTTCCCACGCCTTCCGCCTGGCGGGCGCGGCCGCTCCCATTGAGAAAAAATGGGCAAGGGGGGAAAAAAGCCCGAAACCGCCTCAAAACGCCGAGCGGCCGGCACGGGAGCGTGGGGCGGGGGGGAGAAGGGGACACGGAGCTCCTCGGCTCGGCCACGTGGCGCTCGGGGGCTGAAGAAAGCGACCTGGGCTGCGGTACCGGGCTACAACCGGGCCGTACCGGGCTGTACCGGCCCCCAGGCGGCCCCACCGGGCACAGCGCGGCTCCGTGCCCCCGGTTCCAGCCCCCTCCTCCCACCCGGCCCCGTTGCCCGTTGAGTGCAGCCCGGTGGAACCGAGGCGGAGCCGCCCCCGGGAGCGGCACGGCCCCGCTGGGCTCGCCCCGGTGCCGTTCGGTTCCTCTGCCGCCCCCCCGGGTGGAGCCGCCGCCGGGCCGGGGTCCGCTAGAGGGCAGCCGGACACCGCTCCGGGCTCCCGGGGGGGAAAAGCGCTCGGCCCCGGGGGGGGCTGTGCTCGCCCGTTAACATCGCGAGGAGTACCTTCATCGGGAGCCGCAGCCTGCCGCCGCCTTCCCTGCCTGCCCAGCCCAAATTACCGGAGCTGAGCCCGGGGGCAGGGCGGGCGGGCCGTCCCCACCGGCATCGCCGCCGCTCCGGCCGAGGGAGGGGGCAGGAACAAGGCAGCCTCTGTGTCCTCCGCGCCCGCAGGAAGCCCTCGGCGGGGCCCCTCGGGCCGGCGGGGCCGCTGACGCACTCCCATTTGCATAGCGCCCGGTGCCCCGGCCCACCGGGCCCCTTCACAACAAAGGCGCTGCCCGGCCGGCTCCTGCCTCTCGCCCTGCCCCGTCCCGGAGGGCACCGCGTCCATTTTAACACCCCGGGATTCTTTTTTTCAGTGGTTGCTGGAGGCTCTGGCTGTGCTGCTCGCTCTGGGGGCTCCACAAGGTTGTAACAGACACACCTCAGCCCCTTTGCGCCCCAGCAGATCAGGCTGAGGACAAATGAAGTAGAAGTAGCTCAATTTACAGATGGGGAACTGACCAGTTAAGTGTCCAGTTCCACTCAAGAAGCCTGGAAGAAGTTGGAAACTGGTTCCAGATATCCAAACTTCCAGACCAGGGCCCCATCAGGCAACCTTCCTCTAGAAATTAAACTCTAGAAGAGCCGAACGCATCTCTTTTGGCTGAAATTTTTGGGAGGGATGAGTCCAGATCAAATGGCTGATGGCAGCCGTCCCCCACAGCAGCACAAGCACAGCAGAGGGGCTGGCTGCAGCAAGGGGAGAGTTGTGTGTGCTCAGCACGAGGCAGCAGGTGGAAACCCTGGGGCAAGGACAGCGTTTCCAAGAGCAGAGCTAGCACCGCCTGGCTCCAGGAAGGCGCCACAGAATTTACAAGTAATGCAGCTGTAAGGACAGGACAGGCAAGGAAAGCGAATCTCAGTGAAACATATCCAAAAATTACACTGAAGATATAAAACTGGGGTGAAAGAAGAGAGAGCATGCGAGCAAGGAAGGCCCTGACAGGGGAGGCACACATTAGGCACACGTATCAGGGAGCCATGCAACACCAGGAGCTCCCTTCAAGGCAAGGCTTTACAGGCACCAAAGTGCCCAGGCACTGATGCCGAGTGATGGCTGTGCACAGGTTCAGCTTAGAACCAGCACCCAGGAGGTGAGGGGGCAGCACAGGGCCCAAGCGCGCCGTTACCTGCTGCCGACGGAGGCCGTTTGTCCACGCACATCGACTCCAGCCCCACACAAGCGGCTGCTGCAAACTGGGCCCTGTGACGAGACACGGAAAGACCAGATGAGATTCGTGTCCTTAACGGGATGAAAGATGTGTGGTTCTACCAGCTGTAAAGGCCATTTCTTTGGGTCATGAACGTAAAGCCATTGATAAGGGCTCCATCCAAGAGCACCGAGGCGTCCCCTGCCTGCTCCCTGAACACTCAGTCCCTCCAAAAACCATGGTAACAGAACCCCACACAGACACACCCTGTGTGGGAGTGGGCACCCTTAGTGGGAAAACGACCAGGGCCGCTCCCCTGGGCTCTAAAGCCCCTCAGAGCCCCCCGAGAGCCCTCTCAGGCCCCTCAGAGCTCCCTCAGGGCCCCCTAGGAGCCCCTCAAAGGCCCCTAAGAGCCGCCTCAGAGTCCTTCAGAGCCCCTCAGACCCCCTGAGAGCCCCCTCAGGCCCCCCAGCCCCCTCAGATCCCCCTGAGAGGCCTCCAGAGCCTCACAGGGGCCCTTCAAAGGCCCTCAGGCCCCCTCAAGCCCCCCCCCAGGCCCCTCAGGGCCCGGCCCCGCTGCCTCGCACCTCAACGCCGTCCCCGCGCGGGCAGCCAAGTGCGCATGCGCGCAGCCGCTTCGCCCCCCCCGCCCCCCCACCCGGCGCCACGGCCTGTGCGCACGCGCGCTGAGGCCGCGGGGGACAATTCTCGCGCCGCCCCGCGACCAATGTCGCGCCGGCAGCGCTGCGCATGCGCAGTCGAGGCCGAGGGCGCTTCCCCGCGCGCAGTTTTTTCCCCCTTCACGGCCCCAGCACTGCGCATGCGCGCTCCGTGAGGGGCGGGGCGGGGCCGCGCCGCGAGGCCGGCGCTCTGCGCAGGCGCGGAGGCGCGCGGGGTGGTCGCGCGGGAGCCGTGTGGGGGGGGTAACCGAGGGGGCGGAACTTCCGGCCGCTCACTTCCGGCCGTGGCGCCGCGGCGGACGGTGTGGCAGCGCCGCTCCGCTCGGCCCGGCCCGGCCCGGCCCGGCCCGGTTCGGTTGGCTCGGCCCCGCCCCCGCCCCCCCCCCCCATGCAGCGCCGCGACGACCCCGCCGCCCGCATGGGCCGGGGCCCGGGGCCCGGTGGAGGCGGTGGAGGAGCCCGGCAAGGCTCAGCTCCACCGCGGCGGCCTCCCCGGGGCGGGGGAGGCCGCGGGGCCGGCTCCGGGGCGCAGCCGCCGCCGCCGCTGCTCCCGCCCAGCGCCGCGGGCACGGCCTCGGCCGCTCAGGGCCCCGCCGCTGCTGCCTCCACCACCGCCACCGCCGCCTCCTCCTCCTCCTCCTCCTCCTCCGGTGCCGGCGCCCCCACCCCGCTGCTGGCCGGGGCCGGCGGGAAGCTGGAGCCCGAGAACAAATACCTGCCCGAGCTGATGGCCGAGAAGGACAGCCTCGACCCGTCCTTCACGCACGCCATGCAGCTCCTCACCGCAGGTACCGGGCCGGCCGGGACCCCCGGCACTCGGTGGGGTGTGGGGGGAGGCCGGGCAGATCCCGGGGAGGGCGGCGGGGCCGTTGTGGGGCCCCCCCCGGAGGCATGGGTTGGAGCAGCCCGGTGCTGAGGGGCTCGGTTCGCCCCGGGGCAGCCCCCGGTTCACCGGGGTGGGTCGAGCCCGGAGCCGGTGGGGGGATGAGGGGGGTTTAGAGCACGGTGGGGCCGGCCCTTCGCTTCCCCCAGGGGGGAGAGGGGCCCCAGGAGGCTGGGGACAGCGGGGTCCTGCACGGAGCGGCTGCCTGAGGCCCTGCGGGTTGCGAGCCCTCTGAGTTTCCCCTCGGGTGCTGTGGGTTAGGGCTCGTTTCGTGCTCGCGATGAGCCGAGTTAGGGGCTGGCAATGGCAGCCTTTGTTCTGCGCCCAGACCAGCCTTCGCCTTCTCCTTCCCCGTCGCTGTCCAATCGCCTGCCGGCTCGGATTTCTGCCTATCTGCACGGTGCAGCTGCTGCTCCCGCACTCGGCGGCCCTATCGGGTAGGCTCGGCTGCCTGCAGACCCCGCAGACAGCTTGAAAAGGGGAACGAGTGCCAGCATTCGGTGCCCCTCGGTGCTTACCGTGTGCCGGGAGGCACCGGCACAAGGACAGACGCAGGTTTAGCCTGCAGATGCTCAGCTCCCCGGTATTTATCGTTCTGCTTTGGAATGGGCTCGTTCAGGGCTTTAAAACGTTGGATGCTGCCGTGGTCATCGCAGCACGAGGGGCTTCCCTAGCTCCTCCTGTGGCATGGGGAATAATTCTTCAGAAGGGCCCCCTCCCTTTGTGCAAGTAACCGAGGTGCCTCGGCATGGGGAACCTGGCATCGATTGTGGACGTCTTGATCTAAACCAATCAGTCCTGTAAGCTGATTTGCCATCAATTTAAGGTTTTTCATTAATAAACGCCCTCAGCCAGCTGATGCTCAGTGATAATGCCCCCAGCACAGCCGGAGGGGTTTGCTGATTCCCGCACAAAGAGCAGCGCTCAGCCCCGTAGCAAAGCTTCCCTCAGAGAGAGGTGTCACCAGGATTTACGAGGGGGTTTTCATTAATTTAAAATTTGCTGAGAGCAGACTGCTGCCTTGTGAGACTTAACATTGAGCACTGGAAGAGCTCCAGATGCTTCCTGCCTGCTTTGGATATTGCTGGCCTTTAGGAGCATCCACCAGCAGTCCGCGTTCAGGGCAATCGGAGCAAGAAACTGGTGGAAGAAAAGCTGAAATAAACCCAAGTTTTAGGCAAGTGACCCGTTGTGCAGAGGACCGGCTGCTCCCTGGATTGCTCACAATTCCTCTACTGCCGTGGCAGCCTCTGGGGCTGTCCCGCTGGAGGAGCTGCTCTGGAATTTAGGTCTGGGCCAGAGTTTGTAGCGTGTACGTGTAGCACAACTTGAGCAAAGTGATTTTCAGACAAACACACCAAAAAAAAAAAAAAAAGGCTGGTTGCTGACTGACAGCCACCCTCCTGCCCCAGCCCCTTCTCAGGAACACAACCTGCTGGTGCTGCCTGCTCTCGGGAGGGAGAACCCCGCAGGTCTGCGCTGACACCGAGCCTTCCCGTGTAAAAACAGCGTCTGAAAGCAGGCTGAAACACTTCTGGAGTTGTAAAACTATTTAGCAGTCCTGAAGAAAAATCAGCAGTGTTCAGGAGTGAGCTGAAGGACAGCTGGGGGCTGTCACGCAGCGCCCTGAGCAGGAATTGAAGGCTGGGCTTTCTTGCACCTTGGGATACGAGCCAGTTTTGTACTGCTGTGATTTCGGGCTCTGGGACCTTCCTTTCCTGCAGGAACAAGAATCCCTTCTCCTCTCTTTGGCTTGTGCCCCCCGTGTGCTGCGGAGGCAGGGCTGGAGGAGCTGCCCCCTGACGTTAGCTAGGCGCAGGATTTTTGGGGTTCTCGTGTTAATCAACGCACAGCAGAGCAGGGGCAGCGCGAGGAGCCCTCGGCAGGATCCCCTGCTGCCTGCCTGCCTCGTGCCAGCTCCATTTCATCTCTTCCTAGCAAGAGAAGAGGCTGCACGGGCCGGGCAGGCAGTGGCCGTGCTGCCAAGGACCCAGCAGGAGGCTTAGAGGTGGGCTGAGGCCACGGGGCAGCGAGGAGCTGTACAAAACCCCCAGCAGGCAGCTGGGCAGAGCTCTCTCCGCGTGGAGTTGGGGATGGAGATGATTTTATCCATCCCTGTGTTTCCGAGTGTGTACCCAGCCCCCCGAGGAGCTGTGAGTGCTGCCTTAGACCCGTGCCCGATGTCCTGAGCCGAGCCACGTGCCTCATTTCTCAATGCTCGTCCTGCTGAGCCCCGCTGGGTGCTGCCACTGCCGGGATTCTGCCTGTGCCATCTCTCACAGCTCTCCTCCTGCCTCACGCTTCGGTGTTTCTCCTCCTTGTGCCCCTTCTCCCTGTGCTGCCCAGCCCTGGGAGATCAGACCCGCTAAGGAGCAGTAGCGTAGAGGTGGGGCCCTGCCCTCTTCCACCCCAAAACTCTTCATTTTCTCTCCTTTGGGGCCGCGGGGTCAGCACAACCACGCCGTGAAGGCGATGCCCTCAGCGTTAGGGCTGGACAGGAGCTGTCCCTGCTCGCAGAGCCCCGGCGTGCTGCGGGGCAGTGCTGAGGACGTTTGGGCTGAGAGCAGGAGGAGCGCTGCGGCTGCTCGGCCTCCTCCTTGCGCAGCAGCGGCGTTACCAACCCCCTTTACCTACCCCCTTAGGATTTCTACCGAGACAATGCAATCACTGCCCCCCACGAAGGCCTGGGAACCACTGCCACGCATGCCGCCAGCCTGCTGACATTCCCCGTGGCCAGAAGGTAACCTTCTGCTGCGCCTCTCACCCGGCTTCCTAAAACCAGCACTGCAATCCGGCGTGCCTAACCCCTCGAGGTATACCTGCGCTCCTCCTTGGGCTCAGGAGGTTGTTCTGGCACGCTGCTGCCGCCCAGCACTTCCTCCAGCACCGCTCTGTGCCGCGCAGCTCGTGCCAGGATGCGTTTGGGTGATGCTGGAGCAGCACACGGGACACCTTGTGCGTGTCTTTGGTCCCTGCTGGCAGCTTTGGGGCCCGTTCGGAGGTGCCAGGTGCTGTGCTGACCGAGAGCTCCAGGAAAAATTCCTCTGGGCCTGGATTTTTTTTTTTAATCCCTCATATTTTGGGTTTCCCTTGAAGAGTTAGCGCTGGTGGATGTTTAAGGGTTTGCTGCCTGCTCAGACCGGGTCCCAGATGTTGCTGCTGCTCTTGCACGAGGCAGAATGGGGTTTTGCTGTGTGGCTGTTGTGAATTGGGGTTTGCTGGTGTCAGGGGCTGACGTCTGATCCCTCTGGGTTCCTGTGAGGTCGTTGAAAGGTGCTTTTATTCTTGGTGTGTGCATAGGAAGTGCTTCGTGTTAACACGCAGGGTGCCTTTCAACAAATACTGCTTTTGGAGAGCCACAGCGTTGGAGAGGTGATCTCATTTCTATTACAGGATCGAAAGCTGCACTTAATCAATGCAGAGGCCACCAGTGCAATCCTTAGATTCCAAAGCTTGGTTCCCCGACGTGTTTTCATTGCTAAAATTTTAAAACCTGTGTATAAAACTAACCAAGGCAGCCATCTCCTTTGTCTGTTCTACACATTTGACAGCATTTGAACTCTGGTTTTGTTATGTTTGTGTACTGCCCTCAAAGTCATTTCTCTGTAAAGCAAAAATCCAAGCCCTTTTTTCAAAGCTGATTATATCCAGCAATTTTCTTAAACCGAGGAGTCATGGTAACAGCTTTGTAAGGGATCCAAGGCGCTGTTGCAAGTAGGAATAAGAAAAATTAGGCCTTTTTCACAATTATGCAACGCGATACCAAGATCCATATTTAGATCTCTAAACTAAAAACCAGTTTGCGTGAGGGTGCCCCCAACCAAAAAGTTAAATCCTGATCCTTCAGCGTGGTCCCTGAGGGCTTCTTGGTTGCACGTCCAGCTCAGCCCCTGGGCTGTGCCTGCCCGGGCAGGGGTCTGATGGCAAACCCAGCGCTCCTATTATATTTATTTCTGTTCCCGTTATATGGGAGTGCAGCTGGGTGGCTGGCATGCCCAGGATCTGCTCTGCCAGTCTTCCAAAGCCCTAAACACAAAGGCTCGGTGTCAGGCTCACCGTTTGTGGCACGGACAGAGATGGCAAGCTGCTGCTGCTGCTGCTGCCCTCCTTAACGCCCGGCGAGCAGCCTGCAGCTCTGATCAGTTCCGTGTGTCGGCTTGTGAAAGTGTCTCTCTCTTCCCCCCGAGACGTGAGGAGTTGTATCTAGAGCACTTTCGGCTCGGAAGAGGTATTTATAGTTCGTGTGTTTGCAGCTGAAATGACGCCGTTAGGGTTTTAAGGAAGGGCCCTTACTCACTGAGTATCTAAGTAGTAATTCGGGATGGCCGTGCGTGGTGCGCCCGGGTGCTGGGGTTGGACCAAAAGGTGCCTGGGGGCTCTTCTCTTTTGGGGTGACTGTCACCCGGCATCTCTCAGTGAAAGTTTAACCTCTAGCCAGATTGAGGAGGTGTTGAGCACTAGTTCCTAACTGCCTGCCTTAACGACTGCTGCCAGCAGGTAATTGGGATTTTCCCGCAGATCCCCCCCGGGCTGCAGGGTGCCCACGGTTCATTCAGGCTGCCTCAGATCTTCCAAGACTCCGTAACTCCGTGTGCAATTACACCAGAATGGCTTTGACAGAGAAAAACTCGTCCTTACACTGCTCAAATCGAGTTAGGGACTTGTGATACCCACGGCTGGTGTGCCTGAGGCTTACACCAAGTGATCAATTACCCGGGTGATAAAGGTGCACACATGTAACCAAGTGAAGTTTGTAAGAATTTAGAAAACCAGCCCAAACTCGAGGCTGTCACTAATTGGGGCTTGTTTATTGGGAATGTCCTCAGCTTAGCAGAAATTCAGTGTCAACGTGTGCTGAGACCGCTGTTTAAATTACAGATGCAGCCAGCACATCAGCTGGAGTGATTCAACCTGCCTGCTTTGCTGAGGGCTGCTGCCTTAAATCAGGGGTGCGCAGCGGGGCTGGGCCCCCCGAGGTTTAGGAGCCTGCAGGTGGGAGCTGTGCAGGCATGAATTTGGGAACTGAGAGGGAACGGCACAGCAGAAGTGATCGCAGAGCTGTGCTTACAGCGTCCCTCTGAACCCACGAAGCAGCTTGCAGGGCACTCTGCTGTCCTCGTTATTGCTCATTGTCCTGGTTTTGGCCTTGTGCAATCCCTAGCTGTGAAGGGAGGAGGAGAGGAGCGGGGCTAGCACTGAGGATGTCCTGTCTGCCCAGGTTCCAGGAGTGCAAATGAACCCAATGAATGTCGGTGTCTTGACAGAGAATGAGGGTGGTGTGTCCTGTTACAATTCCAACTCGAAAATGATGCTTGTTTGAGGAATATAAGCAGCCCTATTTTTATCTTGTTTAGAAATTGAAAAAATTCAGAAGGGTGAAACAACAAAGAAGGATGAGGAAGAGAACTACCTGGATTTATTTTCTCACAAGAATATGAAACTGAAAGAACGAGTTCTGATACCTGTCAAACAGTACCCCAAGGTGAGGGCCAGAAAATAGCTTACTGAATCTCTGTGATTTGCTTATTTTCTGTGGATTTTATGGCTGAATGTTAGAGATAGCAGCTGTCAAAGTGTCAGCAGGAGTTACGCCAGTGTGCCGCTGGAATCGCTACAGAATTTGTCCTATGCAAGCTTGCAGGATCTTATTTCTAATACATTGCATTTCCAGCATGTCTCGGGATAAAGCTAAATGGTGATGTGTAGTTGTGATCTTCCATTGCTGGAATAGACTTCCATGCGTAGAGCTCTGTTTTACAGCTAAGACCACATTTAACTCGTAAGGCTTGCTGCCTGTAAAGCCACTGGAGAGTAGCAGTTAGAATTAAACACTTTACATGAGTTAATTTAGCTCTTTTCTGGTGGAGCATTTTTTCATTGAAAGAATGTTCTGGAATTTATGTTTTCCTGTGCGTTTTTTGGTCTGATTTTTTTTTTTTTTGTGAGATTAAGAGAAAGCGGCGTGACTAAACTTCTTGTAAGCCAGCGTAACATTGACAGAAGTTCTTGTTAACGTTACTGAGTTCTGGAGTTGAACAACTTCTTTTTGTATTTCCAGTTCAATTTTGTTGGAAAGATTTTGGGACCTCAAGGCAACACCATCAAGAGACTTCAGGAAGAAACTGGTGCTAAGATATCCGTGCTTGGGAAGGGTTCAATGCGAGATAAAGCAAAGGTAAGGGCACCCCCTCGAAGCCATAGACATCCATTATGCCTTGCACATCGCTGTGAAAAGTGGAGGTTCTCAAAGCATTTTATAGATGGAAATTCAAAAGCGAAGGCAACAGGAGGTCACCTTTCTGAAAATGTTCTGTGCTTGTTGGGAGCAATCCTGGCTGGGGGAGAAGTGTGATGCATGTGTTCTTTGTAAGCAGTACTTGCAGCAACCAGTCATCTCTGTGATATACTGTACCTCGGGTGCAGAGGTAGCTTATATGAAAGGTGAAGTGCAAGGTCCTTGAAGTAAGAACCAATTCTAGCTACTCCTTGAAAAGTCATTTGCTAAAGGAATATGTTTTCCCTCTGGGGAAAAAAACAAAAAACATTTCCCTCTTCCAGATGTCCCCTCTGAAATCTGTACATTTTCACGGTTCACTGAAGACGTTGGAGCAGTCTGTTCCTGGTAATCTTCAGTGAATCACGAAGTGCCGGGAGGTTTTTTGAGCAGAAAAAATGGAAACGTTTTTTTCTTCCTGCTTGCTCCTAAAATTGAGCTAACAAACAATGGGGCTTTAACTGAATTCAGCTTTTACTTTAGCAGACTGAGAAGCTTGTATGCTTCTAGCTTGCTTACAGCTTCTTAAAACCAGCTGAATAACACAGGTATCAAAGAGCAGAGTTAGAGCAGGCGTGTTTGAGGCATTGAGCTTCACTGTCCCTGTAAAGAGCTGCTTAGGCAGACAGGTGGTGTAGAACAGGAAGAACATCGCTTCCCTGTGCTTAATCTTCTGGAAAAAAAAGCTGCTGGCATCACTGCGTTTAACACAGATACCGTAGGCACCTGAAAAGGCTGCTATAAAAAGGTGGAAGGTACAGACTTGCAGGCTGCTTGTGGCTTTTTTGTAAAACTGTATTGATGTGCATAGGAGGTTAACGTGATCCATGAACCAGCATGGCTAAAATGATTTTATGGATGTTACCTGCTAAGGCTTAGGAAACAGGAAAAGAAAAATAGTTTTGCTGCATCTTACTTAGTTTAGGACTCTCTAATATGCTTTGTTTTAGGAGGAAGAACTACGTAAAGGGGGAGATCCTAAATATGCTCATCTAAATATGGATTTGCATGTCTTCATTGAAGTTTTTGGACCCCCTTGTGAAGCGTATGCTCTGATGGCTCATGCCATGGAAGAGGTCAAGAAGTTCCTTGTCCCAGTATGTATGCTGATGCTCTTTTTGTATTGAAGGGTGAAGATGGGTTAAGGTTCGCTCGGTGTAAGGCCTGTGGTACAGGAAAGGTGTAACGAGGAAGCCTGGAGTAGTAAGAGTAGTAAGTGTGTGTGTGGCAGCTTAAGATGGCCACATTAATCTTGCATGAGGTCATGTATTAATCCCCTAATCATAATGAGAAGGAAGTACACCTTCAGGGCAATTGCATGGGAAACTCGGAGTAGGTATTTCTTTCCCAGCTTTAGATGTGGACACGGGTGGGTGGAGAGCTCGTCTAGCTCCCTGTTCAGATTTAGCAGGCGAATAATTTTATCTGGATCTGGCATGGAAGAGCCTTCTTGGACGGGTTCCTCCGATTTGGAACTGGGGCATCAAAATCTGCCTAGAAAACTGTACAGGTCAGATCAGGAACTCTGTGCACAGAGGTGCTTGCTCTGCTCTGGAGGATGGTGTGAGGATGAGGAGGGTGACTGCCTGGGAGCCTGGTAGTGGTACTTAGCGCTGTGATTAGTTTCCGAGACACCCCTGAGTCAATATTTCTGCTGCTTTTAAATGGGTATGATGTGAAGGAACCTCCTTTTGCCTGTCAGGCGTTTATGCAGATGACATTTGTTGTCTTTTGGGGGATGTCTTCTACTGGCGAAGCTTGTAAGACCTTCATGTTCAGCATCGGGGGTTTTGTGCCAGTGTGCAACACGACAAAGCTGAGCGTTGCCTCGGAGAACCGAGGTACCTGAAGAAGATATTAAAATCATAGCACTGCTCGCTAAATTAGGAAGAAAACAAAATGGGAAGGAAGCACGCAGTGCTGCTGTGGCAGGCAGGGAGCTGAGCAGAGCCCAGCGCCGTGCGGCTGAGCTCAGGTGTGCCTCAGGGTCAAGGGGCAGGTGGAACTCGAGAGCTGCAGGGAAGTGTGGAAAAGCATACGGTTACTGAGTGGTTTCCATGTGTCTGACACGGAGAGGAGGAGAGATTGCTGTGTGAAGTGCCTCTGAAGGAAAGAGGTCATCTTCAAGGAGCCCCTGGGATGTACAAAACCTCAGCTCGCCGAAGCGAGCGTGCAGCCTTGCGATTTAAAGTGTCTTATCTAGCGCTGCCTTCAAACAATGTGTTAAACTCGTGAAAATTGGCAGAGAAGCCACAAAGGAAGGCAGCAGGGTTGTGAAGACACATCTGGTAGGAGGCTTCTCGCTTTGTGGAGTTGCCATGGCAGCGTGAGGGTCCCCTCTGATGAGACCGGCGGCGCGAGGCCCGGCCTGCGTGTGTGCTCGGGGAGGGGTGGGCAGCAAAGACCCCCACGGGTCAGCAGGGACTGGCACCGAATCCTCGAGCTCCATCCCCTGGGGTGATAAAAATGCACGGAGCAGAAGCATACTGCGTTCGTGAGGCAGTGAGGAGACAGCCTGCTTGCAAATTGGCATTTACTGCTCGTCAGGCTGCATCCTCTCCTGCTCCCCGGTGTGTCAGGAACACGGCAGTGTGTTTTACGTTCCGTGGGCTCGCTGCCAGCCACCTGCCTTTAAATGGCAGTTGAAAGATGCTCGAGGTGAGATACATCTTGCCTGACCTCTGAGCCCTCCAACATTTGCAAATAAATCATGCCAACATCCCTGGGATGCCTCCAGACCTCCTGTGAGCAAGGTCCTCTGCCCAGGGAGCAGCTGCCGTGCGCGGTGCAGCTCCTGGACATCAGTGGAGAGGGCTCCTCCTGGCTGGTTTGGACAAAGCTGGCAGCCGTGTGCTGCTGCCAGCTGGGAAGATCCCAGTAAAAGTCACCAGCAGGTTTTAATTTGGGACTATTAGGCCATTTTTGTTCCAGCGCGGTAGCCTGTGATGTCCTGGAGCAGGGACTGTCTAGTTAGCTGCTCTTTGGAGTTGACTGTCTTCCCTCTTTAGGATATGATGGATGATATCTGTCAGGAGCAATTCTTGGAGCTCTCCTATCTGAACGGTGTGCCAGAGCCAACTCGCGGCCGAGGAGTCCCTGTGCGGGGAAGGGGAGCAGCTCCGCCACCACCTCCGCCTGTGCCAAGGTACCGATCCCAGAACGTGGATCTGGAAATGCTGCATCTTGCTCGGAGCAGTGCTCCAAGATCAGGTCGAGCTGCTTATTCGTGTACATCAGCCGTTAGCTTTGATCTTGGCTTTTGACCAAGGCTTTCTAGCCTTGTTCTGCAGGCTTGCTTGAGCAAGCTGACATCAGATATTCGATATGTGCTGAGTTGTAATCCAGCTCAATGGATGTCTTGTCTTGTTTTTTGGTGCCTGAAATTAGAAGCTTTGTAAAGTAACCCTTCAAAAATTGAAAAGAATAGGTAGAAAATCATTTTTTTTAACAGCCTGCAAAATCATGTGTAGATGTTTTGTATTTGCTTCTGCAACCTGCAGCAGAATAAGCACTTTCAGTTCAAACTGACCTTCCTTTGAAAGTCACAGCATAGCATTACTCTGTCACTGCTGTCAAGGGATTGGGATAAATTGGCGATAAAGCTCTGTTGCTGTAGTTCTGGCTTCACTACATATTTCACAGGGGAAAGCCTTTGCTTTATCTGACTGTTTATCCCAGAAGTGTCCCTGGTTATCTCATCAGTGATCTTTATAGTCCTGGAGGTATGGCAGTCTGTGCTGATTAGTGACAGAGGGTTGTTTAAAACCAGCTCTGAGAAATGACTTGGCAGAAGTTCTGCATCAGATTCGTTTCTACATCTGCATAACACGTAATGCAGTCCGGTTCCACCCCATTTTTCAGCCCGTGCAATGTAGGATTAATTCCCGTGCTTTCTTTTGTGACAAATATTCCATAGCTTAGAGAACAGTAACTGGATTTCTTTATCAAGCTGTTGTGTTCTGAAGGAGGCGTAAGAAGCGCGTGCGCTGCCCTCGCTATTCAGCACGTGAGCGGTGTGGTGACAGCTCTTCAAGCTCTTCAGTCATCTCTGTCTCCTTCCAGGGGCCGTGGTGTTGGGCCTCCTCCTCCTCCTCCTCGGGGGGCCCTGGTGCGAGGAGCCCCGGTGCGGGGTGCCATTGCCAGGGGAGCTGCTGTAGCCCGTGGAGTGCCTCCCCCCCCGGCGGTGCGGGGGGCTCCTGCACCCAGAGCACGTGCAGCCGGCATTCAGAGGATACCGCTTCCTCCTCCTCCTGCACCAGAAACCTACGAGGAATATGTAAGAAACTGTCTACTTCTGTTCTTTATTCCAGCTAGGTGGTTGTGTATTAGGTATTTAACATCCTTTAAATGCAGGCTACCAACACAGAAGCTTGCACTGACGAAGTGAGCCCTAGTGCAGACACAGAATGCTGCTGGTGACGTGCTCTACCTGTTCAGTCTTCAAAAGGGGGGGTGTGCTAATATCGTGAATTCAGGTGAAGGGGTTGTTACCATAAAACTGAAATGTGCCCAGGACTGAACTTTGGCATAACTATCACTGCATGTTGGAAAAACTGCATTGCCTTTTCTGCAAGAGAATTATTTCAACAGGGAGCACCAACGCTTTTCTGCAGCCCGTAAAATCCTTCAAGTAAACATGTGAATGAGCATAATGAGGTTTCTGGTCATATACCCAAGCACCACCCTCTTGCTAAGCTTATCTTAGCATCTCTGCTCTTGATATCCTAAACAGAAAACAAGAACGCTGCTTTTTGATGCACAGCAGCATTTTGGGGAACAGACATAAATACGGCAACTTCTGAAAATTCAGCTTCTCCTCCCAGTAAAACTTCTGAAGCCAGTCATAACAGATGGGTTGTTGTCTACCTGTAAATCTGGCGAGCACAGAGTCCTCATGACACACGAGGACTTGTACTGCAGACAGCTGCAGCCTTGGACATGTAAATAACTCTCAGATGCATTGTAAATATTAGCGTGGTTCATTCCTTGCAAGCCACAAGCAGTTTGTAGCTGCCCACGTGTTCTGTGATGGAGCCCCCTTCCCTGTGGCAGGCAGGGACTCAGAGGCTTCTCTGAAAACTGCTGCAGCCTCAATTCACTTCTGCCACTACTCTCGGTCAGTTGTTAACCTTCCTTCTTTCTGTTAATGCCGTTTGTCATCCTCCATTTCAGGGCTATGATGATGCATATGCAGACCAGAGCTATGAGGGGTACGAAGGGTACTACAGCCAGGGCCAAGGGTAAGTCACCTGTCTTACTGAGAGCATTGTGCATGATCTTTTTTTCTTTTAAGGGAATGGAAACACTTGTTTCTGAGCTTGAGCTGTAGGGAAAGTGCCCTGTTCTGCTGTAATCCAGGAGATTCTGGGAAATAGCTTTGGGAGTGGCCCAGTGTTCTTGAGAAATGTGTAAAAGCAGCGAACACACAACCACAGCCGTGAGCAACGTCGGGCATCTTTGCTGTTCCAGTGTTTGTGCAAGTTGTGTCAGGTTAGAGTACGATTTCAGAGCTGTATGTAACCAACGTAATTACTCTTCCAGGGACACAGAATACTATGATTATGGACACGGGGAGGCACAGGAAACCTATGAAGCTTATGGTATGTCTGGGGATACTGTTCTCTTGCAGGGAAGGGGCTGCACGTAGCTGGGAATTTTGCAGTCGATCAGCTGTTTTCCAGTGCCACTCCACACCCTGAGCAGAAATTTCTGATGCTGAGGAGAGCCTCAGGCAGTTTTCATGGCAGAATATTTATACCCTACAGATTACCCAGGTCTGAACAACTGAAGGCATTCTGTGGTTTTCAGATTCTTATCTAGCTCAATTGTCTCAAAGGCGATGAAAACTTCCATTTTTAAATATGGAAGTATCTTTTAATTTCCTTGTCGCTTTAAAGTATTTTAAGAGCTATGGATTTCCACCCACAGCACTACTTTTGCTGCAGTCTGGTTTCATGGATTATATTTTGTTGAGCTGCATGAGTGCATGGCTCCATCTGCTTCCTTATCCTCAAAAACCTTCCAGCTGACACCGACTGCACTACACAATTTGCTTGAAAAATGGATTTAAATGTCATTTTAAGGCCTCCCTTCGATTAGGTAGAACAATCTTGGTCAATATGACTAGGAAGCAGTTTATGAAGTCTGGCTAATTTAAATTACCTGAGGCTACCAACGTAGGCTAGACTGAGGAGTGTGGAGGACCGATTTGGCCACAGCTGAGTAAATCACCCACTGCTGAAAGCCACAGGCCTTACATGTGAGGTGCTGGCAAGAAAGCATTGGGTGACTGCATTGTTTTGTGTTTTTTTTAAGCTAGTTCAGTTATCCCAGCTCATGAATGACATCTGCATGTGGCAATGAGTAAGATTCACTTTCTCTGGAAGCAAGCTGAAATGTAAACAGTTACACAAGCCCCACAGCGAGCTGCTTAGTGGCATGGAAACATACAGTGTTGAAAGCAGTCCCTGCAGCAGAGCATCCATGCCTGAAGGTGTGAGTGAACCCAGACGATAATGACCAACCTGGAGGGGCTTCTGGGGAGGCAGGGAATCCCTCACCCTGGTTGTGGCATCTCCTGCTCCCAGGGAGCAGAGACAGACCTGCCTCTGGGTGTGCTCCGGGCTTAAGCTGTGAGTGCAAATTCAGGTTCCTAATCAGGGCTGCTCTTCCAGGCAAGGATGAATTTGAATAGACAGCTGCTGTCAGTAATGGTGGGTATCTTTCGTGCCTCTGTGCAGAATGGCTCTTAAATGGCTTGGGTTGTTGCCTGTGTTAGTCACGCAGCACAAAGAGGCTTTTGTGCCTCCTGCTTGGTAGGAGAGCAGTGTTGTTGTCTGGGGTAGGAAGGCCAAAATGCTCATTGTACACTTGGCATGAAGTTGCCACAGTTAATCTGTTTATCCACAGTAATTTCCTTTGGTTTCTGCTTTCACGAAAACAAAATTAGAAGAATAAATTGTTGAGCCGGGCTGGAGACGGTTTTGAGAAGATGAGGACGTGCTCCGTGGCAGCAGGAGCAGCGCTCGGCCGTCCTCGGGGGTCTGGGTGCTCGCTCTCACGAACTGGGGCCGTGGAGGCAGCAGCAGGCATGGCAGTAGGAACGCTGCAGGCACAACCCTTTGTGAAAGCTGCGTTTGGATGTCCGGGGCTTGAGCTAGCTCAGGGACAACAGGATGTGAACTTAACTCGCTTCAGTGGTTGCTGTATTGGTCAGAAGGGTTTTGGCCGTCCTGGGCAAGCAGGTGCGGCGCTCCCTGCAGCTGCAGATTTTCCCCATCATCCCGGTGCAGAAGGAGCAGTCGGAAGGCAGGCTGATGCCTGCACGTTCCCTCGGATATGCTGCTGTCTGAGGGCAGCGTGAGTCATTTACTGATTTTTGGCACGATTACGGGGAGCTGCCTGGCTGGTGCATCGCAAGGAGGAGCACCCTACCTGTGGCCGTGTCCCCTCGCAGTCCCGGTGTCACGGCGCTGCTGGCTGCCCATCCGAGAGGGCTGTGCCTGCCCGGACCTTAGCGGAGGCAGGCTGGCTGCCAAAGCCACCCCGTGAATTGGCTGCAGCTCTGCTGAAATTAATTACTCGTAAAAGGCACCGGATTTGTCCAAATCTGCGCTCAGCGGGGGTGCCGGGGCTGCAGGCTTCCCGGGGATTCCCGGCCGAGTGGCTTTTCCCAGTACTGGCCCAAAGCTGGGCTGCAAAAGAGCGGTTTTGTGGGGCCGGGGGGATTGTGTAGGGGCTTTTCTTGTGCTTTACACCGTAGAGCAACTCGTGTGGAGCCGAGGAGTGTTTCGGCTCAGGCTCCAAGAGGATCCCACGTCGGGAGCCAGGCTGCGCCCGGCCCCGAGCACGCCGCCAGCGCTGATTTCTTGCTCTCTTTTCTGCAGGCCAAGATGACTGGAATGGAACAAGGCCCTCCCTGAAGGCCCCGCCAGCTAGGCCGGTGAAGGGGGCCTACAGAGAGCACCCATACGGACGTTACTAAAAACAAACATGAGGGAAAAATATCAGTTATGAGCAAACAGTTGTTACTGATTCTTGTATCTCCCAGGATTCCCGTTGCTTTACCCACACCAGACAAGTAATTGTCTAACTGTTTTTCTTCGTGGCCCTTTTTCTCCCACTCCATCCTCACCCTGCATTCTGGCTTCTGTACGTAGTATTTTAAAATGAGTTAAATAGACTTAGAGGACCGACTTTAATTTTTTTTTTAAGTGTGTAGATTGCTTCTCTTTCTTTGTTGTTTAGATAAACACAACTGTACCTTTTTTAATAAAAAAAAAAAAAAAAGTTGAGTTAAAAATGTTAGTTTCAAAAGTGACATGCTTGCTTAGCAGTTATGAAATTAAGGTTTTGTTAACCTTTTAAGTTCGGTTTTAAGGAACCCATAAAAGTTGTAGTTGCAGAATCCCAAAGTAGGCTACATTTCAAAATTCAGGGCTGTTTTTAAGAATTAAAATCATAATGTAACGGTAGTAGTTGCCACCGTTTAAAAGTAACCTCAGATGTCAAACTTCACTTAAAAGCAGATTGCTGGTGAATCTTCAGTTTAAATTTTAATACGAAGGATCCTCAAGCAAATTAAATAGCATTTTTTAAAGGTGATTGACTTAAAAGAAAAAATTAGGTTTGTAAAATTGACTTTTCTTATGTGGGTTTTGAAATCTAGCCCCGAACATGCGGTGTTGAGAGATGCTTGGGAAGCAGATTTTCCAGTGTAAAGGGGTTCTTAGCCTGGTTCGATATGAAGAACTTTTAAAACAAATTAAAGCATGGCTCTAATTGCCCGGGGTTTGATATTAGAAAACAGAGTACTAAGTGAGTAGGTTTGAACTCTGTAAAATTGCAGTCTTCTCATGGTTATAGGGTTTGGGGCAGATAATACAGTGCAAGTTTAAAACTGGCAAAACTGTCAGTGTTAGCAATCCCATGGACTTGTTCAAGTGTATCTCAACACTAGCTTTGCATAAAAAGGGACACTGCAGCTGAAAAAAAATGAGGAAAATTTTCACGTTGTACATAGGTTAAAGTCCTAATTGGATTTGTACACTGTCCTCCCAACTCTGTTCTTGAAGATTAAATGCTACATGTGTAAGTCTGCCTAAATAGGTAGCTAAAACTTGTCAAAATGTCTGCCGCAGTTTGTCAATAAAGTTTAGTCCTTTTTTAATCAAAGTAAATGTGATGAATTGTCATTTTTTTTGGTTGAGCAGTAAAATAGCTATTATTTTTTTCAAATAATTTTAAATTAATGCTAAAGCTAATTGTCTTTTTAAAATATGGAGACATTCTAAAAATGGTGTTTTTTTTGCAATTCTTACAAAAAGTTTATCGAGCTCACTAAATGAGCGTAATTAAAAAAAAAAAAGAAAAAAGGAAAAAAACAAGAAAATTTGTTTTTCACCCCCTGGAAGTTCTTGAAAGCAGTTTGATCCTAGACTATTGCAGAAATCTGGCTGGAAAGCGTTCACTGAATTAAAGATTGAGGTTTCAGGTGGCCTCATGGAGCATGCCAGGCTGCAGGCTCCAGGCTGAGTCTGAAATGGCTGGTGTAAATGTAACGTGACAAAACGAAGGCTGAGAGCTCCGAGGCTTAGCTGCCACCAGGAGGAGGAGGAAGCTTGCTTTTTGCTCACGTAAACTCCCCTATCCCACTGGGCTGGGATGCTGCCCTTCCTGCCTTAAGGTAGCCTTTACTTGGAAAGCCACTTGCAAATGTTACCCCTCTTTGGGAAGGGTGCTGCAGCTGCTCCTCAAATCCTTCCGACAGGGTGTGTTATGTATTTGTGTATACATCAGCTGTAATCTTAAACTGCTGCTTAGAGATGTGGGAAGCAGTTTGCATTTCCCAATTGCGAGGTGAATCTGGCATTCTAGGGGGAGAGAATTAAACTGCTCGGGGGTGAAAAATAGAGCAGCAGGAAACAAACTGCTTGCAGCAGTGCATGACTGAGGGGAATACTTTAAAACAAAAAGTTGTATTTGTAGATTGTTATTAAAGTGCAAATAACCGAATTTTCAACAATGGTTTGGAGTCAGCTTTCAGGGCATAATGTCTTGCTTGATGAAAAGATCACCCTATGCCCCCCTTTTAAAGGAAAATTATCGCAGGAGAATCAGGATGTGTAAAGCTAACATGCATCGCAAAACCCAAAAGGTAACCTAAATGTCTGATTTTAATAGCACATTTCTCTTTTACATAAACTGTGACGGCAACTTGCATAAACTTTATTGAAACAATTCTTCAAATGTTAATTTTAATGTAAAAATTTGAAAAAAAAAATGTTTAAAATAAACATTTAAAAAAAAAACAACCACATGCTTCTGCATAAATTAGCGATAACTTTAATACTGTGCCCTTTGAAAATGCACTGTAATGTAATGTGGGCAAAAAGGAATCGGCAAGCTTAAATATCAAAAGATGTAAAATGAGAACGAATATAGATAGTCCTGCTACTGCCAAAACCAAAATTCTGCTCAGTTATTTAAAAATGTAAAAAAATGATGGCCCTTTTTAGACCCCCGTATTGATACTTACTGTGACATGTTCAAAGCTCAGCTTAAGTTGCATGTTTTCCTTCCTGTGTAATTGCATGCAGGAATCTTTTTTCTTTTGCTTTGTGCTTACGTTAAGGAGGCTCACAAATGTCTTCAATTTGCAGGAGTCAAGAGTGCATCGCTGCGAATCGCTTGGGGGACGATGAGCAGGGGCAACACGAAGTGGGTGAGTTTGTCTGTTTATTTTTGCAACCCGTTGCAAGCTGCTAACATGTTCTGTGGGGGCGGCGGGGGCGGCACCATCTGAGCTGCTAAATCGGAGCCATTCCTCACAGACCCACAAATAAAATTCCTCTTGCGAAAGGCCAGTTCCATGACTGCCACTCGCGCAGGGGTCACGGTGTGGGGGAGGCTTCAGTTGTGCACCTGCTTGCAGCTCTCCCACCGAGGTCCCGCGGAGAAGGAGGTTTTAAGTGGATTTGAGGAGAGGGGGAAACGTGGCGAGGAGATGTATTTCTGGGAGCTGGCTCCCGACTGAGCTGCTGGCTTCTGTCTGAATGCTCTCAGCAGCAAGGTGGCGTTAAATTTGTTGTAACCCCGTGCTCTAGAAGCAGAGCAGCCTACGGAACGGTTCAGGAGGAATTCCTGCAGGAGCCTATAATGCGTTAAATTTACGCACTGCAGGTAGCCCAATTAGACCTTGCTAGTGCTGTCCCTTCCACGCTGCCGTGGCAGCATCTGAAATGTGATCTGGCTGCTGTTCAACAGCTTTTAGTCCAGTATAGTAGTAAAACTGCTGGGCTAGTGGTCCTCCACGCCTCACTGGGATGCATCCAGCTCAGAGCCCTGCATGGAGTGGACACCCTGAGCCCTCGGTGGGGTGAGGAACCCCCCAGCACCTTTGGGAGCTGGTGCTGCTCAGCACCCGTGGTGGCTGGGCTCCCTCTGGTGGCTGCTGTGGCCGCAGTGAGTTGCTTTCTCCAGTAAATACCTCAATAAATACATGCACATGCTCGCAAACCGAGTGGTGCCTTGGTTGGGGAGCCAGACCCCCAGCATCACCCACGGGAGGAGTGACCTTGTGCTGCCAGGACACGTCTCCCTCCAGCCCCAAGGCAGCAGCCCTAAGCGTTTCCTTTGGGGACGGCCGATCCGTTTCTCTCAAGATCGCTGCGAGTCTGAGCTCCATAAATAAAAGAACAAAGGCACAAACCTTTGTGCTGCTGAGGTCTAATGACTTCAAAGACCACCGTGAAAAGCCCTGAGCGTAGGGTATAAGGACGAAAATCTTTTTTTATATGGAAATGTAAAGCTGCCAAATGAGCTTCTCTTAAGAGTATTAGGATCAAGGAAATGGTAATATGTGGGAATGTTACAAGGGAGTGCAATTATCCTCAATTCTTGGACTTTAACTTGAAAACTGATCCATAATTTTGTTAGGGGAAATCATAACGTGTCTGAATTTCTGTGGCCTGTTTGTGCAATGCATCTTCACTCACAATGTAACTCCAACATCGATTTATATAGTGTTGTACCAATCTCTCCCATTTCTTTCTTAATAGGCACAGCTTTTATATCAAGTGGAAAAGATTTGATAGAGATCATCTATTATGATGCAGTTTTTTTACCAGTAGACGTGGATCTTGTGACACTGCCTTTGGAGTAATACAGTTTGTGTTGCATTTGTTGCATGTTTATGTGAAAAATTGAATGTTATGGAGGAATGTAAATCATAATATATTGAAAATAACTGTATGTGCTAAAAATATTTCAAAAACATGCCCTGCATCAGATATCTTCCTCCCTCTCAAAGCATTACTACATCCAGATTTTAGCCTAGAGTCTGCAAAAGCTAATTTGAGATCCCAAAATAGCCATCGGCATCGGATGTGTCTCTCAGAGATGCTCTAATTAGCCAGACATTCCGGGGGTGATGCAGGACTCACTGAAATACGTGAGGGGTAGAGATTCCTCCGAGTGCTGAAGTCTGAGTTGCCCACACAACCTCCCTCTACGCTGACATCCCCACTGGAGGGGGCATTCAGCTGGCTGTGGGCAGACAAGTGCAGGTGAGCTTTAGTCTCCTGCTTTGCCCAAAGATCTAATCCATGTCTCGTTCTTTGTAGGACGGTGGTAAAGGCCATAAACAACAAAAGTACAGTATAGTGTGATGCATGATGCAGTCACGTCTCCTCCATGGCAGTGCTGCTCTTCCCAAGGGAAGCTTGGCTCCAGAAACCTCCTCGTGCTGCAGAGCACTCCCTGCCTCATACTATGCCCGTTCCTTACCCCTGGTTTCAAGTTGATATTTAGATTCTTAAATAAAGCAAATGACGACGAGCTTTATTTTATAACTTTCTATTTTTTAACTTAAAGCACCATGTTTTCAGTAAGGCTGAAAACCTGCCTTGATGTGGCCCTTTGTGAAAGCCCAAATTTGGCAGGCTGGGTCCAGCTTGGATGTAGGAGCCCAGCTGGATTCCCTATTTGGCTGTTAGAGCGGATGATTCTTTTTGTACGGAATGAGTTTTTAATTTCGAATGAGAGCATCTGCCACAGACAGAGCCAAGAAAAACAATTCAAACGTGCACATCTTCCCTTCCTCACCCCACACCGCTGCTCTCCTAAGGAGCACGTGGGCAGAGGGCGATCCCTGCAGCCTGTGCCAAACCTTCTGAGCAGCCCTAAAGGAAACGGGACCAGCTGTGCCCTGGCTGCTGGGAGCTGCCGAGGAGAACAGGAGGCGCTGCTCACACAGCACAGCTCCTCTCTCGGCTGCGAGGAGCCGAGTACATATGGTGCTTGTGGGGAGCAAGGCGAGGCTGAGGGAAATCCCGCTTTAATTGATAAAGCCGTAACATCTCGAAGGAGATGTTGGATGCGAGCCCCACTTGTAAGCTTTGAGGGGGAGGAATTTCTGCAGGCTAGTCGGGGCCCGTGGGGAGCTGCCATCTCAAATGTAGATATTATTCCTCTTTTCTGCTCGGGAAGCTCGGTTCTGTGAGCGCAGTGCAGAAACCTTTGCTGCTGCTGCTCAGTTGAGCCTTCCACTGCTGCCATATGTTTCAATAGAGATGTTTGCCTCCACGCTCACTCTGCTCCTTTGGCAAAGCGGGATGGAGCTCGGAGGAGCTGGTGTCAGAGACGATAAAGGAGCACAGTTAAGATCTCGTTGCCTTTCCTGTGACTGGGAAGCAGGGAACAGCCAGAATTTGCTGGGAGCGCTGGCGAGCACCAGGACCTCCTTCAGCTGCCCCAAAAGCGGCGTGAGGGCTGCGCCGCTGGTTTCCAACAGAGCTGTTACTTCCCCTGGTTTTACAACCCAACGCTGCGGAAGATGCGTGCATGGTGTTGCACACACAGACCTGTTTTTGATGTGGCGCTGATGCATCCTGCCTGCTGGCGTTACGGCTCCGAACACGGGGCTGCACCCAGGATCCGCATGCTGTGGGGTTTGATGGCTCTGCACAGCACAGGCTCCAAACCCAGTAAGGAACAGAAGATGGGGCCTGAAAGTTCATCACCTTCAGCAGCAGCTTTGCCTCCAGCCTAGGCAGGGGTGGCTCTCCCCATTGCGTAACGCTCCATCTGCACTGAGGCATCAAACGCCCACGAGTGGAGGAATTCAATGAAAAACACAGCGAGCGGCTGGTAGAGATGGTGAAGACTGATCAAGGTGAATCACGGCGTTAAAATAACTCGCAGGGGAAAGTGGCGCGCTCATGGCTGCTGTTTAGCAAGAAGCGTTGAGCAGGTGTTGGAAACGATTACTCATCCCTTACAATAAAGGCCTAACGCTGGCTTTTTTGCCTTTTTTGGCTTTTTTTTGTTTTTTTTTGGTGTCGGGCTGGAGATGCAGAGCGGGGCTCAGCCCCCGGGGTGATGCCGGGGAGGGGCACGGGGCGCTCGCTTCCCCCCAGCAGAGCCATGCTGGGCTGTGCACTCTGAGAACTGGGAGGAAAAAAGGAGAAGGCAGCCACCAGCCCCCCTAAGACGAGCAACCAGGGCTGGGGCAGCGGCAGCTGCGGGGGGGACCCCGATGGGGGGACGGGGGGGGGCTCGAACCGGCGGCGGCGGGGCTCGAACCCGCGGCCGGGAGCGAGGGGGCGGGGCTGGGACCGCGAGGGGGGCGTGGTTATGTAAAGAGAGGGTGTGGCTACGCGTAGATGGGGCGGGGCTGTGTGAAGAGGGGGCGTGGTTATGTGTAGATGGGGCTGGGTTGTATACAGAGGGGGCGGGGTTATGTGCAGAGGGGGCGTGGTTGTGTGCCGAGGGGGGGCGTGGCTATGTGCCGAGGGGGCGTGGCTGGCGCGGTGCCGGAGGTTTGTCCGCTGCCGGCCGCCGTCGCTCCCCGCCATATTGCGCCCGGCGCTGGCGGAGCGGCGGCCGGAGATGGGTGAGGGCGGCGGGGAGGGGGCGGGGGCGGCACCGGGCGTGGACGGGGGGGGACCGGGGGGAGCCGGGACGGGAGCGGCTGAACCGGGACGGGCCGGGCCGGGGCGGGGCCCTCCGTGAGGCGCAGGCGGCCCCGCCCCGCCCCGCCGCGCTGAGGGGGCGGCTCCCGGCCGAGGCCTGCAGCGGGCCCCGGGGCCGCCCCCCGGCTCCACAGGGCCCCGGGACCCCCCCGGTGTCCCCTCAGGAACCCCCCCCAGCCCCAGGCCGCGTCCTGCGGCTCCTGAGGGGCCCCCCCGGGACCCTCCGGTCCCCCCCCATCCCTTGTGCCCCCCCCGGCCCCGCTCCTGTGGTGCCCCGAGACCCCCCCAGGCCCCTCCTTGTGCCCTGGGGGCCCTCAGTGCAGCCCCCCCAGCTCCCCGAGCCCCCCCCCAGCTCCCTGAGCCCCCGTCCAGGACCAGGGCACTTTGCTGGGGCTGTCTGGGCTCGGTGTGAGCCTTGCAGTTGGTTGGAGAGCGGTGCCTGAGCCTGCAGCGAGTTTTCTGGCTTCCAGTCGATTGCAAACTGGAGAAAAATAGCCAGAAAAAATAAATTACAAACGTTTGGTGTGACCTGATCGGAGTTTTGTCACGGCTCAGAGCCCGCTTCTAGCGGAATGGGGTGTTCTCACCCCGTCCTCTCTTGAAGTCGTGTAGCTTAATTGTACAGGTTTAAGTTTTATGGTTTAAACAGGACCCAGGGGAGGTTTTTAAGCCCTGGGATTATTGATATTGTGGCAAGCAAGCCCTAGGAAAGCTGACTTCAGGCTAGCGTCCTACTGAGCCCTGCACCATGCAAACATCCCCTAAAAACTCTCCAGGTGCTTTTTCCCCATCCTAAAAGGGCACAAAAAGGAAAAAGCCACTTGTGTGCCTTTAAAAGAGCTGCGAGCATTTGGGGGCAAAAGGGGGCCGAGGTAATACCCCTGACTTATTGAGTCCTTTGGGCAAATTGTTGAACGTCTCCGTGAGCGCCTTGCTCTGCCAGGGGAGCAGGGATCAGATTAAATTCCTTGCGAGCTGCCTTGGGCCGGGGGGAGGCAGGAAAAGCTTCCTCCTGCCCCCTCGCAGCCTGCAGGCGTCGAGTGGCAGCGCCTCAGCAAGCTGCTGCATGCCCTGGGAGCGTCGGGAGCTCTCGGGGCCGTGTCCCTGGCTGCTGGCGATGCAGGAGGAGACGGAGCCGGGCTTAGCCCCCGGTGAAAAAGGGGCCGAGCGGGGCTGAGCGGGGTCACCTTGTGCTGCAGGTGCTGGGCGAGCAGCCGAGCCTTATTTCCAAACCTTCTCTCTTCCAGTTTTAAGGACCGAAGCCGTCGCCGCGCAGTGAGGAGCCCGGAAGCCGCCCCGCAGAGCAAACCCTCCGCACCCTCTGCTGTTATGGCAGGGGGCAGGCGGGGTCCCAACCGCACGTCCTACTGCCGAAACCCCCTCTGTGAGCCCGGTGCTGCTGGCGGCTCCGGACACTCCACCAGTTCCTCCGTCACGGGCGTGCGCTCACGCACCAGGTACGGCGGGTGGCCGGGTCCTGGGGGGCTGCCAGGCGGCTGCTCCTCTCCACGGAGGGTTTCAGCCATCCCTCACGCCCTGCTGGCCCTTCTGGGGTTTTGCTCGGGGTTTTGCTGGCTCCCACACCTGGCAGAAAGCCTTGCCCTGCGCGTCCCGTTGGGTCTGTGGGTTCCAATTTGCCCCAGTGCTTGGTCAGACCACGACAGACTTCCGTGAGCGTTCAAAAGCTTTTAGTGACCATTCAGTGAAAAGCAGAAACACGTTTTTGTTTTTTTTACCCAAAGCCTGGCGGTGGAGTTCTGGTTTTTGGGTCCCTGTGCCCCCATTTTTGTCACAGGAGGTGTTTCTAGGGTAGAGTTCAGCTCGGTCAGGTGATGTGCAGGCTGCGTTTGGTTCTTCTGCAGATTCTGGCCCAACTGGTTGTTTGCATTTCTGCTTCGGAGGTGAGAGAGGTGAAACGAGAAGCCGTGCACCACCAGGAATACGAAAGCAGGCGGCACCTTGTGAACTGTCTGCGGGGCAAATGGTAGCTCCATCCCAGCCTCTCCCCGCTCGTGGCCCTGGGCCAAGAGATGTGCGGAGACAGTTATTCAAACAAGTTATTGCAAGGCTGCCGAGAGTGGAGCAATCCACCTTGTACACGCTTTGCTGTGATAGTGTGTGCAGAAATCCTTATCACGGAGTAGGGAATGCAGCACAGAGCTCCAGGGGATTTGTCTGTGTGCTGTACCATGCGACACCGGTCGCCTAAATAGCAGCCCAGGCTGGGGAACCCCAAAATGCTCCGTGCCTGTAATGCCTTTGGGAGCTGCCTTGTGCAGGAAGCCCCAAGTGACAGCGTGTGTGCATTAAAAAGGCCTCGGGTCCGTGTTTAAAGCCCTCCAACGGGGGTCCAGAACTTGTCAAGCTGGGACTTGGGGGATTTCAGACACAGCTTGGGTTCCTAAAGCTGTCCCCACACTTATTTCAGGCTGTCAGCCTTTGCTTTTAAAAAGCAGGGGTTGATCCACCTGCATCCACCCCGGCTAGAAGCCTTTCTGCCGTCGCGCTCTGAGGCTGCTGTGATTTCATTTTAGGATTTTCAGTAGGAATTTGGCACCTTGTGCTCTGTGGTTCCTTTGAAACCCACACCCAGATTCCTCTGCCTGTTGTTATTTAGAGATTGCAAATCAGGAGAGATATCTCTGCTGTATATTAATTCCCTTCCCTTTGATTAAAAGGGTTGGTGTCTGGAACTGTGTGCGTGCTCGCACAGGAACACGCTCCTCTGACTAAACTTGTTTTTCCCCCGTCGTTGAATAGAAGCTGAAGAATGAGAAAGGGCTTGTGTTTAATTGCTTTGTATTTCATGTTCAAGCACTCTTAGAAATGTAAATAGCGACTCCAGGCCCAAACGCTCGCAATTAATTAAGAGGGCCACTGCTTGCCCCTTGAACAGCCCCACGCAGCCACGGCTTTTGAACCTGCCTCAAAGCGAGGGGTTTAATACCAAACGACCCGGCACTGTCGGCTGGCCTGGTTCCAAATATTGCTTTCACTGGGAAAATTCCTGCTCGCATCTGCCTGGAAGAGGCCTTGTGGAAGTCCTGGGGGTGCTGACACGGCTGCTTGGTGGCAGCTCCTGGCCGTGAGAGCCCGCCGAGGCCCCTCGGTTGGTGTCGGAGCCTCCCACTTGCACAATCCAGGGGCTGGAGGGGAATCCACGGGCTGTGCTTGTCTGGGGAGTGACTGCTGCTTCTGCTTTGCCCTGCTAGGAGCGGTTCAGGTACAGGCCTTTCCAGCCCACCCTTGGCAACGCAGACAGTTGTTCCCCTGCGGCACTGTAAGATCCCCGAGCTGCCTGTGGAGAGGAGCGTGCTGTTTGAGCTTCAGCTCTTCTTCTGCCATCTCGTTGCGCTGTTCGTCCACTACATCAACATCTACAAGACCGTGTGGTGGTACCCGCCCTCCCACCCTCCTTCGCACACGTCGCTGGTAAGCACCAAGGGATGGCTGCTGCCTGGTGAGGTTTACGGGCTCTCTCGGGTAGTTAGATGTGAATTTTTCCATCTCTGTTTTATTTAAACTGCACGTGACCCTGCAGGGCTGCTCGTGTGGCTTTCGTTTGGTGAATTTTGGGCACCGGCTGTCTGCTTGGCGTTCTCTTTCTGATTTTGGAAAAGAGAGCCCAAGGAGAAGGGAATACCTTGGAAGCTTCTCTGTTGAGTGTGGGTTTGTGCTGCCCGATGGAAAGCGGAATTGTTTTGTTCTCGTTGCTGCAGAATTTTCATCTGATCGACTTCAACGTGCTGACGGTGACAACGATCGTCCTGGCACGCCGGCTGATCGTCGCCATTGTGAAGGAGGTAACGTCCCCAGGAGAATCTCAGCGCCGTGCTTGGGTGACACATGAAGTTCTCTGCCCCTTTTGCAGTCCCAAATTCTTTTGTCCTTTTCCAATGAACTTTGGGCTATGTCCCAGTCAGGAACCTAGGTGTGGTTTCTAATTGGAAGAAGAGAGAAAAGAGCGTCTCAAATCTTTGCTCGTGACTCTCACTGTCCTCCTGTGCTTGGTTCTGAATTGCTGTCTCAACTAGGCTGTAGTAATTCTGCTTTGTTCCTTGCAAAGAGCATTGTTTGGCTCTTCTCCTGTTCTAATTTACCCAGCTCTCTAAGGAGGAAGCAGCATAGGTTGGTTTCTGCTGACTGCAGAAGCTTTCTGTGGCCAGCAGGTCCAGGACAGTGGGCTGGTGGCCTAGGTAAGGACCAGACCTTAACAAGAAGCCGAGACCTCTCCTCGTTCTGACCTGAGGAGTGAGGCCCTGGGTTCTGGAGGCTCTGGATTCCAGCCTAAAGGCATCCTCCCCTTTCTGGTGGCACTCACTTGATGCCTCCCACTAGCTCTTCCCTCGTGCTTAGGGTGTTGGTTTAACAGACTGAGCGCTGCCCATTTACTGCTTGCTCCCTGGAGGAGCAGTGAGTCGGTCTCCCCTCAGCCCTGCTCCTTCTCTCCCCGCAGGCCTCGCAGAGTGGCAAAGTCTCCCTGCCTCGCTCGGTTTTCCTGGTGATCACCCGCTTCGCCGTTCTCACCGGCACGGGCTGGAGTTTGTGTCGATCAATAATTCACCTCTTCAGAACCTACTCCTTCCTTAATCTCCTGTTCCTCTGTTACCCGTAAGTATCTCTTCTGTCATTCTTGTGATTTCTGATGTTGCTCAGGTGAAAGGAAGTTTGGAAGTAAATAAGCCCTTGATTACATGGCAACAGAGCTTAACCTACCCTTTTCTTGCTGTGTCACATTTCTTCTTGGTCCCAGGGCATATTTTTCCCATTTGCACACCTTTCAGCCTTAATGTAAGCGTTAATTACAGCTCCTAGATTGCTTGTGTCATCTGAAAAGGATTGTCTGTTTTTCTCATGGTATTCAAAGAACCCATTCCTTCAGCTCACTGTAGTCCTTGGGTGCCTCTGCCAGGTGGAGAGGATCAAACGCTTCCCTGCTTCATGTTAACCAACAGAAGGAAGCTGGCTGAATTTCCATTCAATTAGTGGAATTGCTCCCTTCCCTCTGGTAGATACAGGAGGAAGGATCCTGTAAAGACAATAGAATTGTTGGTGAAGGTGGCCTGGGTTGTACTGTGATTTGAGGTCATTTTGGTGAAGATCTTTTCTGGAGCTGATTGAGGTGGCAGGTGCCATTTGGGACAGGGATGCAGTGGTAAAGGTGTCGCACGGGGAGCTGGTAAGGACGTAACCCCCTCTCTGCGCCTCGATGCTGCAGGTTTGGCATGTACATTCCCTTCCTCCAACTGAACTGTGACTTTCGGAAGACGAGCCTCTTCTCCCAGGTGGCCAACATCGGTCCCAGAGAGACCGGCGAGGTGAACTTCAGGGGCAGAGACTACCTGACTGTCCTAAAGGAAACCTGGAAGCAGCACACCCGGCAGATGTACGGCATGGAGGCCATGCCCACTCACGCCTGCTGCCTCTCCCCAGATCTCATCCGAAATGAGGTGGAATACTTGAAAATGGACTTTAACTGGCGGATGAAAGAGGTGCTGGTCAGCTCCATGCTCAGTGCCTACTACGTGGCCTTCGTGCCAGTCTGGTTTGTGAAGGTGAGCCGGAGCCCTGTGCGTGCATCGTCCCACTCCTCCCAGTATGGGACTGGCTGGGGAGGACTGGGGAGAGGTGGGCACTGGTTTAGGGTTGCTGTTTGTGAGATGTGCATCCGTCTGCTCACCTTCCCGAGGAGCTAAAAGGGGGGCGTTGGACCCCAGGCTGAGCAGTCCTTTGCAGGCTGGCCTTCTGTTCAACGCCAGGGCACTGACTTTAACCAGGGAGGCAGTCCGAGACAGGATGGATTTTATTAAGTTTCTTAGGTGCTTTGTTTCGGTTCCTGGCATGTTGTGCAGTGAGACAGGTCTGGTAATAAATCTGTCAGACCTCGGGGATGAGCCCTGCGGGACCGGTGCCCCCGCCCATCGCTGGGGGAGCATCAGAAACATTTCCCCATATTTGGTGCTCAGCAGCGATAGCGTAAATGTTTTGCCGTGGTGTGTTTGGGAGCTGCACAGCAGCCGTCCCACGTGTCTGTGGGCGCCTCTTTTGGAGGCAGGCTGAATGGCTGCGTGAAAAGCCCTCGCCCTACCTGCCGGAGCGCTTTGTGTTTTGATGGCTTCGTGAGGTGGGGCTGTCCAAACACCTCGTCACATTCTTCCTGTCCTCCCCCCCCGCAGAACACGCAGTACTACGACAAGCGCTGGTCGTGTGAGCTCTTCCTCCTGGTTTCCATCAGCACGTCGGTGATCCTGATGCAGTACCTCCTGCCCGCGCGCTACTGCGACCTGCTCCACAAAGCTGCGGCGCACCTGGGCTGCTGGCAGAAGGTCGATCCTGCCCTCTGCTCCAACGTGCTGCAGCATCAGTAAGGAGCTCTCCCGGGGCTGGGGGTTTCTCTTTCTGTTGGTGTGAACGGAGGCTGGATGGGGGAGGCTCAGCTTTCAGCCATCTCTCATCTTTTTGCCATAAAAAAAAAGAGAGAGAAAAATGAAGGCAGGGTTGTGAGCTGACACATCTGGCACCGTGCAGACACTATCTGTGCTGTCCGCTTGCAAGTGCTGCAGGCAGATCTGATTTTGGCAAGATGCCTGCTGCTGCTGGCCACAGGTAACTGCAGCTTGTCACTGCCACAGTGACGTGCCACAGCGGCCCAAATTCTGTCCTCACGAGTGACCACAGCTCGCCACTGTGGAAAATGCCACAACCACGGCTTGGACATTGTCCTGGCTGAAAGGGGAAGGCAGCAGAACCCCGCTCAGCCCCCAGCCCCTGTCTCCAGCTGTGTGGGTGGAAGTAAAAGCGCGCTCTGCTTGTCTTCTGCAGGTGGACAGAGGAGTGCATGTGGCCACAGGGAGTGCTGGTGAAACACAGCAAGAATGTGTACAAAGCTGTGGGTCACTACAACGTGGCCGTGCCGTCGGACGTCTCGCACTTCCGCTTCCACGTAAGATCACGTCCCCTGCTGGGAACGGACGGGCAGCTCCTCGGCAGGGCTGCAGCCTTCGTCCTGAGCACCTCGGAGCTGCTGGAGGCACGAGCTGGCTCTCAGGGCGGGGAGCTGCCCGCTGGGTGTACCGGGGGCAGAGAACGAGCTGGATTGGGCATTTCGTGGTAGTTCCACATCTGCCTTCGGTGCTGCCAGGAGGGCGACTGCCCCGTGCAGAGCTGGCCCCTGTGCAGAGCTGGTTTGGGTACCGGTGGTGCCTGCAGAGGGGATCCCACAGGGCCACCCCCTGCTCCCTGCCTCACTCGTCCTGTCCCAAACGGATCTGTCGGGCTGCTCCTCCGCTCGGTGCCTCACTGTCGCCTCTCCTCCAGTTCTTTTTCAGCAAACCACTGAGAATCCTCAACATCCTGATCCTGCTGGAAGGAGCCGTCATCTTCTACCAGCTTTACTCGCTGATTTCTTCGGAGAAGTGGCATCAGACGATCTCACTGGCTCTGATCCTCTTCAGCAATTACTACGCCTTCTTCAAGCTGCTGCGTGACCGTCTGGTGCTGGGCAAAGCCTACTCCTATTCTGCCAGCAGAGACTCAGAGCAGAAGTTAAATTAAAACAATTGCACTGATGCTCAGCTTATTACAGAACAAACAAAACGAGAAACCCTCAGAGCTTTGTATTTTTGTTACCACTGCTTTTTTTTTCTTTGATAACTGATGTAATTAAAAGGAAAAAACATATTTTTTTACTCCCAACAGTTGTTTGTGCGTTTGTTGGCTGGTGGAATCTCGGGAGGGGGCCTCCTCCTGTTTGGATGCGAGAGGAGAAATTTATTAACGGGGCTGGGTTCTGGGGGGAGCGAGGGGAGCTCTGCAGGGCCCTGACCCTGCCTTTTCCTGGGACCCTACAGAAATCCCTGCAACGCTCGCAGGCAGCAGGATTGCGTTTTTTTCACTAAAAACGTTTTTAAGCTGCAGCCCCTTGCTGTGGGGGAGAGCCTCGTGCTGTGCGCAGCCCCCCAGCACCACCCATCCCTGCGGCTCGGGGTGGGGGGTGACCCTAAGGGAGCCCCAAAAAACACGGGGCCAAACCCGGGGGGGTGCAGGGGGCTGGGGCAGAGCCCTGCACCCCCCCCAGCCCCCGGGGGTGCAAACCCCGACCCCCCCAGCCCCAAGGAGCCGCATCACCGAGTTGGGGGCTGCTGCCGGGGGCGTTTTTCAGGCGCCCACCGGGAGGGGTTCGGGGTGGGGGGGCCCCAGCAGCCGCCGCCGCCCCCGGCCTTTGTTCGGGGGGGCTCCAACGCCGCCAGGGGGCGCCCGGGGAGTGCGAGGGGGGGGCCGGGAGCGCGGAGAGCCCGAACGGCTCCGGGGGGCATCGGAGGGGGCTCGGGGAGGGGGCTGGGGCTGGGGGCTGGGGGCTTTCCCCTGCTCCCCTATCTTCCCGTGTCCCCCCCATCTTTCCCCATCTCTCCGTTTTTGCCCTGCTCCCCATCTTTCCCCTGTTCCCCAGCTCCCCCCCGTTCCCCCACCTTCCCCTACTCCCCCGTTTTCCCCTTCTCCCCTTTTTTCCCTGCTCCATTTTTCCCCATTTCCCCAATTTCCCCAGTGCAGGATCCCAGCACCCAGCCGGGGACACCGCAGGGGCCAAAGCCACCGGGGCGAAACCCCCGAGGGCACGGCGAGGAAGAGGAAGAAGAGGAAGAAGGAGCAGGAAAGCGAGGAGCTGGGGCTGGCAGCCAGCCTGGGGAGGGTCCCAGCCCGGAGGGGGGGGTCCCCAGCCCATCCCCGGTGCCCCCATTGCCCCCGTGCCCCGGGAGCAGAGCTGCGCCCCGGCCCCCTCCCCGCCGCGGCAGGAGGAAGCGGCCGTGTCCAGCCTTTCCCGAGGATGAGGATTTCCTTCCTCCCATTCAGCGGGGACCCTGGGGTTAGCACGCAGCCCTGGGGGGACCTCGGCCCGTAGGAGGAGGGGGTCCGGCTGTGGGGCACCCCCCCAGGACGCAGCCCCATGGGCAGCTCCCACCGGGACCCCCCTCTTCTTGTCCCGCTGCCCAGCCGGGACCCCCGCAGCCTCCCCAGGGTGAGGGACGAGGCAGCTGGCGGTGCAGGGGTGTGGAAGGAGCCCTGCAACCATTTTCTTCTCTTTTTTCCATGGTTTTACCCCCATTCCCTTGCTCGGCCCGAGCACGCTGCAGATATTTGGGGACACGGCCCAGCGCAGCATCCCTGGGGTGGCCAGGCTGGGGGTGGCTGCAGCAAACAGAGCCACAATTTTGGGGCTCCCAACCACGCCAGGATCAGCAACGCGACCCCACAGCACCGTGCAGACCCCCCTAGCCCCAGGGGTGCCTGCACCCCGATGCATCCCAGCCCCTTCCCACAGGGCGAGCGCGTTCCCAGCAAGGCCCCGCAGCTGGGAAGGGTGGCAGGGAGCTGGGGGGGGGGGGACAGGGGGACGGGGGGGGGGCACTTCTCCTTTCCCTTGAGTCACCAGCGGTGAGCGCAGGGGTTTTCCCCGGGGACCCGGAGGGGATGATGTCCCCGGGGAGATCCCGGGTGGGAATTCCCCCCGGGAGCAGCAGGGTGAGCCGCACGGGGGACCTGGCCCCGGGGGGGCTGCAAGCGGGGTTCTCGTCCCCTCGTCCCTCTGCCCTGGGGACCTGGGGGGTCCCCGGCCCACCCGAACCAAACCGAGGCAGCACCAGGCGTGGGAGCAGCCCCTGGGGGTCCTGGCCTGGCCGGGCTCCATCTGCTGCCCCCCCCCGTTGCCCCCTAATCCCGGGATTAGCAGCCAGATGCCGGGCGCAGGTTTGCTGCAGGTAACGAGGAGCCCTCGGGGAGGAGGCTGCGGCCAGCAAAGTGCAGGCAATTAGGGCTAATCCCACACCTGCCCCTAACGAGCTCCGGAGCCACCAGGGAGCCCACGGGTGCCGGGGTCCTGTCCTGGGGTGCCCCCAAACCCAGGACCCCAACACCGGTTTGGCAACGGGGTCAAAACCTGGGGAGAACGTGGCACACGAGCAGGGGCCGAGCTCCAGCCTTCTGCTGCCCACGGGGGGGGCAGAAACGGGGGGCACGGGGCTGTTGATGAGGCTGAAAGAGCACAGAGGGGGCCGGGAAGGAGCCCCCCGTGCAGATCCCCGCTGCGCCGTGCCCTTTAGCTGCAGGCCGGTAGCTTTAATTCTTCCTTCATCATCGTTTATGCCATTAATAAAGCCAAATCCCTAAAGTGGCTAATTAAAGGGTTCGCTCGCCCGCTGCCATCTCACAGCGAGGCAGGGGCTCTGGGAGATGGGGAAGGGGATAAATGCCACGGGGTGGTGGTGGGGGGCAGCTGCCCCGTGCCCACCCCGCAGCATCTCCTGCCCCTGGGGGCTCCGTGGGCACCCACAGCAGGAGGGGGGCTGAGCCCAGCCGAGCCCCGCTGCCCACCGCTGCCCCCGAGCCCGACCTTGCCCGGGGCTTGCCCTGCCGAAACCGGGGCAGGACACGGCCCACGAGGCCCCGTCCCGAGCCGGAGAGACCTGCAGTAATTGGCAGCCCTGAATTAGCCCGTGCAGGGCCTGATTAGCAATCACACACACACACACACACACACACACACACGCCCGCCCTCGTTTTCTGATCTGAACAAGTTCACGGGGGGCAGCGAGTGTGGGGAGGAGCGGGGACGGATCCTGCACCCCTGGAGCCCCCGCAGGGATCAGATAACCAAAACGGGGTAAAAAATGGGTGATGGATGGGCACGGCACAGCCAGGGGAGGGGAGACGACACCCAGCTGGAGGGAACACCCCGTGTCTTGTGCACACCCGTCCATTATTTTGTTCGTTGTGCCTTCATCTCCTCCTCCTCTTCTCCCTTCCCCGCTCCCTGGGGTCATCCCCACCTCCGCCACACACCCACCCAGGGGCTGCTCTGGTCCTTCACTCACCACCCGAGGCCCCAAAACTCATTGCACCGAGGCAGCTGAGCGGTGACAACACGTCCTGGGGACACAGTGGGGCTGGGGACACAGCTCGGAGCCCCCCCCCCGGGAGCACGGCCGGGGATTGAGCAGGGCACGAGCCCTCCGCGGGGAGCAGATGGCGATTTGCAGCTCCACAATGCGCGGAGCTGCGCGGGGCCAGATGGGCCGCAGGGAGAGAGCAGAGCCGTGTGTGTGTGTGTGTGTGTGTGTGTCCCCCTCCCCGATCCCGCTGCCATTTTACCCACCCGGCTCCAGCAGCGCCCATAAATATTTAACAGCTCCATCCTCGGCGCTGCTGTCGAGCCGACAGCCGGGCGGGCGGCAGCTCCCGCAGCCCGCAGGGACCCCACGGCCCCTCCGCAGCCTCGCTCGGCGGAGCCCCGGGGCTGAGCACCACGACCCCGGCACACCTGGAAAAGCTGGAAAAGCTTTGGGGCTGCCGTGGCGGGGACAAGGACGGGGCCGTTCGCCAGGTTTGCTGCATCATTTCTGGAAAACAAAACAAAAAAAAAAAAAACAACACAAATCTGCTCCAAGGAAAAATCCACCCGGAGATCCCCATCCGGGGCTGGACCCGGACATTTCCCCAGCCCTGGCAGCGCAGGGTGCAAAGGGGCTGGGTGGGGAAGGGAGCTGGCTGAGCACACAGCGTGAGGCAGCACCGCCCCGGGACTGCTGAGAGCCTCGCGCCAGCACCGTGGCAGAGCCGGCTGCGGCACGAAGCGACAAGCCCCGGCGTGCCGGTGCCGCGGGGTGCTGCGACCTGCAGCCCGGGGCTCACCCGGGACAAAGCCCTTTCCCGACACGATGTGGCACAGAGGGCGCAGCCGGTGCGCCAGGCACAGGGACCCGCGGTGGCACGGCCGGCACACGAGCCCCGGCGCAGCCTTGCACCGCTGCCGGGCTTCCTTCCGCCGCTGCCGGCTGCCTTCCTGCCCCGTCTCCCGCCCCTCTTCCTGCCCTCCAGCGCTGGGGCTCGTGGCTCAGGCTCCTGCCCTGCTCCACGTCCGTCCCCGGCTGCACCCGGGGTCCCTTCGACCCCAAATCCTGCCCTGCTGCTGGGCACGGGGCGCAGTTCCTCCTTCTCCATCCCTGTCTCCCTGCACTGAGCGTTTCCATCTCTCCCTGCCGTTCCAGCACCCTCCACCCTCCCTGTGGCTCTTTCCCAGCCTTGGATGGGGCTGCTCCCACTGCTCCCAGTGCTCCCAGTGTGTCACCAGCAGCCCCATGTCCCTATTCCCTCCCTGTGGGCTCCATCCCCAGGCCCTGTCCCCCAGCCCCTCCGTGTGCCCCCGCGTTTCAGCAGCAGCGATTCTCCGCTCCCTTCCAGATCAGTGGTAACGCCATCGAGCGGAGCAGGAGAGCAGCAACCCCCCGACTGCCGCCACTTTGGGGATCTGCCGCTGACCTAGTTTGTAATCCCCGGGCTGCCGAGGCCACCAGGCAGGGACCAGGAACCGGCAAACGCTGCCGGGGGGCACCGACACGTCCCCTTCCAGAGCCCCCTGGGGTCCGCAGGCGTCGGGCCCCATCCAGCTGCGGGGCTGGCGCTGGGTGCACGCCGCCTCCCCGCGGGGGCTGTGCCGTTCCCACGCCGGGTCCCCCCCAAACCGGTCGGAGCGGGGGCCCTGACTCAGCCCCGGGGCGGCCGCGTGGGGAGCGGCGTGCGCGGGCAGGCCGCAGGGGCCGGGCTGGGGCGGGGGGCACAGCCCCAAGGGTTGGGGTGGGGGGGGGGGGTGCAGGATGGGACCTGCACGGGGCCACGCTTCCCGGGCAGCCACGCCAAAGCCATGAGCAAAGAGGGAAGCGAGAAGTTTCCTTTTCCTTCCTCCTGCAGGGCCGTGGAGGTGGTGGCACGGCACGGCCGCCCTCTCCTGCGCCCAGCTCCGCTCCCCGCTCCCTGCAGCGGGTCTGATCCTGCCCCAGGGCGCTGGGTGCAACCTCCTGCCCCGTCTCATGGCAGCACCCCGGGGCTGTGCTGCTGGGGACGCCCGGGGGTCCCCAGCACCCGCCCGGTCCCAGGTGGGGGTTTCCCAGCGCCAGGGCCGGGCAGGGCTCCCCGGTTGACGCAGGGTTTGTCACCGAGCCGCTGCCGAGGCCACCCTGCTGCAGGGTGGGTGACACCACTGTCACCTCCGCTGCAGGGCCAGCCCTGCCCGCGGGGACAGAGTCCTGCTCCCAGCAGGATGCTGTGATCCTGCCACATCTCTTACACCACGTCTGCGCCCAGGCCGCCCTCGCGTCTCCTCCTGTGCCCCCACCCAGCCGTGGGCACCCCGCGTGCCGCAGGGCAGCCGGGTGATTCCCCAGGCTGTGCCAGGAAGCCGAGCCAGGCCGTTTTCCAGGAATAAATGGATTAGGAGCCGAGCTCGTTATCGCTGCGGCCTCAGCGAGGGCTGTGGGATGGGGATGGGGACACCAATAGGGACAGGGACGGGGACTGGGGTGCTCTGGGAGGCCAGGGGTGGCCGTGGGGCTCCCACCCGCCCCACCAGGCAGCGAGCGCTCGGCTGCCTGCTGTTCCCCGAGATGCAGCACGCAGGCTCTAATGAGCTGGGACGGTTAATTAGTCAGTGTCAATTTATGTTAATTAGCTGGAGGAGCCGAGAGACTGATTCCTCTGCCACCTGGCTGGCACCGGCAAGCGCAGAGCCCAGCTGGGGCGGGGAGGGGGGGGGCACAGGCACGTGCGTGGAGGGGGGGCACACGTGGGGCTGCAGAGGTGTGCGCACACCTGGGGGCGTGCACATGCGTGTGCACACGTGTGTGTGTGTGTGTGTGTCTGTGTGCTGCCACCCCCAGCTTGCACAACGAGAGCGGGACCAGGACCACCGAGGAGGCTGCAAGGTGCTGCTGGGCTCCGGCCCCCGTCTGCCTGCTGCTGGGGGGAGCTGCCGGGCCTCTGCTCACACCGCAAGCTGGAAACTCACTCAGCCTCTTCTCACCCACATGTGCACCCACAAACATGTGCGCCCGTGCACCCACGCGCCCGTGCATCCATGCACCCGTGCAGCCGTGCACCCACTCACATGCACCCATGTGCACCCATGTGCACCCCCGCAGCCCCGCAGCCCCGCAGCGCACCAAGCTGAGCCCACCCCGATGCCGTGGCCCCGGTGACGTGGGAGGGGGGCAGCCACGTCGCGGGGAGGACAGGAGGGCACGGGGCGAGGGTGCAGGCAGGGATGAGCGGTGCGCGGCTTCCTGCGCTGATTCACGCTCTTCCTCGGCTGCGCTGCCGTACGAGCAAGAGCTGAAACCACACAGGAAGCCGCAGGGATTTCCAAAAGGGCTCAGTGAATGCTCCCTCCCCCCAGCCCCGCTGCTGTTTCCTCTCCGTGTCCCGTACCCACCGAGACCCTCTCCTGACCCCCCCGATGCCGCAGGATCCGGCCCTGGCAGCCCCCTTGGAAGCCCCCGGCTGCCCCTGCCCGGCCCCGCACCTTGCGCTGCTTTCCCATGGCTCCCGCCCGCTGCTGCCAGCCAAACAAATCCCCTCTCGGGGCTTTTTGGTTTCTTTTATTTTGTTTTTCTCCCCTCCCCTTTAAATCACACGGAAACACCTCCGGGGGCTGCTCGAGCGCAGCCGCCAGCATCGCCCTGCACACAGCTGCCCCCTCCCCAGATCCCAAGAGCCCCGGCCACGTGCACCCATGGGGGCGTTCAGCACAGCACCGGGCTGTGCTCAGCTCTTCGGCCTTTCCGAAAAGCTCTGTCCCCTGGGAGCTGTCACACCGAAGGGTTGGGGACCCTGGGACGCCGGCTGCTGCTGCTGGGGCTGCGCTGGTGGGGTTTGGTGCGGGGTTTTGCTTCCTTTTGTAGGAAAGGGTTGTGCCGCCGGCTGGAAACGCAGCTGCCTTGGGGGCAGAGGAGCAACGCGAAGAGCTTGCAGCAGGAGCAGGCAGTGAGGGGAGCAGAGCTGGGGAAGGAAGAGGACACGGGAAATGTGGTGTGGCCGCATCCAGCCCGGGGGACGATTCCCTCTGTGCTGCTGCGTCTCGCGCCGTGCCACGGTGCGTTTAGTCCAGGCCAGCAGGCACCGGGGGGGTTGGCTGCTGTCAGCTTTTGTGTTTCTTTTTTTTCTCTTTTTTTTTTTTTTTTTTTTTTTTTTTTTTTTTGCAACCACAAAAGGAAGGCAGAACCTCGATTCCCGCAGCCCTGCAAATAACCCTGCTGCTCCCGCTGAGAGCCGCGGTGCTGGTGCGGGCTGGATGTGCCCGTTCGTTTCCTGAGGACCCCCCCTGGGCACCCCTCGGGCACCCCCCAGGCACCCTCCGTGGGGCTGGATCCGGTCTCTGCCCGGGGCCACCCAGCAGTGAACATCCTGCCGGCGTCTCTAGCACAGCAGCTGAGGTGTTGCAGCCACGAAATCAGCGATGCAAATGTGCCCAAAATTCAATCAGCCGAGCGAGGCACAAACCCGTTAACCCCTGGCGGGGCGGCACCAGCAGCGCCCAGCCCCAGGAGCTCCCTGCAAATGGGGGGGGGGGGCCACACTGGGACAATTTGGGGGGGGCTGGGGGCAGCAGCAGCAGCAGCAGAGCCCTGAGCTGCAGCCCCCCCGCAGCCCCTGGCTCCCCTTGTGCTGCGGAGGAGCCCCCGGCTCGCAGCCATCTGGCTGGGGTGTATTAAAGGAGCGGAGGAGCCGGAGAGAAACGAGGTCAGGGCTGCGAGGCCGGGGCTGTGACGGTGGCTGGGGTGAGCTGGTGCCCTCCTCCCCTCCCTGGCAGCAGGATCCGGCCCTGCCCAGCCCCAGCCCCAGCCTCCAGCTCGCTGGCACAGCTGGGGACGGCGGCGGCGTGGACTTTGCGCAGCCGTGACGTTATCGCAGCCCAGGGGAGAGCAGCGGGGCCAGCCCCGGCTGCTGCAGCAACCTGCCGTGCCCTCGCGTGGGCTGGGGAGGTGCAGGGCACCGAGCAGCAGCAGCAGCAGCAGCAGAGGGGGAGGACACAGACACTGCTCATACCCCAAAATCTGCAGCAAGGCGAGCGCAGCGCTCACCCCATCCCAGCGCACCCCGGCCCTGCTGGGGGGGTCTCCAGTGCCGCTGCCTGGCCCAGCCACGGGGGGTGCGGTGACAAAAATCTGCCCCCACGTGCGTGAGCAGCAGCAGCGTGAGTGCACGAGTCCCCGTAGGCAGCAGCCTGCATTTCATGCATTTTTCAGAGGAAGAGGGTTAGTGGGTCACTGCAGCGCCAGAGGCTTTGCTCCAGCTGAGCTGCTGCGCTGCCAAACCCACCGGGGCCGGCGCTGACTGCGCGGCGGCGAGGGGCCGGGCACGGCGGTGGTGAGGGGCTGCCCTCGGCTCCCAGGCTGCAGCTCCCGGGGCTGCAACGTCCCCGCCAGCCCCGGGAATTCCCCGCTGGAGGCAGCAGCCAAAAGCCTCGCAGCCTCCGGGAGCCGAGGAGCAGCAGCGGGACGCAGCCGGACAAATCCCCGGCGGGCGGGGAGCATGCGGGGAGGAACCAGAGCCCCCCAAATGGTGTGGGTGCAAGGCGTGGGGGTCCCCAATGATCCTTGGGGGGTGTCCACGCACAGCCCTGAGCCACGGGAGCTGCACGATGCCTGCAGGGCGCGGCGCGGGGAGGCGGCCGCGGTTAAAAGTTAACGCGGAGACAAAGCGCGGCGGCGATGGCAGCCCCAGCCCGCGCCTCCGCAAACAGCCCGGGCTTTATGGCAGCCCAGCCCTGATAACGGGGTTATAAAGCCCCCCTCCCTCCCCACCATGCTGCCGTCCTGCTTGCACACGCGTGTGCACGGCTGCATGCGTGCACGGGTGTGCCCCAGCCCCGCAGCGGTGGCACTGCTGGGAGCGGGTTGCGCCGGGGGGGACGCGGTGCAGCGCCACGACCCCGTCCCCATCCTCGTCCCCGTCCCCGTGCCCGTGCCGCGCATCCCACCGCCCCCAGCCCCGCGGGGATCCCGCTGCCGCCGAGCAGCCGTTGCCATGGTTACGGCCATGCAAGTCTGGGCGAAATGCAGCTGCGGCGGCGGTGGGGGCGGGGAGGGCCCCGCTGCCGGGGGATGGCGGCCACCGCACGGCCACCGCGCGGCCACCGCACCCCCGGCACCCCTTGGCACCTCTGCCCAGAGTGAAATCCGTGGCAGGAGAGTGGGGAGCACGTGGGGGGGGACTGGGAGTGCTCTTTTCCCTGTTTTCCCCCCCAAACAGGGGCTGCACCCCGGTGGGACGCGGTCACGGCGCGGTGCCACCGCGCTCCTTGCCTGTTGCAGCCCTGCTGCAAGTGCCCACCCTAGGGGGTTTGGCTCCAGGACCCCCCCTCAGCACATCCCCTCAAACCAAAGGAGGCAAAGTCTGGGGCCACGGCACAGCACCCCTGAAGGGGAGCAGCCCCCCAGAACCCCTCGTGAGGGTCCCGGGGCTCTGTGGGCACCCAGGCGGAGCCCCGTGGGCGCCGTGCCGCGTCCTGCGCCGCGCTGCGTGGCCCCGGGGACGCTTTCGGTTTTGCTCTGTGGTGGAGGGGAATTCTGCTCCAGGCGGTTGGGCAATCCAGGCCGGGACAGCAGGGACAGGGAAGGAGGGGATTTCTGATGGAAAGTTGCAGACAATCCCGGCGCTGACGTCTGAGTTCCCCGCAGTTCCCCCCTCCAGCTCCTCCCCGCAGCCCACCTGGGGGCTCGAGCCCCTGCCCTGGTGCTGCCCATCCCCGTCTGCCCACAGCCTGTGGGGGTCACGGGGGGACCTGGCGGGGCTCCTGGCCTTGACACCCCAAATTTATTAGAGACACAGCCCGGTCTGGTGCTGCACAGAGACAGGGGATGCACACACACCCCCATCACCCCCAAATTAGCTGGGATTTCTGGCAGAGGACAACAGGGAGGGTAAGGGCACGGCACCCACAGCCTCCTAGCGAGGCCGTATGGTTAGGATGAGCGAGGCTGGAGGCTCAACCCCCCCACAGGTCCCAAAAGCAGCCAGAACAGAGGCTCCCAGCACCCCAAACCTCCCTCCCGATCCCGGTCCCTCGAGCAGAGTCCCGTTGGCCTCCCTGCCTCCCTTCCCCCACGGCCTCCCCATGTCCCCCCCGCGCACACACTGGCCTCTCTCTGCCCGGGCCGTCAGATGTTGCTGAAAGGGAACAATGCGACGTATTGTCTGCCCTGCTCGCAGGCATCAAAACCCAGCAGCGCAACAAAAAGACACATTGACTGCCCGGGAGAAAGGGGCCCATGCAGCCCCGGCGGCGGGGGGCTGGGACCGCCGCAGCCCAGCGCCGCTTTCCTGTCCCGGGTCTGGCCACCACCGAGCCCCGGGGGGCTCGGGTACAGGCGGTCACCCCCCTAGGCTGCCGGGTCGGGGGGCTGCATCCAGCCCCTGCGCCCAGCAGCGTCCTCGGGGTCTGGATGTGCAGGAGGAGAAGCTGCATGGGAGGGGAGGCTGCAGGTGTGCGGGGTGCGCGGGACCTGGGGCACCCACAGCTGAGTCCCCTCCAGCAGCACCCCAAGGAGACGCAGGGCTCGGGAGCCCTCCAGGAGCAGCAGTGTCCCCAAAAGGGACACACTATCCCCACCCCATCCCCACCTGCAGCAGAGGCCAGGGCGAGCTGCTGTCGTGCAGCCCCATCGGGGATGACACAAGGGATGACCCCAAACCGTGTCCCCCCAGGTGCGCAGCTCCGCTCCAGGCACAGGCAGTTCTGGAGGTGGAGGGAGCTGAGCCCTCACTGGGGACAATGACAGCAGGACATGGCCATGCTGCCCACGGTGAGGCACGCACCCAGCCCCAGCTTCCTCGCCACGCTGCGGCCGTGGTGGTGCGCGGCGCGTGGGCACGCTCCCAGGGCACCTCCGCAGGCGGCTCCGGAGGAAACGGGATGGGAAAAGCTGCACTTGGCCGCAGAGCCGCTTTTGTTTCCATTATAAACTTCCCTTCCAGCGAGGAAGGAGGCTCGGAACGCACCCCGTTCAGCCCCCCAGCTGCAGGACCCTGCCAGCAGCCCCGGCCAAGGCAGGAGGGAGCCCAGCAGCACCCAGCCGCTCTCCCGTCCCCGCTGCCAGCTGGACGCTGCGGCCCCTTTTCTCTCCGGACAACGCCTGGCAGCCGTCCTGAGCTCGTAACGTGACCGAACCGGCAGCACACGGCTTGGTCAGGGTCAGGGAGCCCTTTATCAGTGCTGAAATGTAGCCTACGGCGAGAAGCAGGAGATACGGTGCGGGGGACGTGCGTCCCGCCGGGGCGCAGATGCTGCGGCCGGTTCCCGTTCTCCCACCCGGTGTGGGGTGCCCGTTCTGGGTACGGGGAGGCACCCGGGGGCCCTCGCTCCCCGTCTTGGGGTGAAGCAGAGCCAGGGCTGTCCCCTGGGTCAGCCAGCCCCAGCAAATGCTCCAGCTCCTGGCCAAAAAGCGGGGCAGATGGCCTCCGAGAGAGGAGAGGAGGTGCGGGGCTCGCCCTGCTCCAGCTGCCAGCCTCTGCCCGCAGCCTCCTTGTGTCGGGGCCGAGCAGAGCGGGGTGCATGGGGTGCGAGCAGTGGGGAACGTGTCTCGGCCCTGGCTGCTTCCTAGCACCCATCCCGTGCCCGTTCTGGCTGAGCAGGGCTGGTGCTGCCCCTGCGCAGGACGGGGGGGATGTGAGAAGGATGTTACCGAAGTGAAAAGCAGCCCCAGAAATAGAAAATGCAGTTACACAAGGCACCGGTTGCCATGGGATCTTCACAACCAAAAATGATGGGCCTCTGGCAAATACAAGAACGGGCCCTTTTATGTGTTTCTATGGGAAGTCAGCGCCTTGCTGCAGCCTCCGGGCTGGAGCCTTTCCCAGGGCAGGACGGATTCGGAGCCGTTGGTTGCGGCACCGGCCCCAGCCCCGCGGCTCTGCCCCTGAGCCTAGTGGGGAGCAGGGCTTTGGGGCCAAAATCCCTCAGCCCAGCGCGTTCCCACCTACCCACGAGTGGCAGCAAGAAACCACAAGAAGAACGGGGCCTGGATAACCCAGCATGGGTCAAGAGCCAAGAGAAAGCCCCTGAGGGTGCCCAGGACCCCTCTTTGCGGCACAGACCCAGGCGGGTGCTCAGCAGTGACCCACCCAGGCCCCGCAGTGGTGGCACGGCGTTGGAGGTGACTTCTGCTTGCACGAGGGGCTGGAAAAGCCCCCTCCATCACCACGAGGCCCTCGTCTTCCTCCTGCACCCGGCCAGATCTCTTCCTCCCGAAATCCCCCAGCACATGGCTGGAGGTTTTCCTCCTCTCCGTGGGGATGGCCCCAATCAGCCCCACGGCCTCGAGCCTTCAACCTCCCAGTGCAGCACAAGCAGGGACCGGGCAGGGCACGGCAGGGGACACGGGGACAGGGGGGGCACGGTGGAGGCAGACCCCAGCCATAACCACAGCCGAGGGCTGTCTGCTGGAGCTGCCACGGGGTCAGGAGCTGTCACCATCCACCCGTCCCTCTGCGTGCAGCCCGGCCCCGCACTCTCCCTGCTGGAATTCTCTCCCCGGAGAGCTCTAATTAGCTAATTCCTTTGCTATTTATAAATCAATATGGAAATCCCTCCGCTTCATTCCCAGCACCATTGGCTGCCCTGGCTGGGCCCCTGCTAACTCGGTTAAGAACCTGGAGCAGATGATGCGAGGCTGCTGAGTGGCTCCAGATCCATGAATAAATAATCGCAGCAGGTCCTCGCCGGGGAGCGACGCGGGAGGCAGGGGCAGGGCACGGGCAGGGGGCTGCGTCCTCCTGCCCTGGCTCCAGTGCACGCGGGGGCTGCCGTCGCCGCTGCGTCCTGCGGGCTGTCAGCGCTTCGCACCTCATAAATTAATAATCAGCAAGCCGTTTAAGTAGGTCTGGAAAGTGGAAAATAACATCAGCAGAGATGTCTCATCCCCGAGGCCCTGTAGGCAGGAGCGGCGCGCAGGAAGGCAGACAGATTTGTCTGCCTGTCCATCTGCTGGAGAGGCAGACAGCCCCGTAATCTGCCCGTCCGCCTGCACCCTGCAAATCCCCGCCGCTCCCCGAGCAGCCCAAGCCCTGGGAGCCAGCGAAACCCTCGTGGGGTTCAGGTTTTGGGTCGTGCTGTGGATTCCAGCGCTGTGCGTCACAGCTCCTGCCCCCACCCAGCTGTGTGCACACCCCTGGTAGTGTCACCCTGCGTGGCACGGTGTGCTCCGTGCCACCAACACGCCCGAGAGCAGCCTGGTGACAGCACAGGGGCTGCTGGCTGCACCCCAGGAGCACCAAGCACCCCTCCAGAGCCCGCTGAGCGCTCCTGACCCCGCTGCCATCGGCTCGGGCAGGGCAGGCATCGCGGGGAGGGTGGCCCTGGGAGGGGGAGGCAGGTTGGGAACCCACGGGGAAGGAATCTATTTATAAAGCCATCCCCTGCGCAGCTTGCAGGGGAAGGAGGCTTTCAAGAGAAGCTGGGATCGGGAGCGATGTGGCAAGCAGGGATGTTGTGGAGATGAAAGCCACTAAAAAAGCGCACGTGAGCTTTGCGGCACTGCTGCTGGATGCCTAAAGGGGGGCTGCCCCCCCCCGGCAGGGCTGCATCTTGACCTGTCTCATCATGCTAAAGTTTGCCCTTTAGGAACATCACATCTGCCTCCCGTCACTTCAGCTCGGCCCTCCGATGGCTGTGGCAGGGGAGCAGCGGGGTGTGAAGCGCTTTGTCCCCTCCAGCAAAGCGTGGAAGAGACCTGGGCTCTGCGTGGGGGCCGAGCCAGCGGCACGGAGCACGGCCCCAGCAGCAGCCCTGGTAGTCTTGACCCCAGCCCCATCCCTCCCACCTCGAGCAGGGACCCTGCTGCTCCTCCGAACACCCCGATGGCAGCAGGGGACCCAGGCCATGCTCGTGCCCAGGACGTGGGGACAGGAATTGGGCTTGGCTTGGACACTGCCCAGCACCGGGTGGCCACAGGGGCAGAGGCTGGGGGTCACCACCCCCGGCTCTGACAGATTTTAGACCCCGCAGGTAGCACTGGGGGCACCGGGCACCAAGTGGCAGAGACACGGGGCGATTTTTGTGTTTATCGACGGATTTAATGGACTCGCTTGGGCCGTTTGTCTTGCCAAAGCAAGCAGCCTCGCTGCGCTCTGAAAAATGGGTGCTTTTCAACCCGGGACATCCTCCACAGCCCCCTTGCAGCCCCGACGGCCGCTGCCCCCCTCGCAGGCGGCTCGAGGAGCGGGCGGGCGAGCCAGCAGCCGGGCAAAGGCTTTATCAACTGGCGACCAAAAGTCAATAAGGAAGATGCCGCCTGCTTTAATTAACAGCGCAATTTCTCTCCGACGGGGGGGAGATGATGTGCGCCGGGGGGGGGAGGGAGGACAGAGACAAAACATGACCTTGTTGGCGGAGAGCACACAGCCCAGCATTGTTTTTCCCCCCCCCCGGAGACGCTGGCCTTGATGCTGCACGGCCCCTGCGGCCGGCTGGGGGCTGGGGGCTGGGTGCTGGGGGCTGGGGGCTGCCCGGGTTGGGGTGGTGTTGGCAGGGGGGGCTGCAGACCCCGGCACGGTACTGGAATGGGTCATGGCAGGGTTTGGGGCTCAGGGCGCAGCTCTCGGAGCGTGGATGCTGCTGGTGGGGTACAGGGGGGGCAGCTCCCACTGGCACAAGGGGGTCTCGCTCTTGGGACCCTCCAGGGGGTGCCGGGAGGGCTGAGCCCAGGTCGCTGCCCCCCAGCTGCTGCTGGCTCGCCACAGGAGCTGTGGCCCTTGTCCCTTGTCCCTGCTGCTTGGCATCGGCCTCGGCTCAGTCCCACTTTCCTTTCCCATAAACTCTTCCTTTCCGGGAAATCCAAGAACGGACGGCGAGGGCTGCGGGGGCAAACTACCGGGCTGCCTGCGGGGGCGAGCCAAACAACAACCCAAATGCCACCCCCAAGGGACCTTCCCGGGGGCGGGCAGCACCCCAGGGTGTGCGACACCCCAAGGTGGGAGACACCCAAAAGTGGGCGACACCCCGGGGTGCCGGCACCGGGGGCAGCACCGCTCCCCCTCCGGCTCCCTCCCCATCCCCAGCGGGGGCTCCCCGGCCGTCGGGGGAGGTGGGGAAGGGCAGAAGCCCCCCGGCCCCGATGGGGCGGTGGCTGCAGCCCGGTTCCCCCCGCCCCGGGGGCGGTGTCGGCTCCGTCCCGCCCCGTCCCCGCTCCTTATCAGCGCCCCGCCGGGGGGCTGCGCCCACTGCCTCTCGGCGCCGAGCGGAGCCGCCGCGGCGGGGTGGGCGCCGCACTCATGGGCAGCCAGGGCTCCAAGGCGGCCAAGGCGGAGGGGGGAGCCCCCCCGGCCGGCCACGCCGCCGCTACCGAGCCCTCTAAAGCCAACGGGCAGGTGGGTACCGGGAGGGAACCGTGGAAGGAACCGGGATGGAAGCGGGAGGGAGGCACCGTGCGCACCGCCGGGGCAGGGCGGACAGACAGACAAAGGCGGTGGCTGCTGCTCGGAGGGGAGGGGGCGGCCGAAACCCCGTGGTTGGGGGGGGAGAGGAAAGAAGGGAGGGATATGGATGGGGTCTTCCCCGGGGGGGCTCCGGGATGCGGAACCGGCCGGCACCGAGCCGCGCCCCGGGCCCCCCTCCCGGCACCGGGCGCGGAGCGCGGGCGCCGCCCGGTGGCAACGCGGGGACCCCCCCCCCCCATCCCTTTCCCCTTCCCCACCCGGTGCGAACGCCCCCGCCCCGGTGTCTCCCCCCCCTTCCCTTTTCCCGGCTCGGTGCCCCCCGCCCCAGGTGGCTGCGGGGGGATTTTGGGGGGTTTTGGGGCGCCCCGCTCCGCCTGGCTGCGGGTTTGGGGGGATTTGGGTGTTGGGGGGTTTGGTGACCACCCTCTCCCCAGCTGGCTGTGGGGTGGGAGGGATTTGGGGTTTTAGGGGTTCTCGTCCCAGCTGGCGGTGGGCTTGGAGGGTTTTTTGGGGGTGGATTTGGGGTTTTTTGGGGAGCGGGTGCCGGGTCCTGGGTGTGCCTAACGCGGAGCTGCTCCCGCAGGAGAACGGCCACCTGCGGCTCAACGGGGACATGACGCCCAAGGCGGGGGGCGAAGCGGCCCCCCTCAACGGCAACGGCTCGGCCGAGCCCCCCCAGGAGGACAGCAAGGGCGAGCCGGGCGCCGAGGATGCCATCGAGCCGGCCCCCGCAGCCGAAGGTGGGGACGCGAAGCCCGAAGGCGCCGCGGCCCCCAAGGACACCCCCAAGAAGAAGAAGAAGTTCTCGTTCAAGAAGTCCTTCAAGCTGAGCGGGATCTCCTTTAGGAAGAACAAGAAAGAAGCCGGGGACTCCTCCGCGTCCTCTCCCACGGAGGACCAAGGCAAAGCAGAGGCCAAGGGAGAGGAGCCCCCCTCCGGCTCCGGCAGCGGGACGGAGCCCTCGGCCCCCCCCCAGGAGGGGCAGGCGGAGGAGCGGGGCAACGCGGGGCCGAGCGGGGCCGGGGCCGCTGGCGAGGGGCAGCAGGAAGCCGAGCCCAAGAGGGAGGATGCAGAAGCAGGGGAGAGCAAGGAGGAGGAGAAGCAGCAGCCGGGGGACCCCCAGGGGGATGCAGCCAAACCAGAGGAGCCCTCGAAAGCCGCGGGGCCTGAGCCCACGGCTCCCGTGGCGGCGGAGCAGAAGGAAGAGTAGAGCCTGCTTGGCATCCACCTAACTTGAGACTCTTGCGCCATCCTCTCCACCCCAGTAACACCACGGACTCGCTGCCTTGCCCACACACCTCCCCTCTCCGGTGTAGAACTGACAGCGCTTTCTAAAACCCAGCCCTGAATTATTATTTCTTCCCCCTGCCCCCACCTCTCCTGTTAGGAAGCTGGTTTGGATTCCCACCACCATCACAACTCGGAGTGTAGTTTTACCTGAATCCTTTAAAACTGTGGAGGAAGACTATCCTGGACATAACTGGAATTTACAGTTTGTAAGACCCCAGAGCCCGCGTCCTGCTCTGGTCTCTGCTGGCCTCCCGACCGTCCCCACGCTCCTCCGAGCCCAGCAAGCCAGTGACTGTTCAGTGGATTCTTTTTCTCAGTTTACATTCCTGGTTCTGACTTCATTTAAAGTATTTTGTGCTTTTTATAGAAACCAATGGTTTAAAAGCTAATCTGGTTAGTTTTTTTTATAAAGTCTTACTATTGGCTTAAAACCGTAAAGCTTGTAAGTCCGCTGTGTTTAATTCTGCTTCTAGGGGATAACTTTTAGGGTCTGGGGTGGAGGGAGGGGGCCTGCCAGCTGTATAATGTGAAGCAACATTTGTTTTCTCTGTAAATAATTTTTTAATGGCCAAAACACTTGATTTGCAATTTTCTAACTTCTAAAAAAAAAAAAAAAAAGCTGTATGGGTTTTATTGTAACATTTGAAAGGAATAAATGGTGACCCCTTTATGGGTGAGCTTGAGTCCTTCTTGTCCTGGATGCCAGACAAGGGCCAGCGAAGATAGCAGTTGCTTATTTAGTTCAACAGCTGCTGCATTTAATCACCCCAGCCCTGGCTCTGCTCGCAGTTAATTGACTTGCAGCAGATGTAGAGCTACAGCCACAAAGGACTTTCTCACACCAGCCTCTTGTCACTGCTACCTTAGGATGCCCCTTGGCTCTGTACCTGATTTCGGGAGCCCTAAGCATGGTTCCTGGGGGGTGGAGGGGGGATGTCTCACTAGGGATGCCCCAGTGTAAGTTTGGTTTAATTTTTTGTGGCTTTAGGAAGGAGCTGATCCTGCGCTATGGGGACATGCCTGATTGTAAGAGCTAGCACCTGGGATCAAAGATTTTTCCTTCCAAAATGAAGGCATTTTGGATGCCTCCATCGTTTCTCCTGTGGTCTGCCTGGGGAAGGAAGGATTGCTGCCCACCTCAGAGCAGCTGCAGAGCACAAAGGCAGCAGCCCCCAGCAGCTCCTCCTGCCCCCTCGGGCTGTGTAGGACAGCGCAGGGCCTCCTGCAGCTAATGGCTGGCTCCTAATCCCCCTTTAACCACCTGCCCCCGCTGTTTGGGCTGCCAAAGGGAGCCCGGAGAGAAGCCAGGACCGAGGGCTGCTGGGCACCATCAAGGCAGGGCCACCAGAGCTCCTCCATGGCCCTCGATAGAAGCCCAAAGGGCTTTATGCAGCTCATCCTCCTATCAATAACGGGAAACAAAAAGCAAATAACCCGCTTCCAACTGCAGAAGGTATTTATTATCATCAATAATGGGAAACTACAGCAAGCAACCCGCTTCCAACCGCAGCAGGCATTCATCCCCATTAACCTGGGGCAATAAAATAAAATTAAACGCAGGCGCTGCGATCTGCAGATTATTTCCGAGCTGGAAGATGGCTCCGCGTGCCCCCCGAGGCCCAGCTGCAGCAGGCCCAGCCGAGAGGTGCCGGGCTCCAGGCCTGTGGCGGAGCCGCGCGGCGGCAGCCATTTTAAGAGAGGCTGGGAGGGAGGGAGGGAGGCCGCAGTCGCACATTGGCATGCATGAGATAGCAGGGGTGACTGGAATTGTACGCTTGTTTTTGTTCGAGGAGAAGAGGATTTTAATTGTGTGCTGGGGGGAGAAGGATAGCTAAGTTTCCCGGAGTATTGTTACGGCCCTGAAAGGCAGCTGAGCCACTCAAAGCTTTTCTTTAACTACCTAAAGAACGGATTGGGCTTGGGAACCTTCCATGTGCATTTCAGCTGTGATCAGCACTCAGTGCAAAATTAACCTGCTCCTAATTTTATTTTTTTCAATCGAATACCACATTAAAACCATTTAAGCTCATGCAAAAAAATATATAATATACTCCCTTCCTGTAACCTATTTTTCCCTTTCCAGACTAACATTGCTTTCAGAGCAAGAGTCAGTGCATGAAGCACTGTACCACCAAGCTGCAACCCCAATCAGCATCAGCAGTGCTGCTGGAGGAGAACCTGGCTGCAATTTCAGGAGGACAAGAACTGCCCCCCATGATCCTCAGTAGAAGAGGTGTGAGCACACAAAATGTACAGCATTTCAACTTACCTTTTCTGGAGAGAAGGGGTCCATGAGAATTTCAAGGCTATTTTATCAAATGCAGGGGAACAAAAAAGTCAAGGAAATTTCAACATCTACCAAAGGAACTGAAGCATTCTTTTACATGCAGCATGGAGCATGTTCTGTATACAATGCTACAGGCTTCAGTAGATGCATTTGAACCAATATACCTAGGCATCTCCCCAAAAGCCCCGAAAGAGGGGGAAAAATAATCATGCCTTACATTTCTTTTCAAAGCCACTGTCATTTTTTTTGTTGTAGGGATCTACACTACACTATGATCACCATAAAGCCACCGCAACATTTTCCAGTAGTGACTCTGAAAACCAACCACCCTCCCACTCTATCCAAGTGTTTCCTCTCAGCACAAAGCAGTACAAACTCAGGCCAACCATAGAAATGTACCAGTTTTATTACAAAGGTTCTCAAAATTCAAAATAAAAGCATCTTTAAAAAACCACAATATATTTCCCCCCCCAGACACAAAGATACACTGATCTCTCTCGCTTCACATACAAACACTGAAGAGCGGGAGTGAGACGTCACTCAGATTCCAAGAGACTAAAAAACTTACGGTGGAAAAGGGAAAAAAAGTATTTAAAAAAATAAAACATTTTAAAAATAACCTGTGTTAAGTTAGCAGCATTATTAGAGTTGAAACCATCAGCAGCACTCCGTGGGAGGTACAGATCCTCTTATGGACAGAGGAATCCCCCTGAGAAAGGAGAGCAGCGAGTCAAAACTGCCTGCAAAACTTCTGCAAAGTTGGAGCTCAGCAAAGCATTTCACAGAAAGCTCATCTACCGATCAGCTGTACAAAACGAGATGCAAGAGAAAGGCCAGTTCTGATCACAAAAGACCTTTGGGTGTGAGATAATGTGTGGGAGTAGGAAGAGGAGTAGTTATAAAAATGTACAGAGCCCCATCTGCTGTTCCCTTGTACAGATAACAGCTCAGACTGCTGATAAAAAGTTCTCCCTGTTTACTGGCCTTGAGAGCAAAGAGAGGAGAGGTTCAACCTGAAAACATTTGTATGCTTCACTTCAGAGAAGTTTTTCAGTGAGCGACACATGTCGACAAGACGCTTCAGCTGGGCTCGGTTTGTCTGGTCTTTACACGACTTGGGAATTTCTGCCGTGGTTTCAGTTAGGACACAGATCGGGACAGAGAAAGCAAATTACAGCACACGTAGCTGAGGGCAGAACAAGCTGGAAAAGCGAAGCAGGCGGCCAGACGGGCAGTAACTCACTTCCCCCCTGCAAAGAGGGGCATAAGTATAGAAAAAAATGTATAAAAACTTCACCCCTTCTCTTACTCGAGATGCATAATGCTGCCACACTAACTGGATCTGCAAGATCTTGGAAAATGTTAACCACCACATTAGGGTGATTTTCATTTTGCATTTTCCAGATCTGCACCTGCAGGGCTCTTGGGCAGATTCACTCAAGCAATTTTCAGATCTGCTTTTAAGCTGCTTCATCTCTTTCCACAAGTTTGCTGCAGGGAGGTAGCCAACTCTATTCAAGAACTGCACTATTTGACCCTGAGAAGCGGCACCAGCTTGCAGTTACTTGCCATGGTGGAATCAGACTGAAGACCAAAGGAATAGTCAGTCTTCTCTCACAGGCTTCGTTTGGGAATTCATATCTCCCATCAAAAAAAAAAAAAAAAAAAAAAAAAAAAAGAAAAAAAGAAAAAAGTTTCATGGCCATCTTTCCACCTAACCTGAAATGCAGATACTACTTCTACTTAAATTATTCTTTTCCAAGGGCGGTTACTTCAGAGGAGAGTAAAGAAAGGAAGTGATTTTTTAAAAGACACACTAAGGAGGCAGTGGAAGGCAAGAGTGAAACTTCCCAGTCACCAATCCTGGGCAGTGCAGGTCTCTCTACTCCGCAGAATCCTCCCTATCTGCTCCCAGAGGAGTGCAGCAAGGAATAATTTACAGTTCTCAAGTCATTTATATATTTATATAGAAATATATACAGAAACATATATAAAATATAAATCCTGTGGAATGGGAGGCAACCGGAGAAGCTAACCTATGATAACTATGCACTGACAGGGACTGTCCAGCTGCAGCCATCTTAGGTAGATTTTGTCTCTTCCTTCACCCTGTGGAAGGAAATAGGGAAGAATTTGGTTTAAACAAGTACCTCAGGCTGTACCCAAGCTAGAGCTGCAGCCTTAAAAAGGCTGATCAGATAGCCCATCCTAAAAACACCATACTCTGATGTCAATCTCCCCCTAAAACTAGTAATGTATTGAATACACAGTACTTTTGAGCCCTTTTCTTTGAGGGCTTTCACAGTGCTTTATCAGGTGTGCTGTTCTACCTATGCAAACTTCTCCCCATGACAAAGCCATCCCAGCTACCACATCTCCCTTCCAACCCCACAAGTTACACAATAACCCATCGGGGGAATGCACAAGGAAGTACAAAGGCAGCCAGTTAATTGCCAAGCCAAGAGACACGGGGCTCACCCTTTGGGTTCTGGTTTTTCCTCTTTTGCTTTTTCCTCTTCTTTTTCCTCTGGAAATGAGAAAGAAAAAAAAAAAAGACATGGTAGAACGGTAGGAAAGCACACACCAGGCAAAGTTCCATGCAGCTGGGAGGGCTTCCAATCTTACCTTTCTTTTCCTCTTCCTCCTTTTCCTCTTCTGTTTTCACACGCTTCGCTTTCTTAAAGTTGGCAACGTTTTTGCGCCCTCCTTCCCCTTCATCTTCAGAGTCAGAGAATTCTTCATCACACGATATTCTCTTATCAGAATTGCGGACTGAGAACGTGAAGGGGAGAAGAGGTTGTTTCAGCAGAGTTAAAAGTCAGAAGACACCGAGCACTAACTTCTCCAAGTGCATCTACACACGTGGGAAAGAACTGATAAATCTACCTAAGTCACAATTAGGCCACAGCAAAAGCACTTCATCTTTCTACCTGCCGTCTCTTTTAACTGATCACTTCTGACTGCTCCTGCTTAAGATCTAAGATCACATGTAGAGCTTGGATTAGATACAGCGTGATGTCTAGACTTGACAGCATAAGCAGGTTAACCAACTTCACACTGAGAAAATCTGACTGCCAGATCTAAAGGCCATCAGCCAATCTGGATAAAAACTAGCATTTTCACTGAGGCAGGCAACTTCTGGGATCAAACCTGATAGAATACTTTCTGGGAGACTGTCATTGCACCTACATCACAGGAACTGTTTAAATTCTCACATTAAGGCCTAAGTTCTTTCTTTATGGAAATTGTCTCCCAGGGAGACATTTCTCCCAGGGAGAAGAAATCTACCAGCCCCGCAGTACTCAGCCTCATTGCTTCATTACAAAATCAATCAGAACACTGGAAACAGATTCAAACTGAACGACTCCAGAATTAAAATAAATCTAAATCACGTATCCTCCTGTCTTTGTAAGGTAATTCAGTTTAGTGCCTGCACAGTTCTCCAGCTAACTGATCCCGTTCAGCTTTGGCACCCTGAGGCCCAGAGCTGTACACTTCCCAGCAAGGCAATGCAGCTATGCCAGAGGCAAGTGCCTACTTGAAATGCGTTTCTCAGGATCTTCTTCCTCTTCATCTCCACTGTCTTCCTGAACAGCATCTTCGGGAATTGGCTGCATCTGGACACCAGGGGCATGAGGCAGCATGCGCAGATTCTCAAAGAGACGTTGCCTAGAGCCGGCCAGAAAAGGAATACCTCCGTCAGCAAGAAGCCACCCACGGCTCTGAAGCCCCCAGAAGAAGGTTTCAGTCTTGTGAAGAGGAGCAAACACTTACTTGATCTTCTCGAGATACTCGTTGGTATTCTGGTTAGTCATGTTGGAGGGACTGATGTGCAGCTTAAAGTCTGGTCCAAAGTACTCAAAATAGTCGTTATATGGAAGTTCTGCAGGCAAGTTAAAATAGAACAAAAGCCCAAATTAACAATGGACCAGTAATGAAATACCTCATACACAGTGGGCTTCAGTGCTACATAAGAGCACAACTGCATTTTCCTAGGGGTAGGAGCTGACGCTTTCATAGCCCAAACTCAGATCAAAGCAGATAGTTTAGCAACAAGAGCCTAAGCTTACTTGGCAGTTAAACACGCTCAGTGCACACAAAAGTTTTCAGTTGAAGGTCATCTCATTTCAGTACAACAACAAACCTGCTGGGTACCTTTTAATGGAGGAGAGACCTACAGAAATGTAACGTAAGCAACAGCTACTGAAAATCAGGGAATTAAAAAGCTCTTCCATGGTAATAATCAAGAGCTAAAGAAACATCTTAGGGTTCCTGCCTCTCCTGCAGCAACATTGTGTCCCTGAGCTCTGTTACCAGATAGTCATTGTCCCTTTGTCTTGCCTCAAACACTGCAGGGGAGAATTATTACCGTTTGGGATTTCAGTGTCCAAAGCCACAGCAGTTTCGTAGGTCCAGCATCTAGCCACGTTGCGGATCGTATAGCCACCTCCTCCCAGCATCAGCATAGGCAAATTAAAACTTTTTACAAACTCCACACACTTGGCATGACCTGAAGCAAAGGCAGTGGGGAAAAAAGGCCATAGCTTCATGACATAAAGGACAAACTTCTCAGTGAAAACCGATTATTTGTGCCAGTTTAACACAGGCACTGTACAATACAGTTCTGGCCTCTCAGGATCACAGACCAGGCCTTGGTATTTTGATGGAGGCACTGTACTCTTACCTTTGATGGTCAGATTAAAACAACCCAGCCTGTCTCCTGACAGAGAATCAGACCCACACTGCAAGACAACTGCGCTAGGCTGGAACGTCTCCATCACTTTAGATATCACCTAAACAAAAAAAACCATTGTTACGCTTTCTCCACAGGACAGTGTCACAACAACACAGTAATGTCCACGTCAGCAAGCAACAAGAAGACATCCCTAGTGTTCCCACAGCTGTTGGCTCCCCTGTACTGGTAACACTGGGGCTCTTGCAACGAAAAGCTTACTGATGACAGGCTGTGATTGTTAGGGAGAAATACAGCCCCCGAAGAAACTCATAACAGCAGTTTGAGTCTCCCCAAAGAACGGCTCCAGAAGTACCCAACGACAGAGTATGATGCACAAAGCATCACCCAGCAAAGCCACTCACCGGCTTGAATATCGCCTCATAGGACTCATCATCGATACCATCACGGAGGGGGTAGTTGACAGCATAGTACTTGCCTTTGCCTGCACCAATGTCCTGTTAAAGAGAGGAGAGACCATAAGGTCACCAGAGAATCACCTACAACACAAATATTGTCCATCAGAAGGCAAGAGCCAGTTGACCCCACCAGCAGGTATTTAGTGTACGTGGGTGCATTTGGCTCTCTGCTCGGGGAACAAGAATCTACCACTGTCACCTTCATGTTGTTCTGAGCACACAGCCTCCCACTCCACTGGCAACAGCCACTCTCTTCCACAGCTGTAAAATTGGTGGTCAAAATTCTACTTCCAACCTGATACCACATCTGTACCTGACTTGAAAGAGTGCCACCGTGACCACCATGTGATTCCTTAACACGCAGAACTGACTCAGAGGAAGAAATGCCAGCAAGATGCACCAACACACACAAAGGCACTCCCTGATAAACTGCCACAAAAAGCTTGTGGGACCAAACTGAGCTTGGAAGAAGCTGCAGGTGACCCAGACCCCATCTTCAGAGTCACTTCTCTGAGCATAATTCCACCAGAAGGCTGCTAAATGACCAATATCACAGCCGTGATTTTATGGCTATCCAGACCATGATCACAGGACCAAAGCACCCACTCCAAGAGCCAAGCCAGCTGCCTCACGTATACACCTTTGCTCTCACTAAAAGGATGCTACTTTGAGAGCATTATTCAAAGCAGGAAAACCCAGGAGAGCAGTGATTTTAGTTAGGAATTTCAGGAGTTTTCTGCTAAGCCTTCGTTCTCACCCGTAGGTCCCCTGTTCCTGGGAAGTATTCTCCGTACTTATGGAAGGACACGGTCATCACACGGTCTGTGGTATAGAAGGCTTCCTCCACGCCATCCCCATGGTGAATATCAATGTCAATGTACAGCACTCTCTGGTGATACCTAGGATCAGAAAGGAGTCAAAATGTTGTGTTTCTTCAGAGCAGGAAGAGCCCTCCCCAGCAGAGTACGTGGGGAGAGGGCAAAGAGCTCGGTGCTGATCCTGAGGCTGCGCAGCTCCAAGCAGCTGTCGCTCTGGTGTCTACGGGCACAAGAAGTGTGGAGAATGGGCACGTGCCTCAGTCAGCAGTGGAACAGAATCACCAAGAAAAACAAAGTGGCTTTGACTGCTGCAGCTGATCTCTGAAGGCAGACTTGACTCAGTTTATTCAGATTCAGCCAATGGACTCTGCGTTTTTACGTCCAAGCCTCCCACTGAGTTTTGCCTTGAGCCAAAAGCTGTCAGGGTGCTAACCAGCAGACACATCTTACAGCTGTGCCCCCTTTCTCTCAGGGGAAGGAGGAGGGCCTAAGAGCAACCACACAATGCTCCAAGCCTTCTGCTTCCCGCACAGAGCCACAACGGGACACAGCCCTTCTGCAGAGAGGGCACCACATCCCAAAGAGGTAGCTCACTAAGACCTCCATGAAATGCACAGCTAAAAAAAGCAACAAGGAGTGGTAAGGACTCAAAAAGCAGTAAGGAATCCACCTACTTGAGGAGCTCCAAGATGGCTAGGACAATATCGTTGACGTAGCAGAAGCCAGATGCCTCCGACTTCTTAGCGTGGTGAAGGCCCCCTGCCCAGTTCACAGCGATGTCTGTCTGCTGCTTGTTCAGCTTCACAGCACTGGCTGTTGGGAGAAGGATTACAAACCGTTAGCACGAGGGCAGAGTACCCATGGCATGGACAGAGGGGTAAAGCACAGGTCCCTTGTCACCACCTCGTTTTTCCTCTGTGCTTTTGAGCACAAGCCTAAACCAAGGGTTTGAACGGTGGCTGGCTCAATAAGCTAAGAGAGACAAGGGAAGAGCAATGCAGCCACTCCTGTGCCTGCTCACACTTTTAACAGCTCCCCATTTATGCCTCAGAGCACAAAATGTGCACAAACAATCCCGCAGCATCTAGCTTGGGGCACAGTTAAAGACAGAGGAGATTTCTCAGGGCCGCAAGCATGAGATTTAACGAATGGTTTTATCCCATATACGCTTGGGTCAGTCACCGAATATGCATTCAGACAAAGGAAGTTCTCTTCACCCAACTCCTTCCCAAACTTTCTGCAATTTTGCAAGTCTCCAAGGATGGAAACACATGCTACATTCTGTGGAACGTGCAACCTTGGGACCGCAGAGCACGCTGCAGTCAGCCCTGGGACGCGCTGCTGAGCCCTGTTCCAGGAAACAAAGATTTCTAGATGTCACCGCGGGAGTAGCGGCCACCAAGCTTTAAGGCCTTTGCACAGCAACCCGGTTTGGTAATACCAAGACTTTCTGCAACAAAGTATTTGAAAACAGAGAAAGCATTTTAAATGTTCCAGCTTTCGATTCCCTCTTGCCTCAGGCCCCGAGCCAGTGGCTTTAAGTAACCCCTTTCTGCTTTCCAGGCTACACCTACTCAGAGCAATATTTTTACAACTTTTTTTTCCTGTAAAGCTCACATCGATTTTTTTTAAATTAAATCCCTGTTGCAGCTGGGGTTTTGTCTACCACATGTTGTTCTATCACTCACAGGCTCCTTCGTCCAGTTGCTGCAGTAACCCCAACTCGTGAAGCTATGCACCACAAACACAAAGGGATCTGCCAGCGTGCAAGGCTTGAATTGTAACATGACAAGAAATCTGGGTCTAATTATTAAAGAACTCAGAAAGAGTCCCAGGGCTTCCCCACCACCACCTACAAGGATTACATACATCTGCTCAGGAGAAGAAAAGAACAGATGAGTTGCAAGCTTACCAACGGAGCCTCCAGCAGAGAGCTGACAAAACTCAAACAACCCATCGAACACGGGGCAGTCCTCCCCAACGTTGACTTGAAAAGAATACACAAGAATGAGTAAGACAAAGCCACAGATAAACGCTGAAGCTTATGCTACCGATCTGCTTTTAAAAACTAACCAGATAAGCATTTTAATCAACAGAAAAAATAACCACAAAGGAATCATTGTACACAAATACAATCAACCTGAGGTTGCCTGATGAGGCAAAAAGGTTGCTGCTGCCGGGAAGGTGCTCCTGACCCTTGTGCATGTGGTAGGAGCACAGGAAAACCAGTGCCAGGGGCTGTGCTGAGAGAGGCACGCCATCTGCTGGGGCGCACCACGAAGGGATGCAGAACCTCGAAAGAGTGGGCAGCAGGGAGATGCTATGGAGCAGAGCTGTGCAACACCAGGACACGTCCCTAGCAGAAACCCCCGTGCCCCTTGTCACAGCAGCACATTTACGGGATTTGGCTCTGCTCTGGCAGGGCGTGCTGGTCAGCACAGCCCCTGCAAATAGCCAGCAGCCCTCACCATCATAAATCAAAGCAGTAACAGCAGGCTTGGATCCAAGGGAGATTTTGCAAGGTTTGCTTTCACAAGCAAAAAAAAAAACTGTATTTTTGTAGCAATCTCTCTAAAATGTTTTCTTTTCTCTGCTTAATGGGAAAGGCAGAAGCTGCAGATCTCAGCATTAGAAACTCAACAGTACGCAGTCTTTAGACAATGTGATAAGGGAACTGAATGGTCTCCGTGCAGGACACAGACCTCTGAAAAGGACAATGCCCATCACGACACTCAAAGGAAGTAATTGTTCTCCCTTCCCAATTGTTTCAGCAGGGCATAGCAAAGAGCGGAGTTTGAATAATTAACTCAAAGAAGCTTTTCCTGTGAAGCGAGGAGAATTCAAGTCATCAGTTTCTGCATGCTTCCCATTACAGCAAATTAAACACTTTGCTTCTTAGGCTGCGGCTCAGTCTTCTCAACTCCTTGGACAGGCAACACGGCATTAGCAAAATTAAATTAGAAACCGTTCATTACCTTCACTGCCCCTCAGAACTTTGTGGGCAGCACTGACAGTGTCTGAGGGTTTTCCTCTGCTCTGCTGGCAAAGACAGGAGGAGCTGCTGTATGGCAGAAGCCAGGGAGGTTTCCCATTAGAAGCTGCCAGGACTACCAGGGAGGGAGGGAGGGATATTAATAACTGGGGTCAATCGCTTGGCTAGAGGCATAAAGCAAGACAAGAGGAGCAGATGCTCTTTCCTCCTTACAGTGGGTGGGTGAGGATCTTTGTATCCGAGACAGAGTCCAGTACGGACGTGGAAACATCCTTGTGGACATCCCAGCCCTTATCCTTTCCTGAAAGGAAAGCTAAAGCAGGCTACAGAGACCTGTCACTGTACCGAGGAGCAGTGACCTTGTCTCCTGTACCACTAATCCCTTCTGAGCCTCCCGTGCTAGCTCTTTAGCTAGGCAGAGGCTTGCATTTTACAGGCCTTGTTGAAGGAAAGACCTGTCCTATGCGTGTTTACGATTAATTTTCTTATTTTGCCTCCTTCAGGTAAATATAGTTCTGTGGAAATACAGTACAGAAAATGTGGACTACCAGAGAGCAGAGTGGGTGTTTATGAGCCATATCAGCTCCAGGGGTAAACAGTTCACTGTGTAAATATGTACTTTGGTATATTAAGGCATATTATTTACTGTAGGAAGTCTTTCAGTATATATTAGTCATGTCTCTCACACGCTCATGCCTAAATATCTATTTCAGCCGTGAGTATTTCAGCTCATAGCAGATTTCCAAGCGCCCCTACTTCAGACCTTAGACCCGTATTTCGTTTAATTTGGAAATTACACTTCACATAAATGAATCCCATGGGCTTTTTTTCTGCTCTCGAGGAACGCAGTGTGCATCATCAAAACACTTTAAATGAACCCCAAGCCTTCCCCATCTGTCCTTACTAGCTAGAAACCTAGACAGTCATTGCCAAAGGACTTCAGCTCAGAGCTGCACATAAACCCAAAAAAGGTTTCTGTAACGTTAAAGTGGCCAAGGGGTTTTCAGTGCTTTTGTGGACTGTAGAGGTTGGAAGAGAATGGAGAATATCTCAAGAAAAAAAACAAAAACCAGTCTAACACCAAGTGGACAGGCACCATTGTGCATCTCAAACTTCCCCGCTTCCAAACTGCCGTTGCTCTGAAAAGCCTTCAGAATAACTACAGATTTTGGACATGATTGATGAGTTTTTTAAAAATAAATAAATAAATAAATAGCCCTTTCCCACCCTGAGACCTTTGGTTAAAGTTAAACGATCACAAAATGCATCATAAATAGAGTAGTTTGGTCATCTCTGAGCCAGGAAGGTAACTCAGAAGAATTTCCATTAAAACATAAGATCAAAAAAGACCACCAGGCCAAAGGGTTCTCCTCAACTCTTTTGGCAGATTGGCTGGAGAGAGAAACCCATTTTTAAAACGCTGGATTTACCAGGTAAATAAAAAACCAAGTCAGGAGGAAGACAGCCTCCACGGGTTCCTCCTGCTCTGCTTATCGCCACCTGCTAAAGCTCGCCCAGGAATCCCAGGTGCACAAACTTAGCACTGGCAGCACTACAGCACTACGCCCGCAGCTTACATCTCTGCATCTGCTTGCTGTACTCAGACATGTTATCGGGGCGGATAGACCTCAGGAACTTGATGTAGTCGTCGCTGTGGTACTTGGTCATTTCTTCTGCGTTTGCCTTGTGAGGGCGCTGCAAGGACAAAGAAGAGCAAAGGCTTGTTTGGAAACACGTCTCTCCCCTAAAGCCCGTTTCCAGTCTCAGATTTACTCCCAGGGAAAGAAGAAAACCAACAACCAACCCAGCAGCAATAGACAAGAGGAACTTATTCTCAAAGGCAAGGATGCCATTACCACAGAGTGGAACACATTACACATCTAGACAAAGAAAATATTGAAGTTACAGAGAGAAAACCAATTTTCCAGTCTCCAAAGCTTATCTGATGCACAGAGCATCTCAGGGAAATGGGAACGGGAGAAAGGAGAAATGCATCAGTACAACCATTGAAGTTTTTCTTTTCTTTCATTAAACTAAGAGCTGACGATTGAACTACCATCTCCCATACACATTTCTCCTCACTTACATAGATCTCCATCTTCCTGTAGAGGCCGTAGTTCAGCAGCAGGTTGTGGGTCATCCGGATCCTGTGGGGCTTCATCGGATGCCCTTGGCCATAATAATAGTTTCCAACATCACCTGGGGACAGAAGGGAGTTTGTTACAGCAGGGAAAAACACAAATTCCTCCAGACATGACCAGAGTGGAGCCACGGGGCCGTCACCCATCTGTGGGTTTACCCCAGGTCACCTCCCCACCCCGATATTCCCCTGCCTCATAAAGCTGAGCTCACGCTGCTCTCTCAGCAGGCACCGCTGTGTTCCCCCTCCTCTCCCACGAGGTTTATTTTCACGATTTTTTTCACAAAATTTTAACTGTTGCATTTTGCCATTTGGCTACGGGACGCAGAGCCCGAGGGCTGCCAGGAGCAGGGGATGGCACGAGCGGCAGCAGCACCTCACCAGCACTGGTTTATTGGGAAATCAGAGCGGGTTGTGCACGTAGTTTTACAGCTCGCAGTCACTTTAGGGAGCAGGAGACCCAGCCCAGCCCGGCTGTGACTCAGCTGGGAGCTATTTCGTCACCGGCCTCAGCGCTCAGCAAACTGCCACTTCCTCGCAGCACGGCCCTGCCTGCTGCTCAGCGGGATGGGAACGGCGCAAAGCCTGACCCCAAACCATTCTGTGGGTCCTGCAGCGAAACCGGGCGTCCTCGGTCTGCAGCGAGGGGTTTTAACCGGGTGACGAGTCACCGCCAAATCCCAAACCCCAAAATTACAGCAAAATGGGGTAAAATCGAGCTCTGGGGAACCAGGTAGGGATGCTCAAAAGCCCATCTAGAAGATGGGAGTCCCTGCTAATAAAGGAGTCACCCCCAGGGCAGTTCTAACCTTACACACCCCCCGTGCACCTCGGGGGCCCCAGGAGGGACCCCCGTGGTCCCCAGCTGCTTTCTCCCAGCCTCCCCCCCCGTGCCCAGACCCTTCCCAGCAGCTCGGTGCTGATCCCCACTGCAGTTTCCTTCTCCCATCTGAGTTTTATGGCTCAGGGACCTCATTTTGGGGCGTTACTGTGCCAAGATTGCCCAGCCCTAAGCTCCCTGCATGACACCCGAGCAAGCCGGCCTCCCCTAAGTGCAGTTTACACCTTCCCCGACAAAGAAAAAGCACACCTTCACCCCAGGACGGGCTGCGGGTGTTTGCCAGCCCCTCGTAAAAGAGCAGAAATAAAGCACTAAAACCAACCCAGGGAGTGAACGAGGAGGGGACAGCGCTCGTTTCACGGGGACACCGTGCAGGGGTACCCCCCGCTCAGGGCATCCCCGCCCCGTGCCTCTTAGGGTCTGGGGTCGTTGAGGACCTGAGCAGCTCCCCCGCGACCCCACAACGCTCTCGGGGCGCAGGAGGAAGTTTGGAGGTGGTTTTGGTGCTTCCTGAGAGCGCTCCTGCAGTGCTCACAGCCCCGGCACCCCGCTGGTTTTGCTGTCACGGGGGGTCACAGCCAGAGACGCCCCCCCCCCGCCCCGGGGCTGCCCCCCCCCAGCTCCTGGGAAGCGATCGAAGCCCTTTTTTTGCCTGCCTGGCCCACGAAACCCCTCGCTCTGCTGCTCGCCGGCGAAGGACGTCCGCTTAGGAAGGAAAAACAGCGGTGAAAAGTTTTTATTTGACCTCGCAGACCCAAAGCCTCCGCGTTACGGGCGGGGGGGGGACCCCGCAGCACCCCCACCGCCTCCGGAGAGCTGAAAACGAGCCCGAGGTGGGCCGTTTACCACGATTTTTACCCCAGGATGAAGGGCAGGATGTGGGGAAAGTGCCTGAGGAACCCAGCGGGGGCTGCAGGCAGCTCCCACACCCCGTTACGACCCTGTCCCAATGAGGGGGGGTTACAGAGCCCAAAACCATCCCCCCCCCAGCCTTGGAAAAGAGAAAAGAAAGAAATCCGCCAGCCTGCAGCCCGAGATGGGACTGAATGATACCCCAGGATGCTGGGACCCCCCCCCCAAAATACACCGTGGGGCTGACCCCGGCTCAGTGGGGCCGCCCCCGACCCAAGCAGGAGTTCCCACAGAGCCTCTGTGCCCCCCCTAATGGAGGCTCAGCCCCCCCCGGGGCCCCCCAAGCCCTTTTTGGGGGCTCCCCCAGCCCCTCCTGCCCCCTCCCCAGCTCTCCTTCTCCCTCCTGCTCCCCCCAGGGCTGCCCCCCCCGCCTCCCTGTTGCTCCCAGCCCTTCTCAATGCCCCCCCCCAACACCCCCTGGCCCTGCTGTGCCCCACACCCATCCTAACCCCCCCCCCCCCCCAGTGCCCCCATCGCCATTCTTAACCCCCCTCAGTACCCCCGCCCCCCCCCAGTGCCCCCTACACCCTTCCTAGCCCCCCCCATTACCCCGCTACCCTTCCTAACCCACCCCCCTCAGTGCCCTGGGCCCCCCCCCAAGTGCCCCCATCCCCCTTCCTAGCCCCCCCCAGCACCATTCCTAGCCCCACTCGGTGCCCCTCCACTATTCCTAGCCCCCCCCCAATACCCCCCCTTAATTCCTAGCCCCCCCCCAGTGCCCCCCCGCTATTCCTAGCCCCCCCCAACACCCCCATCACCATTTCTAGCCCCCCTCGGTGCCCCCCCACTATTCCTAGCCCCCCCCAATGCCCCCCCCCCATTCCTACCCCTCTCCCCTCAGTGCCCCCAGCCCCTACCCTGCCCCCCACCCTTCCTAGTACCCCCAGAGCCCCCCCATACCATTCCTAGCCCCCCTTAATGCCCCCCAATTCCTAGCCCCCCCTAGTGCCCCCCCCCACTTCCTACCCCCCCTCAGCGCCCCCAACCCCTACCCTGCCCCCCTACCCTTCCTACGCCCCCCATCACCCCCAAAACCCCCCATTACCCCCCAAAATCCCCCCTCACACCCCCCACCCCCCTTTTAACCCACTTTTACCCCCCTTTTACCCCCCTTAACCCCTTTTAACCCCCCTTTAACCCCCCTTAACCCCTTTTAACCCCCCTCAACCCCCCCATTACCCCCCAAAACCCCCCCCACACCCCCCCACCCCCTTTTACCCCCCTTTACCCCCCTTTTACCCCCCTTTACCCCCTTCACCCCCCCATTACCCCCCTCCCTCACCCCCCCCCTTACCCCCACGCCCCCCCCGTTACCCCCAGCCCCCCCCCGAGCCCCCCCCGTTACCCCCGGCCCCTCACCGTCGTAGTAGTAGCAGACTTTCCGCTTGGTGCCCTGCGTCAGCGCCATTTTCCTGCCGCCGCCACCGACCCCGCCGCCGCCGCCGCCGCCGCCGCCGCCGCGCAACGCAACCCGCCCCGCCGCCGGGGCCCCGTAGCCCCGCCCCCCCCCGCGCGGCCTCTGAGCCAATCGGAACGCGAGGCATGCGCCCCCTTCCCGCCCGCCGGCCAATGGGGAGGCGCGTCGGCGGAGGGGCGGGGCGAGTGGTAGCAGGCTAGGCGGAGCGATGGGGGGGGGGGTGTATGGGATGTACCATTAGGGTGAGAGGGGGGGGTGTGTGTGGGGGATGAACCATCGCTGGGGAGAGGGGGGGAAGGGGCTGTGGGGTGGGCGGGGGGGGCGGAACCATTGTGGAGAGGGGAGGGGGGGAGTGGAGAGGGGAGGGGGGGGAGGCAGGTGGGGAGGAACCATTCGTGAAGGCGGGGGGGGGGCCCGGTGAGGGACCCCCGGTGTGGGGGGGGCACCGCCAGGGCCCCGGTCCCGGTGGGGCTGGCGGGGGGTCCCCAAAATCCTGTATGGCCCGGGGCAGGCGCTGCGGGACGGGGGGGGGCTGAGGCTGAAGCCCTGAGCCCCTGCTGTGGGGCCCCCCGGCTGCTGCCCCCCCGGGAACCGGGGGGTCCCCAGTCCCTAGGGGCTCCCCGGTCCCAAAGTGCCCCCGATCCTGAAGCCTTTTGGGGTCTCCACACGGTCCCCAGGGACCCAAAGCTACCCCAGGGGCTTCCCTGTCCCAAAGCATCCCCGGTCCTGAAGCCCTTGGGGGGGTCCTGCACAGTCCCCAGGGACCCCACAGCCACCCCAAGGGCTCCCTGGTCCCAAAGCCTCCCTGGTCCTGAAGCACTTTGGGGTCCCCACACGGTCCCCAGGGACCCCACAGCCTGGTCTTGAAGCATCCCCAGTCCTGAAGCCCTTTGGGGTCCCTGCACGGTCCCCAGAACCCTACAACCACCCCAGGGCCTGAAGCCTTTCCAGTCCTGAAGCCCTTTGGGGGTCCCCACATGGTCCCCAGGGCCCCAAAGCCACCTCAGGGGCTCCCCTGTCCCAAAGCGTCCCCAGTCCTGAAGCCTTTTGGGGTCCCTGCACAGTCCCCAGGACCCTGAAGCTGCCCCAGGGGCTCCCTGGTCCCGAAGCCCTTTGGGGGGTCCCACATGGTCCCCAGGACCCTGAAGCTGCCCCAAGGGGCTCCCCGGTCCTGAAGCCCTTTGGGGGTCCCCGCACGGTCCCCAGGACCCCACAGCCACCACCGGTGCGGACGGCAGTGGTGGCGTGCAGCCGGGTGGGCACAGTGGCACGTGGCATGTCCTCAGAGCCCATGGGCCTTTCACCTTTTGGGGGGCGATGTGTGCCTTCAGGAGCACCCCAAGTCTGTGCCGCTGCCCCCCCAGGTCCAAGCAGCGCCCATGGGGGGATGCAGAAAGAGTCTGTGGGGACCCCCAGCATGAGGGGGGCAAAGCGGGGCCCCCCCCGGGGCTGCGGGGGCCCTCAGGGCTGCTGCTGGTACTGGCCCTCGGTGGCGGTGAAGAAGTCCTCCAGCACGCTCTTCATGTAGTCGAAGGTGGGCCGCTCCTCGGGCCGCTCCTTCCAGCACTGCATCATCAGTTCGTACAGCTCCTGCGGGCAGTTGTCGGGCTGCGGCATGCGGTACCCGCGCTCCAGGTTCTGGATCACCTCGGGGTTGGTCATCCCTGCGAGGACAGAGCAGGCGGCACCGAATTCAAGTCACCCCCTTGCTGCTGGAAACCCCCTAAATTGGCAAACCCCATGGGAAATGTTCCCTCTACCCCCCAAAAAACTCAAAAATCCCCCCTGAATTTTGGGCCCGGCTGGCCACGTGCGCTGGGAAGAGGTTGAACCCATGGAGGGCTGGCAGGGAGCGGGGCCAGGCGGAGCGAGTGTGCGTGCGGGAGTGCATGCACACACTCACACGTGTGCGCCTGCGTGTGTGCATGCGTGTGTGTGTGTGTGTGTGTGTGTGTGTGTGTGTGAGCCCGTCCGCCACGCTGCTGCCGGGAAATCCTGACCTGGATACGGGATCCGGCCGTAGGTGACGATCTCAGTCAGTAGGATGCCGAAGGACCAGACGTCCGACTTGATGGTGAACGTCCCGTAATTAATCGCCTCCGGCGCCGTCCACTTAATGGGGAATTTAGCCCCTGAAAAAAAAATAAATAAATAAATAATAAAATAAAATAAAATAAAATAAAATAAAATAAAATAAAATAAAATAAAATAAAATAAAATAAAATAAAATAAAATAAAATAAAATAAAATAAAAAGGGAGGGGGGAAAAAATAAAGTGCTGCAGCCGAGCTTTGCCCCCCTCTCTTTTTAACCTACTGATGGGGTGGGTTTGGTGGCTGGCCCCCCATGCTCGGCTGCCCACCCGCACCAGCAGGGACCCCGCAGCGGGGCAGCACGCCTGTTCCTGCAGCAGCCAGCAGATAGGGCTGGCAGCCCACTGAAAATAGGGCCGGGTGGGCTTGTGGGCTCTGGGCAGCCACCTGCGGCTGGGGGGAGCGAGATGAGGGAGGGGATGGGGTATCAGGGGTCCCGGGGAAGGACAGCAGCCCCAGAGGGGATGTGCATGGGGCTGTGACGGGCGCACCCTCGCGAGCCGTGTACTCGTTGTCCTCGATGAGGCGAGCCAGCCCAAAATCGGCGATTTTGCAGCACAGCGTGTCCGACACGAGGATGTTGGCAGCCCGCAGGTCGCGGTGGATGTAGTTCTTGGCCTCAATGAAGGCCATGCCTTCGGCGATCTGCAGGAGGGATTAATCACGTTAATTGGAGGAGTGGGACAGCTCCACCAGACCCCCTCCCCGTGGCTCCGTGCCCCCTCACCTGCGCAGCCATGTCCAGCAGCTTGTTGATGCTGAGCTTCACTCCCTCCGAGGTCTTGAGGAAATCCACCAGGCTGCCTGCAACGAAGGCGCAGGTCTCAGCCTCCCACCGGCTGCCATCGTGGCAGAGGCTTTGCCAGGGCACCAACCCCTTCAGTGCAACGCCTGGTGTGGGGCTGGGGGGCTCGCAGCCCCCGGGAGGGGGGCAGGAGACCAGGCTGCTGCAAGGTCCCTGTCCCCCAGCTCCCAGCCAGCACAGTGCTGTGGTGTGCAGGCTCAAAATCCCCCGGAACAGCTCAAAACACAAAAGCCAGCACCGACACGTGGTGCCCTGGTGGGTTTCCTGTGCCTGCCCTGATGGGGACGGCGGTGGGAGAGGAAGGGACCCCAACCCCACACGGCCCCGAGCCGCCCCCCTGGCTGCCAACCCCGCAGCAGGCAGCACCCCGCGGTGCCCTCACCCTTCTCCATGTACTCGGTGATGATGTAGATGGGCTCCTTCGTCACCACGGCGTACAGCCGCACCAGCCGCGGGTGCTGCAGGTTCTTCATGAGGTTGGCCTCCGCCAGGAAGGCGCTGGGCGACATGCTGCCCTGCTTCAGGTTCTTGATGGCCACCTTGGTGTGGCCGTTGTAGAAGCCTGCGGAGAGAAAGGGGCACAGCGTGACCGGCGGGGGAGGCAGGGCTGGGGGCTACAGCTGTCGATTTAGGGCATCCTGACCCAAAAGCACACAAGGAAGGTGTTCGGGCTGCTGGATGAAGCCTGGTCCCAGGGGCACTGGGGACAGCGAGGGACCAGCTGGCCCCAGACTCTTGCAGCAGGGGACGGTCCCAGCCCCGTGTGTGCTCTGGCCACCTCCTGGGCAGAAGCCTGTAGCCACATTTGAACCCACCAGGCAGAGATTTTTACGTGTGGCTTTTAGCCACTGAGAGGAAAGAAAACTTGGTGCTGGGCTTTTAACCCTCCGAGCGGCTCCCAGCAGGGCAGCTGGCGGAGCCGGGCAGTGCTGCCACAACCCAGCTCCTGAGAGAGACCCAGAGGGGATTTTCGGGTGCTGCAGCACCCATGGGAGCGAGGGCAGGGACCCCGCTTGGTGCCCTCCCCACCACGGCACCGGGACAGCAGGAGGAGCTTTTGCTGCTCAGCCGTAGGGTGCTGGAAGCCACACGCAGCCGCCGAGCCCCGGGTGCCCCCAGCGTGGCTTCAGCAGCCTCCCCGAGCCCTGCTCCCCCTGCAGAGCCACGCACGGTGCTCCTGTGCTGGTGCCAAGCCCCAGGTGCACGCAGCCCCCGTGCACAAACGCCTGCAGCCACGTCCTGGCGGGGAGCAGCACAGGGGTCGGGGTGGCCGTAGATGGGAGAAAGGGGAAGTTTGGGCTGCTCTGGTTTATCCACGGGGTTCCTTTCGCTGCTGGTTTTCTCCCTTCTTCCAGAGCCCTTTGAAAAGCCGATGTCCCACAGCTGGGGAGGTGCCGGCTGCGCCGTGCGGGGCCCCGGCTTCCCCCCCCCGAGCCTGTGCTGATGCCGCCCGCAGCAGAGCCCTGGTGCAGGAGGAAGCGCCCCGCTTTCACCCTGACTCACCCATCCAGACTTCTCCAAACTGCCCCGCTCCCAGCTTCTCCACCAGTTTCAGCGACTCCCTCGGCACCTCCCACTCGTCCTGCCACCACGGCTTCTGCGGCTTCTGGGTCCGGCACGGCTTGCCCAGGCGGGTGCACAGCCCGTCCGAGCTCCCTGCGGCACAGGGGGGGGGAGGCAGCACCAGCATCAGCGAGCACAGGGTGCCTGGGTGTCCTGTCCCATCCCCTCCCCATCCACAAACCATCCCCATTCATCCCATCCATCCCATCCCATCCCATCCCATTGTGCCCACCCCACCCCACCCCTCAGGCCGGCACATACGTGTGTAATACTCCACCAGCTCGTGCAGGCTGCTGAAGGTGACGCGGGGGGAGATGTAGTACCCCCCGTTGTCCATGTTGCGGATCTTGTAGTGCTTCACCGTCTCGCCCTGGTTCTGGTCAAAGTCCCTCACCGACAGCGAGTAGGAGCCTGGGGAGGGGGGCACGGGGTGGGCACGGGCCCCCAGCACTCCTGGAGCACTCCCTGGTGCAGGAGGTGCCGGTGGCACCGGTACCTTTGGAGGTCTCGCTCTCGCGGATGAGGAAGGAGCCATGCGTGTTGCCCGAGGCCAGGAGCTGTCTCTCGGCGTCCTTGCGGCTGAGGTTTTTGAAGAACCACCTGGGGACAGGGGGCAGGGTGAGGGCTGGGGGGTGCTGAAGCCCTTGCATCTCTCCCCTGTGCCCGCATGGGTGCTCCCCGGCCCCTACTCACGGCTCGGGCTCCAGGCTGTTCACCATGGCCACGAAGTTGTAGGGGATCAAACCCTCCTGGCCCGTGGTGAGCGACTGCGCCCTCCACCACTCCCCGCTCCTGCAAGGACACGGCCACCTGAGTGTCCCCACCCCGCTACCGGGACCACCGGCGGCACCGGGGCACCGACTGGGGGGGGGACACAGGGACACGGGGACGCGGGAACCCCCTCGGTGCTCGCTCACTCTTCCAGGACGCGCAGCTTCTCGCCCTTCTGCAGCCCCAGGTCCCCGTCGTGGGTGGGCTCGTAGTCGTACAGGGCCACCACCAGCTTGTCTGGGGGAACAGGGGCAGGGTGGAGGCGGTGATGGGGGCACCCACAGCCACCCCCCCACCCCTCCACGGCCAACCCTTACCCTGCAGGGGGGAGCACGGCGGAGACGTGGCCTCGTAGGACACCAGGGGATCGCGCACCTCGGAGCCATTGCGGATCAGCTGCTGGGCAGGGACATTGGGGCCCATCAGTGCCACCCCCCCACAGCCCCACATCACTCATGGGGAGATTTTTTGGCTGCTCTCTCCCCCCCACACACTCACCTGGCGCTTGCTGTCGGGGTCGATGGGGTAGTTGCAGTGCTCGCAGATGTCGATGTTCTCGATCCAGTCGTCGTCGTAGTCCGAGCTGCAGCAGCAGCCCATGGTGGCTGCACGGGGCAGTGAGCGCAGCCGTCACCCCCCCAGCACCCCCATCCCCATCTCTGCACCCCCCCACCCCAACCCCGCTCCCATCCGTCCCACCACCCACATCACCGGGCCCTTCCTGCGCGCCCCGAGGGCATCCCCCGGCTCTGTCCCCAGCCCTGTTTCCTCCTAGCTTTGTTTTCTTCTGGCTTAGGTGAGCACAGAGGGTGATTTCTCTCGAGACGCCCCCACCTCGAGCACCAGCCCCGGTGCCCTGCGTGGGCCGAGGGGGCCTCCTTCGTGTCACTTTTGCCTTCCTGCAAAATCCGTCAGAGCCCGGCGCTGCGTCACGTGGAAATGGCAGCCCACGGCCCTGGAAAAAGCTCTTCTGCAGAATCCCCCGCACCCACGCCGCCGGGATCTGCCCCCTCCCAGGCCTGGCCCCAAACTCATTTCCCCAGGCTCTGACGGGGAGCTCGGGGGCTTCGGGGGGCCCCGTGTGGTTTCTGCAGGCGCCGAGCTCTCGGAGCCTCCTCCGGGAGCCACCCAGGGGTCCCTGCCCAAGAACTAGCGGCCGCTTTTGGTGGGGGGGAGCTGTGGCCTCTGGGCATGTGGTACAGCAGGGGGGGGGGTCCCGGGGATGGCAGAGCCCAGAGCTGCTTGGGGACGATGCCCACCAGCGCTGCCGTCACTTTTTCCTCCTTGGTTTCCCCACCAGGACTCACGGCACAGCTTTATTTTGGCAGGCACAGCTCTGTTTTCACAGGCACCCCTTTAAACCTGGGGTGCTGCTGGGGAGGGCAACATTACAGCTGTGCACGGTGCTTCCGAGGGGCACGCACCCACTCTGTGCCGCTGGGGACACAAGGAATGGCCCTTCAGAGGTCCCTGGGGGGCTCGGTGTCCCCTGGGTGCCACCGGAGCCAGGTGCCACCAGGAGAGGCACAGCCCCGTGTTTGGAGACCAGGGGCACCCTGCGCTCACCTCCCCACAGAGGGGGCAGCAGGACAGGGGCAGTGCCACCCCCTTACCGTGCCTGGGGGGACACAGGGGACATCAGCACCGTCCCCACGGGGCCACCTCGGGGTGCCCACCACCACAGTGGCTGACGGGAGTGATTGTGGCAAGGAGAAGGTGGACGAGCGAGCCCACCCGCACCATGTCCAGGGCCTGGAAGCCGCCCTGGTGCTTTCGGCTTCCGCTGCCGCCTCTTTGAGAGCTCTCTCACAGCACCTCGGCCGCCTCTGGGGCCTGCAGGGCACGGGCAAGACCCCGGCAATGCCCCGGGACAAAGCCAGGACCCGGACCCGAGCCCGAGCCTGGCCCCATGGAAGAAAAGCCCCCACACTCCCAACCTGCACGTAGCACTTCAAACGCCCGTCTACCGAAGCGGTGCCAGGAGGTGTTTTTTCCTTTCTGCGAGAAGCCGGGGTTCAGAGGGAGGTGCTGCTATCGTCGTTTTTTTGTGCTTTTTTTTTCTTATGTGCTCAAGCCACAGCGTAATTTCCACCGAGCAACCGTTTCACCTGCTCGGCGCGAGGGCTGCGCCGCGGCTCGGGGCGTTTGAAGTCAGGTTTTTGCGCCTGCATCTGTGCAAACGAATTTCTGCTGCGAAGGTTGCGTGAGAGCAAGGTGGCCGTGCCCCTAACCCCGTGCCTCGCCGTGTCCCCCCCCGGTGCGTGGCTGCGTGTGCACGGGGGTACACGAGCAGCCCCCGGCCTCCTCCTACTTGTGCCGGCCCTGCCGCATGTGCCTGTCCGGCCAGGGCTGGACACTTTGGTCACGAGCGTGGGCGGGCGCCAGCAGGGCTGAGGCTGGGCTGGTCCCCAAGCTGGGTGTCCCCAAATCTGCTGTGACCCAGCTGGACACCAGCCCCGCACCTTGCCGAGCCTGGGGAGCCGGCCCTGACACGCCATCACGGCGGGCAGGGAGACGTTTGCTCCGAAACAGCACCAAAAAAGCACCAAAAACAGACACATCTCGGCCTGAAACCGTCCTCAACAGGGCTGTGGTGGGCCAGGACTAACCCGCTGCTCTTCCCACAGCTCTGCGGACAGGGCCTGGTGTTGGGGACATGGCGCCTGTTTTGCCCCGAAGATGGGGGCTTAGGGTCAGGACTGCGAGGGGGCAGCGTTCACACCCCGGGTGGGCACCAGGCAGCGGGGCGGCCGCTGTCACCCCTCCTGGGTGGCTTCAGCAGGACGGGGAGCACTGGGGCTGCTCCCCGTGTCACCTCCCGACCCCCTGGGCAACCAGTGCTCCCAGTGCCACAGTGGCAATCCCCCATTAACACCCCTCCACGGAGCCACATCAGAAGGCACAACACCCCCTGCCCCAGGCACCCCGCGGATCCCGGCACCCGTTGAGGGGCGCAGACCCCTGCCCCGGCCCCTGTTACCTGGTGGCAGCGAGGTGAGGACGAGCAGCTCTCAGACTCCCATGGCCGGGCAGCAGCAGTGAGGACCCCGACCCCGCTCACGTCCTCCCCATCAGCAGCGGGCACACGGTGACCGGCCGGGTGCGCAGCCACGACCCCGCAGGCGGGCGCGCGCTCCCTGCCGCCGCCGCTGCTCGCTCTTGCTCGCCGCCTGCCCTGGTTTCCTGCCTCATGAGCAAACTCTAGAGAAGCTGGTTCACAGCTCGCGCACGACCGCAAAGAGCTAGTGACAAACCCCGAAGCTTCCTGCTCAGCCCCAGCTGGGCTGCGCGAGGGGGGTCCCTGATCCGGGCGCCCCCAGCCCCAGCTGGGCGAGGGGACACCGAGGGACACGGAGGGACACGGAGATGTTTGCTCAAGGGGAGCGGGGTCCCGTGAGCTGGGTATTGTCAGCGTGGCGCCAGCAATGGCTGGGATTTTGTCACCCACTGCCCAGGATGTTTTGACCCCCCTGTCCCCTCTGCAGCCCCCTCCCCAGTGCTCAGTGTCTGCAGGCTCAGCGCTGGCTTTGCCGTGCCGGACCCCGTGTGGGCTGCGTGACACCGCTCGCACCCACAGCCCCCGCTTTGGCTGCCCCCACTGCATCACCCAAGGCCTCAGCACCCCGAGAGCCACAGCGCTGGCCGGGCTGGGGACAAAGCCCAGGGGACGCCTCGTGCCCAGGCTGTGCCACGCCACCAGCCCCCGGGTTTTTGGAAACAGCTCAGAGCAGAGCAACCACAAAGCTATTGTCTTGGCTTCTGCGATCAGACATGAAGCCGCAGGTACCTGCTGGCTGCTCTGCGGAGGCATGGGCAGGAAGCCCAGCCTGTGCCGGGGGAGAGCTGCGTCAGCGGGGGGAACGTGGTGGCAAACACAGCACCCACCCTCGGGGACATTTCCCCGGGGCAGCCGAGCGGCCCCGCTCCCGTTGTGCTCCCCAGCACAAGGGGTGCCCCAGGCGAGGTGTGCTGCAGCCTCGGGGGGCATGTGCAGCTCTCCCCGTGTCCCGCTGTTACCCTGGGAAGGGGAAGCAGCACCCAAAAAAGGTCCCTGAGGCACCCCCTGAGGTCCCTGCGCCATCCCGCATCTCCCCTGACACCGCTTGTGAAAAGCATTCTGTGAAAGTCACACCCCGGCCGTGACAACTTCTTCTGCAAAGTGTTTGGTGTGGATGGAACAAGCAAAAGCAAAGCCCCCCCAGCCCAGCCAGCACCACCCAGGGACCCTCTCCTGCACCGGGGGCCAGGGTCGGGGCAGGATGGGGTTGTGGGGGCCCCGAGCGCAGCCCCCAGCACCTCCTGGCCTCGAGACCCAGCTCCCAGCCCACAGGCAGCTCAGTGACGAGCATTTCCTGCGGTGGCACAGCCCCAGCACCCATCGCAGCGGGTGCCTGGGGAGGGGCTGGCAGCGGGGTGCCCAAAACACAGCCCCATCCCTCCTGCACGGGGTGACAAAAGCGGTGAGAAGCCCCCAGCCCACAGGACAGCGCCGGGAGCGCACACCCTCCAGCCACCCCACCCCAAAGGGCTGGGAGCCACATTTTGGGGGCACAGGCAGGCGCCTGGGTGCACGGAACAGAACCCCCTGGCTCTTACCACCACCTCCTTTTATTCCTCCTCAAGTTTTTCGTGCACCTTGCTGACCCCACCATCCCCGGGGACAGGGCTGTGGGTGCCCCAGGACGCCCTGTGTCCCACGGGGACAGTGGCATTTCCCAGAGCACTGAGCACCCCCTGCACCAGGGAGCTCAGCCCCAGCCCCGCCATCCCCACGCTGCTTCAGGAGGCACCCACGAGCCCCACCGAGCCTGGGTGCACCCCTGGGTGCCCGCGGGGCCCCGCCAGGCTCAGCAGAGGGAGAAGCGCCGGGAGTTGATGTTCATGCGGGTGACGCCGATGTGCTTCAGCGGCATGGAGAGCAGGAAGGCGGCCTTGGGGGGGATGTTGCAGAGCAGATCCGAGTCTTCCTCGCAGCCCTCGAGGCCGAAGGTGGCGTCGTCCAGCATCTCCTTGTGCTGGTGGCAGGCCTGCTCCACCTTCAGCCGGTGCAGCTGCGCCCGCAGGCGCATCAGCTGCTGCGCCAGGCGCTGGTCTGCAGCCTGCAGCTCCTGCTGCGGGGACACCACGGGGCCGTCAGCACCGCAGCCCCCCCCCCCCCAGGGACACAGCCACGGTGCACGGCCAGAGGGGGCTCAGCAGGGTGCTGGGGCTTGGCCGGGGCACAGCCCCCCTGGGCACTGGGGATGTGCGGTCCTGGGGTCAGCACGGAGCCAAAATCCCAGGCAGGCAGGGGGGTGTGCACGTATACACAGCCCTGGGGGGGGCTCAGGGAGGTTTGTGCCCACACGGCTGCTGCCTCTGCTGCACCAGCAAAAGTCACGCAGCCGTGCCCCAGCAGGGCAGCAGGAGGGGGGTGCCAAGCACAGGGCGACCACCCATGGCACTGGGCAGAGCCCCAAGCACCTGGCAAAAATCCCCGTCCAGCGGCCGTGCTGGCAAAAAAAGGGCAAAGCTGGGGGGGTTGCAGCTGGAGCCCCCCCCTGCCAGGGCTGGGCACCACCCCGTGCACCCCTCGCCCCCCAGAAGCTACTCACCAGCTCCGTCCTGAGCCACTCCAAAGCCGCCCCCACGGTGGGGAAGCCGCAGACGCCGCCGTCCCGCTCGCCCTTGGGGTTCCCCGGGGTCCCCTCGGCCCCAGCGGGGGCTCGGCTGCCCCAGGGCTGCCCCCGCACCCTGGCCTCCCACTCGAGGTAGGACGGGCGCCGCGTCTGCAGCTTCAGCTTGGCCGTCAGCGCCTTGAGGCCCGCCAGGCTCTCCTCGCCCATGGGTGGCTCCTCGGCACCCAGCTCGCTGAATCTCAGCTGCCCCAGGGCCATGGCTCGGGGAGGAGGGGGGGGCACCGACCCCAACCCCAAAAAGCTCCCAGATGCAGCCCTTTATCCACCCCCGGAGCCGCAGCGCCCGGACACGCCGGGATGATGCTAACGGGCAGGGACTTTGTACTTGGGGTTTGGTTTTTATTTTTTCCTTTGCGGGTCCAGCATCATCGCCTCCGGCTGGGAGGAGGCGCCCCGAGGGCTCCCGGTTATCGGCACCGGCTGACCCCGGCTTCCCGGCCCCGGGCTGGGCGCGGGGGAGGGTGGGGGGGGGGGGGAAGGTTGCTAAAAAAAGGGGAAAGGAAGGAAAACGAGCGGCTCCTCGTGAACCGGGGGGGGGGAGGGACACGGGGGAAGGACACGGGGCTGCCCGGCTCCTGGGCACCTTTGGGCACCGCTGGGCGCATCTGGGCACCGCTGGGGGGCCTTAAAGGTGGGACCCTCGGGGGGGCACAGCGCTCCCGGCCCCCCCGGGGCAGCATTCAGCCGTTCCCTGCCCCATTTTTCTCCTCCCCCCCGGCCCCGCAGACCTCCCCTCTCTCCTCTTGGGACCACCCTAAACCCGCCCCCCCCTCCGCCCAGCCCTGTGCACCCCCGGGGCTGTGCAGGCACCCCCAACCCCCCCGTTTTCCCCCCCCCATTACCCCCCCAGGTCCCTGCTGGCACCCCGATGTGCCCCCCTCGCAGCCCGGCTGCTGCCCCGTTCCCCCCCCCAGTCGCCCCCTGCTCGCCCCCCACCACCGAGGGCCACGGATCGGAGCAGGTAAGCCCGGGGGGGGCCCGCTACGAGCCGCTCACCGCCCCCTCCTCCTCCTCTTCCTCCCCCCTTCTTCCTCCTCCTCCTCCTCCTCCTCCTCCTCCTCCCTGCCCGGCAGCGCCCTGCAGCCGCCCCCGCCCCGTGCCGCGGAGAGCTGGGGGGGGACACCCAGGACCCAGCAACCCCAAATCCCCCCCCCCCAGCACCCAGTGCCGGCTGCCCACGGACTGCTCACCCCCCTCGGCCCCGTGCCTCAGTTTCCCCACCTGCGCCGCGGGGAGGAAGCGAGCGAGGCGCCCCGCGGGGAGGAAGCTGCAGAGGTGACAAGCAGAGGCCGAAGGGCCCCAGCGCGGCTCGGGGAGGGAAGAAAAAGGACGGGGGGGACGGGGTGCGGAGGGGGATTTCCAGGCCTTGCTGCGCCCGCTCACCATTTCCCCTTTCTCCCTCCAGCCCCGCCGGAGGCAGCCGCAGCGGGACCCGCAGCCCGGCCACCGCCGCCACCGCCGCCGCCGCCATGGAGTTCTCGGAGCTGATCAAGACGGCGACGGTGGAGAGCGTGCTGCTGGCGGGCACGGGGCTGCCGCCGGTGAGGGGGACGCTGTGCATCACCAGCCACCACCTGCTCCTCTCCTCCTGCCCCGGGGGGGACGGCCAGCCCGGCACCGTGGAGCTCTGGCTGCTCATCCGCAACGTGGACGCGGTGGAGAAGAGGTGGGTGCCCCCCAGACCCCCTCGGTGGCGTCACCCCACGTCGGCAGGGGGGGAAATTCCCCTCCCCGCTGCCCTCCCAGCGGCTGCGGCCGCCGAGCCTCTTCCCTCCTCTTCCCCACGGCCCACGCTGGGGATGCTTGCAGCGCCGGGCGTTGACCTCCTCTTCTCCTCCGTGCCTCAGAGTGCAGAATTTAGGCTGGTACCAGCCCCCCCGGACTAACGGCTCCCCGCGAGACACCAGGTTTGGCTTTTAGCGCTCTCGGCTCTGCTAAACCCGCCCGGCAGCGCCCGGCTTCGTGCTAACCCCGCTCCGCAGGGCAGGGGCAGCTGCTCCGAGGAGGGGAGATGATGGAAATCGCAGCTCCGGGCACACGTGAGGCCGGTGCCGGATGAGAGCCAACGGGATCCCGGTCGCCTCGGCACGGCGCTTTGCCTTGCTCCATCCTCCCGGGGAGCGGGGGCAGCTCCCTGCTGCTGGCTGTCCGCGTGCGCAGCCCCCTCCTGCCCGCGCAGCCCCGCTGCCGGCCCTGACCCCGCTGCCTTCCCCAGGCTCGCCGGCTCCTCCGGCACCATCACGCTGCGGTGCAAAGACCTGAAGGTGCTGCAGCTGGAGATCCCGGGCATGGAGGAGTGTCTGAACATCGCCAGCTCCATCGAGGTGAGCCCCGGGTGGCGGGCGAGCCGTGCCGGAGCCGCTCCGGGCTGCAAAGGGTTGGCAGGAGAAGGTGGCTGCCTGCAGTGTTTGCTCTGGGTCCGTCATTACCGTGGGTAAACACTCAGCTCCTGGGCTCTGTTTGCACGGGCACTCGGCGATGCCAGCCCTCGCTTGCAGCTGGGACGTGGCCATGAGGAAGGAACGGGGATGGGGGCTGCAGGGGGGGGACGGTGGGGACGTTTCCAGATGTCCCTGCATGCCCCAGCTCCACCTTCGCTCTGCTCCAGGCCCTCTCCTCGGTGGACTCCGTGATGATGATGTACCCGTTCTTCTACAGACCCCAGGACCTGCGGCTCGAGGAGGGCTGGCACCTCTTCCCCCTCGAGCAATACTTCCAAAAAATCGCCGCAGAGGTGAGCCTGGGGAGGGGAGACCCAGCTGGCAGGGGAGGGGGAGAAGCGACTCCCTCGACCCACACCCCGCTGCCCCCATCCCGCTTCTCTTCCAGACGAGCCAGTGGCGGCTGAGCGACCTGAACAGGGATTTCACCACCTGCCCCACGTACCCTGCGGGCGTCATCGTGCCGGCGGCCGTGAGCGACGACACCTTGCGGAGAGCGGCCCGATTCCGGCAGGGCGGGCGCTTCCCCGTCCTCAGCTATTACCACCCCAGGAACGGGACCGTGAGTCCGTCTCCCCAGCCCTCTCCCACCACCGTCCCACCCTGCCGGGCCCCCAGCCCCAGCTACCCGCGGCCCCTCGCCCCGCAGGTGATGCTCCGCAGCAGCCAGCCGCTGATGGGCCCCAACCGAAAGCGCTGCCCCGAGGACGAGGTGCTGCTGGGGACGGTCCTGGACGAGGGCGAGCGGGGCTTCATCATCGACACGCGGTCGGCACAGGCGGCGAAGCAGGCGCGGATGACGGGGGGTGGCACGGAGCCCAAATCCTCCTACCCGCAGTGGAAGCGACTGCACCGGCCCCTGGAGCGGTGAGGAGCTGTGCCAAAGCCTGGCTCCTATAATTAGGGCGATCGTGCTGTCCCGCAGCCAGCACGGCACCCCCAGCCCCCCAAAACCAGCCCCGCCAAGCCCCTCACCCCATTTTCCCTCCCGCCCAGAGGCCGCCCGCTGCAGGAGAGCTTCATTAAGCTGGTGGAAGCCTGCAACGACGCCTCACTCAGCATGGACCGCTGGCTGAGCCGGCTGGAGAGCTGCCGCTGGCTGAGCCACGTCAAGGTGGCCCTGAGCACGGCCTGCCTGGCCGCACAGTGCCTCGACAGGTAGGGGGGCTGCTGCCACCCCAAAGCCCCTCGCTGTGACACCAGCCACGGGCAGGGCTGGCAGCACCCTAATTGCTTGTGCCCCCCGCAGGGAGGAGGCCAGCGTGCTGGTGCACGGCGCGGAGGGGACGGACACGACGCTGCTGGTGACGGCGCTGGCGCAGGTGATCCTGGACCCGGGCTGCCGCACCATGGTGGGCTTCCAGGGGCTGCTGGAGCGGGAGTGGATCGAGGTGAGAGCGGCAGAAGCAGGGCTGGGCACCCCCGGTCGCCTTCACCCCTGTTATTTACCCCGCTTTTTTGGGGTCCCGCAGGCTGGACACCCCTTCCACCTCCGCTGCGCCCGCTCTGCCTACTCCCATGCGCGGCTGAAGCAGGAGGCGCCGCTGTTCCTCCTCTTCCTCGACTGCGTGTGGCAGCTGAGCCGCCAGTTCCCCTTCTCCCTGGAGTTCGGCGAGAGCCTCCTCCTCGCCCTCTTCGACAACGCCTACGCCTCCGACTACGGCACCTTCCTCTGCAACAATGAGAAGGAGAGGCGAGTGCTGGGAGGTGGGGATGGCAGCGCCCCGTAGGAGCAGTGCCACGGCCACCTCCCTGCCCCTGGGCAGAGCCAAACCCTCTCGGTAACACCTGGGGTCAGCCCCAGCCCCGTGCCCCGGGGACTGAGACGCTTCTCGACGCTCCCGTAGGTGCCTGTGTAAAGTGAAGGAGAACACGCACTCCCTCTGGGCCTGGCTGAACCAGCCTGAGGAGAAGAAGAAGTACCTGAACCCCCTCTACTCGCACAACCCGCTGGTCATCTGGCCCTCCGTGGAGCCCCAGAGCATCCAGCTGTGGCAGGGTGAGCCGGGGCCAGCCCTGGGGCCTTTTCCCAAACCCGAGGCCGGAGCCGTGCTCGCAGACACCACCTCAGGCTGGGTGGCTTAGGGCAAGCTGCTTGGCTCTTCCCTCCTGCTGTGACACAACCCCTCACCTCCTAGGTTTATTCTTCCGCTGGATCCGTCCCTCCCAGTACCTGGAGGAGGCCCGGGCAGAGATGCAGAGGTTGGTGGAGGCCAACGAGGCGCCTGCCAAGGAGAGCGCAGGGAGCAGGCTGAGCCGGTCGCTCTCCGACCCTGCTGCCCGGACGGAGAATGAAAGATGAGCAGCAGCACGGGCACCTCGGTCCTGGCAATCACATCCCCCTCACCCATCACCGTGGGCTGAGGGGTCAAGGCGATGCAGTTTTCCACGGGATGTGTGCGGGACACTCACCCTGTGGAGCCCAGGGAAGGCTGCGCGCACCAGCAGCTTGGACAGCCCAGGGAGAGGGGGGACGGATGCGCTTCAGCAGCCTCTCAGCCATGCAGACTGAACGTGGCACAGTAAAGTGGTGTCTCGCAGTCTGCTCCTGCGTTGTGTGGTGTTCCTCGGGCAGGAGCTGGGCAGCGCAGGGCTCTGCAGCAGCAGGAGCAGCCCCGCTCCCTCAGGCAGGATCCTGCTCCATTCCCCAGTGGAATCGTGGCAGCTCTCGGACCTGGACCACCCCAGGAGGCCGAGGTGCCCAGCAGCTCCCCTGCAGCACATCAGCCCTGCTCCGTGACCGAGGCAGGGTTGGCACAGCTTCTAAGCAGCAAAACATCCTAAACTCACACCGACCTCTCCACAAAAGGCACGCTGGCTGCAGCGTAAGTGTTGCATCAGTCACTCCAAGCAGGGAGCCAGCCTGGGAAATGGGTCCTTGAACCCAGTTTCGAGGAAGGAAAGAGATAGGAGCCACCCTTCCAAGCAGACAGACACGGGGACAGAGGGCTAGGACGAGGATTTGCAACGCAACCTTCCCAGTGCAGGAAATAACTGTTCCATGAGGAAAGTTGGCTCAGGGTCAAGCCAGCAAATAAACAAAGCCCTAGAACTGGGCGCACATCGTCTGGAAAACAATGACTGGCTACCACGCTCCCAGATCCAGCACTGCTGGGGCTGGACCTCAGCAGCTGCAGATCGCTGCTGGGAAGGAGTTAACCCAGGCCTGGGCGAGGACAGAGGTGCAGGGAGAAGCAGCACCGCTGCCTGCCAGAGGGCGGAGAGCGAGGCACTGCCAGCAGAGCTGGGAGAGCAAAGAGCCAGGTTAATTTTGTCCCTGAGAGCACAAGAATAGAGGCAACTTTTTTTTTTTCTGGCGTTTAGAAAATATTTATTAATTTCCTGCCCATTTTTTTTTTCCTCCACTGGTATATAAATATGCCCAGCAGGCCAGGAAGTTAGCATCCACAGGGGCAGGCAGGCAGCCAACCCAGCTCCTTTCCTCACCTTTGCTCTACCTCCTGAGAAAGCCCCAGGCTGTGCTGCTTTGAGCTGGCTGGGGTTCTAGATGCCCACCTCCATACAGCCCCTGAGTTTGCTGCTGCTTCCTGCTGCCTCCTGTGGAGCAAACCAACTTCAGGCCTTACAAGAGTTCTGCTCAGGAGCCAATGGGCTGGGCAACGGATGGGAAGAGGGAAGAAGAGGAGAGGACGCCCTCCTTTAAGCTTCAAACTCGAACTCGAAGTACTGGGGATCGAAGTAGTGGATGCGAACGTAGCCGTCCTCACCACCACTGCTGTAACTGTATGGGAAAAAAAAGATGAGAAAGTCATCAGTCCTGTCAGGAGCACACTGCGTCCAGCTTTATACCAGCAAGAGATGGAATCTGTTCTCACAACACCCTCCGAAAGCTAAGAAATAGTCACAAGATGAAAAAAAATATCAGTAACACAGCAAAAAGTGCAGCAGCGTGTAAATGACCCCCAGAGCCAGCCTGACAGGAGGCAGCAGGGTTGGAATGAGAGAACTGGGGAAGGTGCTGGCTTCATTCCCACTGCAGAGCTCCTGTGAGCCCAGCCATATCCTAACCAAAGCACAGGCTAGGTTTGATTTGAGCATGCTGGAAGATCTGCAAAATTCCTTACCTCTTTCCATCGGGGTGAAAAGCGACACTGTTTATCGGACCAAAATGCCCCTTCACTCTGCCAAACTCTTCTTCAAAAGCCAAGTGGAAGAACCTGGGAGAAGGAAGAAGTCAGGAGCCTGGTTCGGGACACAATCAGGGTTTCCTCAAAAAACCTCCACAATTGTAAAGCACCAACCTCGCCTCAAATTTGCCAATCCTGGTGGAGGTCGTGGTCACATCCATGGCCTCTTGCCCACCACCAAGCACGACCTGCAAAGAGCAGAGGCCACGACACTGCAGGACTGCTTGCACAACGCGCGCAGCAGCAGGCAGGGAAGGAGGGAGCCCAGCCCTGGGGAAGCCTCCCACCACGCCAGCAAAGCCCAGGAGCTCATCGATGGGCCCTGAGAAGTTCCTGCCTCTCTGCCACACTTGGAGACAAGGGGACCTGGGACAAGGCAGGAGTTGCAGTAAGACCATCACGAGTGGGGTTCTTACGTGATCAAAAATGGGGGAGAGTGCGGCAGAGTTCACCGGTCGCTCGGTCCGGAAGGTCTTCAAATGTTCCAGTGTCGTGCAGTCAAAGAGCTAAGAGGCAAAAGGAAGAGAGAGAGAGAGTTAGTTATGTTCCAAAGGCCGTGCAGCCCAATTAACTCATACAAACCCCAGCCCCTGGCTGCCAGTCCTCACACAAGCAGGTATTAGCACTGAAGCTGCTCACAGGCACCCAAAACCCAAAGGCATTTCTCCAGAATCCCCAAATACCTGCCCGAGGTAACCGTCACCTTTACACCTTCTGCAGGTAGCACACTGCAGCCTTCATTTTGTTGATGCTAGTTTAACGTGGCGATGCCTCCCCATTCCCACTGAAGTCTCCCACCCAATTTGACTTCACACTCGCTCAGATTTCCCAGGAGCAGACCCCTGAGGCAGTCTCTACCAGCAGGTGCAGCAGCTGGCTGTGTTAACAAGAGGCCTCACCTTGGCTGTGTTGTCCTTGGAGGCGGTGATGAACATGGTCATGTCCCTGGAGGTCTGGATGTCGTTGATTTGCTTGGTGTGCTCCTTGATGTTTGAGAGCTGCTCCCCTGACTGGAGGGTCAAAGAAGGCACGTTCAGTGAGCAAACACAGCCAGCACACTTCCCCAGTGAAAACAATTTAGGAGGCATCGCTGTCAGCACTAGGGCAGGCATTTCTACGTCAGCCTGGCTCAAGGGAACCACATATTTTCACTATCCTTCCACGAGGCTGCTGGTTTGAGCCAAGAAGCCCACGTTCTGCCCCGTGACCACTCAGGAATGCTGCAGCGTCCTCCCCACGCCCTGCTGGCGGAGGAGATGCTGCCCCTCGTGGCACCGACCTTGGCGCTGAACTGGTTGAGCTCCCCGCTTTCGTGGCCTGCGATGATGAACTCCCCCAGGGGGCCCCACACTGCACTGGTGATTTTCGAGTCGCTGCAGGGGATTTTCATGTAAGGCTCGTTGTTCTCTGCAGGAAGGAAGGAAGGAGACAGACAGACAGACAGCATGGCACCAGCTCTGGCCGTCAGTGCTTCCCCTTGCTCCCTGCTGCAGGCTCGGATTCCTCACCAATCTGGCTGGGGTCCCGCAGGTCAAAGAAGCTGACGAAACACTGGTAGCCCATCTGCTTGTCCGTGGAAAACATGATGATGTTCCCTCCAAAGTCAAAGCCACACGTCCTCACCGCCGAGCTGGTCTTCACCAGGGCAAGCTGCTTTCCTGCACACAGAGCAGAAACAGTCACTCACTGGGGCCTGCACTGCAAAATTCACCAAAGTGACCGAGTGGGCAGGGTATCAGGCAGAACCGATGAGCTGAGGCACTGACTGTACGCTCAGACTAAACAGGAGGTGAGTAAATTGGCCAAATGTTCCCTAGAAATTAGGTGTGCACACACACTTGTTAGGATTCAGCCCTTTCAGGGATCAAACAAGCAGACGTTGCACACAGACTCTAGAGCAGGACAGAGCTGGGAGCCAGACGTGGCGTGGGGGAGGTCCCCACGGGAGCCGTACCTGTTTCACAGTCCCAGAGCCGACAGCTGTTATCTGCAGAGCCAGTGAGCACGTGTCGGGTGTCCCCTAGGTCACCAGTTAAGGAACATCAGCGTGTTTGTAGCCCCCAGAAGCTGTTTAGATACCCAGAAAGTATTTATACACAAGGTCACAAGGGTGCATTACAGCGAGAAATTGCTGAGATTGAGCAAATTCCATTACAGGAATGGCAAAGGTCCAGTACAGACAGCGAGTCCCAGTGTTCCTACTATAAAACCCACAGCTTTCCTCCTGAAATGGTGAGAAAAAGGCTAAAAAGGCTTCATTCCTCGCCTTAACAAAACCTTTGTACGTTTTCACCTCTGCTATGCCCTACCCACAATGGAGAGGGAAGATTGTGTGCAACTCGGACACCTTCCTTGAGCTCCCTGGCCCACCTCAAGCACGAATGCGAGCAGGTGTCACAGCACACGCTACTCCAAACAACACCCCAGAAAGAAAAAGCAGCAAAAACATCCAAGAGATGGAGTCAGGGCAAGTTAAATGCACCACGTGGCCTCCAGGCCTGTCACACGGCAGCAGCTGAAAGGAACGGCTGAGCTGAATCACTCAAACTAATAAGCAGGGCACAGACAAACTGGTTTCGCCGGCCAAAAGATACAGTCTGCATCCACGCACCACACGGCTCCCGTGTGGCCATTGTACGTGCCGAGCCGCTCCCCGTTCACCGAGTACCAAACGTTGACGATCTGGGGGAAGGAGAGAAGCCCTCACCACGCAGACCTCCTCAGGAGGCTCGCTAACCCACCGCCGCCCCTTCCCACCACCCGAGGAGGACGGGGGTTGATTCACGCCACACTCACGGGGTCTTTGGCCACGGTGAAGAGCAGGTCTCCCTCGCGGTTGTACTTGATCTGCGTGATGGAGCGCTCATGGCCCTGCAGCAGGATCGGCTTCTGTGGGGAGGGAGGTGACAGCTGGGGTTGGAAAGGGATGAGGGACCTGGCCAGGATCCACCACCTGGCTGTCACAGCCCAGGAACCCCCACCAGGGCCTGCACCACCTGAATAATCCCTCACAGCCCCTCTCCAACCCCTCACAGCCCCCCATAACCCTTCACCAACCCCTCACTGCTCCCTCATAGTCCCCCAGAGCCCCCTCACCACCCAAACAACCCCTCACAGTCCCCCATAGCCCCCCACAACCCCTCATAAACCCCTCACAGCCCTTCACCTACCTCTCCGAGCCCCACTGTAGCCCCCCACAACCCCTTACTGCCCCTTTCCGCTCCCTCAGAGCCCCCCAAAGCCCCCTCACCACCCGAACAACCCCCCACCAACCCCTCAGAGCCACCCAAAACCCCTCACAGCTCCCCACAACCTCCCATCAACCCCTCAGAGCCACCCAAAACCCCTCAGAGTCCCCCACAGCCCCTCCTCCACCCGAACAACCCCTCACAAACCCCTCGTACCCCCTCACAGCCCCCCATAAACACCTCACAGCCCCTCCCCAACCCCCCATAGCCCCTCACCAACCCCTTATAACCCCCTCATAGCCCCCCCACAGCCCCTCACGGCCCCCTCCCCGCTCCCACCATGGCGGCGGCGCTGCCGATGCCGAGGCTCAGCCAGACGAAGAGGCCCCGGTCACCACTTCCGGGTCGGAGGGCGCGCGGCCGGCGGAACTTCCGGCGCCGTTGCCATGGCGACCGCGGGTGCGCTTCCGGGATGGAGGCCGAGGGAGCGGGGATGGCGGCGGGCGGCTCGGGCCGGGCCGGGGCTCGGTGGGCGGCGGGAGAGGGACACGGGGAGGCTGTGGGGGGGACGCAGTCGTGGATTTGGGGCTTTGGGGCCTTCCCCGAGGGGACGCGGCCGTGGGCTGGGCCTCAGGCCCCAATGGTTGCGAGCAGGGCCCTGAAGGGGCCGGCCCCGGGGGGCTGGGGGCAGCAGGCCCGGCCCGGGGCTCCCCCTGAGGGGTCGCTCGGGGCCTCCCCGGGTTAGGGCAGGCCCCGTGCGGGGGGGAGAGGCTGAGCCGGGGCGGGCCGAGGGGCCGCTGCTGGGTCCGCGTCCCCCGGGGCTGCTGAGCTGAGGCTGTTGTGGCGCAGGGGAGGCGGCGGTGCTGCTGCTGGTGGCCGCGCTGTGGGGCAGCACCGGGCCCTTCCTGCGGACGGGCGCGGCGGGGCTGGAGGAGCTGCGGCACCGGAGCCGCCTGCGGCAGCTGCTGGCTGAGATCCGCTTCCTGGGCCTCAACTACAAGGTGAGGCCTGAGCCGGGGGCGTCACGGGATCGTTCCTGTGTGCTTCTGCACTAGATACCTTTATTTAAATTGTTAAATGTTCCTTCTGTCTGAAGAATAAGTTATCCTCTGTAATATTTCATTTACTTGCCCATAGTGCTGCTCTTCCTGTGCAGAATTCTGACTGCTTTGTAGAAAGCAGGTCGTTAATCCTCACTTTTTACACAAAGTAAGCCCTGCCTGCCACCTGCAGATTGGGGAACTCAGGCACTGAACAGCTCGTGGCTGGCAGCAGTCAGTGGTGGGCTGCATTTCCACCCCCAAACATGGCACAGAACAAGGGGGTCGGGGCTCTGCTGCTCATTGGGGGGCTTGTGGTGGTTTCCGTGCCGTGACTGACGGGCTGTGCTCTTCCTGCAGTACATGGTGCCCTTCCTGCTCAATCAGTGCGGATCGCTGCTCTTCTACCTCACCTTGGCCTCTGCAGGTCAGCTGTCGTTGCTTTTGTGGAGTGGGTTGATTGGGATTTGGGGGAGGAACCGTGTTAGTGATTAGTTTGGTGACCTGCTTGGTGTTCAGTCAGATGTCTTGTAACAATCTGTTTGTGTTACGCTGCTCATTTTCAGACCTGTCCCTGGCGGTACCGCTCTGTAACTCCCTGGCTTTGATCTTCACTTTGGTGACTGGGAGGATGCTGGGAGAGGATATCGGTGGTAAAAGTGAGTTACACTTAAAACATTTTGTCCTACTGTCTCCTGCATCTGTGTGCTAACTTAGAGTTGCGTGTTCCCCTCTGTTTTCCTGAAAACCAGCAAATGTGGACACAAGCCCTGTAACTAGTTAAGTGGTAGTTCTGGCTAGGAAGCTGGAAAGGAAGTGAAACTGATGTGTACGTGAGTAGGGCAAGTGAATTTGAATTGGCTGTTCTAAGTGAGCAGAATTTACAGGCCTGAGCCTCTACCTAACTGCTTAACCATAAGAGAAACACTAAGGAATATGCCCACTTTGAAACAGGATGCCCTGTAAGCCCCAAAACGTGACTACTCATACCCCTTCCCATCCTTCACTCCATCCCATAACATTATTTTGCTGAGAAAGTCAGAAAATGGCAGGAAGATGAAAAGTTAAAGCCCAGAGCCTGGCAAAATAGCTGTAGGAACACGCTGTGCTTTGCCTCTGCAGGGGCCGTGGCAGGAATGGCACTCACCCTCCTGGGTGTCACACTCTGCGTGGCTGGTTCGTGACCAAGGTGCAGCAAGCAGAGGAAGAGAACGCATTTAAAGGTGACCTCGTGTCATGAGGGGAGCTCCTGGCTCAGCTGCTGACCGCTTGGCTCTCATTCTGACACACCTGGAGCATGGATTGGATGCACCAAGCGCCAGGGTGGAGCAAGGCATAGTGCAAGGACAGCTTATTTAATGTCTTAAGGATTTTTTTTCTGTGGGTGTTTTAAAGCAGGGATGGGAGGAGGGGTAATAACTTTCTAATAAATAATTCAAATGGACCTTCTGGGATCGACTGACTTTGTATGGAAGGAATCTTTTGTTAGAAAGGAGTATGTTCTGTGTGGTAATTCTTACTTCCCAAGTTCAGCTACAAACTGCTTTTTTAAATTAAAGCTCAGAAAAGCAGCCCTGTTCTCTGCCACATCACCACCCACAGAGCTGAGGAAAGGAGGAACGTTTTGCATTGTTTAATAGAAATGTGCATCTGGTTCGTGGTTCACTGGTAGTCTTTCTCAAGCCCAGATAATTCGGGTGCCTGCTAAGAGTCTGTTAATTCACCAAAAAGCTTGGCCAGTCTATAATGTTACACAGACCTCAGACTCCCATGCTTTTGTTATCTGCAGCCAGGCAGACAGCAGCGTACCTCGCTGTCCTCCCATCACCGTCCCTTTGTGAGCTCTTCAGAGCAGGATTGCTGCCGAGGGAAAACATCATTCAGTGATCCTCACCCTCAGCATCGCTGCCATCCCTTCTCCCTGCCGCGGGCTTTTGTGCTGTGCCTGCAGTCCTTGCCTTTTTGTAGAAAGAAGAAAAAATACAGTTATTAATGCGGCACTTTGCTGTTACAGAAAGCTTCTGGGACTAAATTCGTGGATTGTTTCTAGTCTTACCCAGGCTTTGGTGTGCAGACCTGGGTCTCTACGTTAAATTCAAAGGTAATTTTAAGACCTAATAACCCCTCCCGCTGCAGAGCAGAGCTATGGCACCCAGATAATTCTGACTGTAGAGCAGAGCTCCTAAAGCAAATTGCAGCATCAGGCTCCCTGCTGAGCCCAGACGTCACTACCTGGTAGCTAATTCTTCACTAGGGCTTTCTCTAACTTCAGTTCAAAGGAGCTCTTTTCTTTTGAAGTTCTAATTAGTCTAATGAGACTACCTAGGCAGAACGGTGAATCAGCTATAGTATGACGCACGTCATCCCCTTATATCAATTCTTAGTGTGCTTATGACAAGTTTAAGCCACAAATGCCCCATGAACAATAAGCATCTTTCAGACATTTTAAAACAAAATTCTGTAAAATGAAAACAGAGACTTTTCCCTTTTTAAAAAAGTGTAAAGCTCATTATTATTTAACAAATACATTCAGGCATTTTAGGAATTACATGTTTATTCCATGACAGCTTCAAAGCTTCACCTAGCTACAGGCAAGTTCTAATTAACAAGTTGTATCTGGGGGTACTGAGTTTTAGCGCAAGAAATCAGAACACAGCCACAAGGGATCTTACACACTGCCCAGACACATTAAGTGGAATAAATACTGCTGTAAACTGCTTGGGCTTTTAGTGTAAGTTGTTCTACAGTCTCTGCAACTCTCTGGTAGAGGAGTAAGGATAGAAATAGGGCACATACACACCAAAAATAAATAAATAAATAAATAAATTATATATATATATACATACAATAAAGCCTTTTATATCTTTACTGTCGTGGGGAGCTGTAACGTGCTTCAGAAGGGAAATGTTCATGACCCAGATGACAATCTTTTGGCTTTCTAAAACGCAGAGCACTGTGGCTACGCTTCCTCTGGTGTCAGAAGTTCCCCCTGGTGGTTACTTCCATCTTTACACATTCTGGGGGGAAGCGCAGCGCTGTGCACTTTCCCAAGCAACTGCTACAAACTGTTCTTAACGTGTTCACACAAGGCTGGTGCCAAGCAAGGATGCCGTAACCATGGCAGTTGGGGAGGGAGACTGCTGCACACATCCACGGCTTCATCTCATGGATGTCTACACAGAGCAGCTGTGATCATAGCACACACAGTCCTGTGCCAGCCGAGCCACCCACCTTTCTGCTGTGCTTTTTGTGTCTATCTGGATGGTTCCTAAAACAAAAAAAGAAGCAGGTTCTCAGCATCAGGCAGAAGCGAGCTGCAGGACCTGTGACAGTGCTGAATGGGAGGGCTAAGGATATCTGTAGCCAAAGAGCACCATGGAGATGAACATTTAAACCTCTCAGCCACAGCCTACGTACCACGGTGTCCTGCGTGTGGAATCCTGGGGCACCAGCAGCTCAAAGTAAGGCAGTTTTTTGTACTCCTCATCCCCCACAGCCACGTAGTAACCGCCATTCACCAGCTCCTCCTTGCCAAGCACCTGCGTGCCATCCAGCCTGCAGAGCCTTGGGAAAAGACAGCAAAGGGTTTGACACTGGGGAAAGCCACAAGGCAGTGAGCAGCCCCTCGGTGTGGAAGCACTAAGCTCCCAGTCCTGTGTGCTATTTATTAAGTGCTGCTTATGTTCCTGGCCATAAAGAGGGAAGATGGAGCAGTGCCTTGTCCAGACACCCACCTGTTAACAGCTCCGCTGCGCAGATCAGCTTTTGCTGTCAGCACAGCCAGGAGCGTGTCCCACTGCAGCGGGGCACTCGGAGAGAACAGCAGCTGGAAAGGAGGGCTCAGCAAATCCCCATTCCGGAAAACACTGCAGCAGAAACAGCCCAGAGCATGCCATGAGCCAGAGTTCCTGCAGCTCCCGTGAACACAGCACTCGCAGTCCCAAGACTTTTCACACATCTCAGCCCCACAGCCGCTGACAGCCCCTTACAATCAGCAGATCACACGCACCACCCTGTGGGCCACAACCAGCCAGAAATGAGCAGAAATGTTCCATTAACGGCTATGAAGACATCAATTCTCCCCACCCCTGGCAGCTCCTCATCTAAGACCATCACTGGACACTGTGACAGCTGTAACTGTGCCACCAGCATCTCTGTTCAATTTCCCAAAGGAGACAGTATGTGGAAGGGAGGGGAAACAGGCAGATGCCTGACAGTATTTACAACAAATTCCCTTCAGAAGCATTCCCAAAGACCCTCCAAGGAGAAAACACTGAGGCACTTACTGTATGGCAAGGTGGGTGTGCTTCTGCCGTCGTGCTGCGATGTTTGACTTCCAGGGAGCTACGGTGCGGGACTGGAGACAAGGTCAGTGCAAAAAAACAGCACAGCCCTGGCACTGAGCCTCCCAGGGCTGTTCCCTTTTCTGCACCAGGAGCTGTCTGCCCTGCCTTCGTGTTTGCTGCTGCTAGGTGGGGTTTGTTGTCAGCAACATCAAGGCCTGGAGAGGCTCTTCACAGAGCTGAGAGCGTTCCAGAATTGCCAGAGAACCTCTGTGCACAGATCCTTCCCCTGCACGGCTGAGATGGGAGGAAGGTACCCAGCAGCAGCCCCTCACACACACATCAGCCTACTGATTCCTGTGGTATTTTTACCTGATCTCCACTGGGCACCTTGCAGCCTTAAACCTCAACTTTTGATTGATCAGTGCCAGCCTCCATGTCTCTCACACCTCCCCCCTTCTGCATTCCTGCCCGTCCCCACTCAGCTCAGACTCACCAGCACGCCGCTGCTGTTACTGGTCCCACGGAGCTCCTTCCTTCCCTGGTCTAAATAGCTGTGGGAACAAGGAGATGACACTCCACATACCAACTGGGCCACGACTGACTGAAGAGCAGTAAGGAAATGGCCAACTGCTCTGACCTGGTGCATCATCACCAGATGTGCTTATTATTTAGGTCACTTTAGAAACAATCCTCTATGTGCCACGTCTCAGGGGCTTACAGAATTTCACTCTAAAGTCTGTTATGTTTAATAAATTCCCCATCAATCACAGACGAGTTCAAATATCCATGGTAAAGATATCCAGAATGTTGTATTCCTTTAGCCTTCTGTATTTCAGGATGAACCAGAACAGCTCTGCTTCATGCAGGATTGAAAAAAAAAAACCAAAAACAAACACCTCCACTAAACCGAAGCCTGGGACCGAAGGACCACCTACTCACTTGAGCCTTTTGAACTTCTCAAACCCCGCAGCCACGTACTGACGCCCGTCCTGCAGGTCCCCCAGCTCCACGATGCGGTGGCCGTGCCTGGGGGTGTAGAGATTCCTCACGGCCAGGGGCGCCTGAATGCTCCTGGTCACCTCCTTCAGAAACGCCTCGAAGGTCAGGAACCGCCGCTGGTTCACCACGAACTTCTTCCCGTGGAAAAAGGGGTCACCGTTGCGGTACACCACCACGTTCTTGGCTGGAGGTGCCAGAGTTAAGCCTCTGGAGCTCATCCCCGTGGGTCAAAGCCCCAGGAACCAGCGCAGAGCACGGAGGAGAGCTGTGGTCAGCCTCCTGCCCAGCCTGAAGCCTTCTGAGCAGCCGTCTTCGTGTTCTGCTGTCCCTCCCCAGCAGTCCCCTGAGCAACTGGCCGTCTCCAGGGCTGCGGGCCCAGCAGGAGGAAGCTGTGGGCCAGTCCGGAGGCCACATCAAACAACCTGCAAACACCTTGATATCTGAGAGCCAGGAACCACACGGCTCCTCAACCTCACCCTCACTGCACGTCGAGTACTGTGGCCACCAGGCTCCGATTAATGGCTTAGAGGCCAGGAGCAGAAGGGCAGGAAAGAATAGGCAGATTCACAGACAAGCTGCAGAAAAACTTTTTATTCACATACAGTCGGTGTCATCAGGAACAGAAAGATATCTCTGCCATACAATAACAGCGCCCACTCAGAGCATAGAAACAGAGTGTTTGCACGTGAGACTCAGGGTCCCTGTGAGGAACCAGAGCAACATGCAGGAAGTCCCCCTTTTAATATCCCTGAACTAGTACAAAGGTAAAAAAAAAAAATAAAAAATATCTCTACAAATGAAGTGCTCTCAAAGCACAGCACCAACCCCTTAACTCCTTACTTGCTCCCTGGAGCGTGAGGCATTTTCTCCAAGTGATCCTGCCACACACACAGCCAGAAACGTGCGTGTCAGGAACCTCATCTCCTGAAGGTCAGGTTTGATGTTCTGTCCCCACCAGCTGCACGTTAGGAAACTTCCCTCCTAACTCAATACTTCAACTAGGTGTTCCTACCATGAGCACCTGGAGACCCCAGAGCTGTGACAACCCAAAAATACAGCTCAGATCCTGGTATGGGTCACCCACAGTTCAGTGGAGAAGAGCTTATTCCTACAAATTAAAAGTACCTGTTGTCTTCAGGCATTTCAGGTCCACCCCAAGCAATCAGCTAGCCAAAGAGTACCTCCTGCATGAAACAGTCTTCCCAGCCTCAATTTACCCCAGAACCACCCAGCTCTGCCAAGAAAAACAGGGTTTTTGTGGATGGCCTCCCTGGGACTCCCTCCAGGGCACACAAGCTGCAGTGACAATTAACCCCTGCTTTGACCAATTATTCAAATTTAAAATAAATTAAATGTCTTTCTTGCCCCATGCATCTGACATGGAGAACATCATCCTGTGGAGCTGTAGTCCCATCAGGCTACTGCTGTCCCTGAGGTGATGCCGTGGTGCTGCAGCTCCTCCACACCAGCACAAATGTTCCCCACACTTGGCAATGCCTTTCTATGGGTCAGGAGTCCCCAGCCTCTGTTTCAGCTTCAGGTACTGTAAGAGAAAGAAAATCAAGTGTTAACAATTAAATCCCAGGTATAGAGAAGCAGGAAAGCACCTGCCTTTGCAGATTAGCCAGCAAAGTCATCACACTCAGCCAGGACCATAGAATCATAGAATTATAGAATCATGGAAATAGATTCCATATATGGAATAATGAAAAAATTATATGATTCTATAGAATCATAGAATCATTCCTGATTCCTAAGAGGCAGGGCCAGGCCCTTACGTTTTTACGGCTGACGATAGCTTGTTGCAGCCACAGCAGCTCCATGATCAAGTGATTTCTGTAGGACTGGAGGCCAGCCCGAGTTCGGGGAAGCTCCTTTATGTCCTCAAGTGGAATTTCTGCAGAGAAATGGAAGAAACCATTACCAGAACACTCACATTGCAGCTACCATCTGTCCTGCAATGAGTTTCTCTAACCTCTCCAGTACAGTCTCGAGGTTTTGATTCCCCAAGGACCTACACTATGCCACCCACGCTCATCGCCAGGTTGTTCAAAGCACATGGGCAGAGGGCACAGCCCTGACCACAGAGTGCAGGGGCTCCTGTCCCTTACCCAGGCAGGCTTCGAGGGACTCCGACTCGTGGACAGTGCTGTCCCACACAGATGACACACTGCTGTTCTGCCACTCCTCGCTCTCTGCTAGGGCACTGCACCCCTTTGCAGTGCTTTTATCTGCCTCAGCCCCTGGATTTGGGGGTCTCGCCACATCACATTCACCCAGGGAGCTCGGGTCCTCCTTGATTTGCAGCTGGGCTGGAGGTTTCACACTGCTGCTGCAGCCCCAGTCCCGCTCCGGTTCGGAAGCATCCAGCTCCTGCTCTGTTTTTTCTGTGCTGGCCTTGTCACTCGGTACAGACTCTTGTACAGCTGAACACTTTCCTTGCAGTGAATTCTAGAGGAGCAACATGCGACAAACTGAACAAACAGACATGAAACATCTGAATGGGGCTGTGCTGCGGGCCAGGGCTCAGTCCCAGCCAGGCACCTGCTGTTCCCAGCAATCCTGCCCCGATACTGACATGCCCTGGTTGGGGCACACAGATTTTTAAAGGGCCTCTCTTCCAGAGGGAGCAAAGGCATTAAATAGCAGCACTCAGCTATCACAGGAGCAGGTTGGACTGTGTGCTAGGAATGGCTGAGGTGGGTGCAAGGAGGTGAGGTCTGCAGGAGCAGGCTGGGCGTTTGAACCCTCAGCCAGGGACTCAGTGACAAAATGGGACGAGCCAGAGCCTTGGCTCTGTAATTATCACTTTCCTCAGGTAGAAACAGAGCACAGGGCTGACAGAGACGGTTCCTGTGGCAGCACAGCGCGAGCAGCACCCAGGGCACCCACCCTCCAGTCCATGCTCCCCCCAGGAGCAGCCGAGCCCCCAGCCCACCCTCCTACCCCCCTGGCAGCCACGGGCACGGACCTTGGGGACAAAGACGGGCCTCGGCAGGTACCGTCCCGTCCACTGCAGCTCGCTCAGGTCTCCTTCGATCTCCCTCACCACCTCCTCGTACTCCTGTTGCAAGCTCCTGAAGCGCCGCCGCAGCTGCCAGCCCCTGACGCAGGCCTGCGGGCAGAGGCACCTCAGGAGCCCCATGCCCCCCCCAGCACCCCCAAAGCCACCCCCAAGATCCACCCCCGGCCCCCCGTGGGTAAGAAACGATCGTGGCCGAGCCTGGAGCCAAGTCAGTTTAATGGCAGCGCGCCCCGGCCCGGCCCTCCCGCTGTGCCCCCTCCCGGGACCCCCACCTGCAGGCGGGTCACGGCGCCCAGCAGCCGCCGCCACTGCTCGGCCTCCGCCACCGCCGCCATCACCGCGGGGCAGCGGGCACCGGCCGATGGCGTCACCCGCCCGGCCATGGGGGCCCACAAGATGGCGGCGGGGCTGGGCAGGGGGGGGAAAGGGGAAGGGCCCGGTCCCGGTCCCCGCTGTTTTCCCCCAGGCGGGTGCCTGAGGTGTCGCCGCCGTCGGCCCTGCAGTGGGGGCACTGGGGGGGGTCCTCCCCGTGTGGGGCTGTGGCTGCTGCTCCTGTCCCATCCCATGGGGTCTCCTCCTCGCAGCAGCCTCCTCCTTGCAGCTGGGACGGTGCCGGGTCAGGCTGCAGCCTCCTCGGGGCCGGGGCTCTCCGCCAGGTGCAGCTTCTGTCTGGGTCCATGTCAAGGGAAAGCACCGGCGGCCGTGCCATCATCCATCCCCTGCCACCACCATCACTGCCACCCCACGCCAAGGATACATGGAGCTGCTCAGCTCCTCCAGCTGCGGGAGGCAAAGGGAGAGGCTGCAGCAGCCGTGGGGAGGCCGGGGGCCGGCGGGGACCCCACCAGCACCGCAGGGCTGGGCACGGGGCGTGGAGACGCCACTCACGTGCACCAGCAGCTGGTCCAGGTTCCTGTCGGCCACCGCCTTCTTCTGCTCCTCAGGGAGCTCCTCCACACAGACATCGAGGCCAAAGTGCAGCCGCGCCAGCTTCTCCTGCATCTCCCGCACGTGCTCCAGCTGCTCGAAGGAGCACTCCTTCCCTGCAGCCATGGGTGGGAGCCGTCACAGCCCAACCAGTGCATCCCCCGCACCCCCCTGTGGCCCCCAGCCCCTCACCGAAAGCCTGCAGCTTGCCCGAGTGGAAGTCACTGAGGAGGCTGAGCAGCCCCCCCTCCATCTCGCACACATCGGAGACCTCAGTGAGGAAGCTGTGCTGCAGCGGAGCCCCCCGCGCCGCCCCCGTGCCACCTGCCCTCACTCTCTCCTTGCTCGCCCTGCTCAGAACACGCAGCTGGTGGCATCACCAGACCCCCCCCCCCAGGCCCCTCAGCACCCGAGGGCGCCCCAGGGACGGAGGGTCCCCCCCACCAGCACTGACCGCCGGGGCCTGGCGCGCTGCTGGGCCGAGGGCAGTGCGGGCAGCGGCAGCGCGAAGGACGCGCTCTTGCTGATGGGCAGCGGCCGTGGGGCCCCGGCAGGCGCCGGCTGGGCCCTGGGGCTCCGCTTTTTCCTCCTCTCCTCCATCCTGGAGGGGTTCCCGGAGCTGCGGGGCAGGCACCCGCGCAGGATGGACGCACGGCTCTTGGCAGCTCCTTGCTGGGGGCTTCTCCGTCCTCACGCCCCCAGCAAGGCGCCTCGGTGGGGCTTGGTGGGTTGTAGCAAGGCTCGGTGGGTTGCAGCAGGTCTTGGGGGGCTGCAGCGGGGCTCCAGAAGTTGTGGTGGGGCTCGGTGGGTTGCAGCGAGGTTCGGCAGCAGCAGGAGGGCCGAGGCCAGGAGCTCTGCCCGCACTCGCTGGGATCCGCGGCCGGGCTCGGGCTGCGTTATCTCGGGCTGTGCCGCAGCATCACGGCGCAGGGCAGAGGCTGGGACCTGAAAAGCAGCCAGGGAGCTCCCAGCCAGGGATTATTTCCCAGCGTCATCTCCCAGAGCCCAAGCAGAAAAGAAAAGAGGATTTCAGCCCCAGCGGGGCAGGGAGAGACCCCGGATGCCCTAAGGGAGAGCTGGAGCTGAGCCCACCGCAGGGACCCGACACCCCCCGAGCCCTCCCCGGTACATTTCGACCCCCCCAAACTCCTCCTGGGCCCCCGGCGGTGCTGGGATGGGGCTGCGGGAGCCCCTCGCTTTGTGGCAGGCTCCGGCTGCCCCCCCCGAAGCAGCGGGACGGGGACGGGGACACCGACCTGTGCCAGGCCCCCCCAGCTCCGTCCCGGGCCGTCCCTCGGAGCCGCCCGGCCGCCTCCCCAGCCCCGGGGCCGGGATTTGCATTTAAAGGGAACGGGAACTTCCTCCGGGCACCGCACAGCCCCGGCCACCGCCGGCACCGGCACCGGCACCCCAGTAAAATCGGGGGGTGTCGCAAATGCCAAGGGCTGAGCCCTCAGGGGGCTGACGGCCCCCCCCAGGAGGGTCCCCGGCTGGGCTGTGCCTGCAGGACCCCAGGGTGGGTGAAGTGCGGGGCCCCCCCAGCTCCCAGGGGAGAGCAGCAGGAGCTGACCCGTGCTGGGGGTCCTGGGCACTGACCCCCACCCCTTCCCCATAGGCAGGGACGTGCCAGCAGGTTTGCACCTGAAGCCCCCCTCCCAGCCTCTCCCCTCCCACCCCAGGAGCCAGAGCCACCCCAGAGCCCCCCATTTCGCTCCCAAACGCGGCCCTAAAGCCCAAGAAATAACACAGACAGCGGCAGCGAGTTTGGGTGCATTTCTATTGGGTACCAAGATACATACACCAGCCCCCCGCCGAGGTTATCTGTACCATAACAGAAAAAAAAAAAAAAAAAAAAAAAGGTGGTGGTGGTGACTTGCTGTGAGATTTTTCTTTGACTGAAAGAGCAAGAAGAGAAGTCCAGAGCCAGGCTGCAGCCCTCGGCCAGCCCTGCTGCCGGGGATCTGGGGGCTCCCACTGGGCCAGAGCTACATTCACTCGCTCCAGAAGGCTCCTGACAGAGGCAGAGGCGTCCCCATGTAGGAGGAAGCGATGCTGGCGGTGCGGGGCTAGAGGAAAAAGCCCCACAGAACTCCAGGGAATGTGTCCTAGTGGATGTTCAGGACTGCGGCTCTACAGAGATGTATTGGACTCTGTAGATGACCACATTCATTAAGCCTGAACTCGCTGGACTTCCCTTGGAGGAAAGGGGGACGCAGAGGCACCTGCTGCAGGCTGCTCCCAGGGCAGGTCCTTCGCGAGGGCACTGTACAGTTGCAGAGAGAAGATGCAAGAGCAGCTGCATCACCAGAGAAGAAATCAAAGCTGTTCCACTGAATGCAGCCACCGCGAGGAATGGCCCAGGCTGGCTCACTTCAGCTTCAAGCGAAAGGAAGGCAATGCTGAAAATAAAGTCTGCTGTAGAGAAGCTGCAGGAAGGGTTTCAAGGAAGCAGAGATCTCCCAAAACAACAGTGAAAAGAGGAAGTCTTGAGAAATTAAGGAGAAATCCCCCAAGCCTCGTGCCAGCCAGCCTCACGTGTCTCTCAACGCCCTCCCAGCACAAGCGGGTCGGGTCCTGTGGGCAGAGGCACCCGGACACAGCAGCAGCTGGCACCTGGGACCAAGCAGAGGGCCAGGAGGGGGCCGGGCAGCACCAGTGCAGGCTGGAGGGCCCACGGGGGGCTGCAGGAGGGCCCGGCCCACGGCACGGGCCTGTGCTGGTCCCAGTGGTTCAGCTTCAGGTCGCGGAGCAGACCTGGGTTGGATCCTCCTGGAGCCCCAGCCCCCTGAACGCCCCCAGGAGCAGCTCAGCACCACGGGGCGGTCCCGGCGCAGGGCAGAGCTCAGCTGAAGGCCCTCCCCGTCCCCTTGCACAACTGGTCACACGTGCTTGTGCAAAACACTTGGGAGTTAGACCTTTGGATTAACTGTTTAATACACTTGTGCACATGTGCGTATAGCAAAGAGGCAACTGTGAATCATAAGGCTATCGAGACATTGGCAGGTTCTGGGAAGAGCAAAGACCCTGCAGGAGGCCTGGGTGAACCAGGCGTCCACAGGTTGCTTCTTTTTGTCCCCATTCAATACACAAAACCCATACACAGAGGAGGAACGGCCTCTCTCGCCCTCCTTTGCTCGGCTCCCACTCAAGAGAGCTGCCAGCCAAAGCAACAGCAAGTCCAGGAGCTCCCTCCTGCCTGTTGCAGAGGAGGGAGGGAGAATCCAGAGCTGGGAAACGCTTCTGCTCTCCCTCGCTCAACTCTTTTGCTGTCACTCAACACGAGAGCGTCGCCGTGAAGGCGGAGGAAGCCTCCAGCTGTCCCAGTGCCACGAGCCGGAGGAGGGCTGGGGCCGATCCATGCGCCTGCTTTCCTGAGCTGCACTAGATTTTGGGGGAGTCACAGCCTGCCAATGCCAAGGTCTTTTAGTGAAAGGGACAATCAGTTGAGTCTCCATATATTAGTTATTCACGCACACGCAGGGAGGTGGGTCGTTCTAGGTTCTGTATATATTCGTATATAAAGTGTACGTTGCCCTGCACAGATTTTATATACCATATATATATATGCCTCGCACACATATATATATATATAAAAATTTAAAAACCCTCCAAAAACCTACGCTAGGAAATCTCGAAGCCCAGGGAGGGCTGTCCTCTTGCACCTGTCCAAGGACCAGGAGAGGGCCATCAGAGTCTGGAAACATTCGCGCTACCCTCCCTCGCCCTACCTCTGCCTACCACACGGCGAGCTCAGTCAGCGCCCTGAGTGCCTTCCTCAGTCCCACTCTGCCCCAGGCCTCCTATGCTCAGTTCTCCAAGCGGCTCCGCAGGATCTGTGCCGTGCGTTGGCTTTCCCGAGTGGAGGCAATCCTCAGCCAGGCGCTGCTCTGCCGGGGCACCTCCCGCCACCGCCTCGGAGCCCTCCCGGGCTGGGTCCTTCAGGGGCTCCGACAGGTCCATGTCTGCCCGGGGCGCGTGGGCACACAGGTCCTGAACCTTCTTGTTGAGGTCGTTGCGCTCCGTCTGCAGGGCTCGGCACAGTTTCTCCAAGCGCTGGATTTTCACCTGAAGCCCCTCCAGCTCTTTATCCCGCAGGGTTTTCTGCAAACAGAGAGGCAGTTTTCAGACTCTACCACACCGGGGATGAAGGCAGAAAGGGAGAGAGACGAAACCTCAAAGGGAAGTTCAGGGGGAAAAGACCAGGCAAGTTGCCTGCCTCAGCACAGAAAGCCAGAGCCTCCTCACCTCTTCAGCCATTTCCAAGAGAGCCTTGTTGCTGCTCTCCCAACGAGAACGGTACATGGTGGTCTCTTTCTCCAGCTTCTTAATTTTCTTAGTCATCTAAGTGACAGAAAAGGAACAAATGAGCCAGTGATGCAGTGGGGCACACTTCAGGTATCCACACATGGGCACCTGCTGTCCCATACAGCGAGACCCTGCTGCCCTGCACATCTCCTTGCCTTGTTGTGGTCAGAGTCAAGTGGGAAACACCAAGCAGGTAACAACAAACCAGGCGACAGGGGCAGCGCTGCTTTTTGTGACTCAGGAGGGGTGCAGCAGCCACCCCACAAGCTCAGCATCCACCTCCTATCAGCAGCCAGCTCGTGGCTGGTTTAATGCCAGCAGAAATCAACAAAGCAGAGCTGCAGCTTATCCTGCTCGCAGATGCAGCGAGGGGACAGGCAGTGCCTCCAGCCCACACGCGCTCTGCCAGGCAGCGACAGCGTTACCCACCTTCTCCATCTCCTGTTTAAATGTCGTGAACACTTCGCTGCTTTTGGAAAGGGTGTTCTGGAATTCTTCAAACTTCTCTGTGTAGAGAGCAAGCTGCAGGGAGAGACGGGGTTACAGCTCCTCGCCATGGCACCTCCCGACAGCCTTCCCCGGGAGAGGGGAGGTTTTAGCCAAGAAGTGAGCTAGTTCTCTTGTGACTGAACTTTATGACAAACAAACTAGCAGCATGGGGCTGCTCTGCCAACTTTAGGTACTGGAAAATGTGGAGCAGTATTTCTCCTTTCTTAGGGAAACATCCTCAGAGAGTGATGTGCTCTGCAAACATCTCCTGGCCTCGGCAGGAAGCATTGCTGGGTCTGATTCAGCAGAGCATGACCACCCAACTGCTCCCAGCACTGCCAAATGTGCTGGTAAAACCAAGGCCCCTTTCTCCCACAAGGCAGAAGAGCTGAAAGAGGTCTCAGCAAACAATGTGCTGACACAGACACACCGATACCAAAGTCAGGAACAGTCCTGCCCTTGTGTTTTCCAGATTAAGCAACTTCAGGTTGTTCCCCGCTGAGGGAGAAAGGAAGAGAAAACAAACAAACTAGCAGGCAAACGAGCAAGCAGGCTGAGCGCACACAGCCCAGGTAGCTCACCTGCTGCTTCAGATGGGTCTCCTGCTGCTTCATCAGCTCACACATCCTCTGCGACTCCACAGCTTCCTTCAGCAGCTAGGGAAGAACAAAAGCAGTTACCCCGCTGCCACCAGGGGAAGTTCCTGATACGCGCTGCGCAGCTGATGCTTGGCCTGGAGACAGCAGAGGGCTGGGAGAAACACCGAGAGCAGAGCGGGGGCTCCAGCCGTGCTCCTGAGGCAGCTGGGGAACAGTCACTGCCGGGCAAACAGCGGGCCTGGGATGGCCTCATCTGGCTTGGGCTCTGCATTTGGGAACCCAGCAGCAACAAACCTCCACAAACGAGGCAAAAAGCGAAGTGCTCGGCGCTGTTACGGACTGGCTGCAAGACTTACAAAGTCCTTCTCCCGCTGGTGCCTCTCCTCTGCCTCCTTCAGCATCTCCTGTGCCTGCTCGAGCTTGGCGTCCACGAGCTGCTGCTGCAGGTCCTTGTGTTTGAACACCTTCTCGATGTGCTGCCAAGGGAACACCACCAGTCACTGACACGCCAGGCCAGGGCCCTGCTGCCAGGGTGGCAGAGATCCCGAGGGAAGACCCCAGAGCCCCGAGGCCCCTTTTTCCACCAGTCCCTGCCCAGAAACACGCCCCGTGGGGCAGAGCAGGCTGCCCCAACCCACCTCCTCCCGCAGCTCGTACTGCTCGATGAGCTTCTTGAGCCGCTCTGCCAGCTCCATGTTCTCCTGGCGCAGCTTGGAGTTCCTCTCGTTGTGCTGCTCCATCTGGAGCTGGATGTCGTTCAGCGTCACCTGGAAGTGGGAGGTCACCTCCTTCCTCTTCTCCTCTTCCTCCCGGGCACGCTGGACACCCTCCTCCTGCACGAGCAGGGCAGAGACAGCGGGGCCACGTCAGGCTCTGCGTGGGCAGGCAGGTGAGAGAACCTGCCCACGCCGTGCTGCTCGGAGCCCACCCAGCCTCCCCCTGCTGTCAGTCAGTCAGGAACCATGGGCCACTGCCTGAAAACCCCTTCCTCAGCCTGCCCTGGGCCTTTCCCCAGCATTTCTGCAGGGAACACAACAGGGAACAGCCCCCTGCCCTCCTCTCCCTTGCAAGGCAAAGGTTTAACAGCAATTCTAAACGCCTGCTCTGGAAGCCATCAGGCTGTGGGCTACCACGGGCAGAGGTCAGCTTGCCAAAGAGGCTCCCAGCCCTGCAGCAAGTGATCTGAGTGCTCAGGAGGAAGCAGCTCGTGGAGCAGCACCCAGGAGACACTTGCCTTGAGGGT